>NC_141685.1:1768518987-1769718987 GCF_964263255.1 Lissotriton vulgaris | reverse complement strand
AATTTGCATGTAGCCAGGTTCTGAGCTGGGATGGTGCAGTGAGCTAAAAAACGGTGATGGATCAAGCCCTGATCTTTGGACTGGGTAAGAGTGGTCTGCTTAATTCAGACACTCTGTTCATCACCACCTCCTTTTCTGAATCGTTTTTGGCCACTTTAGGTGTGGCAGGGTATACTCAGACATGAGTCCCTTGCTCACTGCACCATCAGGTTTCAAGCTAGCCGGGCCGACGACGGCTGAAATGCCAGAAACCGGTCCCCGGGAGCTTGTTTCCTTTCCAGTATAAGAATTGGCTTGGTAGTTTGGTTTGCCCTGTTCCCATCATGCACTGGGACAGGAACAGACTAATTTGCATGTAGCCAGGTTCTGAGCTGGGATGGTGCAGTGAGCTAAAAAACGGTGATGGATCAAGCCCTGATCTTTGGACTGGGTAAGAGTGGTCTGCTTAATTCAGACACTCTGTTCATCACTACCCCCTTTTCTGAATCCTTATTGATGTTGAGGCTAAAATCTACGCAACCAATCTGCTGAAAGATCTAGAGGACTGGGTCAATTACACAAAACTGATCCCTAATACGCAAACAGGTTTTCAAACAGGGATGGGCACCCTAACAAACTTATCAGATTTCATGCTCTTGGCCAACCAAGCAAAAGTTATTTCAAAAGTTTTGTATACCTGCTTTGTAGACCTCAAAGCAGCCTTTGATAAGGTCCCTAGATCCTTGCTATGGGCTAAAATGAAGTCTTAGTGAGCCACCCCTGCTAGTCACAATCATGAATCTATACTCAAAAACATGGGTCCAAATAAAAATGGGGATGGTCAAAGTTTAACTAATACAATCTTGACTGTAAACTGCTTGAAACAGGGGTGTGCTTTTGCGCCCGGCTTATTCAACATCTACACAGCCGACCTAGACAATAACTTTCGCCTAGCACAAGGGGACCCCCCAAAATTGGGCGATGTTCAAACAACAAGCCTGCAATATGCTGACGACATAGTGCTGCTATCTCAAAATGCCTAGAGGACTACAGCACTTGATAAACCAATTAGCACTATATACAGCGTCAGTTCAACTAATCATACATTTCTGGAAAACAAAGGCTATGTGTTTTTCAAACTCTCATAAAAAACAAACAAAATTTATCTGGACGATAAACAGTGACTCCCTGGACCAGGTGGGAACAAACAAATACCTGGGGGTACTTTTAGATCAGTGCCTCAGTTTCAAGCAGCATCTAGAACTAGGGAAAGTCAAAGCAAAACAGCTATTATTCGCAACTAAAATTTTGGAAAAACTATTGAGCGACATCTCAACAACACGTGCTACAACTATGCAGATGACTTTCAAATACTCCTTCAACTGGAATGCCCCAAAGACATTGGAAAATCACCAATTTTCAGCTGTCTCAGAGCCGTGGATCAGTGGATGACTTGGAGCCATTTAAAATTGAATGCTTCAAAAACTGAAATACTCACTTGTGGCGATTGGAAAAATTACAACCCGCTTGCCGCATGGCCTGATGAACTGGGATCACTGCCTAATGTATCGAAGGAAGTAAGAACCCTCGGAATGACCAGGGACTCCAAGCTGTCGATGAATGCCCAAGTGGATAAACTAGCAAGATCAAGCTTTGCTACTATAAAAACGCTGCAACGAATTTTCCCTCATTTGGGATTTCCACACAAGGTCCAAGCTACCATCTCCCTTGTTCTATCCAAACTCGATTACGCCAACAGCCTCTACCACGGATCACCTTTAACGACCATCAAAAGACTACAACGGATTCAGAACTCGGCTGCCAGACTACTCTTGCATATCAAACCACAAGACCACATCTCCCCTGCCTTGAAAGCCCTGCATTGGTGACCGGTTGCCAGAAGATCCACGTTCAAGCTGCTTTGTATTACCCACAAAGCAATACATGGAATAGGACCACTCTTCATCAGGAATAAAATCACCAAACACATTCAACAAAGGAACCTCCGCTCTAAAGGAGCATCTTGCCTCAAAATCCCTCCATACAAGAAAAAAACCATGGGTGGCACATCCTTCTCTGTTCAAGCAGCCAAACTATGGAACTCTTTACCCCCCAACATAAGATCCACCGACAACCACCTTATCTTCAGAAAACTACTCAAGATATGGCTCTTCCCCACATAAGCACCATACGGAAACAGAAATTTACAGCATATCCCTCTGTATATACGCATTTGTTTTCACTGTAGATATGTACCTATCTTTGTGTATTACGTTATCAAACATGTAAAATAATTATGTTGTTAAGAGAAAAGAAAAAATAAATAAATAATAATAATAATATTAATCAATAAATAAAAATCATCTTTGGTCTACATATACATACTTCCATTGTGCATCTATGTACCTTCCATGTTCTTGGATCTGTGTGTCTTACTTTTCTCCTGAAAAAGCATATCCAATGCACTACCCTATTTCTCATCCTGTGTCTCTATCAATATATTTAATCTAAATATACTTACTTCGCTTATGTATCTATATACTTTCAATGTACTTATGGATCTATATATTTATCACTGTCTTCTAATTTAGCATTTCCAATGCACTACCCTGTTTCTCAGCCTATACTTCGCTCAATACATCTTCTAGCCAAACCTTCTGACTCATCTCAAACTTCTTTCTACTACTCCTTCCAATGCACTACCCTATCTCTCATTCTATACATCTATCAATATATCCTCTACATCCACTCTCTCATTTATCCCAAACCCCATACCACTACTATGATCGCCAAAATAACCCTTTCTAGACTCTCTCCTGCTCTACCCCTCCTTGCATCATCTGACACCCTTTTACTACACTGATCCCCTAAAACAAACCTTTCTAAACTCTCCCCTCTGACTCTTCCCCTCCAAAACTCCTTTTTGCTGATCCAAAAGCCTCTTCCTACTGCTAAGACCTAAACGAAAAAAATCCTTCACTCTTTTATCCCTCCACTATCCTTTTCAATCAAAATTAACAGACTAACATGTTCACTTCTCAAATTCCATATTCAACTATACTAATATACTGCCCAAATAACTGAATAACATATCTACTCCTCAAATGACTTCATATTTATACTATACTCATTTTCAACACTAATCCTTTATGGGTTCCGGAGTGGCGTGATACTCGCCAGAAAAACGCTTTAACACCCATCAGGGGTAACAAGTGCTATATGAATGCAAATCTTTCTTCCCCTTTTATCATTCCGCTATCCTTCTCACTCCAAGTAACAGACTAATACCCACCACTGAAATGACCTCATATTTCACCTTATTAATTCACCACTAATCCTTTATAGGCTTCCTGAATGGGTCAACAAGTGATAAATAAATACAAACCTTTTCCTCCTCTGTCTTTCTGCTATTATTCCAAATCCAAATAACCGACTAACCTATCCACCACTTAAAATGTACTTGCATGTTTCACTATACTAATTCAACACTAATCCTCTATGGGTCCCAAAGTAGCGTGCTACCCGGCGAAAAAGCGCTTCAACGCCTTGTCAGGGGTAAAAGCGCGATATAAATGCAATTACAATACAATACAATTTATTAACAGTCGTTTTTTTTTACCATCATTCACGTATGGTTCTGAACTTCTAAACACAAAGGATGCACAAAGGATGCAACAATTCTAAATACTGCTCAAACGAGCCTCTTTAAGAATCTATTTTTATTTCCGCGCAATGTTCCACACGCCTTGATCAGACTGGAATTCGGGTTAAAAAATCAGATCCCAACAAGACAAGGGGCACTTGTCAAATATTATTGGAGAATGAGGGCAGCAGAGGAAGATTTTTTTAACACATAATTGCTTGCTGGAGGTTTAAAAGCAATCCAGATGGACTAATGGAGTCTGTTTTTCCCTAAAACAATCCATTGCAGCTTTAAAACAAGAGGACGCTTGGAGCACAATATCGTCTTACCCTGAATTTAAACAAGTAGTCAATAAAACCATCAAGCTACACTCTCGGGTAATAGATAAAGCCTCCTTGACTTCAAAAACTAATGCCTGGATGGTAATGCCTGTTGGACCCGGGGTCACCGGTCCACCTAGGGTAGCCTGGCACAAAGTGGAAAGGCCTAACTCTAAGGCGAATTGTTGCACTTGCATCACACTCAATACAGTAGCACAGTGTACTTCCACTCAAAAATGACACCACACCGTATTTTAAAAAAAGGTAGAAAAGCTTTATCTTTCCTTCAATTAGATTATCAGTTGCACACAATTTAATAAATCAACATTTTAGGCATTACTCCTGGAACACCTGTATTTGTAAACACATGTCAAAGCATAAGATTACATTTCATAAGCAAACCTTATTTACTCGTAGCATCAGAAAGTAGGTTAGCTGTAAAAGAACCCATTACATTACCCATCAGAAAGAAAACAAGTTCTAGTGGTAATTCTGCAGCACTTGTGCCTTGAAAAGGAATCATTTTAATACACAAGGGAACCCAAGGAAGCAGTACGCTAGGGACCTTAGGGAATTACGTCTTTACACAGGACAGTGGTCCCTAGGCAAAGAAATATTCTGCGAAATAAATATAGACTAGATAGTAACTATATTCATTGTCCAGCCGGACAGTCTTTAATTTCTAGTAAGTAAAATGTAAAAAGGAATTAGTGTGATACAAGCAGGACACCAGCCGATGCCCAACTAACACACTTAAGAAAGGACAAACAAGAATTTACAGGCAATTCAGATAGTCTGTGTATCACAATTCACAGTCAGACAATACAGTTAGCACACTATTACTTGCGTACATTAGCATAATTCGTATGCATATAGTGTGACAAGGTCGACAATGTTTCGAACCTTATACTTATTCAAGGTTCCTCTTCAGGACAAACAATGCATGCCTTCTTATTTGAAAAGTCAAGATTAACTTTATAGCCCTTACTGCAGGGCTTGTATGAAGAGCTCAAAGCCAGAATAGTGCTGAGGTAGTCCGCCGGATATATAGCAGATCAACAATAACCTGTGATAGGGGCAATACGGCAAGGCGCAAGAAACGGGTCGTCAATGCGGTCCGCGTTCGGGGAAGAATTACCCACACTGGATTTGGGCTCTTCATACTAGCCCTGCAGTATGGGCTATAAAGTTAATATTGACTTTTCAAATAAGAAGGCATGCATTATTTGTCCTGAAGATGAACCTTGAATAAGTATAAGGTTCGAAACGTCGTCGACCTTGTCACACTATATGTATACGAATTATGCTAATGTACGCAAGTAATAGTGTGCTAACTGTATTGTCTGACAGTGAATTGTGATAAACAGACTATCTGAATTGCCTGTAAATTCTTGTTTGTCCTTTCTTAAGTGTGTTAGTTGGGCATCGGCTGGTGTCCTGCTTGTATCACACTAATTCCTTTTTACATTTTACTTACTAGAAATTAAATACTGTCCGGCTGGACAAAGAAAATAGTTGCTATCTAGTCTATATTTATTTCGCAGAATATTCCTTTGCCTAGGGACCACTGTCCTGTGTAAAGTTGAAAAGGAATCAAGCAGCCGAACGCCTAGAATGACGACTGCAGGCCAAAACAGTAGATCATTTATGCATTGAGTTCGTCCTACATTCATTTAAAGAAAGCAGTTCAGATTAGCAATTCATACAGGCATAGAATTGGTGGTGAAACACTCACTTAATGAGGGCAGACCATGAATTAAATCAATAAAATAGTGGGGCTTATTTTTTCAAAGAATCAGGGCTACACATTTACTTCAGCACATCAACATGTCGCTCTCGGTTGACTTGCCAAGTGCTAGCTCCAGATTAGCTCAAGTCAGACTGAAGCGGTTCCTGAGTTCTTAGTACTGTCAAACAATGACTTTCCCCGGCAGTTTAGTTCTGCTGGTTTTAGCTCCCCGGGCTCTCCTCACACTCTTCCCGCTTGGGCGGAAGGGGCGATCACGTCTACGGACCAACAGAGGTCTTTTGAGCACTGCCTGGCCTCCCACTAGCCCAATTCCCAGCTTACTTTAATGCCTGAGGCGGTAACAGTTGGTCCCAGTGATTCTGGCAATCGGAGGTACAAAGCTTCCTCTTCCGGCGCCTTACTCAGCGGAGGAGGTCTCACGTAGGGGAATTTCAACTGGTTCCGATTGGCACTCCCTAATCCTTGCGTCCCTCCCTTCCGCTCTCCGATGAGGAAGGAACCTCCCCTGGGTCCGGCCTCCTGTAATTCAGCCCCTTACTTCTCTGCGCTCTTTCCTGTCTGCGCTGGGCGGGACTCCACTCGGTCTCACTCCTGACCTCCTCACGGGGAATGCGGCACTTCTCCTTCTCACGCCAATTCACCTCAGCAGGAAGGGGGTCCGGGGGGCTGGCAGCTCCTACTCCACTCCTTTCTCACACGCCAGTCCGGGAACAAGGGCACCACTAGCTCTGGCACCCAGGCAGAACCAACCTAGCTACAGGGCTACAAGCAAGGCCTGCGGCAGCAAGGTCAGGTATGCGCCGGTCAAGCCAGGGTCTGTGGCAGTCTTAGGACCCGCACCGGAGGGGCAGGTTCTAGGGAATTCTGTCAAGACAGCAAGGAGTCTGGCAAACCAAGGACTCCTGGAGGCAGTTCAGCAAAGACGAGGTGTTAATGGTAGTAGACCCAGTCCCCTACAGGAGGGTGTAGCACTCACCCTCCATCTGCCGGTTTGAATGCCCTCACACCCCAGAACCAATCCAGGATTTCTCTCACAGGGGTGAAAAAGGGAGGGTGATGTGACTTCCCCAAGCTGAGGATGGCAGGGCTAGATCAACGCACAGGGGATAGCGTCAGCAGTGAGAGGTAGCAGCCTCAGGGGAAAGTCAGACCCTCCCTCAGTGCACTAACCTCCCTACTCAGCAACCTAAACTCCTGACTGGACCCTCTCTCAATACACTAACTAAAATTGCCGCCCAACATTCCACCTTATATAATCTAGGCCAAGAGAGTCCAGAGTAGACCAGAAGGTTCTAGAACCCCTCAATGCAACCCTATGGCCCCAGGTTATGAGGTGATTTGGACAAGCCACCATTTTGTGTTTCCCTACTCTCCCTCCATTTTAGAGGAGTTCATGCGCCACTTTGTTATGGAGTACCCATGGGCACCCAGTGACCCAGGGTCAATACTAAAAATATGTAGTGGACACATATAAAAAAAAACATAAGGCAACAAGAGGCTAAAAATTTGGAGGGACCACCCAAAGGGCTGACAGGTCTAACACGCGTCCCCCCCAGCTGAAAGTGGGGAGAGCTACCCAACCCCTTGGGAGTTCTCGTCACTAAGGCGGAAATAACTTGAGAGACCTTCAAGATTTTATTAAACCTTTCCACCAGACCATTGGTCTGGGGTTGGTAAGGGGTGGAGAACCGGTAAGTAACTCCACATTCCTTCCACATAGCCCGCATGTAGGCTGACATAAAGTTGGCCTCTCTGTCGGACACAACTTCCTTGGGGAAACCCACTTGGGTAAAAATCCCCATCAGGGCCCGAGCCACCGCAGGTGCAGTAACGGTCCTCAATGGAATAGCCTCTGGGTACCGGGTGGCGTGATCCATCAGAACCTGGATAAACCTGTGACCGGCTGAAGTGGGTGGATTTAATGGCCCCACAATGTCGATGCCCACCCTTTCAAAGGGGGTGCTAACGACAGGTAGTGGTTCCAGGGGAGCCTTCAGCTTAACCCCTGTTTTCCCACTAGCTTGACGGGACACACACGTCCTACAAAAAGTGTCGGCGCAATCCTCATCTGAGGCCAATAGAAATGGGGGACAAGCCGGGCAACGGTCTTGTCCTGACCCAGGTGTCCTGCCAAGGGAATCTCGTGAGCCAACTCCAAGACGAAGGCTCGGTAACGCTGGGGAACTACCAAGGCCCGTGACGAACCGTGCACCGGAGCCTTGGGTTCACTGTAGAGAAGGCCTACCTCCCAATAAATGTGAAAGTTCCCTTTAATGTTACCTGCTGCCTGGGCTTCGGCCTGACGCCACAGTCCCTCAAGGGTGGGGCACTCCTTCTGCCCCTGACAAAACTCTTCCCTGGTAGGTCCTCCCTCCACATGCCATTCTGCAGGGATAGGTAAGTCCTCCAGGGAGACAACATCCCCTTCCGTGGACTCCGGGACCACCACCTCAGGTGTCCCATCCATCTCACGGGGTGTGGACGCCGAGGCAGGTTTTCCCTGTCCCCGGATCTTCCCCTTTTTGGCAGCTGGCTGTGCCTTTGTTCCAGGATCCAGCCCTTGCGAACTCCCCCTCCTGGCAGTCGCGGACCGTGTGCTTGCACAGGTCCAATCAGGTGTACCCAGCATCACCGAATGAGTCCGGAATTCCACCTCCCTCCTAGCATTGTGCTCCAAGTCATTCCCCAACAGATAATCGACTAGCATGGCAGGGCTCACTGCAACTCGAAGAAGACCTCCGACCCCTCCCCACTCAAAGGGAACCTCAGCCACAGGATAGTGACCTATTCTGCCGTCAGCCATCGCGGCGGGGTGGAGTACGTTTGGAATCACCTGCTCTGGAGACAACAGCTGTTTTCTTACCATAGTCATGCTGGCACCTGTGTCCCTCAGAGCCTCCCCTCTCTGGCCGTTGATGGTGAACCACTGCCCATACTTAGTGGTATTTGAGGGCACCTGGATCTTAGGAACCATCTCACTGTCTCCCAGGGACACTAAGGTTATTCCTGCCCACTCACCTGCCTTATATAAGGGCAATTCCTCCCCGAGCACTACACTAGCCACTCCCTGGGTTTTTCCTCCAGTGGGAGGGGGTGGTCTTTTTGGGCGCTTGACATCTCCTTTATAGTGCCCAACCCCACCCTATTCATAACAGCGGACAACCCTTGGATGCTGACTATGGTCAGGATAGGAGGGTTTTGTGGATTAACCTTAGGCGTGAAACCTAATCCCTTTCCTTGGAAACTGTTTTGGGGGCCTTTCGAGAACTCCTTCTTTTTGTCTCCTCCCTCTTTCTTCTGGGATGCGCCCGGACCAGTCCTCTAGGAATCCCCTCCAGTCCCCCTTGAGGACATCCGGGTACTAGCCTATATGTCCGCCTCCTCTGCAAGCTTCCTAGGATTAGTCAGCTTGCTGTCCACCAGGTGTTGACGCAGCTCCGGAAAACATTTCTCGAGGAGGTGCTCCTTTAAGAACACCTCATACAACCCCTCGTAGTCAGTCACCTCACTGCCTTGCACCCAACCCTCTAGGGCCTTCTTAGCGTAGTCCAGAAAATCTACCCAGTTTTGTGTAACTACTTTGTGGCTGTTCTGAAATTTCTGCCTGTATTTTTCAGGGGTCAGCCCAAACTTTCTGATCAATGCAACCTTCATGGTGGGGTAATTGGTCTGTTCCTCCTGCTCTAAGGCTAAGAGAGCGTCCCTCCCTACTGGAGGCATATACCTGTACAGGCCACCCCCTCAATGATTTTTTGAAATTCCATGGGCTCTCAATGAGACCTCATAGGCAGCCAACCATTTGGCAATGTCATCTCCTACACTAAAACTGGCGACTACATCTTTGGGCAAATAGGGTCTGGGTTCCCTGGTGATTTCCTTAGGTACGCTGCCACCAACAGGATTACTGGAGGTCCCTATCTGCAGGGCTTTGAGGTCTAACTCCCTTAAGCTAAGCTCATGGGCAAGCCACTTCTCCTCCCTCTCCTTTTCCAACCTAGCTAACTCCCATTCAAATTGTCTTTCCTCCTTCCTGTCAGCTAACTCTGCTGAGGCCAGGCTCCTTCCAGATACACTACTGCCCGCCCTCGAAGGTGTCCTAGGACCTGTAACAGATTTCCCCCCTCGGTTTCGTACAGCATATCTACTTCAATGATGGTGTCACGATCCCTCTCTTCCTCCTCCTTTTTCCCATCTTGGTGAGCTGCCACCCATGCTCTCAAGCTGGTTTGGAGTTCCACTTTCTTCGCATCACGCTTGAAGAACACCTCCTTTTCCTGGCAAAATTCCCTAAGTTAGGCCGCTGTGTAGGTCTCCAACTCAGCCAACTCAAACTCCATTTTACCAGGTGGGACCTCAGACAGCTATTTTGGAGTACTTCAAGAAAGAGGCGTCAATAAGACTACTTCAACCCACCACTAGAAATTATGGAGATTACTAGGAGAAAACTCCAGGTGTAGGGTATGTGGTGCACACTAAGCCACTGTCAAGTGGACGGAAGCACAAGCCCTGATCCCACCGCTGAACACCAATATGTTGGACCCGGGGTCACCGGTCCACCTAGGGTAGCCTGGCACAAAGTGGAAAGGCCTAACTCTAAGGCGAATTGTTGCACTTGCGTCACACTCAATACAGTAGCACAGTGTACTTCCACTCAAAAATGACCACACCGTATTTAAAAAAAAGGTAGAAAAGCTTTATCTTTCCTTCAATTAGATTATCAGTTGCACACAATTTAATAAATCAACATTTTAGGCATTACTCCTGGAACACCTGTTTAGTTCTGCTGGGTTTAGCTCCCCGGGCTCTTCTCACACTCTTCCCGCTTGGGCCGAAGGGGGCGATCACATCTACGGCCCAACAGAGGTCTTTTGAGCACTGCCTGGCCTCCCACTAGCCCAATTCCCAGCTTACTTCAATGCCTGAGGCGGTAACAGTTGGTCCCGGTGATTCTGGCAATCGGAGGTACAAAGCTTCCTCTTCCGACGCCTTACTCAGCGGAGGAGGGCCCTTAGCGGCTGGCTCACGTAGGGGAATTTCAACTGGCTCCGATTGGCACTCCCTAATCCTTGCGTCCCTCCCTTCCGCTCTCCGATGAGGAAGGAACCTTCCCTGGGCCCGGCCTCCTGTAAATCCGCCCCTTACTTCCCTGCGCTCTTTCCTGTCAGCGCTGGGCGGGACTCCACTCGGTCTCGCTCCTGACCTCCTCACGGGGAATGCAGCACTTCTCCTCACGCCGATTCACCTCAGCGGGGGGGGGTCCGACGGGCTGGCAGCTCCTACTTCACTCCTTTCTCACATGCCAGTCCGGGAATAAGGGCACCACCAGCTCCGGCCCTCAGGCAGAACCAACCTCGCTACAGGGCTCCAAGCAGGCCTGCGGCTGCAAGGTCACGTACGCGCCGGTCAAGCCAGGGTCTGTGGCAGTCTTAGGACCCGCACCGGAAGGGCAGGTTCTAGGGAATTCTGTCAAGGCTGCAAGGAGTCTGGCAACCCAAGGACTCCTGGAGGCAGTTCAGCAAAGACGTGGGGTTATTGGTAGTATACCCAGTCCCCCACAGGAGGGTGTAGCACTCACCCCCCATCTGCCAGTTTTAATGCCCTCACACCCCAGAACCAATCCAGGATTTCTCTCACGGGGGCGAAAAAGGAAGGGTGATGTGACTTCCCCAAGCTGAGGATGGCAGGGCTAGATCAACGCACAGGGGGTAGCGTCAGCAGTGAGAGGTAGCAGCCCCAGGGGACAGTCAGACCCTCCCTCATTGCACTAACCTCCCTACCCAGCAGCCTAAACTCCTGACTGGACCCTCTCTTAGTACACTAACTAAAATGGTAGCCTAACATTCCACCTTATATAATCTTGGCCAAGAGAGTCCAGAGTAGACCAGAAGGTTCTAGAACCCCTCAATGCAACCCTATGGCCCCAGGTTATGAGGTGATTTGGACAAGCCACCTTTTTGTGTTTCCCTACTCTCCCTCAATTTTAGAGGAGACCATGCGCTACTTTGTTATGGAGTAACCATGGGCGCCCAGTGACCCAGTGTCAACACTAAAAATATGTAGTGGACACATATAAAAAAAACAGAAGGCAAAAAATTGGATAAAAATTAGGAGGGACCACACAAAGGGCTGACAGGTCTAACACGCGTCTCCCCCAGCTGAAAGTGGGGAGAGCTACCCAACCCCTTGGGAGTTCTCGTCACTAAGGCGGAAATGCCTTGAGAGACTGTCTGCGTTGGCGTGGTCCACTCCAGGCCGATGTTCCACCCTGAAGTCCATTCCCTGTAGGGAGATGGACCATCTTAACAGCTTGGGATTCTCGCCCTTCATTTGCATCAAACAACGAAGGGGCCGGTGGTCGGTTTAAACCAGGAAGTGCGAGTCAAACAGGTATGGTCGCAACTTCTTCAAAGCCCATACCACCGCAAAAGCTTCCCGTTCAATCACACTCCACTTCTGTTCCCGGGGGAGCAGTCTCCTTGATAGGAAAACCAGAGGTTGGTCCAGACCCTCTTCATTGAGTTGCGATAGCACTGCCCCAATGCCATGCTCCGATGCATCCGTTTAGACAGTAAACTCCTTGGAAAAATCAGGGGCCTTTAAGACGGGAGCCGCACACATTGCTTGCTTTAGGGTGTCAAAAGCTCGTTGACACGCCTCAGCTACCCGTCGAGGTTGTTTCTTGGATGTAAGGTCAGTCAAAAGAGCCACAATCGTGCCATAACCTTTGACAAAGCGACAGTAGTATCCTGTGAGGCCCAGAAAAGCTCGGACCTCAGTTTGGGATTTGGGGGGCTCCCAGGCCATGATAGTCTCAATCTTAGCCTGGAGGGGCTGCACCATTCCCCTGCCCACCAAGTGGCATAGGTACACTACCGACCCCTGCCCAATCTGGCATTTGCTAGCCTTGATCGTCAAGCCAGCCTCTTTCAGGGCTTGGAGGACAGCCTGAAGGTGACACAAATGGTCCTCCTAACTGCTGCTGAAAAGAGCGATGTCGTCAAGATAAGCAGCAGAGAAGGCCTCCATACCGGAGAGGACCTGGTTCACCAGCCGCTGAAACGTGACAGGGGCGTTCTTCAGCCCAAAGGGCATCACACAGAACTGGTAGTGGCCCTCAGGCGTGGAGAAGGCTGGCCTTTCCCTTGCTCCATCTGTAAGGGTGATCTGCCAGTACCCTGATGTGACGTCAAAAGTACTCAGATATTGGGCAGCTCCCAGCCGGTCAATGAGCTCATCCACCCTATTGGATGAGCATCAGTCTTTGTCACAAAATTCAGTCCCCTGTAATCCACACAGAACCTGAGTTCTGGAGTGGTACCCAGCGGGGCAGCTTTTGGTACCAGAACCACCGGACTGAACCAGGGGCTGCTTGAAGGTTCAATCACTCCCCGCTCTAGCATCTTAGTGACTTCACTATGAATGCTGGCCTTCACCTTATCTGACAGCCAGTAGGTCTTGGACTTCACAGGTGGGCTGTCCCCTGTGTCCACATCATGGGTACACAGGTGGGTCCTTCCCGGGATAAGGGAGAACAGCGAGGAATACTGTTCCAGGACTTGTCGGCAGTCCCTCCGCTGTTCAGGAGTTAGGGATGGTGAGAGAATCAGCCCCTCCACCGACCCATCCTTCTCGTGGGACGAAAATAGATCAGGGAGAGGCTCACTTTCCTCTTCCTCTGCTCCATCAGTCACCATCATCATGATGACCTCGGGCCTCTCATGGTGGGGTTTGAGGCAGTTGACATGGAGCACCCAATGTGGCTCCCTGGGGGTCTTAAGATCCACTAAGTAAGTGACCTTGCCCTTCTTCTCAACCGCTTCAAAGGGGCCTGTCCAGCGATCCTGGAGGGCTCTAAGCTCTCCAGGCTCCATGACCCACACTTTCTGGCCAGGCTCCAACTCCACAGGGTGAGCATTGTGGTCATACCACTCCTTCATAACTGCCTGGCTAGCTTCCAGGTTGTCAGAAGCTTGCTTCCACAACTTAGCCATTTGGCTACGGAAGGCCAGCATGTAGCTCACTACATCCTGGGGAAGCTTCCTTTGGAGTCTTTTCCCATCCTTCTTTCACCAGGCTGAGAGGTCCTCTGACAGGGTGCCCATACAGAAGTTCGAAGGGGCTGAAGCCCACTCCTTTCTGTGGCACTTCCCTGTATGAGAACAACAGACAGGGTAGAAGGACGTCCCATTTCCTCCGCAGGCTCTCAGGCAGACCTCTAATCATGCCCTTCAAGGTTTTATTAAACCTTTCCACCAGACCATTGGTCTGGGGGTGGTAAGGGGTGAAGAACCGGTAAGTAACTCCTCATTCCTTCCGTATAGCCCGCATGTAGGCTGACATAAAGTTGGCCCCCCTGTCGGACACAACTTCCTTGAGGAAACCCACTCGGGTAAAAATCCCCATCAGGGCCCGAGCCACCGCAGGTGCAGTAACGGTCCTCAAAGGAATAGCCTCTGGGTACCGGGTAGCGTGATCCACCAGAAGTAGGATAAACCTGTGACTGGCTGAAGTGGGTGGATCCAATGGCCCCACAATGTCGATACCCACCCTTTCAAAGGGGGTGCTAACGACAGGTAGTGGTTCCAGGGGAGCCTTCAGCTTAACCCCTGTTTTCCCACTAGCTTGACAAGCCGCACATGTCCTACAGAAAGTGTCGGACGCCACCTTCATCTGAGGCCAATAGAAATGGGAGACAAGCCGGGCAAAGGTCTTGTCCTGACCTAAGTGTCCTGCCAAGGGAATCTCGTGAGCCAACTCCAAGAAGAAGGCTCCGTAACAGTGGGGAATTACCAAGGCCGTGACGAACCGTGCACCGGAGCCTTGGGTTCACTGTAGAGAAGGCCATCCTCCCAGTAAATGTGAAAGTTCCCTGTAATGTTACCTGCTGCCTGGGCTTCGGCCTGACGCCTCAGTCCCTCAAGGGTAGGGCACTCCTTCTGCCCCTGACAAAACTCTTCTCTGGTAGGTCCTCCCTCCACATGCCATTCTGCAGGGAAAGGTAAGTCCTCCAGGGAGACAACATCCCCTTCGGTGGACTACGGGATCACCACCTCAGGTGTCCCATCCATCTCACGGGGTGTGGCGCCTAGGCAGGTTTTCCCTGTCCCCGGATCTTCCCCTTTTTGGCAGCTGGCTGTGCCTTTCTCCAGGCTCCAGCCCTTGCGAACTCCCCCTACGGGCAGTTGCGGACCGTGTGCTTGCACAGGTCCAATCAGGTGTACCCAGCATCTCCGAATGAGTCAGGAATTCCACCTCCCTCCAAGCATTGTGCTCCAAGTCATTCCCCAACAGACAATCGAATGGCACGGCAGGGCTCACTGCAACTCGAAGAAGACCTGCGACCCCTCCCCACTCAAAGGGAACCTCAGCCACAGGATAGTGACCTATTCTGCCGTCAGCCATCGCGGTGGGGTGGGGTACGTTTGGAATCACCTGCTCTGGGGACACCTGCTGTTTTCTTACCATAGTCATGCTGGCACCTGTGTCCCTCAGAGCCTCCCCTCTCTGGCCGTTGATGGTGACCCACTGCCCAAACTTAGTGGTATTTGAGGGCACCTGGATCTTAGGAACCATCTCACTGTCTCCCAGGGATACTAAGGTTAATCCCGCCGTCTTGTGGAAAAGTAACGAAAATGATATACATAAGCAGCGTTCATTTGCCCTTTCCCATTCCCTTCCCTGTACGTTAACCACACCACTCCGCCAGTAAAAGCCCGTGCCCACATGTATCTGATAGCCATTTTAGGCACCATGGCCTTTTGCCCACTCATCAGAATCCCCGGCTTCCCTCCTGCGCGTATCTTAACCCCCCTCTCACATGCATAGACCATCAAACCCTCTCCCTCTGCGCGACCCTGCTATGAAAGGCAACCCTCCTGCTTGACCCACGCAAAGTCCCCCATTTCCTCTTGAAAAAGCATCCCTCGCCTCAGCTGACATAACCCCCCCCCCAGCTGTATCCGACTGCCCCCGTTCTCTCATGTACAGGTCACAAGACCTTTCTCTCTGTGCGACTCTGTCCCTGTACGCACCCTGGCTCTCCTCTCCTCCCTCACATGGGCAAGTCATAAACCTCCTTCTTCTGCAAGACCCCGTCCTTGGGAGTCACAGCCGCACCTGACCAGCACCTCCTTTCCTTTCTTGAATAACCCCTCTGTTAGTGAACCCTCCCTCCGCGATGGACTGTCCACACATGTCCGAGGCCATCGCCTAAGCCGGAAGATACTGTTTATTGCCCCTTATTGTATGGAGTCACTCCTCTTCAAAGAACCCACTATTGATCCTGGCTTCCCCACCCCTTGGGATACGATCAGGCGCACATATTCTAATAATCAGCGGAACACTCAGCTGCGTCATTGCCCCTTCTCTTATCTACAGTTCAAGGGTCTCTATTGATAACATATGTGGGGTAGGATTGACACGAGGATTATGGGGATGTCTTTTCTTTGTGTCACAATGTCCTGATTGTAATGCCAAGTGTTTTGTAAGGTATAAAAGACGATGCCTCAGCTCACTTGTTAGAGCACCTCCCGAAAGACACTGTGTTTCGTGTCCTAAATGACAGGCTCTCCTCATGAGTAATAAATCCTGTTCTTGTGATTCCTGCTCCCAGCGCCCGTCTCTTTATTTGGTAACTATTCAGAATGGGAACTAAGAGGCGACTTGCGCCAGCAGCCCGGGTATCGATAGTAATATGGGCTCACTTTCAACACTCTCACCTCCCTTATCTAAGGGCAATTCCTCCCCGGGCACTACACTAGCCACTCCTGGGGTTTTTCCTCCAGTGGGAGGGGGTGGTCTTTTTGGGCACATGACATCTCCTTTATAGTGCCCAACCCCACCACATTCATAACAGCGGACAACCCTTGGCTGCTGACTATGGTCAGGATAGGAGGCCCATCAGTGACATAAGGTCCAGTAAGAGAGATCCAGACGAAGAAGTGAACATCTAAATGATCGGAGTATACCTGCCTTGAGAGGGCCCTCGTCCGGCTGCCGATCGAATGAACTTCACCGATTCTGAACGGACCTCTCTCGAGTGACCTATTGTCCTGACTGGGATCCCACAGGAATGCTGCATGGAGTAAGAGAACGATCGGGCGCTGGAGGAGGAAGACGAAGAACTGTTCGTATGGTCCGGTCCGGGTAAGATTAAGTAGGGCGTTTTACGCCTGATTGGTAGGATGGTTTTATCCATCTGATTGTTTGATTGATTGTATTGGAATCGGTATTTAAATACTGATATTGTTTGGTTATTAGTTCATTTAGCTTTGGATGCTACTTGAAATATTGGTTCTCTTCTTGAGAACGAGACATTCTCTGTTTGCAAACAGCGGCGAATAGGAACGTTCGTCTCTCTTTGCAGATGGAGAAGGGTAGGTTATGCCCCTTTATGATTCGTCAGGCCTACCTTTCTCCCCACTGATTGTTTGATATCGATTAATAATCGATTATTGCTCTTTGAGATCCTCCCTGTCCACAAACAGAGACGAATAGGAATATTCTGTCTCCCTTTGCAGATAGCGAAGGGCAGGTAATGCAGACGTTTGTCCCCGTTGTAATCCGTCATGCCTGTTTTTCTCCCCACTGATTGATTGATTGACTGGACATTGTTGTCCAAGGAATTGTTTGTTTGAGGTATTTTCTGTTTGCAAACAACGTGGAATAGGAATATTCTGTCTAGTCTTTGCAAGTAGTAAAGGGTAGGTTATGCCCCTTTATGATTCGTCAGTCCTACCCACTCCCCACTGATTAACTATTATTTGGGGGGTAGCTCACCTGGTCCGTCCAGGAGGCTACCCTAATGGAGAACACATGCCCCCATTTGTTGGCCATTTATTGGAAGTAACCCATCTGGTCCGTCCAGGAGGCCACCCTAGTAAGTGGAGGTACATCATTTGGTCCGTCCAGGATGATACCCTAACGAAGGGATATGTGTTCCCCTCTGATTGATAATCTAGTTCCACCCCGGACCATTTATTGGAGGTAACTCACCTGGTCCGTCCAGGAGTACCCCTAATGAAAAGGACATATAAAATATGAAGTGATCACCGTACCCTACTAACAGAAAACTTTAGCTCGAAACACGCTAAGGAAAAGAAGGAAAAATAAAAAGAAATCGGGCTAAGTCAGTAACCCCCTGATGAGCTTTCGACTTCACTAAAAATAAGAAACATTAGAAACAGTTCGTAATAAGAAATATAAAATGGCGAAAAATCGACAGCAAGACAGCCACGAGGTAGCTAGGCTCCACTGCCTATTCCTGCTCCCAACATGTCTGCCTCATTGCCCACCACGCCCAAATAACGGTCACATGAAATCAGAACAAACCAATAGGTTCCTACCCCCATTCCGGAAGCTCCCGAAGTGCAACAGGTCCGCGGTTACGCCCATCCGGAAGGCGAGGCCTCGATGCGTGCAGGGTTCGGCTGGCCGCAGTCGGAAGGGGAGGATGTGGGGCGGACGGCCCGCAAATCGCAATGATCTTCCCTTCTTCTGCTGCCCTGCAGGCCACAGGGGGGGGATGTCTTGACTCAGCCACCGACCCCCCCACCCCCCTCTCTCACCTGATCCGGCCCACATCGAAGGCCGAAGCTAAGGCGAGGACGGCGGCGGTTCTTTGCGCAATAATGGCTGCAACTGCACTCGGCCCTGGACAGTTGCAGGTAGTCCCGCCACATGACAACCCTGAGAGTTGCAGGTAGTCCCGCCACATGGCCACGCCTAAGAGTTTCAGGTAGTTCCGCCACATGTCAAAAAGGGGGGGATGTCTTGCCTCAGCCACCAACCCCCCCCCCCATCTCCATTAGCTGGCACGGCCAATACCGAAGCGCTGGAGCCGAAGAACGGCGCGGGGTCGCTGGAAGGGGGAGGCGGCGCGAACGAGCCTCCCCCACCTCCCTCCAGGTGGAGGCTTCCAGCGGCACCCCAACGCTCCTGCTTAAAGAGGGTCCACATCGAAAAGCGGGTTTTTGCCCGGGACGGGCACACGCCACGTGCCTTCTCTCCTCAACTTTGAAGATTCTATGAGAGCCGGGGGGGCCCCCGACCCCTCCGCATGGGCGCCCCCGTCCCCCTCACTGGGAACCGCGACATCGGCGCACTCCTGCCAGCCTCAGTTTGGAAATGGCTAAAAGACAGCAAAGGTACATACTTGTTCAGTTCCGGTGGAACACCAGAATGACCCGGTAGGAAAAATTGTTACCGCCCTCCCCTCTTTTGACTGATGGTCCATATTGCTAGACTGTTACCGCATTGCGAAAAACTTTTGAAACTATCAACGGAAGGTTCTGGTCCTACTGCGAGTCAGTGGAGGCAATCTGACTATACTGGGACTTGCCTGACCTCGCCCAAAATGGCGCCGATACAAAATGAGACTTTTTAAAAATCCTTGTTGCACCCTGGTTGCTCAGCTTCGATGCCCCAAGATATGCATACAGTTTTGGACAATGAAAGTAGATAAGAAGGATATTGAGTATGTGCTAGGAAAAGAAAGCGATATAAGATGGATATTGATTATGTGCTGGGACAATGAACTGATTTAGAGTGGGTACTAATTATGTGTTGGAAGCAATGAATTGGTATGAAATAGGCACCGGTTGAGCATTTGAACAATGAATTGATATACGTAGGTCTTGAGTAAATAGTAGGATAATGAGATGATGTTATTGAAAGCTTGACACGCATTATACTTGCCCCTTAAGAAAGTTCAATATGATTTTCATTGCACTGCTGCACTTTATGAAATAATATTTGTGCGCCAACCTTTTCATTAAAGTTTTTGAACACGCAAATATTATCGTAGTGTTTGTATTTATGAATGTTATTGAAATATATGGCTACTGTCACCGACATAAGTAAAATACATGCAGTATGGCTAAGGTTGAAGGTTAAAAACGGCCCGATATTGAGCAGCTACACTACGTATCACAGGCAGCCGGAAAAGTGTTTTTAGACGCCCTTGAGCGATACCACAGAAATACCACCTGACCGCCACCTTTGCACACGACCTATAAGGCCACGATCGTGTGATTCATGTAGATACGCAGATCATCGATGATTATCTAACTGACGCTACTGGTCCCTCTGGGCTTAAATGCCGAGATGGTAGAGAATGCGGCCCGTGGAGATAGGTCGAGTATGTGGTAAGTAAAATTTCGGATTTATGCAAGTTGATGTATTTTGGATGTTGCCCCCACCCCCTTCCTTCTTCTCCTCCCTTCTGCAGGTCACGTCGGAATGTCGGCTGAAGTACGGAGGAGTGACGATCGAACAACCGACGGAAAGGGAAGGAGGGGATTTGAGCATAGTACTTATGCTAGACTTAGATATGACTGTTCCTCCTTAGAACATAGCGACTGGGAGGATGGACTGACATAGAAACTTGACGGGAAACTGTATGACGGAAATTGACTCGAATTAGCACGTTGGATAATATAACTATGACGGTTAGCTAGATAGGGAAAGGACAAAGGAGAATCCTGGGGTAAGGATTCCCAGGCACCACCCGTCTGGGAAGTTAGAAACGTTGTTGATGTTCGAAATGTACCACCTCCGTCTCACCCTCTTATAGATATAACCAAGCTGCCTGACTGTTCTCCTGATCAATACCCTCTGTTGCCTCAGCCTGGAGAACTTCCAACCAAAAGAAGACACTCGAAAGTGGTTTAAGATCCACCTATGGGCAATAGCCCGACCAGGTTAATTTCTGACCGGCTGGCCGAGGTGTAAGTATTGGCAATTGGGAGCGCTCGCAAAAATAGCAAACGAGAAGAAAAGGAGGAAAGGTAAAAAGAGCTCAGCCTATGGATAAATAGGATATTAAAAATGCGCAGCATGCGCAAGGAGATTTTTGTTTGGCCAACAACTGTATGTAACACATGTACTGTCTTCCCTTGTCTGAGTTTGTGTGTATGTAATGTACGGGTTTATGGCCTCCCTCTGTCTGTGTTTGCGTGTTACCTGACCCCTGTCGTTCTGTGTTGTGAGCGCACTAAATGACCTATTACCGTACACGTCTCTCTCTCTCTCTCTCTCTCCCTCTATCTCTCTCTTTCTCTCACTCTCTCTCCCTACATGTCATATGTGTACTGAATAGCTCGTTTAGGTTGCGGACGACTCTCACTCTCTACGAGAGTCCCCCTGTTCCATCTTCCTTTTTTTATATAAAATTGTGCCCCGCTGGCACCAGTCTGATTGGATACTCATCGAACACGAAGGTGTTCGGCGAAATTGACAGAAAATAAAATGATTGTAATTTGCCATATTACTACCCCTCCTTTCTGCAAAATGAATGAACTCAAATTGGCTAAGAAAGAAAGGACAGGTGAGACGACTAAGGTCCCCAAATCTGGCCTTATATAGGGGAACTATATGTCAATGGCACCCTATTTTCAGTTCGTTAGAGACAAGGGCCAACGCCTAGATTGACCCCCAACACCCAGATTGCCCCAACGCCTTTGCACCCAAGCGCGAATGCCCGTAGCACCCCCACCCCACTTGATTGACCCCGGCTGCTGTCCCCGATATACACATAATGACCATGAGTAACTATCGTCCCTCGAGAAAAAATTGTTTTACCTTGACTCTCGATGAAAGCGCCCCCGCCCTGTTTGAAAGGGTTAGCCAGCTTTGAAGGAAAATGTAAGACTGCCAAGGCTCGGGTTGGAAGGACGAGTCTCCCCTGAATGTTTATTTTTGATGAAATACGCAAGTGATAGGAGTCTGACCCCTGTCCATATGTGTCATGAATGAACGCCGATTAGACTTGGTACAATCACTGCAGAAATGCCCACATACTTACTCCATGGTGATAGACTTCTGACTTTGACCAATGAGCATAACACCCAGGTGCTAGGATTGCGGGTGAAATTCGAATGTAAAGATTTCTTCTCCTGTCAGTTCTCTAAAACTTGTCTTTACCCCTTCAAAGATATACGACCATCGGAGGAGAAGGGTCGGACGTGACACACAGCCTGGCTGCAGATCCTGGGACGCATGCGACCTCAACCGAAGGTGGAGCCACAGCACAGCAGGAATATGGGACGAGGCAGCACTCTCAAATGTGGTAAACGAAGAGATGAAGGGCTGTCTTGAAGCCCTCTGTCCGCCTACCCACGCGTGCCTGAAGCCTCCGTCCCCCTTTTCAAGCCCGGTTGATGGGCCTGCCCGCTTGTTATCCATTGCTCCCTTGGTCCCTTTGGTGTGTCCCAGGAAATCCGACCCCACTCCGCTCTCTCTCTCTCTCCCATCGACTACTGAACCGTACCCCCTTTTCCACGTGACTTTTTGTCGAAAGGAAGAACAGCATTTAGGTGGAAATGGGGTTGCGCCACAGGTATACAGGTGCCGAGCATAAGGCGCCACTAAAAGGATTGGTTAGGGAACAGGACTGTGGTCTAACAGCAGAGGACTGACCGCACCCTGCAACGCGTAAGGTTGGATCCGAGCTGGACCTATAGCTCCACCGCCGGTGCTCAACAGCGCCAACGAAAGGACACGGACTAGAGCCTACCAGTGATGGCTCACTGCTAAAAAGACACTGTGACGAAGACATCTTATTTGGACTGAATTCCTCCCTCAATTGCTTGGTCAAAATGTTCATTGGTCACCTTTTTGAGAAAGTCGGAAGCATCTATGCTATGAAGTTCGTTTGCAAATGCAATTTCCTATGTGCTGCATTCTGCTAATCACACCAACTGTTCATGATTGTATGCAATATGTTAGTATTGACAAATGCCGTTTCGTCAACCACACATGATTATATGTACACCCATTTACTAGGAAGAATAGGGAAAAATTAACTTTGTTATGTAAAAAGCGGCGACTGTGGAAAAGTAACGAAAATGATATACATAAGCAGCGTTCATTTGCCCTTTCCCATTCCCTTCCCTGTACGTTAACCACACCACTCCGCCAGTAAAAGCCCGTGCCCACATGTATCTGATAGCCATTTTAGGCACCATGGCCTTTTGCCCACTCATCAGAATCCCCGGCTTCCCTCCTGCGCGTATCTTAACCCCCCTCTCACATGCATAGACCATCAAACCCTCTCCCTCTGCGCGACCCTGCTATGAAAGGCAACCCTCCTGCTTGACCCACGCAAAGTCCCCCATTCCCTCTTGAAAAAGCATCCCTCGCCTCAGCTGACATAACCCCCCCCCCAGCTGTATCCGACTGCCCCCGTTCTCTCATGTACAGGTCACAAGACCTTTCTCTCTGTGCGACTCTGTCCCTGTACGCACCCTGGCTCTCCTCTCTTCCCTCACATGGGCAAGTCATAAACCTCCTTCTTCTGCAAGACCCCGTCCTTGGGAGTCACAGCCGCACCTGACCAGCACCTCCTTTCCTTTCATGAATAACCCCTCTGTTAGTGAACCCTCCCTCCGCGATGGACTGTCCACACATGTCCGAGGCCATCGCCTAAGCCGGAAGATACTGTTTATTGCCCCTTATTGTATGGAGTCACTCCTCTTCAAAGAACCCACTATTGATCCTGGCTTCCCCACCCCTTGGGATACGATCAGGCGCACATATTCTAATAATCAGCGGAACACTCAGCTGCGTCATTGCCCCTTCTCTTATCTACAGTTCAAGGGTCTCTATTGATAACATATGTGGGGTAGGATTGACACGAGGATTATGGGGATGTCTTTTCTTTGTGTCACAATGTCCTGATTGTAATGCCAAGTGTTTTGTAAGGTATAAAAGACGATGTCTCAGCTCACTTGTTAGAGCACCTCCCGAAAGACACTGTGTTTCGTGTCCTAAATGACAGGCTCTCCTCATGAGTAATAAATCCTGTTCTTGTGATTCCTGCTCCCAGCGCCCGTCTCTTTATTTGGTAACTATTCAGAATGGGAACTAAGAGGCGACTTGCGCCAGCAGCCCGGGTATCGATAGTAATATGGGCTCACTTTCAACACTCTCACCTCCCTTATCTAAGGGCAATTCCTCCCCGGGCACTACACTAGCCACTCCTGGGGTTTTTCCTCCAGTGGGAGGGGGTGGTCTTTTTGGGCACATGACATCTCCTTTATAGTGCCCAACCCCACCACATTCATAACAGCGGACAACCCTTGGCTGCTGACTATGGTCAGGATAGGAGGGTTTTTGTGGATTAACCTTAGGCGTGAAACCTAATCCCTTTCCTTGGAAACTGTTTTGGGGGCCTTTCGAGAACTCCTTCTTTTTGTCTCCTCCCTCTTTCTTCTGGGGAGCGCCCGGACCAGTCCTCAGGGAATCCCCTCCAGTCCCCCTTGAGGACACCCGGGTACTAGCCCAGATGTCAGCCTCCTCTGCAAGCTTCCTAGGATTAGTCAGCTTGCTATCCACCAGGTGTTTACGCAGCTCCGGAAAACATTTCTAGAGGAGGTGCTCCTTTAAGAACAACTCATACAACCCCTCGTAGTCAGTCACCTCACTGCCTTGCACCAAACCCTCTAGGGCCTTCTTTTTTTTTGTGTAGCTAGTTTGTGGCTGTTCCGAAATTTCTGCCTGTATTTTTCAGGGGTCAGCCCAAACTTTCTGATCAATGCAACCTTCATGGTGGGGTAATTGGTCTGTTCCTCCTGCTCTAAGGCTAAGAGAGCGCCCCTCCCTACTGGAGGCATATACTTGTAAAGGCCACCCCCCCAATGATTTTCTGAAATTCCATGGGCTCTCAATCAGGCCTCGTAGGCAGCCAACCATTTGGCAATGTCATCTCCTACACTAAAACTGGCGACTACATCTTTGGGCAAATAGGGTCTGGGTTCCCTGGTGATTTCCTTAGGTACGCTGCCACCAACAGGATTACTGAAGGTCCCTATCTGCTGGGCTTTGAGGTCTAACTCCCTTAAGCTAAGCTCATGGGCAAGCCTCTCCTCCTCCCTCTCCTTTTCCAACCTAGCTAACTCCCATTTTAAGTGTCTTTCCTCCCTCCTGTCAGCTAACTCTGCTGAGGTCAGGCTCCTTCCAGATACACTACTGCCCGCCCTCGAAGGTGTCCTAGGACCTGGTAACAGATTTCCCCCCTCGGTTTGGTACAGCATATCTACTTCAATGATGGTGTCACGATCTCCCTCTTCCTCCTCCTTTTTCCCATCTGGGTGAGCTGCTACCCATGCTCTCAAGCTGGTTTGGAGTTCCACTTTCTTCGCACCACGCTTGAAGAACACCCCGTTTTCCTGGCAAAATTCCCTAAGTTGGGCCAATGTGTAGGTCTCCAACTCAGCCAACTCAAACTCCATTTTACCAGATGGGACCTCAGACAGGTATTTTGGAGTACTTCAAGAAAGAGGCGTCAATAAGACTACTTCAACCCACCACCAGAAAAGAATTTGGAAAAAAACAAAAACGTCCAATTATGGAGATTACTAGGAGAAAACTCCAGGTGTAGGGCAGCTTTAAAACTAGAGGGCGCTTGGAGCACAATATCGTCTTACCCTGAATTTAAACAAGTAGTCAACAAAACCATCAAGCTACACTCTCCGGTAATAGATAAAGCCTCCTTGACTTCAAAAACGAATGCCTGGATGATAATGCTAACATATAAAAAGCGAAAACCTCAATCATATCTGACAGAACATTTCGCAAATAAAAAAAGCGGAAATTGATTTTACTGAGACTGGATGTGTATTTATCAAACCATTTTACTCCAAAAGGGAAACGGGATTGGGCCACAATGGATTTCCACCTGTGCGGCCAAGGAGAAGAGTCAGTACTCCATCTACTATATATTTGTCGAGAATTATTATAAATACGGAAATCCCTTCTACGGCCATCATTGAAAAAAGAACAAATAAGGACTTGCAGAACCGCTGTAATCAAATGCCTAGGAGGATCAACAGTACAACTGGCTTGTAAGACAATAATGTTTCTGACTATTGCAGCAAAGGAACTAGAAAAGAGGGACAGCCAGTTAGAACTAACTAGAGACACAAGGTGATAAATTGCAATTAAGATTCTGAATTCCATTTATTTACAGCCCTACATACTTCACCCTAGCAAAACAAAAGGAAATTACCTTGCAGACTATTTGTTTACAGCATTAAGCACTTTATCCTGGAAATTACTGGATTCTAATTACTGTACTAGTCTTCTTTTAGACCTTCTATCCATTTCAATCCTTTTTTAACTTATTTTAATGTAAATTTTAATGAGATTCAAGTTAATCAATGCATTGATATACTCACTCTTGTACATTGTGCTTATTGGTGGATACGCCACCCTTTTATGATTTAAACTAAATCAAATAAAAGTAAACTTCAATTTAAAACAATAAATGGTTTACCCAGAAACACAGGATGTTGCGCCACTGAGACTCGACCCGGGATCCCCAGCTCACAAGTCAGCAATCTGGCCGCTGCACCACATCCTCTCCTGTCCTGTGATACTTGTCAGGGGGATCTTTTCTTTGTCCCTTCATCCCATGTTCTTTAAAGAAGGGTCTCCTGTGCTGTTGAAATTGCTTAAGCACAATTCTGTTGGACATTCGCTTCTACAGGTCAAATGCGGTGGAAAAGAACAAGATGGACAAAACTGCTGGAGCACGCATAATGGGAATACATTTTAACTATGCGTTCTAAAGGATTGCCAGACATCTTGTTTTATTTGTAGTGTAGCACTCCCTCAGTGTACAAATATACTAGCATGATATCGCCCATCATGGGCGAGCACACGCAGTGTGCTGCTTTTTGGCATATGTACAAATACACACATGTTGAGGTTGAGTACTTCTGTTTTTATGTACGCAGCATGGTTGTCAGGAGAGATTCTTTGCGTTAAAAGGAAACACTCATTATGTTCACGGCATACAGTTTAAGTTCAAACACCTGTGTGTTTTTAAGGGAAGGCGCATAGTACATTTACTTTTGGCTAATACTGGGGATTTGGCGTTTGTAATAAATAGACACTCGGCCAGTTTCCAGGATGACCACTGCAATGCGGTATGAGCGATCTCAGTATGTTTTTTTCTGAGGAATGCCTTTATTTCAAATGGAACTTGCAATTACTCAAGCATGAAATCACCCACCACGGGTTAGCTCATACAGTATGTGGTTGTTTTGGCAACTGTAATCAATATACACGTCAAATAATGAGCACAGTATGGAGTAGTGGGGATAATGTCTTTACGTTAAAAGTTAAGCCAAGTTGTGAAGGGCTAGATGTTCACGCACATCTGTATGATTGTTATAAGAATATACATTCACATATAGTTAACGTTGCGGCATTGGTAATAAATAAAAGGCAGTTTCCAGGGTGAAAGCTGTACTGCGAAATTAATGATTATGACATGATTTTTCCATAGTATGTATTTATTTGAAATTGTACATGCAATTAGTCCGCGCAGATCACAACACAAGTTTAATCCATAATAAGTGGGGTTCTCATATATAGCATTACTGGCCATCACAGTGAGGTGGAACACTTGCACATGCTGATCTTCATACACGCGAGCATGTGAGGCATCCGGACTTAAGCGTAATATACAGCTTAGTACCCATCACCAGGGCTTTACGTGGGATGAAAAAAGTGGGTGGGGGGGTCTCTCAAGGGGCGTGGCCAATGTAATGAAGGATGTGGCTTAAAATACATAAACTAAAAATATGTGCTTAGCATAGTGTGCCGCCTGACTTGTACTTTGCTGTTTCTGTCATTGCATCTAGATATATGATACAACAAGTAACATCATACCTACAACAAGTCAGGACTATTGGGTTTGTCAGTGGTTGTTAGTTGCATAAGATAAATAAGCAGCAACTATGGCTTGTATATAAAATTGAAAAAGCTTCCAGTTAAAGCTCTGGTAACACCACCACAATGTTGTTGCTCCTGAGTTTCAAAAAGAGAAGGGAAATCCAAAGAGAAAATGACCCTTTAAAGAATTTCCCTTCCCCTACAACGCTCACCTGGCATGACGTCATGCCCTAATGTCTCCACTAGTGAGAAGTGAGAAATGTGAGCACGTGCACCTCGATGTGCCTTCTGTCACAGAAAAAAACGGACCGCCTGTGCTAGGGGACAAAACAGAGCCCGATAGAGACCCGTTTTGAGGCCTCCTTTATAAAACTGCTGGTACTCAGCACCGGTGAGACCCGGCCACTTAAAGCACTGCCCATCACCATGTGTCATACCCTCTCGATGATACAACCGTCACAGTGTTATGATGTCCTAAGTGATAGTATACTTGGTCTACTGTGTTTCCGAAGATGACATGTCTTTCAGAAATCTTCTATTTGAGTCTGTTTTCTTGGGTTACACTAGTGGATAGTGTTTTGGAAGGAGCGGATCGAACTACTGGGAGAGAATGTTATGACTTAGACCGTCGTTTTCACAGTTCTTTTGTTATAGACTGGAATTCAGTTATGTTTTTGACACACAGCACATTATGCTTCTGAAGGGTGAGTTATATAAACATGTTTTCAAGGTAAATTGAACAGCGTGCACTCACCGAAAGACTCAAACACTGTCACTCACACTCAGGCCCAAATGCTCACACACTTCCACCCACAGGCACGCATTTCCGAACACACATAATCACAGTCTGACTTCCAGCAATGTCCCTCTCTTACACGCACTCTGTCACGTGCACAATCCTATCCAGATTCCACCGACTCACAATGATACACGCAAGACACAGTCACGCACCCACACATACAACATGCTCACTGTGATCTTCAAACACATACACGTCCACACACCCAATCAGCAGATCGCACTGCTATGTAACATGTGAAAAAACTTTGACAAACCAGTAACTTTTATGTAGACAAGACCAATTGGCTTTGCCAATGCTTGTTGAAACTGGTATGCATTCTTGAAACAGCTGCTAGCTGTGTGCAATGCTATAGGCAGGGGGCAGTATAGAGGGTGGTTGGAGGTACATTGTTTGATAGAAGATTTGTCTTAGTGAATGGCAATCAAATGTAGTAACTGACACACAGCAATGTAGTATTTTATCTGAATTGACTCCAGATGTCCATTTGCATTCCCAGTGTCTTAGTCCAACCATTCAGATGGTTAATACTTATCATGTGATTCCTGTTATAAATCAATTAATCAATCAAACCTTTATAGAGCACGGCAACTCACCTGTGAAGGTCTCGAGGTGCTGGAGATGTTGGCTGCTGAGCGGCTGGTTGTTCATTCGACCATCCAGGTTTTGAGTTATTTCCTGAATTGCTGAAGCCAAGATGTGGTCCTGAGCTGCAGGGGAAGGTTGTTCAATGTCTTGGCTACCAGGTGCGAAAAGGAGCGTCCTCTGCTGTTGGTTATGCAGATCTGTGGGTTGTCTGTGAGGGAGAGGGAAGCAGATCGAAGGTGTCTGGTTGGTTAGTGGAAGGGTCAGTCGTTTATTTATGTATGCTGGTCCTTTGTTGTGCAAGTCTTGTAAGCATGGGTCAGTATCTTGAAGTGGCATCTCTTCTGGATGGGGGCTAATGTAGTTTCTTGAGGCGGGTGAAGATGTGGGTCCCTCTCGGGAGGTTGAGGTTGAGTCATACTGCTGAGTTTTATATTGTCTGGAGTCTTTTCAGGAAGCGTGGAGTGATTTCTATGCAGAGTTTGTTTGCGTGGTCCAGTCTGCTGGTGATGAGGGCCTGCGTGACGGTCCTTCTGGTTCTAACTGGGAGCCAGCTAAAGATCTTGCAGGTCATGTGAAGAGTGTGGAAGCAGGCTGATGAGACTGTGTTAACTTTTTCTTTCATAAAGAGCTTCCTCTCCCTTATGAGGCTGAGGTTCAGGGCATGGTTTGTTGGGGTGAGGGGTAGGCTGAGTTTCACAGGCCGCTGTGCATTGTTTCATGGCATGGTGTTGTTACCAAAGATGAGCACTTCCTGCTTCTCTATGTTAGTTTGAGACAGTTGTCCTTCATCCAGTCAGCGACGCTCTTCTTGCATCTGTATAAGTTGGCTCTGGTAGTGGGGGGGTTTTTGGACAGTGAGAGGATGCGCTGGGTGACACCGGCATTGGAAATTATATTCAGCCTGTGTGATCTGTTGGTGTTAGGCAGAGGGGTCATGTAGGTGTTGAAGGGAGTGGGACTGAGGAACGATCCTTGGGGGACTCCGCAACTGATCTTCTTGGCATGCGATGTGACAGTTGTCTCCTTTTATCCTTTTGATAACAATGTGCTATTAAGATGGGTCAAATATAACACCATTTCACAACACTGAAACTAAAACAACATGGGAACACACAGGGCCCGCTTCACAAACGCACTACTTTTTGGTATTCACAAAGGGACTTACGAGTAGTCTTGGACTCTGGCGGAGGTTCCGCACCCGAGCTGGAAGCTCTGCACTCGTGGAAGGGTAAGTGTAATTACATACACCTGCAGACCAGACAATTAATGCCACCTGCAATCTATGCACTCAAACCACATAAATGCAGCACACATCCAAGGCTTGGTTTTTTCCAAGCACATACATCAGGAGGAAGAAAAACTTCACTGATGGGAAGACCAAGATGATAGTCAAATTTGTAGTGGTGAACTACATTAAAAAAGAATTACATGGTCTTCCTACATACCCCAATAGTTGACTAATGCATTCAGCGCGTTCGGGGAGGATGTCCAGACCATCACCAATATCAAAACGAATTGGCAGGATGAGAGGAGACGGGTGAAGAAGAAGTTCATCGGGATAAACCTGGCCGGAGCTGTTCCTAGTTGACAAACCGAAACCCCACTTGAGAAGGGAGTCCGCTCAACCATGCACCCCAACCTGCTGTATGGGCTGCCTGTGACTGGTGACTTTTTTGTGGTGCCAGGTAATATGTGATGGTTAAACAATGTTAAACAATGTTTTAATCACAAAAATGTTTAATATGAACTGCAAATATGACTATGGAAGTCACTTCATGCTTGTTCAAATATTCATGGTGAATTAGACTCATGCATTTCATTTTGTCTGTCACACTACAAGTCCCAGAATCCTAAGTACTGCTGGCACCGAAATTGTTCATGAATTAGTGAACATCATAGTTGTATTGTAAATGCAAATAATTAACTATGTAAACAGTTGTATATGAATATAATTTGTTGTATTTGACCGTTGACTTAATTTCCACACACAGCCAGAGTAGAGCTACCCACTGGAGCAGTGGTTCCTGCACTTGCAGGAAGGCAACGTCATGAGGCTGATCAACCACTACTACTGGCACAAACTGGTACATATATATGCCCAGAAGTGGTCCCATGTACTACACTATTATCAGACAGCTATAGATATTTTTCTTAAACCTGGTTAGTCTCACACATATGATCTTAACTGGTATATGTTGGTTTTAACATGTCACCCAGAATGATGAACAAATGATACTTTTAGGCCCTGTGACGTTGCCCATTAAATCACATACTACAGTGACGTCTGCTCCACGTATGGGTGTGACATATGGTCAAGCACCACACACTGTGCGAATGGTAGACCCTGGTAAGGTCACTGACATAGATTTATAGAATGCATACAGTCTAATATATTGGATGACATATTAGCAGTATGTGGTGTGTGTCAAATATGAAATAAGTTACTTACCTTTAACTGTAGTTCTCCAGTATTGGAATCTTTTATAGATTCATATGCTTGAATCATTCCCCATCGTCGAGATGGGAGCCCCCGGTAATATTAAAAGTAATGTCCTATTAGAAATAGTACATATGCCTTAAAACGTTTGTAACATATCCCTGTCCTTTTGTAAAAAAATGACTAAAACTTAGAACCAGCCAATCAGTAGATACCACCCAGTAAAACCTTCCTGGGAGAAGCTCCAGTTCCTCAGATTTTCCAAGCACAAGTGCGTACAAATAGAAAAAACTGAGATAGCTACCTGAGCCTCCTCCAGGGGAGGTGGGCGGGTCGCATGTGAATCTATGAACGTTTCCTAAACTGGAGAACTACTGTTACAGGTAAGTATTTTATTTCTTACTTCAGTATTCAAACTTTCATAGATTTAAATGCTTGAATCACAGTCGCGAACAGTGAATAACACATTTTCGTGTCATATACCAACTGTAAATAGTAATACAAAATTGCCTGCATATATATAGACAAATACAGGTGCAACATCACTATATAAGGCATTATATATATACATATCAAACACGTCAAGAACTGGCGTAATCCTTCCTTATATCTCGGACAAGGAATCACACAGGAGCCGTGGCCTCTATCAAAGTGCAGGTTTATTCCAGACACAACGTCCTACGCGTTTCGGAGTAAGATTACTCATTCAATCTTACTCCGAAACGCGTAGGACGTTGTGTCTGGAATAAACCTGCACTTTGATAAAGGCCACGGCTCCTGTGTGATTCCTTGTCCGAGATCTAAGGAAGGATTACGCCGGTTTTTGACGTGTTTTATTTACGGGGTTGGCTACCCCTGCCGTGAGCCCGCCGAAACTAGAGGCTCGGGAACAGCCACAAATTTTGTGTTTATATATATATATATATGACAAACAAGTCCTTGAGAAGCAGCTTGCCAGGGCAAAATCTCCACCCAACGCTTCTTACCAGGAACGGACCACAACGAAAGGTAGTTCTTTTTAAAGTGCAGTTTTTATTTCCACCAACATGACGCGTTTCGACTAGGTTACCCCAGTCTTGATCACATAACATGCTTGAAAAGCCCACGCCCTTAAATACCTTGTGGCTACAATAATGACACTCCCAATAGGGTATAGAAATAGAGAGCAGACTATGATTTTTAAAATGTTAAGTAAACAAACAATGTTTTAAAAATCAATTGTAAATATCATTCAAAAATCAATTGTAAATATCATTCCAAATATCATTTAAAGAAATCCAGGGCAAGTGCCCTAACCAACTATAAACGCCCGCAAATACCTATTTCACCTAAGAATTAACATACCGAGGAGGATAACAAAGGAGCCCACAAAAAGGTACACCCAAAGTGAAAGGACTAAAATGTAAAAATTATCACAATATTAGTCCCCAAACAAATTTCATTTACAATCAGATGAGCAGATGCGAATATTTCAAAAATACAGCAGAACATGATGTCATAGGCTAATCGATACAAATTATTGGAAAATTTGCAATGATACAAGTATAAAATTGTATCTAGTCGTCTTATAACGTCTGTAATATAAACATCATAGATAGAGAATGTAGAACACAATAAACATTTATATAAATGTGGCCAATTCATAACACCCCTGCCAGAGAATTATCAGTAAAACTAAGAACCCAGTTAAACCAATAATAAACTCCAAAACTTTGAGTAAAATGCATATAGCCAATAAATACAATAAATATTACATTAAAGTGCCCAAAACTAAATAATGATATATATACACATAAACATTCAAATATGGACAGAACTCCAAATTTCATTATTACTAAAAATCCATTGAATAAAAAACAGCATCATAAAGGATAGTATTTCATCATATAAGTAAAAAATGTATATAAAAGAAACATCACCAAATTGGTTATAAACCTGCAGACTATATTAAACAATTTAGAGAAAGTTGACTAAATCCTCCCCAGTATTGAGCCCATTCGGCATTTTAGTGTTAAGACGCACAATATATTGACTTTCTAGTTGCCGAAGCTTCTTTTCACGGTTTCCTCCTCTTATAGACTTAGGAACCGGGTCAATAACATAATATTTTAAATCCTGAAGTTTATTTTGATGCACTAATTTAAAATGTCGGGCAACCGGGTAAGCGGGGTCTGAATTGACGATTGCCCGTAAGTGCTGCAAAATACGGTTGAAAACAGGAAGTTTAGTGCTGCCGACATAGCATAATTGACAACTACATTCTAAAATATAAACCGCAAAATCAGTTTTACATGTAAAATAGCCTGCAATTTGATTGGGCATATTAGAAAAAGGATCAGTAAAAGTCTTTTTGTTTGTCCCAAACTTACAAGCACGGCATGAACTGCATTTAAAAAATCCTATCTTATTAGTGAGCCAATTGGCAGAACCAACTGACTCTGGACTTGTTCTAACCAATGCGTCTCTCATAGAGGGTGCTCTCCTAAAAGTAATGGTAGGTTGTATAGTAAGTTCTGGGGCCAATACTAAATCCGTTTTTAAAATAGGCCAATGTTTATTAACAATCTTTCTTACTTCTCTTTCCTGACTACTGTACGTGGTAATAAGTCTCACTACAGGTTTTGCTTGAACCAAAGAGATCGGAAGAGCTTCTTCTGAATTAGAGACATCATCAGATGGTGTCACTTTGTTCAATTTGGCCAATGCAAGTTGCAAGATTTTAGGTTCATATCCTCTGGCGAGAAACCTATTCTTAGATTCAGTAAGACAAGTATTCAGATCTTCTTCTCTGCTGCATATTCTTTGAATCCTTAAAAACTCCCCATAAGGGATACTTTTAATAAGGTGCTTAGGGTGAGCACTATTGGCATGGAGTATTGAATTGCCAGATGTAACTTTTCTGTGTAGTTTGGTACAGATGACACTCTCTTCTATAAAAATCTCAACATCCAAAAACTCGACTTTTATGTTACTTATTTGAGCAGTGAATTCAAGATTAAGTGAATTGACATTAATCCTACTCACAAACTCCAATGCAGATTCTTTGGAACCTTTCCAAATGACACAAACGTCATCGATGAATCTCCACCATCGAATGACGTGGTCAGTAAGCTCTTTCTTAAAGGTCTTAGCCAGGATGTGCTTCTCCCACCAGCCTACGTGTAAACACGCATAGCTGGGGGAGAAGCATGCCCCCACCGTTTCGGAGTAAGATTACTCATTCAATCTTACTCCGAAACGCGTAGGACGTTGTGTCTGGAATAAACCTGCACTTTGATAAAGGCCACGGCTCCTGTGTGATTCCTTGTCCGAGATCTAAGGAAGGATTACGCCGGTTTTTGACGTGTTTGATTTACGGGGTTGGCTACCCCTGCCGTGAGCCCGCCGAAACTAGAGGCTCGGGAACAGCCACAAATTTTGTGTTTATATATATATATATATATATATATATATATATATATATATATATATATACATTTATATATATATTCACTGAAAAAACCATAGGTTTCAGGGACATTATAGTTAGTTGGGCGTTTGACTCATATAAAACCAGAGAAATTCTGCAGTTATAGTTAGTTGAGCTAACTATAACTCGCGCGCCTGCAATGCACTGCTGATGACGTCACATATTACATCACTCATGACATGGTCAGTGACATCACTGATGACATCACTGATGGCATCTCAAATGACATCACTAATGACATCCCTGATTACATCATCCAATGAATGTGTGTTTCTGTAAAGTTTAAATATTTTTCATATATCTATGCCAAGGTGTATTGAAGAATGAGTGAATTTACAAGTGCCTGAATGTTTTATTTAGTAGTAGCGTGACTGACTGTTTAAGTGAGTGATTGAAAGTGTCTTACTGAATACATGGTTAGTGACTAAACTGTGTGAACCTCTGTATTAGTCTCTCAGTTGGTGTGTAAGCGGCTGCATGGGTTGGTGAGTAGCTACATGACTGTCTATATGGGTTATTGATTTGTTGTCTGAGAATCTGTATGGGTGCCTGAGTGTCTGTGTGGGTTGGTGGGGGGGGGGGGTGTGACTCTGTGCACTGATGTCTGAGTGGGTGATTCACTAGATGTATGGATTCAAAAGTGCATCAGGGAAGGGCTGTATGGGTGAGTTAGTGTGTGTATGGGTGTGTTGGTGAGTGAATGAATGTCTCAGTGGTATATGTGTAAGCAACTACATATGGTTTAAGGCAGTATTTGTGAGTGTTGGAGTATATAAATGACTATACGTGGGAGTAAGTTATTTGAAGAGTGGGTGTATAATTGAGTGTCTGCTTAGTATGTGTTAGTATCTGCATAAATAAGTGATGTGGTGTGTGTACAAATAACTCAATTGGTGTATAGAACTGTATACATGAGTATGTAATTCATTCTTTGCATGACTGACTAGGTGTGTGAGTAAGTCTATGGATGAGTGGTAGATTGTGACTGTATGTATAGGTGTATGAGTACATATTATAGTACTGTATTGATGAGTAACTGTATGTATAAGTCACTGGATGCCTGCATAGACCTACGAAATAGTCGGTGGTATGTAGTATCTGGAATTGTTGTGTGTATGGTTAAAAAAAATAGTAGTCTGTATTTTAGAGTGGGTGTATCAAAGTTTATATTAGAGAATCAGTATGTGCATTAGATTATCACGTTGATGATGTCATCAGTGATGTCATTTGAGATGTCATCAGCGATGTCATCAGTGATGTCACTGACCATGTCATGAGTGATGTAATATGTGACGTCATCAGCAGTGCAATGCGGGCGTGCGAGTTATAGTTAGCTCAACTAACAATAACTGGCGAATTTCTCTGGTTTTATAGTCAAATGTCCAACTAACTATAACGTCCCTGAAACCTATGGTTTTTTTCAGTGAATTTGTAAGGTTTTTTAAATGCTAATTCCTAACTATAACGTCTGTAAAACCTATAGTTTCTTCAGTGAATTTCAAAGGTTTTTTAAATGTTATTTCATATTTTAATATTTATAAAACCTATATTTTTTCTAATTGTTTTTTAATATTTTGCAACTCTATTATCCTTTTTTAACTTTAAAATGATGTAATGTTTTATATCTTCCCACAAAAATATGTATATAATTTTTTTTGGGGGGGGGTGGGGGGGGGGGGAAACTACTGTCCTGTACCGGTAGTCTACTAAGCTCGATCAGCATGTGAATCCTGTCCACCTAATTTAAATGATGCACATTTTGTATCCAATGGGTTTGTGGCACCGCGTCTCGAGTAACAACATATACATATGAGGTTGCGCAACTTTGGTATGCGACGGGTACGCACTACCAAGTCGCGCTTTACGTCATGTACGTATCAGGTCACGCCCTCTCCGCGTTGCCTATGTAATGAGTGCACGCTGCCACACCCTGTGTTACATCATAGACGTACAGTCACGCCGCGTACGCCATTCCCTCATTTTATTTTGTCTCAAAACTATAAATAACTTTAAAGTGTGTATTAGAGCAAGCAATACTCAAAAATATTTTAAACATTTATATATTTCTAACTGTAACAAACTTATATTATAGTAAATATATTTTCTCAAAATCACGTCGGGTGCGGTCTCCTTGCACGCTGGGTGTGCGATTGCCCTGTGACCATAAAAAAAAGCATTTGATTAGTTCATAACATTTCCCATTGTAACAGTTGGAAAACGCCGCCCATTTTAGTCAATCTCTGTACTGCATGTAGTGAGACACACCTCTTCTGCTTAAAGAGCTTTTTTCCAAAAGTTTTTGCTTTGTACACATTTCGTACACTACACACAACATGCAACCATCATCTTCATCAATATTCATACTTTGTAGCCTTTCCCCTTATAGCCATACACCTAAAAGTTACATAACCAAAGTTTTCTCCACTACCATAGGTAACATGGCTGCATACTCTGCTCACAGTACAATGTAATGTGGTACGGCCCAGGGGCAGTATCATGCATAGATAATGAACACAATGACACAGATAGATAGTGGAAGTGGGTACGGGCACGTGCGCTCGACACCTTTTTATTACCAGGGTCAACTATCCAGTGACGTCTCTGCTGGATGTGTGTGGGGTGAGTGTAAAACAGCCCTCAGGGAATGGTTGCTGCTAGCATCAACTACAACAGTAACACAGAATTCAACACAGACTTTAACTTCTGACATCCTTAATCATAGAATCAAGACCCAGTTTCACTGTTCGGACCTGCTGTACCGCGGTGTACTGTACTGACTTCTGTCAACCAAGCACAATATTCATGTGCAACAGTTAGCTACGCAAGCACTGAGTCTGATGCACCTCAACGGAAGGAGTTCTGTGAAAACCAAGCAGCAGGTAATATCTGACATCTTCCATTGTGGGATCAAGACACCGTTCCACTGTTGGGACCTAGAGTTGGTTGCTCCTGGTCGAAGGGAGTACCTTCATCTCCACTCTCAGATACAGTTCTAGCATTGTCCATTGTGGGATCAAGACACTGTTCCACTATTGGGACCTAGAGTTGGTTGCACCTGGTCGAAGGGAGTACCTTCATCTCCACTCTCAGATACAGTTCTAGCATCATCCACTATGGTATCAAAACACTGTTCCACTGTTGGTACCTGTTGGACTACTGTGTTAGTAGTATACAGAGCACTCCACGCTGCTGGGCCTCAAGCTGGGCGCTGTGTGCCTGTGTCGCGGTAGCCAGCATTAATCTCAGAAGTTTGGGCCAAGCTCGCAGACCTTGGCCCAGGAGCTTACGCCGGCATGTGGTGGGCCCTCCTTCAGATATACGGCGGTGTCGAAAGGTGAACTGTGCGGCATATATGCGTCGCAGAGACCATGACGGTTTCTGAGTACCAGCAGGCTGAGAGCATCATTGTAAAACTTCAAAAAAGAAGATTCAGGAAACAAAAGAAGAAAGATAAGGAGTTTAATCCATAAGGCACAGTACTCCCAAGAGCCAGGTCCATTTACAGTATGACAGGATTCTAGTACCATGTAGAATCATAGCAAACTGAAAGGCATGTGCCATAGTTGTAAATACACAAGAAACTTAGAGGGAAAGGGGAAAATAATTGAATTATAAATAACAATATAATACATCTCTTCTCTTAGGAAAAAAAGAAAAACTACAAAACATCATAAAAATAAAAAGAGGTTACATGTTAACACATTTAGCTACGCTGTTGGCATTCCACACTTTACCATCTTGTGTAACAACGCTGTTACGATTGATTCTTACAATTTTGACTGGTCTGGCAAACTTCGCTTCACCTTTGAGTAAAACACCAGGTTTACGTATCCTGACCCACTCTCCCACTACAAAACTAGGTTCTTTCACTCTCATGCGAAGATCATATTAAGATTTACTCTTTTGTTGTTTCTCATCTATCCTTTGTGCTAATTCTTCTTTGTCGATTACTGATGATTTATGTTTACTCACAACTTTTTTAACCCCTTCCATGCTCATGACAAGGTCAGCTCGTCATGAGGCACGGTTGATCTGTACTTATGACGAGCTGACCTTGTCATGAAACTCTAGTATTCAAGCATTTTCAGCACAGGAGGGGAAAACCCCTAGCAGCCAAGGTGTTAAACCACCAAGGGCACAACTTCGAAACAGGCTCCCTTCCCTTAAGTAAACAGAATGGAGAAACTTCTGTTGTAGATTGGGGGTTATGCGGTACAACCATAACTTCTCCCTCATCTTACCCTTCCACAGAGATTCAAAATTGCGCGCCCACAAAATATCCTGCTTAAGAACCCTGTCATACCTCTCCACTTGACCATTCCCTTGCGGTTCATTCAAGGCTGTAGTCATATGCCGAATATTGAGAAAACAGCCATTTCACATGATTTCATATGTACTTCAATGTCAGTAAAGAGAACTTCAGGATAACCTTCACGAGCAAACACCTCCTTGAAAAATAAAATGACTGTTTCAGAATTAGCATGTGGTACTAACTTCACCTCAGGCCAGCCATTGGGAGTGGTAATCAACCATAACTAAAGCAGATCTACAATCCTGGAGTAAAAAATTAAACGGACCAGCAATATCGAAACCTACCTTTTGCCAAGGAAATGTTGGCCAAGGAATGGGAATGAGAGGAGCGGGATTACACCTAAGCCTCTTTTCACTACTCACACACTCTGAACATTCTCTCACAACTCTGTCCACAAACCTGTCCTACCCTGGCCACCAAAACACATTCCTTATCAATCTTTTCATGGAAGACATTCCTAAATGAGTTTCGTGACTTACACATAAAATGTGATCACGAAGAGACACAGGAGGAATGCATTTTCCTTGATGGAAGACTAAATCACCTTCTAAGACCAGTTCATCGGAAACATTCCAATAAGGAGACAATTCTGCTGAAATCTCGGTCTTAGCTGGCCATCCTACTCTGGTATAATTAATAACATTAGACAATATCACATCATCATTCAAAGCTTTTTTCCACATCTCTTCTGATATTGAACTAAAGCTTCTAGATAGAATTTCACTAACATTGGCAACACTTTCTTCGACCTCACACTCTTCACTAACTTCACAGGGAAGTCTAGAAAGGCAATCTGCAGTCACTTTAATTTTCCCTGGCACATATTCAACTGAAAAACTATATTCTTGTAACTGGGACTTTAGCCTCGCTATCCGAGCTGTAGCATTTTGCCTTCCACCAGGAGATAAAATTGAACCCAAAGGCTTATGATCTGTTCTCAACACAAAACGTGCCCTCCATATGTAATTACAAAAGTGCTCAACCCCCCACACACATACTAGCAATTCTCTTTCTATGACTGCATAACGTCTTTCTGTGATATTAAGTGTACGGAATGCAAATGCCACATTCCACTCTTTATTACCAGAATGCTGGGATAAAACACAACCTAAACCATGAGAAGTGGGAACAGAAATCATCTCTTTCTTTATGTTGTCAAAAGCACTTTGTTGTCTTTCTCCCCAAACAAATTCAGAATTCTTTCTTGTCAGTTCTCTTAGGGGTTCCATCTTAGAAGCAAAGTTCATAATAAATTTGCTGTAATATTCACATAGTCCCCCCAAAAAAAGCTTGTCTTTGCAGTCAGGTGCTGGAGATTTAAAAATTGTGTCAACAAGAGCCTTTTTAGGTACAACACCATCTTTGGACAAGGTATGTCCCAGATACTCCACAGAATCTCGAAACAATTTGCACTTATGTTTTTTAAGGGTCAGTCCATGCTTTTTAAGAACTTCACACACATTCCTCAAATGTTCTGTGTGTGTCTCTTTATCTGAAGAAAATATGGAAATGTCATCTTGAAAACACTTCACATACAATTGCTTATCTCTAAATAGATGACACATAGATCTCTGGAAAACAGAAGCTGCCGAAGCCAAACCAAAAAGCATCCTTTTGAATTGGTACAAACCCTGGGGTGTTATAAAGGCTGTCATGTGGCGTGACTCTTTAGCAAGCTCAATCTGATGGTAAGCAGATCGAAGGTTTATAGTAGAGAAAATTGTAGCACCACCTAATATACTAACTACTTCATTAACATTAGGTAATGGTTGACAATCTACTAATATAATGGCATTAAGGGCACTAAGAGCAATACATAATCTCAAAGATTAATCAGCCTTGCGTGCCAAAACGATCGGAGAAACCCATTCCGATGACTCCACCTCTTCTATAACCCCTCCATCTAACATTTCTTGTAAAACCTTACCCAATTCTTCTCTTACATTGATGGGAACATTCCTAAGTTTCTGTCTTACAGGTGACGCACCGTGCTTGAGCTTTATCAAATGAGTGAAACCTTTAAGTTTTCCTAACTTATCAGAAAATACATCTGGAAACTCATTCTCTATAAAAATGAACATATTCTTTGTTCTCTACAACAATGACAGGTTTCTTGTTGCGAGGATTTAGAATAATACCCAATTTCCATTGGTCTCTCCTCCCTAATACATTCACACATTTTTTGCAACATAAAGTTTTATATAAGCAGACCTCTCTTTGAATTTAACTTCAGAAGCAACAAAACCCATAAAATCTATGGAGGACCTGTCAAATCCTTGGGCAGTAATGTCAGATGGTCAAAGATCTTTGATAGAAATCTTATCACCAAACTATTCATTATAATAAATCTCTTTGACAATAGTCCACGGGGATCATGAATCTGACACGAGTTCTTAGCCTTGGTTAATAAAATGTACAACACATTTTGGAGAATTCAATGTTTCACCTTCTAGAGCACAGAGAGTTATAACAGAATCTACAATACCCTTCTCTTCAGAGTGTTCAGTATCAGCAAACTGAGTGCACCACACACAAGAGGCTTCACTACTTTTACTGGAAACTTTTCCTTTTATATAGTTCTTTTTCTTATTATCTCTACATGCTTTTGCAAAATGCCCTATTCTTCCACACTTAATACATTCTTTCCCTATCGCTGGACAAAATTTAAAAGAAGCCAAATGGTTGAAACTACCACATCTAAAGAATACAACATTCCTATCAGAACCTTTACTTGTACTGGGAACTTTAGTAGAACTGCTCATGGCACAGACTTCATCATTACACTTACTACTCTTGTCGCCCTTAGCATTAACATCCTCAATGGTTTTCATCCACTTTTCAGATTGTTCAATTGCTTTAGCAGTAGCTACGATGTCATGTAAATTAAGATTAGCTAAAAACCACAATTGTTCTTGTGTTTTCTTATTCCTAACGTTCACAATTATCTGGCCCCTAATCATTTCATCAGCCATAGTGCCAAATTCACGCAAAATTACAAGAGATCTGAGAGCTGTTAAAAAATCATCAAACGACTATGACTCTCTTTGTGCACCTGTATAAAACTTGTATCTATTGAGAGCCAAACTGGTGGTTGGTTCAAACTTTGTTTCCATACATAAAAGTGCTTCATCAAACGAACTTAAATCACCTTGAACTATAGGTAAAGTTCTGAACACAGCTTGTCCCTCCGAACCCAAACACTGTAGAAAAATGATCTTTTTCCTTTCATTACCCATTCTCTCACCATCTATAGCTTTCATATAGGTTATAAACTCTTCCTTCCATCTTGACCAAGGAATGGGAGGATAACCCTTTTGTTGTAGGAACTTTGCAGGGGGTTCAAATTGCTTGGTTGATAAAAATGTGATAAAGAATTTCTCTAAAACATTATAAAAGAGTAGACACTTAAAATGCATGAATTAATTTTGAAGAAAATGTGATAACAAACTTTTCTAAAAGAGTACAACGTGTACACACTTAAAATCAATAAATTAATTTACCCATGTGAGGAAGTAGGAACAATTAGGCACAACAAAGTACCTTCTAGGCCGTGTGCATCGACGAGTTGGATATGTATATTACAAAAAAAAAAATAGAATTACAAAAGCCTTGTTAAATAAGCCAAAATAGGATGCACAGTCGTGTGCATCGACGTTGAACTTAATTTGAAGATAATTCCATTTTACTTGAAAGTCGGAACCTTTGCGGCAAAACAATAAAGTGAAGGAATTATTTTGCGATGCACAGTTGTGCGCATCGACGTTGTGTCTAAATACACATGAACCCAATCCAAAATGGTGTCACGTAACGTTGCACGGCATGCGTGATGACGCAATACGTAACATCAAGACGCCCTGTCTAAGCATGATGTCGTAGCCGCAAAAACACCGATAGAATCCGAGGAACTGCAACTAGGCAACTGAGTGTCACTTCTCCAAACTAATTCCTGGAACGCGATGAACGATGACAGAGACGCGTGAGGAACGTCAGCCGAGAAGAAATCCAACAGTGGTAGTTCGAAAGATGCAGGGAAGGTAAAATCCACCAAAATGTTGAAAATCTTTAGGTACACTCCAGAAAATGATGAGGCAAAGTGGTAAAGACGGCCGTAGGTCTCCAAACCTCATCAACGTTTAAAAAAACAGAATAATGTTGTCAATGCCCAAGAAAAATATATTTCTTTAAAAATAAAAAATAAATTGTACCCCTCCTGTGCCTTAGAGAGTAGCAGGTACGTCGCCAGTGTAAAACTTCAAAAAAGAAGATTTAGGAAACAAAAGTAGAAAGATAAGGAGTTTAATCCTTAAGGCACAGTACTACCAAGAGCCAGGCCCAGTTACAGTATGACAGGATTCTAGTTCCATGTAGAATCATAGCAAACTGAAAGGCATGTGCCATAGTTGTAAATACACAAGAAACTTAAAGGGAAAGGGGAAAATAATAGAATTATTAAATAACAATATAACACACATTCACGCAGCCACCTTCGCTCACGGCATCAGCCTCATGGCGGTGTAAGCTGCGCAGACCTGGCAGACACATTTGTAATTCCGGAAGAGAACCACACCCAGAGAAACGTGCCTTTTATTCATACCCCTATGCTAGCCTTGTGTACGCCAAGCCAGCCCACTACACTAAACATTTTGGGCAGGGGGGGCACGTACGTGCTACCTTTCCATAATCTTCCCTACTGACTACTATCATGGTTTTGTCCACTGTCTACTTCACTCAATAGATCATCGTGTATGTTGACATGTACATGTCTGTGCTCTGCATACTCAAGTCTGTCCGGCACATCCCCTCAACACTTTGCATTGTATACTTTTATAATCTAGAATTACTTGCTACCTTCGCACATAATTTGCTCCCATTTATTCCCGCTTTCTGCTTTGTGTGGCAGCGGTACCATGCCATGTTTGGTTTGTATACATGGCTAGCCACAGTTCCCATAGTATGTAGTGTCGTTGTGTCTGCTAGGTGTACATGTTGTTTTTCATGTTGTATGTGATTATATAAAGTAGCACGTTTAGTCATGAGCAGTGGTTTCTCCCATTTACATATCGCTTTCTTAAAGAGCATACAGAAGTTTTTGTCACAGTTGAAAAGTACGACCACAATGGCAGTCATTCATTACTATCCAAGAATGTCCAACTACACGGCGCTTCTAAGCGCACAGCCCCCAATCTTGCGTTCTTTCTTGAAAGGATGCCAACTCCCACAATCAGACCAACATTCACACAGCTTTCTAATGGCCGTTATCTGCTTCTCAATAACATGCCCTCCTATGGAATGTGAGCTGGCATACAGTATGTCCTTACTGTTTCAAACCAAGTAACTTCCTGTGGCAATGTCTATTCCCACCCACACAAACTAACTCCGAAACTTCAACTTGGCCTTGAATCTCTACTTTGAAAACAGATTTCATTAAACAAACCAAACTGAAAGCGCTTTTGTTCACAACAGAAGTATCCCTCACTTCTGCAAAACAAATGTATCGACTGCAGATACCATGAACTTCAAGTAAAATACACTCTCTTTTAAATACGAACCTCTCATTACACTTTGTGAGTTGTTACCCAATTCTCAATACATCTCACACTCAAAGTTTGGAACACTTTTTTAACACGGTCTCCTCCGGGCTTCTCATATGCTTTCAAACTGTTTTTCTTTTAATACCAGACTTCATTTATTCATCCTACTACTAATTTTGCTTTAAAAAAATTGCTGCGCTCTCTGTGGTAACAACCATGTCCGACAGAATAAGCCTCTATGCAAAGCTACATCAATAATGTATTATCGGAGCCAGCTACAACATAACATTTATTTACACATATGCAATCTGTGGACAACCATCTTTTATTGCAATACTTGTCCATTCGACTGGCGAACGGATCTATGCATTGCCAACTTCCCAACAATTGCTCCAGATATCCAGCAGGTAATGCAGTATCTTGAAAACCATGAACTTGATTGTTCAGGCAGTGGAGCAATGGCAAATGCAATGCAAAAAGGTATTGTGGTGGAATGGGATTTCTGGGCTTCCGCAAAAGATCTCCTGCAACGTGCGATCTTTCACAACATCGCAGATTGCCTGCCAATTCAAATTGCCACTTCAACATTCGAGGAACATTACTGTCCCTTCGAGGATATGAATTGGATCGCTTCACTTTTCTCACATGATGGCAACAATAGCCTTTTGGAACATTACTCATATCAAGCCGCTGAAGAACTTCTGGACTGGAATCTCCAAGACTTGTAAGAAATTCATTTTATTCTTGGATGGATTTTTTCCATCTTATTTTACTTTTTCCTTTACATTTTTTTTAATACACTTCAAGTGTACTACTTTGATATAATAACTTTTTAAGTATACTCAGACATATGAAGTCTATCTTTATTATCACCCCTTACGTCACCACTCGAACCAGGGATCGGTGATGTATGGCCTATGAAAATAGGCAATTTACTTGCTAAATTAGCCTAAACCGGACACCCTTTTAGAAACCTTGTCTATTCTTTGTGCACATGTCTCTCTGTCTGCCTCTTATCCACGAAGCCCTTTCACACAAATTTACTCATCCTCAGCCTCTGCTCACAACCTGGCGATCAAAATGAAAAAAGATGACATTGTTTAGGAACTGATTGGCACAGTGTGGTAATCGTATCCTACCTTTATTTTCATTATACAGTTTTGTCATTCATGTCTAATAGCTATTGTTTATGTCACATAGAACTGTAACATGTAATGTGGAATTCTCTGATGCAGGAGCTTCGGTTTGAATACAGCAGAAGTGCAGTTGGAGTTTGCCTCAGCTGGATGCCTTAGCTCTCTCCACAAGAATGTTTTTTTGAAACAGCTGAAGACAATAATGTATGGTTTGACCAGAAAGGTACCAAATGTGCTTTTCAGAAGTGCAATGTTTGTGTTCCTCCTCAAAGTTCCTATGTGGGTAGAACTATTACCAATGCTCACACGCACCATATTGAATCTACTGTACAAGAGATTGCTGACTGTTCTACTGTTGATAACTTTGTTTTAAAAAGAAACTGAGGACCAGGTTACCTAAAAAGTTTGCTAATTTTATTTTACTATTTTTTTGTTTTGTTTGTTTTCTTAAAGGATACATGTGGTAATCGTATCCTGCCTTTATTTCCATTATAACATTTAGACTCATTGAAGTGTAATAGGCATTGTTTATGTCACATGGAACTCTAACATGTAATGTGGAATTCACTGATCCAGGAATTTATGTTTGAATGCAGCAGAAGCAGTTCAAGTTTGCATCAGCTAGATGCCCTAGCTCTTGCACCAGTGGGTCCATTTATGGCACTTAAATAAAGACACTTTCTATATAACTTTCAAACTCCATCGCTTTATTACACACAGCCACTTTCTTAGACACATCACTTCACAGCAATAAGCTCACGACTTAGACTCACAGTTTCATCCCGAGTCTAAACGTATACTAACACCACCTGCACAGTTATGCTGCAGCGGTCAGTATGCTACAGCACCCAGAGCACATCAGTTTACAGCACTCAGCTCACAGTTTAGATGCACAGATTCATCCCCGAGTTTACCGGTACCTCACCTCAGCACCATCTCACTCTAGGCAAAACAGCACTTTCACACCGATAAGGGTAAATACTTCGCTTCGGTCAGTATGCTACTCACCCACAGCACATCACTTTACAGCACTCAGCTCAGGGTTTAGGCGTACGCTTTCATCCCAAGTTTTCGGACACCTCATCTCACCACCATCTCACTCTGGGCAAAACACCACTTTGACACTGGTAAGAGTAAATACTTTGCTTTACACTCCCTCTACAGCACGCCCTAACCACCCTACAGAGCTCACAGGGCTCCTACCTTCCTCTTTCCTACTCTTTTAGTCCTTTTTTCCCTTACTCGCTTCAACGGAATCACAAAATGGCGGCCAACACTTCCTAGTTGCAACCACTTGCACCGCTTGCTGCTAATAAGCAGCAAGCTCGTGCTCGTAATGCCTCTGCCAATCAGAAGGCAGACTTCCCAAATATCAATTCAATTCATTTCATTTAATCTTTATTTCGGCACATTCGGCCATAAAAGATGCATAAGCAACAACAATACATTTTGCACAGTGGATACAACATACCAATGGGACGCAGAAAATATTCAATTCAACAAATAGTACAATAAAATATCCAGATTAAAATAGGCATAATAACTAAAAGAAAAACAGATGTTTTTACAAATACCACCACTAGCCAGGATCAGGGCAACCTAACTTACATGCAATTTACACCCATTTAAAGTCTACAGATCAAGAGCCAAATTTTTACGGGTATAACTAGCACTCAATAGGAATCTGCTGACACAAAACACTGTAAGGCGTCCAGTGTCTGTTTTAACAATCCTATATGCTTCCAAGTATGATCGTATACCTAAGGCTTTACACAAGGGTTTAATCCATTTTCTCCTCGCTAGTTCGTAGACAGTACAGAAGAATAATATGTGGCTGTCATCCTCTCTTTGATTTAATTGACAACATGTACAATTTGCACTTTTTGATTGCCCAAATATCGATATCTGTACATTTCGATATTTATCCAAAACTACTGAACAAATTTACACCACATAAACAAAAGCGTGGTTTCTAGGCCAAGACCCTTCTCCCTAACAAATTTGGGGTAATTCCGTTGACCCGTTCGACCTGTAGCCTTGTCTAAAGTTTCCTATGGAAATGAACATGGAGAAAACACGTTCTCCAGTATTAGGGGTGTCTTTCATAGATTCACATACTTGAATATTCCCCGTCGTCGAAGTGGGAGTCCCACTGTAAATAAAATAGCAATAATGATAAATATATACATATAAATATATATGTACACATAATACATGATAAAGAAGAGGAAAACATCATAGAAACCTCAAAAAACGATTCCTACATAGGAATGCATGGTAAACAGAAAAAAATGATTTGTAACTCATCAGTGTCATTATGTTAGTCCAAATTACAGCCAATCAGGCGCTAGCACCCTCTAGAACTTCTCCTCAGAAGCTCAAGCCCTCAGATTTTCTACCGCACGTCGTGTGAAGGGAGTCTCCCTGAGCTCTGCTCAGTTTCTTCACTTCAAACTTCTAGTTCCAGACTTTTCCTCAGAATGTCAAGTAAGAAGTCTTTATTCAGACCTTGCTCTTTTTGTGGGAAGCTGCGCCTTTTTGAAAAGGACCCCCATCAGAAGTGTATTTATTGTTTATACCCAGATCATGAGGCTGGGAGAAGTGTGGCTCAATGGTTAGAGCGGCAGAACCTGATGCAGAGGTCTAGTACGGAACCAGGGTTCAATTCCCCGCCTCGGTGGGTCTTGGGCTTAAAAATCCACGGACCTGATAATTCTCGCCTCGGTGCCTATTCCAATCATGGAGTCCCACTCTGCAACTCTGGGCAATAGCTTGCTTAATCTCCACAACGGCCCCCACAACGCTAAGGATGCCTGGCCTCCACCTTGGGGGTGCCCAGGAGTGGACGCCTCACAGGGAAAGCCAGGATGGGTTCCACAGCGGTATTCGTACAAGCGCCTTGAGACCCTTGCGGGTGAGTAGTGCGCTATACAAGTATCAATTTAAAATTTAAATTTTTAATTTTTTTAAATTCTAGAACTTTTTCTACTAAGACTCTGAAGGACAGAGAAGGCCGTCTTCTCCTTTGGCTTCAACGTCTAAAGGACAAAGATTCTGCCCTGTCAGATGCAGAAAGCTTACAATCTGTTCCTTCTTCTGCCTCTGAGCGTGGTAGTGTACAGGATGTTCCATCACCATTCCTCAAAAAGAAGAAAATGGCCCTGCCTCTGGCTTCTGTGGTGTCTCCTACCACTCCTACTACCACTACGCCCACGAGACCTGGCTCTCAGGCATCTTCTTCTGCCTCTCGGGGTGTTTCTACGCCTCTTAGAGTTCTGTCGTCGACGGGACCGTCTACGAGCGTTCCGACGACGAGAACCGCACTGACTGCATCCTCGACGACGACGCTGACCACGACGTCAGCTTATACTTCATCAACGACGGTCTCGTCGACAGCATACATGTCGACGAGAGTTTCTCTGCCTTCCAAGCCTGTCCCGTCGACGATTCCCATCACCTCGTCGAAATCTTCGTCGTCGTCGACCAAGGTCCCGTCGACCAAGACTCCGTCGACCAAAGCCCCGTCGTCGAGGACTCCGTCTACGGAGGTTCTACCTGCGTCGACGACTGCAGCGTTGACGACCGTGCCGTCGATGACTACACCGCCGACGACTGCTCTGTCGACAACTCCGTCTGCGATGCATTGCCCGTCGACGATGACCCCGTCGACGACTCCGTCGACGATGAGTTCTGCAAGATCATCCTCGTCGACAGCCAAATCAGTTCCGTCGACGGCGCCGTCGACGGTGGCACCGGTTTCATTTTCCTCTTTGCCTTTGGTGCCTTTAAAGACTTCAGGACCTTCTACTGAGTCCATCTATCGTCGCAATAAGGCTCCGAGCCAACAGATCCCTGCTCCAGAGCCGCAACCACCGTCTCCAATGTTCGCCACTACCTCCAAGCATGAGAGTGACTCTGAAAATGAAGGTGACACATTTGGGGCAGCCCATAGCCCCTCTAACTTGATTATAAAATGTCAGGACAGAGACACTGACGAAGATGGCGAAGACCAACAGTCTCAACCTGACGAACATTTGGTCCAAGTGCCTATGGCTACAATACCATTAACATTAATCTCGAATCTCCAACATATGTTGGATGATTACAACCGTCGCTTCCCAGCCACGCTAGAAGGTACTTCCGTACCATCTCCTGCTGCTGTTGCACTGCCACTACCGTCTCTTGCGCCAGTGTTGCCACCTACAACTTCGTCTCAGGTTCAGACGTCCATCAGGATCCATACTACGGTTTATCCGCACGATGCGGATGATGAGGCGGTCCCAGAATGTGAGGACGGAGAGGTCCCTGACAATTCGGACGAAGATGCAGGCGACCAGGATATGGCAGAGTGGGACAATTATAGAGCGCAGACGCCCTCTCCTCAGCCGGGAAACTCTGGTGAATCACCTCCAGTTGATATCGCCAGTTTTCATCTACTAATGGACAAAGCGGCTCAGCATTTCAAGTTACCTAGATCACAACGTGAGGAGGACTGCTTCCTTTACGATTTTAAGGATTAGCCTTATAAGCAGGTCCACACCATTCCAATCATCGATTTTGTGTGGAAGGAGGGGATTAAACTCATGGAAGCTCCAAACTCATTACCTGCTCAAATACCGCGCCTTGAGAAAAAATACAAGGCCCGACTGGTTCTCCGGCATGCTTGATTTCTCACCCTAAACCGGACACAGTAGTCACTCAAGCTGCACAGCGTCAAGCCCGGAACCCAGCGTCTCAAAACATCACACCTCCAGATAGAGAGGGTCGACGCCTAGACGCTATTGGCCGCAAGTTTTCAACCATGGCTTCTACTTCTGTCCGTGCGGCCAATGCCATGGCCACTTTGGGACGCTATGACCAGCAGATGTGGTCAGACATATCTGCATTAATGGATCTTATACCTGAAGCTTCCAAGGCGGACGCTCAGCAGATTCTCCATGATGGGCAGAGAGCTTCGGAAGAAATGATCGACTGTGCAGTCGATATAGCGAATACAGGTTTCCGTCTGCTTGCAAGTGCAGCTGCCCTCCGACGCCAGGGTTGGTTGAAATCCACCTCTTTCCGGCAGGAAGTCCAATCCAAGATACTGGATATGCTGTACGATGGTGAATCGGTCTTCGGTTCTCACATCGATGACGGCCTGGAGTCCATTAAGAAAGACACTGATACGGCAAAGTCTTTGGGCACGTTGCAATTCCGGAAGCAGTCCTTTCGAGGTGCGCGCGGACGCGGCATTTCGTCAGATTTTCGAGGAGGGCAACAATACAGCTCCTACAACCAGGGCAACCAGCGTTTCACATCCTCTCAGCAGACTCGTCAACAGTCCTCCAGACCCTGTAGGGGAAAGTCCTCCTATCGTGGCTCCACTCCTAAGCGCCAATGACTTTTGCCATCCCCAACCTGTTGGAGGTCGAATCTCTCTGTTTTATTCTCAGTGGTCCTCCATCACCTCGGACCGCTGGGTTTTGGCATTTGTACGGCGGGGTCATACCTTAGAATTCGTCGAGATTCCTCATCATACTCCACCTTTTGGCCCACCTCCTCCACACCTTGAGGAGCTTTACCATCAAGTCCGTCTTCTTGTTTTAAAGGGGGCAGTCGAAGTGGTCCCGAAACATCAGAGGGGAGAAGGATTTTACTCTCGATTCTTCCTCATACTCAAGAAGACCGGAGATTGGCGTCCCATTCTGGATTTGAGGGCTCTCAACCAGTTCCTAAAGTGCCAATCTTTCCGCATGCTGACATTACTGGAAATCCTGCGTCTTCTATCCAGCGAGGATTTCATGACCACCATAGACCTTCAAGACGCGTACTTTCATGTCCCAATTATCCATCAACATCGCCAGTACCTGCGTTTCAAAGTGAGACAAATGCACTATCAGTTCAGGGTCCTGCCCTTCGGGCTGCGATCAGCTCCTCGTGTGTTCACGAAGGTACTGGCCCCCGTGGTGGCTCACCTGCGTCTCCAGGGTGTTCAAATCTTTCCATATTTGGACGATTGCTTCCTCAAGTCTCAATCACACCATCATCTATGTCAGGACACTCATCTTTGCCAACAAGTGTTTCAATCCCTGCGGTTGACCATCAACGTCGAAAAGTCACAGTTTGCGCCTCTGTAAAAGAGAAACTTCTTGGGAGCGATCCTAGACACGAAACTTTTAAAAGCGTTCGTCTCACAGGAGCGTCGACAGAAGATCCTTCGTCTGGTCTCCCTCATTCGAAGAAAACAGTCCGTTTCTTTTCGGACGTTAAAGTAATTTTTGGGAATGGCATCATCCTGTATCGCACTGATCCCAAATTGCAGATTACGAACCCGTCCCATTCAGGAGGAACTGGACTTACAGTGGCGTCAGGTCTCAGGGTCTTTCAACGACCTGGTCGCGGTCACGGCCCACATGAGAAAAGGCTTGCTTTGGTGGGCGCAGCCAACCAATTTGGAGACGGGAACGTCGTTCCTCGTTCACACACCAGATCTCACACTCACGACGGACACCTCTCTGGAGGGGTGGGGCGCTCATCTCCAAGGCCTATCCATCAAAGGCAAATGGACTCCGCCCCAACGCAAGTGGCATATCAACAGGCTAGAGTTGATGGCGATCTTCCATGCACTCAAATCATTCCTACCTGTAGTTCACAGGGAGTCAGTGCTTATCCAAACGGACAATACCACCAGCATGCACTACGTGAACAAACAGGGAGGAACCAAGTCTCCACATCTGTCTCGCTTGGCCCAGTCGATCTGGGATTGGGCTCTCCAACATCAGATCACCTTGACAGCTGTCCATCTGCCGGGCGTGTCCAACATCCTGGCGGACTCTCTGAGCAGGTCCACATCCTCAACCCATGAATGGGAACTGCACCAACAGACTCTGGATCTTGTGTTCCACCGCTGAGGTCACCCAGCTCTAGACCTCTTTGCCACACCGGACAATCGGAAATGCCCGTCTTACGCAAGTTGGCATCCCCACCCCGGGTCGTGCGGGAATTCCCTTTGATCGATTGGTGCGATCTATTCGCTTACGCTTTTCCGCCGATTCCGCTAGTACCGCGGGTGCTGTGGAAGATGCGGAGACAGCCCTGCCCCATAATATTGATCGCACCTCGTTGGCCCAGACAGGCATGGTTTTCGGAATTGCTTCTGCTGTCCCAGTGCGAGCCCATTCCTCTGCGACCCCGTCCAGACCTTCTAACGATGGACAGGGGCCAAGTGTGCCATCCGGACCCCTCCATGCTAGTTGTCGGCATGGAACCTGAACACCTTGAATTCGCAAACTTGAACATATCTCAGGAATGCAGAGACATCCTTGCTCAAGCTAGGGCTCCGTCTACCATCAAAACTTACAAACTCAAGTGGAAGAGATTTTGTCATTGGTGCGTGGCAGCGAATGTCCATCCCATCCATTCCAATCCGGAGAAGCTTCTGCCGTTATTCTTAAGTCTCGCTCAGTCAGGACTTTCACACGCCACCCTGAGAGTTTTCCTAGCTGCAATCTCTCGTTTTCGACACAGTGGTTCTTCTTCCCTCTGTTCATCCTGAATCATAAGGCAATTTTTCAAAGGGCTCTTCCGCAAGTTCCCACCTGTGCGGCGCCCTCCTCCATCTTGGCACCTCAATGTTGTCCTATCTCAACTTATGAAGTCACCATTTGAGCCTATCCATAAGGCGGATATCAAATTCCTCACTTGAAAAGTTGCGCTGCTTTTAGCTCTGACTTCCTCTCGTCGCGTGAGCGACCTTCACGCTTTTACTATCAAGCTGCCTTATCTACAGTTCAAACCTAATGGAATGGCGCTTCGCATCAACCCCTCTTTCCCACCTAAAGTGCCTACGGATTTTCATCTGAATGAACCGGTGTTCCTACAAACTTTCTTTCCGGACCCAAGCTCTCCGGCTGAACAGCGCTTACATTCTTTGGACATCAAACAATGCCTTAAATTCTACATTGCCAGAACTGCCTCCTTCCGCAAGTCTGATCAACTGTTCATTGCTTACGGACGACTGCGTAAGGGGCATCCAGTTTCCAAACCAACAATTGCCCGTTGGCTTTCTTCAGCCATTACCTTCTGCCATTCACAAGCTGGCAAACCATTGCAGTCTTCAGTGAGGGCTCATTCTACGAGGGCGATGTCGTCATCCACCGCCTTGTTTGCTGGTGTGCCTCTTCCTCAGATCTGCTGTGGAGCGACATGGTCCAGCAGGCACACCTTCACCAAACATTACTGTTTGGATGCCATCAATTAAGCGGATACCGCTGTGGGACAGGCAGTGCTTCGCCATCTTTTCCATTAAGGTGAGCCTCTGTTTCGACCCCTCCTTGCTCTTTTTGCTTTGATTGCTATGATGTTTTACATGACTGTATAATTATTACTGTCTTGCATTTGCCATATGTGCCTAGCAATCTCAGCTTTCGGAGGTTACTGCTTTCTATTCTATTAGAGCATGTTAATCTATGAAAGACACCCCTAATACTGGAGAAGAACAATTGTTACTTACCTGTAAACAGGTGGTTCTCCAGTATTGGTGTCTTTCATAGATTCACATGCGACCCACCCTCCTCCCCTCAGAGGCTCTCTTCTCCTCATGCACTCTTGGTCACTTTGGTGCTACGAAAATCTGAGGGCTTGAGCTTCTAGAGTGTGCTAGCGCCTGATTGGCTGTAATTTGGACTAACATAATGACACTGATGTGTTACAAATATTTTTTTTCTCTTTACCATGCATTCCTATGTAGGAATCGTTTTTTGAGGTTTCTATTATGTTTTCCTCTTCTTTATCATGTATTATGTGTACATATATATTTATATATATATATATATATTTAGCATTATTGCTATTTTATTTACCGTGGGACTCCCACTTCGACGACGGGGAATATTCAAGCATGTGAATCTATGAAAGACACCAATACTGGAGAACCACCTGTTTACAGGTAAGTAACAATTGGTCTTTTGGGACCCCCTTTTCTCTTGGGCCCCCCTTGGCCAATCACCCCCAAACTTTCAACATAGGAGCTGATATGAACAAATAATTAGTTTTGGTAATTTCATGAAGATTCATCAAACAACGCCAAGTTATAAGCAAAACAAAAAATGCTCTTCCTATGGAAACTTGGTCCTAACCATAACTACCTACTGGCGACCGCCGTTAGGTAATATATATTCTCACAAAAAATCTTTGGCGGAGTCCAAGCCGCTTTTATGTCGGCGGGCACACGGCGGGGTAGCCAGCCTCGTAAATCCAAACAATTCCTGGCGCACGATTCCTCATACAGCGAGAAAGAACCAGTGCCGTAGCCTCAATATTTGCTCAGTGTGTTTTATTTGGCAACGATTCTGGATAAGTGCCTTAAACAAATACATAAAAAAACAAATGTTTCGTATGTTGTCCCTTCAGGAGTTAATTCACTCCTTTCTCACGGGTAAGGTAACAAAATAGCCATTTCTTTTTAAAGGTACATTACAGATCATGACGTGCATGTGACAATACACATAAAATAAATTCTGTGGTTACACAAGATGCTGTGTTATTTTCAATAAAGTATTTAGATTTCATGTCACAAAACTGATGAACGTGTTTAACAAAATGTAAATTAGTAGCGTATAACTTTTACATTTGTGTTTTTACGAAAATCAACCATTACATGTGCACTTTTCACCGAGAGATACAATCTCTTGTTTGCTCCCTTAACTTTGAAGACGCACGGCGTTTCAAACAATTCTGCCCTAGTGGGCTGGCACAAGTGAATCAGATAGCTCATTACGGAATACTTAATAACCCTCATGCACAATTGTAAAATAACAATTACTTTAAACCATAAATCATTTTTTGAGAATTTGTTCATCTTAGTGCGGAACTTCACTTCAATTCAGCCCAAGTGGGCAATTATGTTGCTTGTGCTCTATGTATTTCAATCTTTTCATCTAAAACCACAAAACAAGAATTATAACATACAATTTTCACTTTATATAAAGAGCGCTATATACAATATAAAACCATTAAAAGCTCTGAATTCTCAGGAAGAGGCATCTAAACTAATCATATCATTTACCATAACCTATAAGTGTATTGAAAGTTCTTCATCAAGGTTGAGGCCTTCAGGATGCATAGTGTTGTACTTTATAATCCTTTTTATTCTAATCTCCTTAATTCAGAAATTCTGTTCCCTCCCCTTTCTCTTATTGGAATGTAATCGAGAACATAGAATTTCAAGAGATTTGCATTCTGATTGTGTACTGCAGAGAAGTGGCGGGCAATCGGATATTGTATTGTATTGTATTGTATGTTGGATTTATATAGCGCTTATAACCCAGGGGTCTCTAAGCGCTTGCCTTGGGAACCCGTCCTGGCTTTTCCCTGTGAGATAGCCCCTACAGGGCATCCCCAAGGTGAAAGCCAGGCATCCCGCCGCGGGGGGCCGTTGTGGAGATTAAGCAAGCTTAATGCCCAGAGTTGCAGAGTGTGAACCCATGATTAGGTCAGGCACCGAAGCGAGAATTATCGAGTCCGTGGACATTTGAGCTCAAGACCCTGCCGCGTCGGGAATTGAACCCTGGTCCCGGGTCTGACCTCTGCTTCAGGGTCTGCCTGCTCTAACCAGTGAGCCACACTTCTCCACGTCAATCTAAGTTCTTAATAGCCCTCAAGTGCTCGAGTACTCTTTTTTTAGCCTTATGAATTGTGCTGCCTACGTAGAACTTGTTACATGGGCATTTTAAGGTATATACTGCATACTCAGTATTACAGTTAACATGTTTCATTATTTTGTGCGGAGCTTTGTCCGGTGAGATTTTAAGTGTTTTACAGTTCTCACTGTGCTTACACGCTTTGCACTAATTACAAATGAAAAAACCCTGAATTTCATTTTTCTTTTTTCTTTCTTTGATCAGGCATGTACTTAGTGTGTCTTTTAACGATTTTGCCTTTCTAAAAGTGAGAGACAGAATATCACCAATGACCTCCTTAAGGTCATTGTCTGGTCTCAGAACCGCCCAACATTTCTTTAAACCTTTCCTTATCTCCCAAGATTGGCAATTGTAGTCAGTGATGAACCTGATTTGTTCTTTATTTTCTTTGAGCTTGGGCATTAGCAAATCACTTCTATTCAGTTTGTCAGCTTTTAGTTCTGCTTGTTTCACCACAGTGTTGCTGTATCCCCTTTCTTTGAATCTTTGGTTCATTACTGTTTTTTCTTTCTGATACCCAGCCTCAGTACTGCAATTCCGTTTTGCTCTTATTAACTCCCCAAAAAGAATGCTGCAGATTAAATCCACTGGATGGCAACTTCCCGCATGTAGCAGGCTATTGACCACTGTTTCCTTTCGAAATAACTCACTGGTTATCTTATTGCTTTTTATCACCAATTTCAAATCTAGAAATTCTATACTGGTATTGCTCATGTGGCTTGTGAGCTGTAGATTCAGTGAATTATCATTGAGAAGGATTTCAAATTCTCTTGCATGTAATTCAGTGCCATTCCATATACAAAAGATGTCATCTATATATCTTACCGAGAGGACGACGTGGTCATTGAATTGTGAGATGGTATTCACAACTTACTTCTCCCACCAGCCCAGGAACAATCCTGTAAAGCTGGAGGCGAAGCAAGTTTCAATTGCCATTCTTTGGGTTTGCCTGTATAATTGTTTGTCAAAGATGGAAAAATTATTTCTAAGGCAAATCAGAATCATCTCCAGTAACATTTCTGTATGCATGAGGAAGGAGAGAGATCTTCCTTTCAAGAAGTATCTGCACGCATCTATCCCTAGATCTTGGGGGATACTGGTAGATAGGCTAGTTGCATCAAAGCGTATTAGCATATAGTTCTGGTCCCATGTAATCTCATTGATAATTCTTAAAAAATCAGAGGTATATTTTACATATGAAGGTAAAGCTTAGACAAAAGGTTGCAAAACGTGAACAGGCCTTTGAGAAACTGTTTGACCAGCCTGCTGGACCATAGAGATAGAACATTATCCGATCTGCGAAAACTGGAGATGGCAGCTAAATTAACTTTTATTGATGTGTGAACTAAGCCAGAGCGAGCCAAGTGTAGGAGATAAAGTAAAATTTCCTCTGGTGGTTAATAGAGAGGATGGACTTTAGATGATGCACACCAGATGCAGAATCGCTTCCATTTGAGCAAATAAGTCCTGTTAGTGCTATCAGCTCTTGCCTTAGCCAGCACATGCCTACACTCCGGTGGGATCCTTAAATGTTGAAAATCTTGGACTCAGGAGGCAAGCTGATAATTTCAGAGAGCTGGGGTTCGGATGACATACTTGTCCTTGGTTTATAGTCAAAAGGGACAGAAATGGCTTGAGATGGATCGGAGGCTTAACTGAGAGTAGGTTCAAGTTCAAGAATTTATATAGCGCACTACTCACCCGGAGGGTCTCAAGGCGCTTGGGGAGGGGGTTCATTATTTATCGAATAGCCAGGTTTTAAGTTCTTTTCTGAAGGAGAGGTGGTTCTGTGTAAGGCGGAGGTGAGTGGGGAGTGAGTTCCAGGTCTTGGCCGACAGGTAGGAGAAGGATCTGCCTCCCATGGTGGATCTTTGGATACGCGGAACTGCGGCGAGGGCTTGATTGGCGGATCTAAGTTGGCGGGAGGGAGTGTAGAAGGACAGCCGGGTGTTGAGGCATTCGGGTCCTAGTTTGTAGAGGGCCTTGTGTGCGTGGGTGAGGAGACAGAACGTTATTCTTTTGTTGACGGGGAGCCAGTGAAGGTCTTTCAGGTGGCCGGTAATGTGATCTTGGCGAGGGATGTCTAAAATGAGTCTTGCTGATGCATTTTGGATGCGTTGGAGTTTTTTCTGTAGTTTGGTTGTGATTCCTGCGTAGAGGGTGTTTCCGTAGTCCAGTCGACTCGTGACCAGTGCGTGGGTGACAGTTTTTCTTGTCTCGGAGGGGATCCACCGGAAGATTTTTTTGAGCATACGAAGTACGTTGAAGCAGGAGGATGAGACGGCGTGACTTGTCTGGTCATCGAGAGTGAGGAGTCTAAGATGAAGCCAAGGTTGCGTGCGTGGTCTGTAGGTATGGGTGCTGTGCCCAGAGCCGAAGGCCACCATGAGTCGTCCCAAGCAGTGGGGGATGATCCTAGGATGAGCACCTCCGTTTTGTCTGAGTTAAGTTTTAGGCGGCTGTTTTTCATCCATTCGGCTACTTCTTTCATGCCTTCGTGAAGATTGGTTTTGGCGGTGATAGGGTCTTTGGTGAGGGAAAGGATCAGCTGGGTGTCGTCAGCGTAGGAGATGATGTTAAGGTTGTGTTGGCGCGTGATGGATGCGAGTGGACTCATGTAAACATTGAAGAGGGTGGGACTGAGTGATAATCCTTGTGGTACACCGCAGATGACTTCGGAGGTACTCTTGGAAGGAGAGGAATGGGGGAAAGGCATAAGCAAATATGCCAGACCAAGCTATTGAAAAGGCATTCCGCCATGAACACTGATGGTGACGCCAACAGGTCTTTGTTTGGCTTGCCCTATTGGAAAAAATTGCTGTTGAGAGTGCCTTCATTCAGTTCCCACTCATGGCAGGTTGTGTTTAGTCTGCCTAATGTATCCGCTTTGACGTTCTGCTTTCCTGGAATGTACTCTGCTGTTATATACACTGTGTGCTGAAGCACCCAGCGCAGGATACGTTGTTTGTTCAGGTAGTGCAGTGTCATGGTATTGTCTGTTCTGATAAGCACTGGAGCGTTTTGTATTCTTGGCAGGAACGCTTGGAGTGCCAGAAAAACTGCTCTCAACTCAAGAAGATTGATATGAAGATTGCGATGGGAGGACGGCCATTTCCCGCTGAATTGCAAGTCTTGAAGGAAAGCACCTCAGCCTTTCACCTGATCACAAGAGCCTGATCACAAGAGGAGCAGCCTGAGACAGGAAAGGCAAACCTTGTGATAACTGGTGAGGTTGCCTCCACCAGTCTAGAGCAGTCTAGAGCCACAATCATGGGAGGGGTGATTTGGATCAGATCGTCGAATGTGCCCATCGTTTGTTTAAAGCTTCCTGAAGAGGACGCATGTGAAGACAGCAATGAGGTATGAGGGCAATCCAGTACAACATCATCCCTAGGAAAGATTTGTAAAGGCCTACAGAAAGAAACCTTCTTTTTTGGACCTGTTTTGCCAAAGATATCAATCTTTGTTGCCTCTCCAAATTGGGATATGCCTTGTTTTTGATGGTGTCCAGGATAGCACCTAGAAAAACTAGCCGACGAGATTGTTGCAGAATTGATTTTTCTACTTTTAAGCAAGGCCTAATCTCCTGAAAAGTTGCAGACGGCTTTGGTAGATGTCCTTGCTGCTTTGTAAGTGGGGGCCTTGATTAGCCAGTTGTCGAGGTAAGGAAATATTTGATGATGTTGTAGCCTCAGATATGCTGCAACTGGCGCTAGGCACTTCGTGAAGATGCAGGGAGCTGATTTCAGACCGAAAGGTAGGACGCGAAACTGATAGTGCCTGCCAGCCACTGTGAATCTTAGAAACGTCCTTTGTTTTTGGCGTGTGGGTATATGAAAACATGCCTTCTGGTGATCCAGAGACAACATGTAATCTTTTCTGTAGTGGAGGTGTAGCACATCTTGAATAGAGATCATGTGGAATGATTGTTTTTGAGGAATTTGTTTAGGTTCCTTAAATCCAAGATCGTCTCCACTTCCTTAACTTCTTGCGAATCAAGAAGAAACAGGAGTAGAAACCTTCTCCTCTTTGATTGAGGGGAACTTAATCTATTGATCATTTTTGCAAGATGTTGGTAACTACCGTCTCTAAAAGATGTAGGTGTTTTGAAAACGAGGCAGATGAGGTGTTGGTAGAGGAATCTTTATAAATTCCAAAGAGTGGCCGAATTGGATTAGGTGTAGAGCCTGTTGGGCCGATGTTATTTCCTTCCACTATTGAAAATAAAGGGTATTTTGCTGACCACTGAGGTTGGAATAGGCAGAGTGGAAGCCAACAGATAGGAGAAGTCATTAGCTGTGACCGGTGTCCTTGCCCTGGTGTCCTGATTTTCCTCTGAAGGAAGACTTGTTGTAAGCCGCAGCAGGTGGTTGGCGGTGAGTAAATTGAGGCCTGTATTGTTGAGTGGAGGAAGAATAGGCTGGGTAGCAAAACTGTTGGTAGCCTTCTCTGTCAGATTGGAGACCTTTCCCTCGGGAGCCACGAAAAGGCATTTTCTTGTACTGTAAGGTACATAGGGCCCGATGTAGGTGTCCATTTATCGACCGGTTACGGACCGGTAAATGGTCATTCCTGATGTAGGGGCCCTATTTTACCGATTCGGTAAATTTACCGAATCGGTGAAATACCGAATCGGTATTTTTACCAATTCGGTAACTTTGAGATGTAGGTGGGACTCTTCTGAGTCCCACAGGCCTTACCGAATCGGTATTTTACCACCCAATCCTATTGGGTGGTAAAATACCGAATATAGGTGTGCATTCACATCTGTGCATGCACATCTGTGCAGTGTAACACACAGACATGCCCTTAGGGCATGTCTGTGTGCCACATGGCACACAAGTCCGGAATTGGGGTGCCAGAGGGTGTCAAAGTGACACCCCCTGCACCCTTGCAACAATCGGAATTTACTGAATCGGTAAATACCGATTCGGTATTCCACATTGATTCCTATGGGCTTCAAGGCCCATAGAAATCAATGGGGGATACCGATTCAGTATTTACAGAATCGGTAAATACCGAATCTCACCGATTCGGTATTTACCGATTCTGAATTACCTACATTTCCCCCCCTCTAATTTACCACTTCTTAAATACCGAATCGGTATGATTCGGTATTTAAGAAGTGGTAAATTAGAATTACCTACATCGGGCCCTTAAAGACTTAGCTTGTCTTTTTTAATAGCTTGTAATGCTTCATCAATGTGGCTGCCAAATAACTCTTCTCTGTTATAAGGTCTATCTAGTATTTTGTTTGTACCTCTGGCCTGAATGAAGTGACTTGGAGCCAACATCAGGTTGGCCGCTCTAGCTAGTTGACAAACAAGGTGATTGGGGCTGGCACTGCCTTGTGTTTGTCAATTGTAATCCAAATAATGGTCTGTAGCGTGCTGCGGAGGTATCGCTGTCTTGTCCAAACAAGGTCTATTACAAAGCTAACCCGTCCCGGGGTAGGGCAGCTCCGGGCACCGCACAAATGACTGTAAAAGTCTAATTCACTTAGATATTATTTAATCGCTGTTTGTACACCAAAAGTTCATTGTGTTTTCAACAATCCAATATTTCATGGCTTTTACTTTCACAAACATATTCATCTGGTGATTCGTTGGTTAATGGATTGTTGAAAACACGATGAACTTTTGGTGTACAAACAGCGATTAAATAATATCTAAGTGAATTAGACTTTTTTGCTCTAGCTAGTTGCCAGGAACCAGTGGACGTAACATCCCTAGCGCAGTCTATTATTTTTTAGGCTGACCGCTCGCCTTCTAGAAGGATTTTCTTTGCTTCCTCCTTTTCTTCTGGTGGAAGTCCATCCAAGAAAGGTGCCATATCCAACCACATTTGCCTATTATAATGGGCCCTATAAAGTTGGGGAATTCGAAGCTCGTACTGTTAAGGCAGACATAGTCGAACAGCGCTTTCCAGTGTTGTCAAGCCTTCTACCCTCTTTGTCGGGTGGCGTAGTCAGAGGGGCCGAAGGATTCTTAGATCGTCACTGAGCTGCTTGCGAGATCAGCGAATTGGGTTTTGGATGACCTATTAAGCAAGTCTTGGCAAAAGAGGTGGAACAGTTGCTAGGTTTTGCATGATTCTCAGTCACTCTTGAAATATAATTAAGGCTCCCTGTTTTCTGTTTTTACGGATTTTTACCGATAAATACAGAAAGAAAACAATGTGTTTTCTGTCTGCATTTATTTTAAAAAGTGTTCAAATACAGAAATGATGCTCTTTTTAAGTGACTCTCCATACTGTTTGTGATGAATAATCGGCCAGCAGCTGAGCATATGGACAGCATAGGAACTAAAAAACAGGATGAAATGTATTTAAATAACTGCATATGTCAACATAAATTTATGGAATAATGCTAGTATTTACCAGTGGATGTATTGTTACGTAATATTTGACAACTTAAATAGCTAAAACACAACAGACATCAAAGTATAAGTGCGTGTCTATCAGTTAAATTAATATTGAAATGTACAGTTTTTCAACTTCATTTATACGTAAAACACAAAATAAATATGGATAAATACCGATGAAATGGCCCAAAAATAAATATGGATAAATACAGACGGAAAAGTTTAAAAAATAAGTACCATAAAAATGAGAGCCCTAAATATAATCAGTTATAGGCATAGACCATACCGATTTCCTGTAAAGCTCTTTAAAATCATACAAGAAACAATCTTGTTGATGCACTGACATTGGTAATTTAAAATGCCTGGCCTCTCCAGAAGATTATGGAAGCCTCCCATATCCTCTCGAGGTGAATCTGCTTGGGGAGGAGGTGGAGATGCCAGTGGGGGGAAAATGTAAGACTCCTACTCATCTTGATGAATTTCACCCTCTTCTCCTCTCTCTATTTCCTCTTCAGAGGATGACAACTGTTGCACTGGAGCAACATAAGGAGAAGGACGAACACTTAGAGACCCCTTCTGTAGAAAAGGGGAGCAAACCTGTGCTTCCGGAAGGGGAGGAGGAGGAGAGGAGGAGGAGGAGCCTGTTGGAGAGGAGGCTCTGGAGGAAATCTCCTCTTATACTCTTTCCTTGTCAACGATGTCGTTGACGAGCTCGTCGACGAGGTAGGCTTCACAGCCAAATCTTGATTCGTCGACTGTTTTTAAGCCTCTGAAGCCACAAAAGAAGCCTTCCTTCCCGATCTTTCAAAGTCTTTGTGGAGAAAGTCCGATATACCTTACAATCCTAAGGCTTGTGTTCAGGATAAAGGCAGTAAAGGCAGTCATTAATGTGTAGTCTTTTTTCCAGCAAGTACCACAGGATCTGAAAAGACCTTTCTTAGGTGTATCTGACATGATGGCCATCAGTTTAATTAACCTCAAAACAGATATACAGGATTGGTAATATATCTGACAGGAAAAACACTTCAAAGTAGAGTAGAAAGAGAAAAACATGAGCAGAGCTCAGTGGAGACTCGCTTAGGACTACTTGCGGTAGAAAATCTGAGGAACTGGAGCTTTTCTCAGGAAGGTTCAACTGGGTGGTGTCTATTGATTGGCTGGTTGTAAGTTTTAGCCCTTTTTTACAAAAGGACAAGGATATGTCACAAATGTTTTAAGGCCTGGGCCTAATGTTCTATGTTTAATAGGACATTACTTTTGTTAATACCAGGGGCTCCCATCTCAACGACAAGAAATGATTACAAAATGTGAATCTATGAAAGTTCCAATACTGGAGTAATCCTGTTGTCACCCATCTCCATGTGCTCGTATATGGCTCATAAGAGTATTCTATTTCAGAACATGTTGGCTAATGAAATTAAATTAAATTAATGAAATTAATGAAAGAGGCTTTTGTATAGCGCTTGGCTACCCGGAGACATCTTAGCGCTGCAGATGTGGCTAGGGGAACAGAAGGGTTTATGGGAATAGCCAGGTTTTTAGATGTTTGCGAGATGTCAGATGGTTAGCTTCCTGTCGGATAGGGAGAGGCAGGGAGTTTTAGAGCCTAGAAGCGTTGTAGGAGAAAAGGTGGCCGCCTGGTCGAGCCTTCCTAATTCTGGGGACCTTAGCCAAGTGGAGCTCGTCCAAGCGGAGACTTTGCGTAGCCTTGTAAGGTTTAACAAAATTTTTGATGGTAGGTGGACCCTTGCCCTGCAAGCCTTTATGCGAAATGCAGAGGGCCTTAAAATGTATTCTCTCCTGTACTGGGAGCCAGTGAAGAGAACGTATGGCAGGCTTGGCTGAGCAAGGTTTTTTGTGCCTGTAAGAAGCCTTGCTGCCGAATTTTGAACAACTTGTAGTTTGGTAATGACTGAGTTGGAAGCACCCAAGTAAAGGGCATTGCCGTATTCCAGCCTGGAGAGGATGAGCGCCTGATTCACAAGCTTTCTTGAGTGGCTGGGTAAGAGAGGGAGTACTTTTCGAGTGGTTCTAAGCAAACCATAGCAAGCGGCGGCAGTTTTTCTTCCTTGGGCTCCAAAAGTGAGATCATGGTCGAGCCACATGCCCAAACATTTTATCCCCTTTTTTGCGATTGGGGCAAGGCCCATGCAGATCGGCCACAAAGTGTTAGAGTTAAAGTTTTCTTGGTTGCCCAGCAGCATGAGCTCCGTTTTGTCACCGTCGAGCTTCAGGTGGGATGAGCTCATCCAGCAAGCGACTTCTTTGAGGCAGGAGCACAGGTCCATAGTGGACTGTTCCGTCTGGTTCAGTGCCACGATTAGCTGGGTGCCATTAATGTATGTAACTATGTGGACTCCAAAAGGGGCGACTATCTCTGCCAGGGGGGCCATGTACACATTAAAAAGTGTGGGGCTCAGAGACGAGCCCTGGGGAAACCCACACTGAAGCGGGACTGGTTGGGAGCGGGTGTTTCCTTCGAATACCTGGAAGAATCTGTCTTCCAGGAATGATTGCAACCATGATAAGGCCATAACTGTCACTCCCACTTTTTTGAGGCGGTGGACCAAAGTGCTGTGGTTCACTCTGTCAAAGGCTGCACTTAGGTCCAGGAGGATGATGGCCGAAGATCCTCCGGAGTCAAGAATCTTTCTTGACTACTCCTCTACTACTGCTATCTGTGCCCTGACCAGGGCGAAAGCCAGTCTGAGAAGAGTGGAGCAGTTTAAAAGTTTCCAGGTGCGCAGAAAGTAGACGATTGACATATTTTTCTGCGATCTTGCTAATTCCGGGGAGTAATGAAATGGCCGATAATTGCCCAGCTCTGTGTGGTCTAAATAAGTTTTGCTTAGTAATGCCGTCACCATAGCATTTTTCCAGTCTTGGGAGACTGTACCCGATGCTATAGAGGCGTTAATTACATTGGTGATGGGAGAGATGACCGTGGGTGCTACCAACTTCAAGATATTAGGAGGGGCAGGGTCAAGCAGGGACCCGCTCTTGACAGAGTCTAAGATAGGAGAGAGTAATTCCTCAGTGAGTGGAGTGAATGATTCTAAGAGATGAAAGTTATTCTGAGGTTCTGAGTCGTGAAACTTGGGTGAGTGCTCATTGTTAGTGAGTGCAAGGAGGTTGAGAATATTTCGAATTTTGGTGGAGAAGAATCATGCTAATTCTTCGCGACCAGACGTGTAGGGTCTGCAGGCGGGTCAGGGACTTTCATGAGTTTTTTGCGATCCAGAATATTTCTCTGGAGGAGTTGGAGGAGGATCGGATTTTTTCCTCTTAATAGGCAGCCTGGGCTGCTTTTAGTGCTGTTTTATAAAAAGCGATAGAAGACCTGTATTCTGATTTTTTTCTCGCTTGCAAATTCTTTCCTCCATGCTCTTTTTCTAAGCATGATTCTACATTTAAATTAAAATAATAAAGTATGTACCTAATTGCCTATATTGTGTCATCTAAAGACGAGTAGCACTAAATGTGTTGAAAGTGTATTCTAATGACACATACATGTACAATAAATCACATCATCCTTTGTAGTGAAACATGGATGTGTTTGTTTCATTACAACTGCTGTCAGGAGTACCTCAGTCATCCAAAGTACCTCATCCAGGGATTTAGGAGACCTTTTGACTGCAGCAATCAGGTCCATTAGCATCCATCAATCAGGTAAGGGTGCCATATAGTGTTGTAAAGTATTATTTTCCCAAGCTTTTACAGGCACCAAATAATTATTAAAGTAAATGAGCAGATATCCCCACTTTTTGTAAGCATCTAATGTTGGTGTGTGATTTGTTCCCAACATAATCAGTGATGTCTGTGTTTATTTTGCATGTTCACTAATTATTCTTGCAGAACTTTAAGGTGCCACTTCCTTCTGAAGCTTCGGGATTGAGGATCATGTCTTCTGCCATACAATATAGGAGCCAGGTTCAGTAGTTAACATTACTGGGGATTTGGATACCATACAGATCTGTGGTAAGAGCTGGTGAGTATGATTTTGCATTGCCAATCTTCGTTAAACATCTCAAAGCCACAGTGTGAGCTGTCGCATGTAGGTGTACACAAACCCGATCACACGTGGAACTTCAGATAGAAGCAAAGAAAAAGGGTTCAAACGCTTGTGTTGTAGCACATGATATACTGCTGTAAATACTTATTGTGTTGCATCCTCTGTCTTTTAGGTGCTGAGGACAATGAGTCGCTTGATGAAACTGAACCATCCACCATTGGAGGATGGTGGGCAAATCCAAGGAGAGAACCCGATCCTCCTCCATTGCTGCTCCTCCAAGCAGCAATGTCAGTGGCCTGCAGTGCTCAACAAGACAAGGATGAGGAGGAATACGAGGAGCGGGTGTTGGTCACAAAGGAGGGCCTGGATGAGAGGAGTGCATTGTTGGTACACTGACCAAAAGACAGAGAGCAACATCAGGCCAACATTGTACCTCCCACTTCCCTTCTGAGGATTGCCTTTTCCCAGCAGCCAGCTAACCACGCACAGAGTTTACCTCCCCAACACAACCATCGTTTCCTCACAGCCCTCAAGTCCAAGGTCCATCCATTGCTTCTCCTACACACACCTCCCATGACTGTATATCCCAGGCCTTAAATAATTACAGATTTGTAAAGCACAGCTTATCACCCCTGAGGGTATCCATGCGCTGGGGGCCATCAGGGAGATTTAGTGAGCTATTGCCTAGAGTCACATGATGCTGAACTGAGAAGCCAACATCGTAGGATGTCGAACCATGTGTCCCGCTCGCCCGAGTCAGATGCTCTGGATATTGGGCCACACATCATTCTTTTCCTTCTCTCAAGCATTTGAATGATATAACATCCCTGGTAAGGAGCAGGTATCTCTAGGCATGATTGTCCACCTCACAGGCTCCCACTTGCCACCCCTCCCCATGTTGGTGGACATGATTGTCATTTCAGAGGTTGCCCCATGCGAAGGGAAATGTCAGATGCTCCTTTTGGCCAGTGGGAAGAAGATTTTTTCAAACAACAGTCTGATGTGAGTAAGGACATTTGTGCAATTGAGGCTATTCTGTCTGGCATATCAGACTCACTACAGTAAATCCCTCAGATGGGTGACAGGCAGACCCGTGTCTTGAACAGCATTGTAAAATCTTGGCAAGACATGTCAAGGTTGTACCATGACCAAATATCAATCTATGGAGAAGAGAATGCAAGACACCATATCTTGGCCATGAAGATGATGCAGGTCATGTTGAAAATATTTTAAAGTCTTCCTTCACGGTGAACACATGGAGAGGACCAAACACACCAACCTGCATCCCATCCAGCCAGCTACACCACCACCTTCACAGGCACAAACCCCACTTTTACTGGCAACCCTCCCTCATCTGCACAGGTAACCCCACCACCTGTACAAACACGTCCCCCACCTGTACAGCCATTCCCCATATGCACATGCACCTCCCAACCTATACAGGCACCCTCACCACTTGTACAGGCACGTCCCCTACCTGTAAAGGCACCCTCCCCATGTGTTCAGGCATACCCCTACCGGTATAGGCACGTCCTCCCATCTGTACAGACACGTCCCTCTACCTCGACCTGTACAGGCAACCCCCTTATTCAGGGAACCCTGCACCTGCACACACACTTTCCCCACCTGTACAGACACCCTCCTCCCCAGTACAGGCACCCTCCCTACCTATACAAGCATGTACTCCCCTGTATAGGCACATCCCCCCACACACATGTACCCACCAACTGTGCAGACACCACCCTCCTCGGCTTTGGCAAACTAATCCCCGTGCATAGGCAGATGCCTCACACCCATCTACACACTGGCACCAACCCAGATTGCGCACTAACTCACAGAAACCCTCACCACCACATTTCCGTAGTCGTTAGAGAGATCCCAGTGACCACTGTAAATATGTAATCACTCAAAAGAAATGTAAATAAATACAATAATTCACAAATCAGTACTTCTATCCGAGTTGATTAATATTTGATCATGTTCAAAGGGTTCCTCTGGTTGTAGGACATATATGTGACTATAAATGTGTGTGAGCAAGACATGTTGATCTATAGAGCCATCAGTGTTACAAGGTGTTTTGTTGAAAGCTTAGCAAAACACCTAAAGTTTTAGACTCCCCTACTTTGAGTACAGCATATATAATGAAAAGACAGAGAGGTATATAAATATGATTATTTTTACTATATATATATAAATATATTAAACACACGCTGAGGTGGCGTGCTTCTGCCTCTTAGAACGGCGGGCTGCCGACGGGGTTCGCCAGCCCCTCAATATACACACACTCCTGGTTTACAATCCTTCATTGATGAAAAAACCCAGAGTCGGAGCCCCAATGCAGTGAACGGTGCTTTCAGTTTTTAATCGGCAAAAAAAAAACACCCAACGCGTTTCGAGATCAGCCGATCTCTTGCTCACGGGTGAAGCTTACCAGTACCATCCTTCTTTTAAAGTTACATGCTATGATTTAGGTTTTACCACGTGATCAATAGACATAAAGAAAACATTCAGCTAATGCAATGTCCCTTGTAATGTTTAAATAAATGTTTCATGTAAACATTAATGTCATGTTACGGTCCAGAAAAGGAAAACATACACAGTGGAAGTCACATTTCCAATGGCAACCGTATTTACAAGGCAACAAATATCCTCAAGGCATATTAATTGTTGAAAGAAAGTCCTTATTGCAGCCATGTGAAAGTTCCACAATGCCATCCTGCTCGGGCCATTAGTTCCCGGCAACAATTGCTAGTTTAGTGTTTATGCACACAAACAGCCAACATATATAGTCCTTGGTTATAAATATCGCCCCAGTGGGCTTGTGCCGCATAGCTTAATTACGCCATTCATGGTGACTTCAAAAATTCAGCCCAAGTGGGCTAAATCACAATAGTGTTCCAATTCCTGCAAGAAAGAGAAAAGAGGACATTGTTATGTATACCAATTGTTTCTAAACAGATCCGTGTTTTCTTTAAAAACATATTAAAATGCCAGAATTCAGTTACCTAAGAAACAGCAGCTACTCTATACACCATATGTGACTCCTATCAGTTTTGGAGGTGAATTGCTAACTCCTGCCCCAAATTGTGTCCTACAGGCTGCATTGTGTTGTACATTATAATGTACTTCGATTCCAGTTTTCTCAACTCCAACCACCTGTTCCCTCCCCTCTCATTGCTCTCAACGCTGTCCAGGACATAGAATTTCATCAAGTTAGGATTCTTATTGAGTTCCTCGGCAAAATGCCTGGCTACGGGGTATTGTTGATTCACATTCCTGATGGCTCTTTGATGTTCCAAAATTCTCAGCTTGGCTTGTTTAGTGGTGCACCCTATATAAAATGTGTTGCACGGACATTCCAGTGCATAGATAACATATTCAGTAGTACAACTGAGATGTTTTGTTATCTTATGTGCACAGCGCTCTTTAGACAGTTGTATTGTTTTGCAATTGTTACTGTATTTGCAGGCCTTGCACCTGCGACATGGAAAAAATCCTTGTATTATGTTGGATCTGTTACTCTCTTTCAGCAGTGTGGTGCTCAATACATCCTTTAACCCCTCCCCTGCTGATGACGGAACCGCTCCGTCATCAGCTACAGTTGGGCTGTGCTGATGACGGAGCGGTTCCGTCATGGCCCAGCCGCCGGCCTGCGCGGCACTGATTTCATGCCTGCGCGGGCGTTCTAATGAGCGGGGCGGGTCATGACGGAACCGCTCCGTCACCAGCATAACTCAACCGCGGCTGGTGACGGAGCGGTTCTGTCACCAGCATGCGGCCAAAGCAGCACATTATCTGGGAGTTTTTTTGCATCCCAAAGGACCTCAAAAAAGTGAATGCGCCAAGGGTTACTTGCCTAATCTGTGACATTGAACTTTCAAGGGGGAACCCTAACAAGAAATACTCTTTTGGCAATAACACCATGATTCGCCACATGCAGCGCCGGCATCCTAACAACTATGCTGCGGCAGAGGTCCGAGAACTGGCCAGAAACCCTCCCCAATCTTCACCCAGCATGTCCAAAAGAAAGCAACCCACTCCATCGGGACCAGAGACAAGGGAGATGGTCCCAAACATACAACCCCAATTTGGGCAATACAAGATCACTTGTATATTTTGTGGTAAAACAATCACCTTTGGTGACCAAAGCATAAAGCTCATCAACCGTGCTGGTGACAACCACAATTGCCCCAAAAAACCCTAATTTTTTCCTGATTGTTTTTTGCTCCAGTTGAGCCCTTTACAATTCCCTGTTTTTTGTTTCTCCCCATAAAAATAACAAAAAAAATAGGAAATTGTTCAAAAAAGCCAAAAAAAGTACAAGATGTTCAAAAAAAATATATATATATATAAAACAACAAAAAGAAGAAAAAAACAGTTCTTTTTAGAACTACCTCCAATTTATAAAAAAAGGCTAAATTTTTTTAAAACTCTGTCATTCTTTCCCCCCCATGGTACGCTCCCCGGTACGCTCCCCGGTGCGCGTACCGGGCGCTCCCCCCGCGCAAATCGAAAAAAATAATAATTTTTTTTGCCCCGCGAGGCCCTTTTATGGCCCCCACATCAAACCTAGGGGGTCAGGGGGGTCTACTCTGCCTCCTTTTGGTCATTTCCCCCTTTGTTTTTGCCACCTCTTGTGTCTCGATCCTACCGAGACACAAGATGGCGGCCTCTCCGGACTGTTTGGAATGTTGACAGACACCCGAGAGCCAATCAGCTTTCCGCGCACGAACTCGAGTAGTGCGGTGGTTCGCGCCCCGTGCACGTATTGGGGCGCGCTTATAGATATATATATATTTTTAACCTAAATTACTCAAAATCCACTGGAGCACATATCTTGAGACATAGCAAAGGCACATCGGGCTACCAGTCCCTACAATTTTGCCAAGTTTGGTGGAAATCCATTCAGCCGTTCGGGCTAAAAGTGAGTTTGACCGCCATATGGAAATTAACATGGGGAAAACACATTTTGGGACCCCCCTTTTATCTCGGCCCCCGCTTGACGAATCCCCCCCAAACTTTCAGGGAAGGAGCGGAGCGCCGCGAGGCAAATTTGAGGCAGATTCCTCAACCGGCTCCAAAGTTATTCCCAATAGAATGTTGCGAATTCCCTATACAAAATAATCCTAACTATAACTACCTACTGGCGACCGCCAGTAGGTAATATATATATATATATATATATATATATATATATATATATATATATATATATATATACATATATATATATATATATTCACTGAAAAAACTATGGGTTATAGACCATATATAGTTAGGAATTAGCATTTACAAAACCTTATTTTACTCACACAAAACCATTGAAATTCCATATATAGTTAGTTGCACTAACTATATATCGCGCACCCGCAATCCACTGCTGATGATGTCACATATTACATCATTCATGACATGGTCAGTGACATCACTGATGACATCACTGATGACATCTCAAATGACATCACTGATGACATCACTGATGACATCATCCAGTGACTGTGTGTTTCTGTAAAGTTTAAATATGTTTTACATATTGAAGAATGAGTAGATGTAGAAGTGTCTGGGTGAAGGATTTAGTAGGTGCGTGACTGACTGTATGAGTGAGTGATTAAATGCGTCTCACTGAGTGCATGGGTTAGTGACTAAACTGTCTTCATTATGTCTGTTGTTCTGTAAACTGCTGCATGTGTTGATCAGTAGCTATATGAGTAACTATATGGGTTATTGATTGATTGTCGAAGTATTTGTATGGGAGACTGAGTGTGTGTGTGGCTGGCTGGGAGATGTGTGACTCTGTGCAGATCAATGTGTTCTTGTATCAATGATTGTATAAGAGAGTAAGTATGTGTTAGTATATGTTTGAAAATGTAAGGTACTCTATGTTTAACTGTATTGATTAGAAAATGGAAGTGTGATTGATTCTTTACAGGACTGACTAGGTGTGTGATAAACTCCATGGATGAGTGGCAGAGTGTGAGTGTCTGTATAGGTGTATGAGTGCATATGATAGTGTTTTAAAGATAAGTGATTGTATGTATGAATCATTGTATGGGTGAATGAGTGAATCTGTGTGTAGACATAGGAATTAGTGAGTGCGTATGTAGTAACTAGTATTGGTGTGTCAATGGTTTAAAAAATTATATTCTGTATTTTACACTGGATGTAACAGAGGTTATATTAAAGTGTTAGGAGATGCATTGTATTGTCACATGAATGATATCATCAGTGATGTCATTTGAGATGTCATCAGTGATGTCATCAGTGATGTCATTTGAGATGTTATCAGTGATGTCATTTGAGATGTCATCAGTGATGTCATTTGAGATGTCATCAGTGATGTCATCAGTGATGTCATCAGTGATGTAATTTGAGATGTCATCAGTGATGTCATCAGTGATGTCACTGACCATGTCATGAATGATGTAATATGTGACATCATCAGCAGTGGATTGCGGGTGCGCGATATATAGTTAGTGCAACTAACTATATATGGAATTTCAATGGTTTTGTGTGAGTAAAATAAGGTTTTGTAAATGCTAATTCCTAACTATATATGGTCTATAACCCATGTTTTTTTCAGTGAATTTTCAAGGTTTTGTAAATGCTAATTCCCAACTATATATGGTCTATAAACTATTTTTTTTTCAGTGAATTTCAATGGTTTTTTAATAGCAAATATCAAAAGCTTTAAAATATCAAGTACGTGGTAGGTAAAACATTTTCGTGTTTATGCACGCTGATGTGCTTTGAACGCTGCCCCCCCCCCTCTTTTCTTTTAGGAGTATTCTCTCTTTGCAGATAGTGAAGGGTAGGTAACGCAGGCCTTTGCCCCTGTTGTAATCCGTCGTGCCTGCTTCCCTCTCCATTTGATTGATTGTTATCCAAGCATTTACTGTTTTGGAATTGGTTCTCTTTGGTTCATTCTCTATTTACAAACAAGCACAGAGTCGCAATACTCTGTTTAGTCTTTGCAGATAGTGAAAAATCATTAGAAAAAACAAAAGGAATCAAGCAAAATCAGTAGGCCACTAATGGGATCTCTTTTTGACCTCGCTAAAATAGAAACATTAGGAACAACCCTTCATGAGAAATATGAAACTAGTGAGAGGAACTGAGCTCGACGCCATGATGGCTGCAAGACAGCTCGGCTCCGCCGCCCACCCCGCACAAAATAACGACAAACCCTATGCAAATATTATAAATATATACAACACACCAGCAAAGTAACAGGGTAAAACGTTTTATTAAATAACTATTTACATGGCAGCCTGCTGCAACATCGATCCAAATGCATGCCGCCGTTCCCGGGATTTCTCCCCGACTACTCTGCGGCCTGCGAGATGGAGAGGCCGGGGCGTTGACTAGGCGGGGCCTCCGGCCGCAACCACAGCGCCAACGATCGCTGCTGACGGAAGGGAGCCTTGCCGGTGAGAGCCACTGATCTGAAGAACAGCTGCCTGCGGTGCCTCCCTGAGCCGCTTGACGGAGGCCCCCGAGGGGCGGTGTGGTGGCGCAGACTCGGAGGGGGCGCTTGGCTCCTGCCCCCTCCCCAAGTCTTGTTGCCCTGGTATGGCCTGAGATCGCCCCCAACATAGGCGGCCGGCTCCCGGGGTCAGGCCGAACTTGTTGCCTTTTGGTGCCTCTTCCATTCTGGACCTTGTCCCACAATCCGTTTGACCTGAAGACACGTCCTGCGGTGCCCTGGTCCAACCATCACATATACCTGCGCCTGGAGACGGCGTGGGGTGCACTGGAAGGGAGAGGCGGCGCAAACGAGCCTCCCCCACCTCCCCAGGTGGAGGTTTCTCAGCTACACCCCAGCGCTTCACTCGGCCCGCTGAGTTGCGCCCGCTCCTGCGGCACAGTGCCTCGCTCGGCCAGCTGAATTGCGCCTGCTCTTGCTATTACAGCGTCTCACCCGCCATCCGGCTGAATTGCACCCACTCTTGCGGTACAGCGACAGGCGGCTGCCACGGAGCTCAGGAAATGGCGGTCGGCTCCACAGACTTGGGCCTGGCCTGCAAGGATGGCTCTGGGCAACCCTGGAACTCGGACGCTTGACTGCTAGGGCGTGGGCCCCATTCCCAAAAGCGTCCCCTCAGCCTTGAAGATTCTACAAGAGTCACCGGGGCCCCTGACTCCCGCAGACTTCCGGTGGGGAGCGACTGCCATGATTGCTCGCGGAATGGCCACGGCGTAGCCATGGGGTGCTCTCATGCTGACGCCAGCTTCAGTCTGAAACATCCAGAAACACTGTAGACTACCAATTCGATCAGTTCCGGTGGAGCCCCAAAGTGACCCGGTAGAGAAGAACTTGCCCTCCCCTCTTTGACTGATGGTTCTTGTTGCCTGTCCCTTCTGTTGTCATTTAACGGAACTTTTTGGACTGCTGAAAGGGGTTCTGTTCCGACCGCTGGTTGGTGGAGACATTTTGACTATATTCTGGACCTGCCCGGCCTCGCCCAAAATGGCGTCGGTATAAATGAAACTCGCAACTCCTTGATGTGTACTGGTTGCTCAGCCTTGATATCACGAGATATGTATGCAGTTTTGGAGCATATGGCGGGCGGGGACGGGTACTGATTGAACATTTGGACATCCCTATTGATATTAAGTTCTGATGTATTATTCATTACTGTACTATTGAAAGTTCGAATTAACGTTACTCATGGTACTTGCCCGCAAATGTATATCTAGATAATTTCATTGTAACTGTTAGACACCTTAATTCCTGCAACCTAATGGCCCGCCCGTTACGTTTTTCTACAGTGTAAAGGTCCCCTCATCATATACGATTCCAGTTTGCTCCGTGGCCGGCCCACGTGGTTGTAGGCCCGTATTTGTATACTGACATTTTTGCAACAAAGAGTTTTCGAAGGAAGTATGGAATCAGCGTCATAACAATCGTCTAGATTGGTAAGGTTTTAGAATAATGGCTGTTATTCCCGAACAATAGAAGACAGATAATGCAGACCCTTTGCCTGAATTTAGGATTGATTGAAATTTGTATCCGTCACACCTGCCCTTTTTCCAGAATTGTTAGGAATTGGTTGACCGTAGCTTAAGGTATCTGCCGAATGTAAGGTGTGGTATTTTGTCCCATAAAATAAGACTAATTGAGAAACAAATACACGAAGAGGGAACTCGAATTTAGAGACAAACAAAATGAAAAAATTTTTGGCATCATAAGAAGGGGAGGATATGTTACACAGAAAAATAATGCGAAAGGGATAGCCAAGATCTGTTGTATCACACGTTCCTGCAGCTAGTCTGATAATGGTAAGTAGAAGCTTTTTCGTGTTTGCGCGCGCTGACATCCTCTGAATGCTGTATCCCCCCCCCCCCCTTTCTTTTCTCCTCTGTAGGTTACATCGGAGTTCCGACTGAAGAATGGAGTGGACATGGACCGCACCGTGCTCCATGTAAGGAAAGACATAGACAAGCGCTGTGAGATATTGCATGGAGTGCAGACCATCACTGGGAACATGAAAAATTGTATGGTGTGACTGTGCGTACATGCCTTGATTGTATGGTATGAATGTGTATGTATTCCATATGCCCGGCCGATAAACGTTCTGTTTGTGCAACTGCCGCGTTAGAAAACAACATCGTGACGCGTCGCGTAACCGCGACGTATCGCGTTGTCGCGTAATGCGTCATATAACGCACCGCGTTAGCGCACCCAGAAGTGCTCCGGTGCGCGAGGCGCGAAGCGCAGCTTCCCGGAAGCGATCCGGGGCACGTCGCAGAGCGCGTAACGTAAGCATAACAGGTCATGTGACTTGTTAATAAAACTTTTCATTGGTTCATTTCACTTTTGGGTTCCTAATGATGTAAGGCTAGGTCATGTGACCTAAAAATAACACTTTTCATTGGTTTAGAACTATTTTTTGTCCTAAATGATGAAAACCCCTCCTTGTTTTCTCACTCTGACTTTCATCTTTGTGAGAGGAAGACCTTTTTTCATCACTTAGCAATAGCAAGTGTTGTAGCTTCAGCTGGTGCATCCCCACCACCACCACCACCTCCTAGGAAGAGAGTACCACCTCCTCAGGTGGTGGTTGAGCAAGAGGTGCCCCCCACACCTTCTTGTTGCCTGATTCGGCCAGCTCAATCGATCGAGCATGAGACTCTGTTGTGATCTGAAGAACCGCTGCCTGCGGTGCCTCCCTGAGCCGCTTGACAGAGGCCCCCGAGGGGCGGTGTGGTGGCGCGGGCTGGGAAGAGGCGCTTGGCTCCTGCCCCCTCCCCAAGTCTCGCTCGGCCAGCTGAGTGGCGCCCACTCTTGCGGCCTACGACATGGAGAGGCCGGGGCGTTGACTAGGCGGGGCCTCCGGCCGCAACCACAGCGCCAACGATTGCTGCTGACGGAGGGGAGCCTTGCCGGTGAGAGCCACTGATCTGAAGAACGGCTACCTGCGGTGCCTCCCTGAACCGCTTGACGGAGGCCCCCGAGGGGCGGTGTGGTGGCGCGGACTGGGAGGGGGCGCTTAGCTCCTGCCCCCTCCCCAAGTCTCGCTTGGCCAGCTGAGTTGCGCCCACTCTTGCGGCCTACGACATGGAGAGGCCGGGGCGTTGACTAGGCGGGGCCTCCGGCTGCAACCACAGCGCCAACGATCGCTGCTGACGGAGGGGAGCCTTGCCGGTGAGAGCCACTGATCTGAAGAACCGCTGCCTGCGGTGCCTCCCTGAACCGCTTGACGGAGGCCCCCGAGGGGCGGTGTGGTGGCGCGGACTGGGAGGGGGCGCTTAGCTCCTGCCCCCTCCCCAAGTCTTGTTGCCCTGGTGTGGCCTAAGATGGCCCTCGACATAGGCGGCCGGCTCCCGGGGTCCGGCGGAACTTTTTGCCTTTTGGTGACTCTTCCATTCTGCACCTTGTCCCACAATCCGTTTGACCTGAAGACACGTCCTGCGGTGCCCTCGCAATGTGGCCTGGTCCCTGAATGTGTGCAGGGGTACGGTATTCCTCGCTCGGCCAGCTGAGTTGCGCCCACTCTTGCAGCCTACGACATGGAGAGGCCGGGGCGTTGACTAGGCGGGGCCTCCGGCCGCAACCACAGCGCCAACGATCGCTGCTAACGGAGGGGAGCCTTGCCGGTGAGAGCCACTGATCTGAAGAACCGCTGCCTGCGGTGCCTCCCTGAACCGCTTGACGGAGGCCCCCGAGGGGCGGTGTGGAAGCGCGGACTGGGAGGGGGCGCTTGGCTCCTGCCCCCTCCCCAAGTTGTGTTACCCTGGTGTGGCCTGAGATCGCCCCCGACATAGGCGGCCGGCTCCCGGGGTCCGGCGGAACTTTTTGCCTTTTGGTGACTCTTCCATTCTGGACGTTGTCCCACAATCCGTTTGACCTGAAGACACGTCCTGCGGCCTGGTCCCTGAATGTGTGCAGGGGGACGGTATTGATTGGATCAAGATGGCGGCTTCACACAAAGCTGACTCAAGTGTTGCTGCTGATGCTATGCAGACAAAAACTGGTTTTCAGTTTGTACATTGTTCAGGATTTTTCCATCCAAGGCTGGTTGAGAGTTTGTAGAACGATGGCTTCAGATTTTCAACATACTACTCTTCAACATTCTTCATAAATGTAACAATGTGAGACTCACTAGGAGAACGGCCGTTTATCTTTCCTTTCAAAATGCTGCCAACAATATTTTCTGAATGGAAGACACCATCTTGTAGCATAAAGGGCTGCGTCAAGGGTGGTATTGCCCAGAATGTCTTGTTTTCTAGTGCTCATAATGACGAAGCCAGAACTACCGAAAGGGATTCTGGTCCTGCCGCTACTTATTGGAGACATTGAACTATACTCTGGACCTGCCTGGCCTCGACCAAAATGGCGCCAGTATGGGAGCGACTTGCAACTCCTTATGACGTTCTAGTTACTTAGCCTTGACGTTATGGGGGATGTATGCGGTCTTTGTGCACATGGCGGGCGGGGAAGGGTACTGACTGGGAATACGGACAACCCTATTGATGTCGATTTTTCATTATTGATTATTGTATTAATAAAGCTTCGAAGTAATGTTACCCATGATACTCGCCCATGGTGTGCGTATGGACGATTTTATTGTAACTGATCCTGTTATACTTTCAATTAAAAAATCAACCTTCACTGATCCTGCAACCGTTTGTCACGTTTAGTTTTTTCAATTAAATGGCTCGCTTGTTACATACTCCTATACCCCTGGCTTTTGACCCTTTCCTACGCGCGGTCTGTACTACCGCCCTCGGGCGATCTATGTAATGAACAGACTACCATTGCTGAAACACAAGGGAATGCATCTCAGAGAGATAAGTCAAGTACGTGGTAGATAAAAACATTTTCGTGTTTATGCACGCTGATGTGCTTTGAACGCTGCCCCCCCCTCCCCCCTCCTCATCATTTAGATTACCACTGCCCATTGCACAAAAGCGTACCGGGCGCTCCCCACGCAAAAAAACCAATTTTTTATTTTTTTATTGTTTTTTTGCCCTCCACATCAAACCTAGGGGGTCAGGGAGGATCTACTATGCCCCCTTATGGTCATTTCCCCCTTTGTTTTGGCCTTCTCTTGTCTCTCGATCCTACCGAGAGACAAGATGGCGGCCGCTCCGGACTGTTTAGAATGTTGACAGACACCGGAGAGCCAATCAGCTTTGCTTCGCAAAGTTCTGTTACGCGTCAAGTACGCGAACCGGAGCGCTACCCGGAGCGCTGTCACAGATATATATATTTTTTTGAACGTTAATTTATCAAAATCCACTGGAGCACATATATTGAGACCTAGCAAAGGCACATCGGGCTAACAGTCCCTACAATTTTGCCAAGTTTCGTGCAAAACCATTCAGCCGTTCGAGCTAAAAGTGAGGCCAACCGCCCTATGGAAAATAACATGGGAAAAACGCGTTTTGGGACCCCCCTTTTTTCTTGGCCCCCCCTTGACGAAACCCCCCCAATTTTCAGGGGCTGCTCAGAAACAGAATGTTCCATTTTCCTGAAAATTTCAGCCAATTCCGTCCACAAGCGCCAAAGTTATTAGACATAGAATTTTCAAAAATCCCATAGAGAAAAAATCCTAACTATATATACCTACTGGCGATCGCCAGTAGGTTATATATATATATATATATATATATATATATATATATATATATATATATATATATATATATTGAACACAGATTCCCGGTACAAGCCAGTGCCCGCTCACGAGTGGGTCGTTCCTAGGGTCCCGGAAGCCCAATACCTTTCTCCAAACGTTTTCCTGCAGGAAAATACGTAGACGACACACCAGGAGTCTGCTGTGCTGTGAAAATTTATTGGCAGCAAAAACAAACAACGCGTTTCACCTCACGGCTTGCTCACGTTTGCTGAGGATTCTAAAACCTAGTCCTTTTACAATGCCAGTATGCTCGTCATAAAGGTATGACTAATGTATAAACACCCAAAAGTGAAAATATGGAGGCCATTTTGGAACAGAAAATTGTAACTTTGTATGTCAGTTTTGTACTTTCTAATCGATTCCTATGCAAACAAAAATGGCAACAGTGTACAATAGTATATTATGTGTCAAATATTTCACAAAATAAAATAATATAATATAGCGTTAAGCATCCCGAATGCATACAGTTATCTATCCGCATGTATTAATGCCAATCATTCTCGGCTAGCTTTAGCCTCATAATTATCATTTACATCAATGTTAGCCGCCATCTAATGTTATGCTGTGTTACGCATTGAGGAAACATAAAATACACAGTATATGTTTTTTACGATATTCTTAAGGATATACCGGAGGACTGGAATTAAGCCCAAGTGGGCATAGTCTAAAAGTTAACAAATATGTTGGTATACATGACATTCTCTTTGACACGATCCATGCTTGAAAAGTTAGGCCCAAGAGGGCAAAGTCCATAGTCTGATAGATTATTTGCATATATTTGCAGTGGATTCAAATGATCCCAACTGACTGTGTTGCCCATTTTCAGACTTTCACATTTCATTTCAATCCTCCAAACAAAGTTTCCTCAGCGCCACATAGGCTTTTTGGTTGCAACTGACATGTCTGTGCATTAGGGTTCCAATTTCCAACATCATATAAACAAAATCTGTGAATTAAAACATAGGAAACAGTTTAAAAAGACGACTTAAGTTTGGCAGCTAAATAATTCTGATGTTCATACATCAAATGTTTCATGTACAAGCTAATTCATATATACATTTCTCATGTCATCGCTCAAGGTGCACAGAAAGTTCCTCATGATTATTCAGACCTTGAGGAAACATGGTTTCAAAATCTATAATGTATCTTGATTCCATCTTTCTAAGACATGTTGTTCTGTCACCACCACGTACTCCCAGATCAATCCTGTCCAGCACCATCATTCTCAGCAAGTTTTTGTTTTGAAAGTGGTAATCGAAAAAATGCCTAGCCACAGGGTATTGCACATTGTAGTTTTTAATGGCTCTGAGGTGCTGTAGCACTCTTTCTTTCGCCTTTAATGTGGTGCTTCCTATATACCACTTATCGCATGGGCAAATAAGTAGGTATACGCAGTACGTGGTATTACAGGTTACATTCTTCTGTATGGAAAACACCCTTCCAGTACTAGGCACAATTACCTCTTTGCAACTGATGCTGTTACGACAGGCTTTACATGACCTGCAACACTTGAACCCTGGTGTATCATTCGGTTTTTCGGTGCTGGTCACAGAATTCGGACTGAGCCCATCCCTCAAGGATTTGCTCCTTCTGAACGTGACCTGCGGGTTAGGGCTTATGTGTGATTTCAGATGTTGATCTGTCAGCAGCACATGCCAATGTTTCAACAGAATCTTCCTCACTTCCGTAGCTTGGCCTGAAAAGGTAGTGATGAATCTGATGTTAGATTCAGTGTTGCTGACCTTGTTGGTGTCTAAAAGATCTTTCCCCTCTTTAGTGTTTACCCTTTTCACAGCACCTTGTATAGTTTTGTAATTGTACCCACGTTCTTTGAAGCGCTTGATCATGGTCTCTTGCTCCATTTCAAACGCCTCCTTGGTGCTACAGTTACGCTTGGCACGTAGCAGTTCCCCATAGGGGATACTGTCTATGAGGTTTCTGGGGTGTGCACTCCTAGCATTCAATAGACTATTGCCTGCTGTTGCCTTCCTATAGAGGCTGGTAGTTTATTGTAGTCTCCTTGATCTCAACACATATGTCCAGGAACTCTATCTTAGATTTGTGTATATGTTCAGTGAATCTAAGATTTATTGAATTATTGTTCAGCTCGCACACGAATCCTCTCACTGATTCTTCTGTGCCATCCCAGATCACAAAGATGTTGTCGATATACCTTAGCCACAGGACAACATTGGTGTTAAAATTGGCGACCTCGCTGGACACCTGCTCCTCCCACCACCCCATGAAGAGGTTGGCATAACTAGGGGCGAAGCAGGTGCCCATCGCCGTGCCCTGTGACTGTCGGTATATCAACTCATCAAAAATAAAAAAATTGTGATGTAAACAAAATTCAATGAGTTCAAGCAACATCTTGGAGTGCTCCAGATACGCAATGGATCTTGATTTCAGAAAGTGTTCCACTGCTTGTAAGCCTACGCTGTTTCTTATGCACGTATACAAACTGTTTACGTCAAGGGTAACCAAGATGTAAGTAGGTTCCCAAACAATACCCTCAATGCTCTTCAAAAAATGTGTAGTGTCCTTAAGGTATGTGGGTAAAGCTGTTACAAAGGGTCTCAAGTAGTAATCAATGTATTGGGAGGTTTTTTCAAGTAGTGAACCTAATGACGATACAATGGGTCTCCCTGGTGGATTAGTGGCATTTTTATGCACTTTAGGGAGAAGGTATAAAATGGGGATTCTGGGATGATCACATTTAAGAAACACATATTCCTCCCATGTGAGCAGACCCTTTTCTTTGAAGTCATATAGCTTAGTTTCAAATAAGCCTTTGGTTTCTCTGAATTCTGCAAATGAGCTTGATTGGTAACAGTTTGTATCTTCTAACTGTCTACGCCCCTCTGCCAGATAATCATTTCTATCTTGAACCACCACGTTGCCCCCCTTATCCGCATGGCAGATGACTATGCTTGCATCTTCCTTGAGGGCAACGATTGCTTTGTGTTGTTCAAATGATATATTTTTCTTGTTGTTGGGCATACGATCATGTCTCAATTTTTTCAGGTCTTGCAAAACCCCCTTTTCAAACACTTCCACTGCCTCACATGCAATCTGGGGAATGAACTTGGATTTTACTTTAAAATTACTTCCCGGATTATCATTGATATTCACTTCATCATTATACAAAAAATCACTACTGTCAACAGTACCAGAAGAGATGATTTCCATTAATTTAATGTCATTCAAATCCAAATTACTTTCAAGATTATTTCCCACCTTTGGTGGGGGCTTGGGGGGATGGGTTTCGAACCACTTTTTCAATTTTAGTTTCCTTGCGAAATAAAACAAGTCAATTCTTGTTTGTGCATAGTCTAGATTATTACAAGGACAAAAAGATAGTCCTAATGAAAGAACCTCATGTTCATGTACAGTTAAAGGTCTATTAGATAAATTCATTACCGTCATAGTTGTGTTTTGCTGCCCCTTGTTTCCACTCCCATGGGCTGTTTTGCAGCGTTGTTGCCTGATTTTTGCTTTTTTGTTCCTTTCGGTCTTCCTCGAATCCCTCTGCCGCGTCCTTTTTGGTTTCCTTGCTCCTGTTGCTGATCTGTCCGTCCCTGATTTATCACTTGAAACTGTAATAAAAAACGCTTCCTTATTTCTTCCTGATCGTCAACAACATTTTGGTTCAGACCTATTGTGGTAAGGTCTTGCAGACTTCCATCTGAAACATCACTTTCTACTGGTTCTGCTTGCGCCACTGTTAAAGCATTTTTGGTTGTTTTGGACTTGTCATACAGGTGATCATATCTTTTGTGGAAGGTTAGGGTGCGACCCGCCTCGTAATCTTTGTAATCCCTCAGGAATTTTCGTTGCTTTTTTGCTGTTATTTCTTCCTCTAGTTTATGCATCTGTATTTCCAAATTTTTCGCGTATACATCAAAAGCATCCTTGCCCATTATCGGAGTTATTTCCGCAATCAATGTCTCAATCTGTTCCAACAGTTTTTTCCGGTCTTTCTGCGCATATTTGACCAGAATGCGCATCATTGTTGTAGAACAGGCCACTGAATTGTTTGACCATTCATCCAGCATGTCTGGGTCCGGATCCTCAAAGGTGGGAACTGTGAAGATTCTCAGACCTCGCGGTACTCTTCCTGCATTAATGTACCGCTCCAGGGATTCTGCCTCCCACCACTTCCCAAGCTCTTTTTTGTACAATTTTTCAAGTTTAGAAAGTAACGTTTGCAGTTGAACCTCTTTACTCATATTCACTGCTTGCGTTTTTGGATCTTCCATACTGCCACCTTGCATAAAGAACAGCTTGTCCGCTGCCGCTTTCCGTCTCGAATCCATTGCTGCCATATTCGATACTTCACACTTGTGTAATTAAGCAAACTCCTGCTGATTTCACAGGACGCCTCCTCCTTTGTATAATCAGCCTCTACCTTTACTCAAAATGTCCCGTGTCAGCCCACCTTCCGTAACTGCACGTACTCACGGACCACCGCCACAGTCCTACCCCCGCAAGATTTGCCCGTTAGTGCGAGCGTCGCAGGACCGCAGTCCCGTTTCCGCACACACCACAGACACACTCACGTTAGGCAGTCCGCGGTCGGCGGCTTTTCTTCCGTACAGGAACTTCGTGCGGCTTCAAACTACCAGGACCACAATCCTTTTCACCTCACGTCGTCCTCCCAATGTTGGAAATCGCCGGTTCTCTTTGTTCCGTAACAAGGCGCGGTTCTGTTCTCGTTGGTACCGCTTGTTAGAGATGCACGTTGAGGATAACTTTGAGCAGGGGAGCGGACCAGCAGTTATTTTACTATCGCACACAGATTCCCGGTACAAGCCATTGCCCACTCATGAGTGGGTCGTTCCTAGGGTCCCGGAAGCCCAATACCTTTCTCCAAACGTTTTCCTGCAGGAAAATACGTAGACGACACACCAGGAGTCTGCTGTGCTGTGAAAATTTATTGGCAGCAAAAACAAACAACGCGTTTCACCTCACGGCTTGCTCACGTTTGCTGAGGATTCTAAAACCTAGTCCTTTTACAATGCCAGTATGCTCGTCATAAAGGTAGGACTAATGTATAAACACCCAAAAGTGAAAATATGGAGGACATATTGGAACAGAAAATTGTAACTTTGCATGTCAGTTTTGTAGTTTCTAATCGATTCTTATGCAAACAAAAATGGCAACAGTGTACAATAGTATATTATGTGTCAAATATTTCACAAAATAAAATAATATAATATAGCGTTAAGCATCCTGAATGCATACAGTTATCTATCCGCATGTATTAATGCCAATCATTCTCGGCTAGCTTTAGCCTCATAATTATCATTTACATCAATGTTAGCCGCCATCTAATGTTATGCTGTGTTACGCATTGAGGAAACATAAAATACACAGTATATGTTTTTTACGATATTCTTAAGGATATACCGGAGGACTGGAATTAAGCCCAAGTGGGCATAGTCTAAAAGTTAACAAATATGTTGGTATACATGACATTCTCTTTGACACGATCCATGCTTGAAAAGTTATTATATATTTATTTATGTTTTCACTGAAAAAAACATAGGGTTTACAGGCGTTATAGTTAGGAATTAGCATTTAAAAAACCTTTGAAATTCACTTAAAAACCATAGGTTTCAGGGACGTTATAGTTAGTTGGACATTTGACTCATAAAACCAAAGAAATTCGCCCGTTATAGTTATTTGAGCTAACTATAACTCGCACGCCTGCAATGCACTGCTGATGACGTCACATATTACATCACTCATGACATGGTCAGTGACATCACTCATGACATCTCAAATGACATCACTGATGACATCATCCAGTGAATGTGTGTTTCTGTAAAGTTTATATATTTTTCATATATATCAATGCCAAGGTTTATTGAAGAATGAGTGGATTTACAAGTGCCTGAAGGGATTATTTAGTAGGTGCATGACTGACTGTATAAGTGAGTGATTGAATGTGTCTTACTGAATGCATGGGTTAGTGACTAAACTTTGTGAAAGTCTGTATTAGTCTCTCAGTTGGTGTGTAAGCAACTGCATGGGTTGGTGAGTAGCTACATGAGTGTCTATATGGGATATTGATTTGTTGTCTGAGTATATGTATGGGTGCCTGAGTGTCTGTGTGGGTGGGTGGGGGTGTGTGTGACCCTGTGCATAGATTTCTGAGTGGGTGATTCACTGGTTGTATGGATTCAAATGTGCATCTGGGAAGGGCTGTGTGGTATTGTGTGTATGGGTGTGTTGGTGAGTGAATAAATGTCTCAGTGGTATATGTGTGACTAACTACATATGTTTTAAGGCAGTATATGTGAGTGTTGGAGTATTTAAATGACTATACTTGAGAGTAAGTTATTTGAAGAGTGGGTATATAAATGAGTGTCTGCTTGTATTAGTGATTGTACAAGACAGTAAGTATGTGTTAGTATCTGCATAAATAAGTGATGTGGTGTGTGTATAAATAACGATGTTGGAAACACAGCACTGAGACTGCCCTCATCGCAGCAACAGACGACATTCGAACTCTTCTGGACAACGGAGACACAGTCGCCCTCATCCTCCTCGACCTCTCTGCAGCCTTCGACACAGTCTGCCACAGCACCCTTTTACAACGCCTTAGAAACATCGGAATACAAGGAAAAGCACTTGAATGGATCACCTCGTTCCTCACCGGAAGAACCCAGAGAGTCCGCCTTCCACCATTCAAGTCCGAGGCCACTGAAGTCATCTGTGGCGTACCACAAGGATCCTCACTCAGTCCCACCCTCTTCAACGTATACATGAGCCCCCTCGCGGCCATCGCCCGCCAACACAACCTCAACATCATCTCCTACGCGGATGACACTCAACTGATCCTTTCACTCACCAATGACCCCAGCACCGCCAAAACTAACCTACACGAAGGAATGAAAGAAGTTGCCGAATGGATGAAACACAGCCGTCTGAAACTGAACTCAGATAAAACAGAAGTCCTCATCTTAGGTACTTCCCCCTCTGCATGGGACGACTCTTGGTGGCCGGAAGCCCTTGGAAAAGCACCCATCCCGACAGACCACGCACGGAACCTAGGCGTTATCCTGGATTCTTCACTTTCAATGAGCAGACAAGTCAGCGCCGTCTCCTCATCCTGCTTCAACATTCTTCGCATGCTCAAAAAAACATTTCCCTGGATCCCCACCGAAACAAGAAAAACAGTCACCCATGCTCTGGTCACGAGCCGACTGGACTACGGTAACACCCTCTACGCAGGTACTACCGACAAACTCCAGAAAAAACTCCAACGAATCCAAAACGCCTCAGCCAGGATCATATTAGACATCCCGCGCAACGAACACATCTCTGGTCACCTGAAAAACCTCCACTGGCTACCCGTCAATAAGAGGATCACTTTTTGACTTCTAACTCACGCACACAAAGCACTCTACGAAATCGGACCAGAATGCCTCAACTCACGACTGTCCTTCTACACCCCCTCCCGCCAACTACGTTCTTCCAGCCAAGCCCTCGCCACTGTACCTCGCATCAACAAGACCACCATGGGAGGCAGATCCTTCTCTTACCTGGCAGCTAAAACCTGGAACTCACTTCCCACCCACCTTCGCCTTACCCAGAACCACCTAGCATTCAGAAAGCAACTTAAAACTTGGATATTTGACAAGCAATCCTCCTCCCCTCCCTAAGCGCCTTGAGACCCTCTGGGTAGGTAGTGCGCTATATAAATTCTATGACTTGACTTGACTTGACTTGACTAGGTGTGTGAGTAACTATGGATGAGTGGTGGAGTGTGGCTGTATGTATCGGTGTATGAGTGCATATTATAGTACTGTATTGATGAATAACTGCATGTATAAGTGACTGGATGTGTGTGTAGACCTAGGAAATAGTGGGTGGTATGTAGTATCTGGCATTGTTGTGTGTATGGTTTCAAAAATAGTAGTCTGTATTTTAGAGTGGGTGTATCAAAGTTTATATTAGGGCATCAGTATGTGCATCAGAATATCACGTGGATGATGTCATCAGTGATGTCATTTGAGATGTCATCAGTGATGTCACTGATCATGTCATGAGTGATGTAATATGTGACGTAATTAGCAGTGCATAGCGGGTGCGCGACTTATTGTGAGCTCAGCTAACTATAACAGGCAAATTTCTCTGGTTTTATAAGAGTCAAATGTCCAACTAACTACAACGTCCCTGAAACCTATGGTTTTTTAGTCAATTTCAAAGGTTTTTTAAATGCTAATTCTTAACAATAACGTCTGTTATGTTATGTTATTTTATGTCTTCTTTTATAGCGCTCCAATCACTGTGAGGCATCTCTGCGCTTGCTTTGGGAACCCGTCCTGGCTTTTTCCCTGTGAGATAACCCGTACTGGGGATCCCCAAGGTGAAAGCCAGGCATCCCGCCGCGGGGGGGCCGTAGTGGAGATTAAGAAAGCTAATGCCCAGAGTTGCAGAGTGTGAACCTGTGATTCGAGTAGGCACCGGAGCGAGAATTATCGAGTCCGTGGACATTTGGGCTCAAGACCCTGCCGCGTTGGGTATTGAACCCTGGTCTCGGGTCTGACCTCTGCTTCAGGGTCTGCCTCCTCTAACCAGTGAGCCATACTTCTCCACTGTAAAACCTATGGTTTTTTCAGTGAATTTCGAAGATTGTTTAAATGTTAATTTCATATTTTAATATTTATAACATTTTTTCTATTTCTTTGTAATATTTTGGAACTCTGTTATCCATTTTTTTATTTTAAAAAATTATGTAATGTTTTATATCTTCAAAAAAAATATGTATATCTTTTTATGTTTTTTTGTTGAGAAAACTGGAGTCCCATACCGGTAGTGTACCAAGCTCCATCAGCACGTAAATCCTATCCGCCATATTGCTAAACTCGTAAAGGATGCGCATTTCGTATCCGACAGGTTCGTGGCACCGTGTCCCGCGTAACATCATATATGCCAACTGCTACTTTGCTATGTGACGGGTACGCAGTACCAAGCCGCGTGTTACGTCATGTAGGTATGGGGTCGTGCCCGCTGCACGTTGCGTATGCGAGGAGTGCACGCTGCCAGACCCTGTGTTACGCCATAGAGGTAAGGTGCTGCGCCGGGTACGCCATTTCCTCATTTTTTTAATGTCTCAAAACTATATCTAAATAAGTTTAAACTGTATATGAGCAAACACAACAGGTGATGGACAGAATGTGGATCAATGTGTGACCTGTTGTGTTTGCATAAACTGTATATGAGAGCAAGCGATAATCTAAAATATTTTAAACATTTATATATTTCTAACTGCCAAAACTTATATTATGGTAAATATATTTTCTCAAAATCGCGTCGGGTGCTACCTCCTTGCGCACTCGGTGCGCGATTGCCATGTGACCCTAAAAAAAAGCATTTGATTGGTTCATAACATTTCCCATTGTAACAGTTGGAGGACCCCACCCATTTTAGTCATTCTCTACATCGTTTGATGAGAGAGACCTCTTCTGCTTAGAGAGCTTTTTTGAAAAGTTTTTTGCTGTGTACACATATCTTATACTACACACAACATGCAACAATCATCTTGATCAATATTCATGGTCTGTACAGTAGCCTTCCATGTGTGATGACCATGCATCTGAAATCAAAAAACAAATGTGTGTTACACGATGCCCCTGGTGTGTGTGTGTGTGTGTGTGTGTGCGCATTATTGTGCTGCCTTTCGGTCTGGGTATTAATGGCTCGAAGGGGTATCATAGTCACAGGCAGAGTACACATACTAAATCACATTTGACAAACAGTAAAGACTAATGTTTAGATTTGTGTTGCAGTATGCTCTATTGTCAGGCTTTACCAGTATAGTAATGTGTCATATGTGAGACTTTCAGATTCACGTTTGACATGCATTGCTTGACTTTAATGAGCGTTATCACTGTGTATGATGTAGCCTCACTGCTGATCCTTCCTCCATCCCAGCACATTCACATGTGTGCGCTTCGCAATGGCAACACTTTTAATATTACAGCACATCATTGAAATGCGTGTCTGCGCATATCCACAAGCATGACAACGACATGTGATGTTGGCCATTCAATGTTTTCGGACAGCATCTCATTAGCCATAGTTGCCGCCCTCCCGGTACATGCTACATTAATGTAAATTGCGGATTGTGCGATGTCAAAACTGCAACAGGAACACACACATAAGTACACCTCCTGGCCTGGCAGGAACTGAACAAGGCCCAGGTCCCCGGAATAATTATTCACACCCCTACGCTGGCCTGGCATACGCAAGCCCAGCCCACTTCGCGTACATATAATAGGGTAATGACGACGCCACATGTCCCAGTTCTTCCACACTGCCTCAGGTGATATGGCCGCATCCACCTCGCATATCACAATGGGCAATAAAAAAAAGGGATCCATGGGGTGTACACCATCCTGGCAATCAAAACCCAATGTGAATTGTGAACCCCAATGGCCGTCATGTTTGGACACACAACAATGACAACAGGTTAACAGTGGGGTCTGGGTGCACAGGGGCTGCAATTGAGCACGGTGCTGCGGGAGGGGTGGGGTGCATCAGCCTAAGTGCGCAGGTGCTAATAAGCGATGTTGCCGTGTGTAATGATGTGATCTCTGACCTCATTCAGTCACATCTCTTTCTCATTTTAAGAACCTACTGTAGGCCTGAGCCAGCGGTCAGCGCTGCCCCACAGACACATGGCGTTGGTTTTTGGGGCACTGTAGTGAGCTGATTACTAAGTGTACATGCACACAGGCTTGCACCACTGCATTACACGTGCATATTACGCTTCTAGCATGCGCTCTGTTCCTTTGTGTGTGAACGTTGGCATAACATATTATTATTTAACCTTGTGTATTCTCTAATACTCCAACTCCTCTTTGAACCACGATTACCACTAGCAGTTGGTAGATCGTACTTCAAGAAGGAAGGATGCACTCAACTTGAGTTCTGTATTAAACTTGAAATAAACCTTCATTTACCTCAAGACGTTTCCAGCATTATATTATTTCTCCCTTTTCAGACACTGAGTTGGTTGCGCCAAAATGGGCGGAGTCGGTGCTCAGCCCATGATCATGCCCTGGGCATTCTGGCGCCTTCCAGTGTGGTATCAAGACACCATCCCCGACTGGAGACCTGCTGTGCCACCCTGAGAGAGGCACCCCGGAGTCGGAGCTCGCACCGGCATGTCGTTGTGGTGGCAGGTGAGCAGTGAAGCCTCGGTGCGCAGGAGCTGCAATTGAACACAGTGCGGGGGAAGGGGCTGGGTGCAGCAGCCTGGGTGTACAGGTGCTGGCAAGCGATGTTGCCATAGATAATGATGTAATCTCTGGCCTCCTTCATATCTCGGTTTCATTTTAAGGACTTGCTGGACCGCATTCTTTCTCGCGTACCCCAGCGTCCCTGACACACGGGTGACGGGAGGTGAACAGTGAGGGCTGGGTGGAGTAGGCCGATGCTCTGTCTCCTCCTCCCTCTGTTCTTTTGCCTCTCCCTCCCCTTCTCCCTTCCACCCACTCGCTCTCTGTCCCATTCTCACTTTCTTCCTTTTATTCTGACTACCTTTCTTTTTCTCTTGGACATGGCACGCATACTTATGTTTCTTTTTTGGCTTGCAGGTTATGTACGCTGCTTGCGGAAGAGTCTCACCCACTTATTTCATGTTATGCTGTTGTTTGTTCGAATAAAGATGTGCTTCCATTTATTTGTGTTGTTTTAATAAAGGTTCTTTTACTAATAAGTGAGTGTATGGGTCTTCTTTTTCTGACAACACTTGTCTGTAGTTTATTGTGAAAATTGGCGGGTGATAGGAGGTTATGAGGGAAAACATTTGTAATTTTGCGGTGCACCTACCAAATATAAACCAACAGACTATTACATAAATGATGCCTAGGTAATTCTACATGCAAGGGTTCTATGAGTGTATTACTTTATAACACCATGAGTACTGCCTGTGTGATTAAATAACCAATAAGTTACTGCCTAGGGCCATTGCTCATTGCACCATCAGGATTCAAGCAAGCCGGGCCGAAGATGGCTGAAATGCCAGAAACCGGTCCCCGGAAGCTTGTTTCCTTCCCATTATAAGAATTGGCTTGGTAGTTTGGTCTGCCCTGTTCCCATGATGCACTGGGCCAGGGTCAGACTAATTTGCATATAGCCAAGTTCTGAGCTGGGATGGTGCAGTCAGCTAAAAAACGGTGATGGATCAAGCCCTGATCTTTGGACTGGGTAAGAGTGGTCTGCTTAATTCAGACACTCTGTTCATCACCACCCCTTTTTCTGAATCATTTTTGTCCACCATAAGAGTGGAAGGGTATACTCAGATGTGAGTCCCTTGCTCATTGCACCATCAGGATTCAAGCAAGCCGGGCCGAAGACGGCTGAAATGCCAGAAACCGGTCCCCGGAAGCTTGTTTCCTTCCCAGTATAAGAATTGGCTTGGTAGTTTGGTCTGTCCTGTTCCCATGATTTACTGGGCCAGGGTCAGACTAATTTGCATATAGCCAAGTTCTGAGCTGGGATGGTGCAGTGAGCTAAAAAACGGTGATGGATCAAGCCCTGATCTTTGGACTGGGTAAGAGTGGTCTGCCTAATTCAGACACTCTGTTCATCACCAGCCCCTTTTCTGAATCATCGCCGATGTAATTCAAGACACAGGTGCACATGAGGACATACACAGCAAATTCTGTCCTGCAATTAAAACTTCCACCGATGGCAGTTCTGCTGGTGCTAAAAGGAGTTTGATAATGTGCCTTATTCACGCCGAATTTGCACGCTCTGCATGATGAGCATTTGCGAAAGCCAGGAATGGGTTTCAGCCATGTGGAGTTTTGTTTGATTTCTGGACTGCTCTGATCTAAAGTCGAAACCATATGTCTTGCTCTACTGAATGTCACAGTGGGGGTATCAGGTAAGCGTGAACATAATACTGGGTCAGTGAGAACAATAGCCCAATTTCTTTTCACTATGGATCCAATTTTACTTTCTTCATCACTAAATGCAGTAATGAGTCTCGGCCCTTGATTTACTGTAGGCCCCTCATCCTGAACCACTTGTTCTCTAGGCTCTATGTTGTCTATAGTGTTATTAGGCAACAAACTGTCCCTTGATCTCGATTTGGCTTTGATCATGGCAGCCTCAAGTGTCTTTTCTGAGTGCCCACGTGCTTTGAGTCTTGTCATTAACTCAGTTGCACATCTTTCAAAATCTGTTTCTAAACTGCAAATGCTATTCAACCGCAAAATTTCCCCATACGGGATGCTGGCAATGAGGTGTTTCGGGTGAGCACTCGAAGCGTGAAGTGTCACATTTCCGGCAGTAGGCTTCCTAAACAAAGTTGTTTCAATCTTGTTATTCTTAATGTACAATTTGACATCTAAAAATTCCATACTGTTCCTGTCTATATGTGCTCTAAAGTGGAGGTTCAATTGATTGTTATTGATAGTTTTAATGAAACCAGAAGCTTCTATTTCATTGCCCTTCCACAAAATGAAGATGTCATCAATGTACCTGAGAAAACAAATTATTTTCTTATTGAAGCACTCAATGTGTTTCTTTTTGAGTACCTGTTCCTCCAACCAGCCCACGTGCAAGCACGCATAGCTGGGGGAGAAACAGGCTCCCATTGCCACGCCTCTAAGTTGTCTGAACAAATCCTTCCCGAATAGGAAAAAGTTATTATTCAGACACCACTCGATTAGGCTTACAATTGCTTTGTTATGCTGGTAGAACTCACTAGGTCTTTGATCTAAAAAGTACTTGACTGCAGCTAGGCCTACACCGTGATCTATACTAATGTATAGTGATTCAATATCTAGCGCTATCAACAGCATATCATCTGACCATGGTAGGTTTTTGGTTATAGTCAAAAAATCTCCTGTATCTTTGATATAGTTAGGCAGGTTTTTACAAGTTCTTGCAAAAAGAAATCTATATATTGCCCAATCTGTTCTGCAACACTTTTAATGGCGGAAATGATAGGTCTTCCGGGTACAGGTACAACTGCTTTATGAGTTTTGAGTATTAAATACAATACTGGGAGGACTGGACATTCATTGTTCATGAATTTATATTCATCCTATGATATTAGTCCTTCCCTACGCCATTGTGATAGCTGTTATTTTAGTGTCTCTGTGGCTTTAGAATATTCTTTGTGGGTCGTTTTTTCATAACAATTAATATGGTTTAATTGTTTTTTGGCTTCTTTAATGTAATCCTCTTTTGACCAGAAGACTAAATTCCCACCTTTATCAGATTTCTCGATAATGATCTCATTATTGTTTCCCAGCTTCTTCATTAGGTTGGCATACTCTCGCTTTTTATGTTGTATTTTTGTCTTTTCCTTAGTTTTTGGGGATTTCACTTGCAAGTATAACTTTTTTGATGTATTTGATAACACAGTCATGAAAAACTTCAACCACATCCCTCGGCTTCATAGGAATTAAACTTGATTTGGTTTTGAACGGGCTGATCCCAGCACCTTTCTGCTGGAGATTTATTCTCCGTATCCTGGTTTGAGTTGCTTCATCAATGTCTGGATCTGTAATTTGAGATTCAGTTGCATTCAGGTCATGCATTGTTAATAAAGTAGGTACTTCGGCAGCTACTAATGTAGGATTCTGGTCATTGAGATCACTGTACTCACTGGTTGTTTTCTCTTTGTGTTTTTTTTAAAACAAAAAACTTTTTTAACTTTAATTTTCTGATGAAACGAAAGATATCAATTCTTGTTGAGGCATAGTTAAAAGTCTGACCTGGACAATAGTTCAAACCCAATGACAAGAGCTGTTTCTCGGCTTTAGATAGAACCACTGATGAAAGATTTACGATGGTTTTTTCCAAATCTACCTCTTCCGTTGCCATGTTGTTTTCTTCTTTTTCTTTTGCCCTTTGTTTGCATCTTTTTTTTCTGTCCCTTCTGCGTTTGTTGTTCCTTTTTCTTTTTGCCTGTTCTCTTGCCTCGGCCTCAGGGTCTGGTGCCTTTCCTCTACTAAAAAATCCAGCTCTTGTTCAAGATTTAATCTGGTGGGTATTGTTTGTCTACTTTCACCCTCTATACTTGATTCACTCGTGATAGAAACCGTGTCAATGCTCGAGATTTCCTCATTATGGTCAATTGCTGTGCCAGACTATTGTGCTTGACCGGCTTTTTCCCTCTCTTTGACACTGTACTTTTGCCGTTTTGCAATGTTGTACTTGCGAGCAAATGTAAAAATTTGATCATTGTTGTAATCAGTTTCATCTTATGTAAACTTATTTGCCTTCCTGCTTTTGATCTTATCTTCATGTTTACACAGCCTCTCGTTTATAGCTTCTCACGTTTTTTGATGAAGTCAATTGCTTAGCTCTTCTTCGATTTTTTTCAATTTCTTTGAGAATTGGCAGACGGTCCATGGCTGCGTACTTAATGAGAATATGTACTAAATTCATTGATGTGGCTAAATTACTTTCCCCCATTCTTTAAGCATGCAGGGATTCGGTTTATCAAAGCTTGGCGCCAATAAAATGCGCAGACCTTTTGGTACACGACCCACCTCTGCATACATCGTCAAAGATTTGTGCTCCCACCACTTGGTGATCTCGAGCTTCATGTGTTTCTCTAGGTTCCTTAATAAAGTTTTCTCATTTTGCTCTGTTTGTTGAGTGATGCTGGAAGCACGTGATGCATTAGACTCATTTGAGGGCCGATACCCGAATACCTCGTCGGCTGCTGCTTCTCGTTGCCGTACAGTCTCATCAGACATGCCGGATGATTTAACTCTAGCGGGTTTTGTAGCACACGTTTTTCTAGCTTCAAAGCTCTAGTGGATATATATATCAAGCTCGTGGGGGTGTGTCCATAATCAAGCCGCAGAAACAAGTAGCTTTACCCCAGTAGCTTTATTCGTACAGGCAGCGTGATATCCGGTATAATAGAGCAACTGACAACAGCCTGACGAGTTTCGATCTGTCTCTTTTTCAAAGGCTTATGTGGTCAGAAGGGCGCATAATCGTTCTTCATTTTCTAGTTTGGCAAATATCGTTTGCCCCGATGGGCTGCATATCATTTAGCACGTTGCCTTATGGGAAATTAAGTTTTCAATTAAGTCCATGATGGATGCACCCTCGATGAATTGCATAAAACTCACGGATGAGCCCCAAAAGCAGACGCTGCCTTAAATCCATCTTGTTCCCCACTTTCGAAACCCGCCAATTTTGCGGGTTCGTGGTCACCTGGGTCTGAGGTGGTGCAGGCTCAGCGACTGGACTGCCGCTCCAACATCATGCTAGTGAGGGTGTGTCCGTAATTGAGCCACACTCGAGAAACAAGTAGCATATCTATAATCTATAATACTATTATAAAGAGAGAACACAAACCTTTGAGCCAGGTAAACTCGGGAACCACAGCGCCAATACACACCCGATACATCATAGAAATTGTCAGGGTGTGCAGATGGACATAGGCTATAAAAAATAAAAATTAAACGTAAATTTAAAAATATAACTTTAAAAAAAAGTAGTCCCCTGAAAGAAGCGCCGGCCGCGACGTACCGCTGGCCGCGCCGTGCGTAATGACGAGGAGGAGGAGCGGCGGACATGGAGCGGCGGTGAAATGAGGAGCGCGGGGAGGAGCGGCGGCTCAGGTGCGTGATGACGAGTAGGAGCGGCGGACATGGAGCAGCGGTGAAGTGAGGAGCGCGGGGAGGAGCGGCGGCTCAGGTAAGGCAAAGGGACACGTAAAATGTCGGGCGGGAGGGGGCCGGAGGTTGGCCCTGAAGAACGGCAGCCAAGGTAAGGTTCAGGCTCCGGGACAAAGAACAACAGAGTCCCTCTGCCAGAGGAAAAGCTATCACTCGCCACAGAATCAATGCCTTCACTACAAACCTGCCCGCCCCTTCTTCCTTCCTGGATCATGGCAGCACTGACTCACCTGTCTGCACCCTCCCCTGGCAAATCCTTAATGCCCTGATGGTAGCCATTTAAAATTATGCTGGTGATTGCAGCTGGTGAACACTGGTGAACACTGGCACTCACTTGGAGACTGGCACCTATTTTTCGTTATCATGCTTTGTGCTAGAGAAAAACAGAAAGGTAGGGAAACAATAAAGAAGGAGGAAGGAAAAGATAAGAAGAAAGTGACAAAGGGAGAATCATGGACGAAAAATGAGCCTTATACAGTTTGCTAAAGAGACAAGAAATGGACGGATGTGGAAGAAGGAGTCCTGAAATGGAAACAAGAATAAGCAGGCTCAAGCTCAGGGACACGGACAATGTCGGGGCGGGCGGGGGCCGGGGCGGGCGGTTGGCCCTGAAGCCTCATTGCCCCCGGACAACGTCGGGGCAGGCTGCTAGTATATATATATATATATATATATATATATATATATATATATATATATATATATATATATATATATATATATATATATATATATATATGTATATATATATATATATATATATATATATATATATATATATATATATATATACTGAAAATAATATTTTTTGAGAAATGAACCCTTAAAATAAATTACAAATAAATACTGTCCATTGGAAAGGGAGAAAGTGAAAAAGAATCTTCATGAAGAATGTGCAAGGGAACTTGGAGGGAGTGGGGCAACATAATAAAAACACATCAGGAAGCGTCAGGGGAACCAGTCTATCTACAAGGGTTAAATAAAAATGTCCTAGCAGAAGAGTCCATGGTCAAACTAAAAAATAATGCCATCCTCACTGTCCTCATTGATGACTATGTCCAGATCCCCTGCACCTGTGGACTCACTGTGGCTGGTTGATTGAGGACCTGACAACCCAAGGTAGTGTAAAACACGAGAGGGAGCAGGGTAATTAGCGAAGGAACACATGCCTGGGGACACATCAACAGTGGGTCTTTGGGACAATGTAGACAATATGGCTGCACCCAGGGAAGTGATGGAGGCATGAATGTTTTCCAAACATCTGGACTGTAACTCTCAAAACAAACAGATCTGATCTCTAACCTCCTGTAAGCCCCGAGAGAACATAGTGCATGCATCATCATCTGCCACCATTGCTACCTAGGGTGCAGCCACAGGAGCAACCACACATGGAGGGGTTTGGGTCGAACATGAGGGGTATGGGGTGTAGGGGGCAGATGTCTCCCTCAGCTCTATGTGGCAGGCACTTGGACGGTGAGTAGTGGAAGGGATGCATCTGGAGGCCCGATGGAATGGGGGTCTCAAGAGTAAGAGAGGGGTTGGTGGCAGTTCCAGATGTGTTGGGGCTTGCTCAGGGGACACCCTCTCCATTTCTAGTTCTTGTGGGCCAGGGGGAGACCCACATTCCTCATCCCCCTGGCTGGTGGTGTCACTCTTAATGGGCCCCTTTCAGTCTCTTTAGCCTCCACCCGGGCTGTTGATGTAGATGGCAGTATCTCTGTCAGGGTGGGCGCACTACCCCTGCCTGTTGCTTGATCTGCCTCTCCACCTCCTTGCTGGTGGTATCCAGAAGACGTACCCACTGACAAGTCGGGGATATCTGTCCCTGGTCATGTACAGATGGTCCTTGGCCAGCCCAGTCCGCTGAAAACGAAGACAAACAATTATGTAGTTGGTGTACAATTTCTAATAAAGGTAGAGGCAGCATATATCAAGTGCTGACATTGTACTTCCTTGATTTCACTAACCAATAATATGAAGGTTGAACCCAAAAGTTGGTGTACTGTCAATGTAATGTCAAGAAATGCATTAAGCAATAACAAATTTCTTAATTTAGGTCAGTATATTCTTCAGCATTTACCAACCTCACCTTCAGCGTTAGTGCAGTGCAAGGTTCCTGATGTACAAACATAATTTTAATTTTAAATCTCCGTCCTTTGTCAAGCCAAACTCCCGCCCTTTCACTTATTAATTTGTTGTGCTCATATTTTTTATTTGCCAAAGCATAGAGAGTCATATCGTCTCTAGTCCTTAGATGCTTACTTTCAAGATCTACAATCTCACTTTCCAGGGATTCCAACTTCGCGTTGTAATTCCTGTTCATGGCAGACCTAATCTTGATACATACTCCCCGTATTGCACTTTTCATGGCATCCCATCTAATAAGATCAGATGTGTCCCCCTCTTTATTAATTTGCAGGTAAGAGACAATCGCAGCCTGTATCGCAGATCTATGTTGAGCATCGCTTAATATCTCATCATTCAGGCGCCAAGATGTCTGACGAGGAGAGGATTTGGCATTTGCGATAGACAGGGAAATACAAGAGTGATCCGACATCACACGAGGCTCTATGGTGGTAGATTCTATTCTGGGTACCCCGTTCTGTGGTATAAGGATGTAGTCGATCCTGGAGTACGAATCATGTGGTGTAGAATAAAAAGTATAATCCCTCCCTGTAGGGTTCTGGAGCCTCCATGCATCCACTAAATGAAAGCGTTCACACAGATTAATGAAGGCTGTATGAGATTTGCTTGGTTTGAAGGGGCAGTGGGAGTCCCTATCTAGCGTTGCGTCCTTTGGAAGATTGAAGTCACCACCCACTATGTGAATAGCGCTATCTGGGACATTTTCCATATGTTTATTTAGATCTTCCCAAAACTTGAGGTCACTGGCGTTGGGAGCATATATGTTCGTAACATAAAATTCCGTATTGTCCTTACTTAGTTTGGCCGTAACCCACCTCCCGTCTACACTGGCCTCGGAAGATAAAACCTCCACCTTTGATTTCTTCGCAACAAGTATCAACACACCATTCTTTTTATGTACAGATTCCGCCCCCACAACCTCACTGTAAAACTTATTCCTCAGGTGGAAAAACAGCTTAGCCTCCAGCTTTGTCTCCTGTAGCAATACAATATCACCTTTTAACCCACGCACATAGTCTAAGATTTTTTGTCTTTTGATCGGCTGGTTCAACCCTTTAACATTAAGAGATAGTATCTTCATTGTGTCCATATTGCAAACTCCCATTGGAGTATTCACAGTGTTATGTGTGAACAGTAAAGGGATGTTTCATTCGGAGAAAGACATTCATCACACCCGACCGACTGCAGTATGTTAATCTTTCACCTCCCCGGGACACAGAAAGGACATATGAGTGAACATAGAGTCTATAACCCTCACCACCATCAAGTGTCAGTGCAATAGTGAAAATGCAAGCAAGAAGCAGAAGAAGAATAAAAAATAAAAGACATTTAACACATACCCGAACCCCCAATCCCCTCAACCCTCCACCCTCCCCACCCCACCTGTATTTAGTAGGCATGGTGATTTGGAGAGAGAGCGCGATGCAGCCTCCCCGTGCCTAAACATATCCATATTAGTTTGGAGTATACGAATCTATGGACATTCACTGCAATCTCGTAAATTGTTACTAACTATTGTAACTACCATAAACCATACATCTAATAACCTAGTACATAAGATGTAATTCAAAAACTACAAGGGAAAAAGACAAGCGAAACATGGCATTTCCTTAGTTTGAGTGAGTAACAGAATCAACAGTATTACCAACTGGTAAAGGTATAGGGTTATGTAATGTGACATGCGAAAACGTATTAAACGTATTGACTCAAGATGCAAGTATACAAATGTGAAGACATGGATTCCATAATCAAAAGCCTTAACCTGGACCCTCAAAAGTACCACATTTTGTGCGACACAAGAGCCTGAACATATTCTCTGTTTTGCTTAACAACCAGGAATAGGAAACCATCGGAAGATGCGAGCAACCTGATGACCCTCATTTATAGCCTGAGGCTGAAGCTTGATCAGCGGAACTTTCAGGATTGCTCGTCTCCATATCCAAGTCTTCAGGGCCATCCAGCATACGTTTCAATTTCAGTGGATCTGAAAAAATGTGCGGAGAGCCCTGAATAATCACTCGATACCTCGCCGGGCCAGCGAATCCATATTGGAAGCCCCTTTTCTTCAGCTGCGGTCGGAGCGCCATGAATGCCTTCCTGACGTCAACCGTCTCTTTACTATAGTCCTGAGATATATAGACCTTAGCAGATTTCCACAAAATGTGATTGTTTTTACGCATAAAGTTAAGAATCTGTTCTACATGTTGGTACCGGAGCGGTTTACAAACAATAGCTCTGGGACCTTTTTGATCCTTAGATATCCTGGCCGGAACTCTATGGGCTCTATCAAATTCAAGCGGGTGTAGAAAAGTCATGTTAGTAGCTTGGGTAAACCAGGACTCAAGAAAGGCCACGCAGCTCCCTAGTTTATCCTCTGAACCTTCCGGAATACCAAAAATGCGTAGATTCCCCCTTCTATTTCTGTCTTCCAATTCAGCGAGCTTCCGTGTCGTTTGATCCGCCGCAATGCATAAGCGTTTTACAGCGTTGCAGGTCTTGACTTCCATATCCTCGAGTCTGCTAATCCTCGTTTCTGCCTCTAATAGTTTTGCATTGGTGTCGCGGTTATCTTGTCTGATCGCTGCTACCTCTTCTTTGGTAGCTTTCGCCAGATCTCTGACCTCATCAAGTCTGTTAAGTATCAAGTCAATCGGATCCGGGTTATCCTTTCTTCCTTTGCCAGGTGAGGGCTGATCAGACTTAAGCCTTTTTAGGCTTTTTGCTAGCTCTTTATCTGACATGACCGCTGTTGGCGTAGATTGGCTGATCCTGACACCAGCAACGAACAATGACGAATCAGGGCCACCCAGTAGCCGAAGCGATAATCAACCTATTTGTCCGTTTCTGTTCGGGATCGGGTACTGTGATGCAATGTGCGCTTCCTCACCACATGGCAGAAGCCTGCGTCGCCATTTTGAAAGCCACCTCGTGTACCACTCTCACGTTAAACCTGCCTCAGTAGGACCACCTTGTCAGCCAGCTTATGCCACAACCTCAAATAGTAGCGTGTAATAGGGACCAGTCCAGAGCCTGCATCCAAGCCTTCAATGTAATTCTTTTTCCCTTTTCCTTGTTTACTGATGTAAAACATGTATCAGTAGCGGTTCAAAAAGCCCCACGCATTGTGTTCTACACATTTGTCCAGCACACAGCATTCATATAAATACCTTTGCCAGCTCCTGGTTTTGCACATAGCTTATCTGTTCATTATAAGACATCAAGTGTCACTGTATTCGCATTTATCCAGTACCCTGCCATCATTAATTTGAGCAGTCGAAAACCATGACCTGCTTTCACACGTAAGCTCTTAGCAAAGCTTCAAAATTCGAAAATCGCCAGAGAACACATGTCCGCTTGTCACTAATTTCAATGGATTAGCGCCTTTATTTATCTTCTCCGTGTTACATGCTGATAACAGCAGAAACAGATCCGATGCGCAGATTCTTACATAACGTTAGTCCGCCATTTTGTGTGAGCGCGGGTGCGAGCGGTGGTCACCTCCTGGGCTGCTTCTGTTATACCCCAAGCGCTGGCATTACTCACGGTTTCCTTGTTGCGTGTCCTTGCGCTTATTTCAAATTCCGGACCGCCACCGGAGACCTCAGAAGTCCGCCCTCACAACGAGCGGGATCCCCGCCTTTCATTTGCCGGCATCCCGGGCGGTCACGCAGTCCTTCCTCCACCGTAGTTCACCGGCAGCAACCGGAGCGGAACTACGGAGCAGCCAAAACCCGACTTCTCCTTCGCGGAACTCGTCGATCAAACCCTCAATGTGATCCTCTCACATTCCGGCGTCTGATTCTTCCGTCGTTGTTGGCACTGCAGTGGTATTACGCGCTCCAGATCTGGATTACGGCCACAGCACGGGCAGAGAGACTCACAGAGCCGCCATCTCTCTCGGCGTCCAAACCACAGGTCACTTTGTTTCCAAGGTGTATAAACTGTTGCTACCATTGCCCAGTAAATCTCACAAAACTGTGGAAGCAAAATGGGAAGCGGAACCGAATTCCACAGGAATAGAGTTTGACTGGGAATTGATTCATAAGTCAGCACTTGCCCACAAAGTATCACCCATCCTATTCCAGGCGAAGTATATGCTCTTGAATAGGTCGTTCTGGACTCCGGAAAAGCTATTTAAATGTAAATTACGTGACTCTCCGGAATGCTGGAATTGCCAATCAGGGACTGGGGATCTTCCTCACATGTTATTCAACTGTCCCTTACTGAGAGAATACTGGGAGAAAATATTTGTATGCATTCATCACGTCTTTAAGATAAAACCTATGAAGGAATTTGTATATGTCATTCTAGGGGGGCTGGAACCACGACTGGCAAATGAGCAAGATCGCCAACTTTTGGACCTAATGTTAACATTGGCTTGTAAGGTTGTTTTATGCAAGTGGAAATGTGCTAAGGAAGTGAATTTCAAGATCTGGCAGGAATGGCTGTCTTTCCTAAGAGGTGCTACTAATCAAGCATTACAGTCTTCTACGTGGTGTCCATCCAATAGGAAGTTATGGTAATCATTAGACAAATCTTCCCTTCATTTTGAGCCGCCTTGAAGCAATACGACCTTGTTAGAGTACCTTCAATATATGAGTGTGCACCTTCGTCCATATGTTGAAGCTATACCCACTACATCCACAAATCGAGTGTTTGACAAGTTAGTCTATTACTATGTGATAAGCAAGAGTGATTTTCTCTTTATTTTTATCATTTGTAGTTTCTGTACTGGTCTGACAATATCTGTATCAACTCACTTGTGATGGAAGATTTACTGTAATGTCTTTTACTTTTGTTTTCTTACTTCAATAAAAACGATTTGAAATAAAAAAAAAAAAAAATTTAATTTTATAAATGGAGATAGTACCGAGACAGGATGGGTATCTCCTCACCTAAACGTGGATCCAGGTTTATCCTTTTACCAAAATGTGCTGTGTCAACAGTCTTACACTTACTATCAACATTCATCTGTTGTGTAGCATAGCGAAATCCACCATACATCCTAAATTGGTTGTACCCATGCAAACAAGGCCTTGGATATAACCTTTGCAAAAATGTGATCCAAATTTTTTGTATATTCCTAGACAACATTAGACACTCTACATGGCAATAGTCACATTTTGCATGAAAAAACTGCTTTGTGCTATACACAGGAAAACCATTTTTATATCTACCTATAAATTGGAAATGGCATACGTACCACTGTTGAGAATTACGTGTGCATTTAGTACACCTTGGAAATCTATGTATCAATTGAGACAAGTGACTTGCCAGCCTTTACTTCATTTGAAAACAAATATTAGTTGTCATGCCAAAAACACACATCAATATACAGCACAAAAATCTCTACATTGTTAAAATTTGTTCATTTACCATAGCATACAATAGTAATAAGGCCCTTAGTTCACTAACACTCATGATTATTTTTGTCAAACAGGCAATTGTAATGAAATTGTTTCCATTTGTGTTCTGAAAACTACAAGTACCAGAATTCCCACAGAAAAGCATTAAAATAACTCCACTGATGTCTAGACCTTATGAGTATTGCATCATCACTCAGGCATCTCTGTCACCACTGACATCATACTTCAAGACACTTAATGCAGTTCATGCGCGTACCATCTCTATACTGCTCAATGTTCTCCAGCTAAGCATGGAGGGTCTGCCAGGCCACCTTCAGGAACCTCCTGTATGAGGGCCTATCCAGGAGCCATTGTGAATGAGCCTGGTAGGACACGCCCATGATATCCTGGACTATAATGTGGGGCCAGCGTCGCAGGTCCTCCCAGTACTTGTGACACATCTTGCTCTGCCACTGGTACACACCCACTGCACCACAGCACACAGAGATATCACACCAGATTTGCATACATGCTGCATTGTTCAACTGGCTATCAGGGTCCCAAAAAAGCTGAGGGTACTTATCAAACATTTCCTCGGTAAATACATTCAGTTCTGACTCACTGAAGGAGGGAGCTTTGTCATCAAGTCCGTCAGCCATATTGGGGACACGATAGGTGAAGCAAGACAGCAGAGGATAAAGTTGTGAGGTGAGGATGGCACAGAATGAGCACAAAAGGCTGCCTTCAACTAAAAAGTAGAAGGTTGTTTTGTTTTGTGTGTGTGATGCTGAAAGTCCACCCATTGTAATATGTAACTGTCTCAAGGATACTTCTAGGTAGCATGATAGAAAATTGGCAAGGAGTGAATTGCACCATTTGAGATGGAAATGGTGAACTAAAACAATCTGGGCCAGATGCCCAAACATTTTTTAAGACCAGGCAGTGGTCCAAGGGATCACTACCTATGAACAAAAACATTTGATTTTCTTTTTTTTTTTTATGCATCCCGTTTTCCTTTAAGTGAACGGGCTGTGTTTTGTTAAAATAAAACCTGCTTTATTGACAAAGCAGGCCCAGACATGGTGGTCTGCTGACCCCAGCAGGCCACCATCCCTGGAAGCGGCAGCCGTTCCCAATGGGGTCACAAATTGCGACAGCCTCATTAATATGCATGAGGGATTGCAATTTGCTACCCCATTGGGAATCGCAAACAGTGTCTCTGACACTGTTGTACATTGATGTTCGCAATTTAATGCAATTTGAGAGTCGCAAACATCAATGGTCATACATCTGGCCCTCTGTTTGTAACTTCCTGTATGTCACTTCCTGTGTATTTACATTGGTTTCCGGCCCGATTGCAGAGTCTCCGCCCTGGGTGCAGAGCTGAATCTCTGCACATGGTGTGAAGACTCTACAATCAGGCCTGAAATCAATGACCATAACAGAAGAAGTGGCATACAGGAAATTGCATAAGATATGTGTTAGTACTGACTTACCACAATATTATGCAAGACACAACAGTCGCACAACTTCAGGGGAGTACAGCAGCAGCCCCTGTACAGTCAAGACATCTGAATTAAGACGTTAATAGACCAAAGTTGTGTTCTATGATGGCTTGTGTATGTATGTGTGCCCTATTGCACCAATGCTAAGGTGCAGTGATTGCACGTCTGTATGTTGTGAGGAGATTATGGGAGTGTGCATATGTAGCATCACCTGAGGAGGAAAATTAGGACAAGTCCCTCTTCCATTTGAGATCATGTATGTGTCATTTGAATTAGTCATTTGTAATTATATTAAAACCACATTTATACATATCAGACTTGTATGGTCCTTGGGTACTTACCCAGAAGCCACATGTAGCCAAATTCTCCCACAGCCAGCCACCTGGAAAGAGGTGACCTGCAGAATATGTCGCTGTCATCTGTACTGTCTGGGAACACTGCATACTCATCAGTAAAGCAGCCACTGGCACCACACATATCCTGGATGTTGATGGAGTACCAGCGGTGTTTGCTGCCGAAGATGTGTCCAATGTGGCAAAGTGGCTGAACTTATACAACAAAGAAGAGAACGTAGGGCCTGCTTTCCAGTCAGGCAAGAGTGGGGGGTCCAGCACAATAGAGGCCTCAATAGTCGTTATCAAACAAAGGGGTTGTGCTGTTCCTCAGTGTAAAATTGCTGCTGGAGTCACGGGTGACCGGGACCCACTATAGCAAAGAAGGATATAGATGGGGATCCATATGTTGGATCTTAATGCCCTCACACACCATTTCAGGTGTCATGCTTCATCATTTGGGCTGCTCCTGGTTGGGTCGGCGGTGCAATACCCAACTGGCTCCCTAAAGTAGGGGCACTTTGTCGGAGATCTTCTATCCAACTGCCGTTTGGTGAAGTGCTGCTGTGGGGCCGGAACTGTGTAGATGTGATGGAGTGATTAAAATAGGATTGGGAGTACCTAGAAGTAAAAACTTTATTCTAGAGGTCTCCTACCCTAGCTAAAAACACACACATCTACTGTTTACTGTTAACTCTCCACATGGGCTTTTACTTCTACTTTAGGGAGCCTGTTGGGTATTGCACCGCCGACCCAATGAGGAGCAGCCCAAATGATGAAGCATGACACCAGTCACCAGTGACTCCAGCAGCAATTTTACACTGAGGAACAGCACAACCCCTTTGTTTGATAAAGTGGCTTAAGTGCCACATGTGTGCAATCATTTGCACCTACCACAGCTGGGAAGTGAGAAAAGAGGTAGAAATCCCTAGCAACCCTTTGCCTTATGCCAGTGTATGTGGCATACCTATGTGGAGATGCACTCTCCTATTTATTCAGCTCAGAACCTGATGCCAGCATCAGGAATGAAATGCGCACAATGCCACTGGACCCCCTCTGGAATGACGCTGGCATGGGAGCAAAATGTCTCAGAGTCAAGACTCTGCTCCCACTCACAAACCATGTCCAATATGAATCAGGGGGACGGAATCTAGAGGTAACATCTTGGCTGGACATCCCAAAGAGGCTGATCCTTTGTCTGAAGATCCTCTCTGGTCTCTTCCTCAAATCATTGTGTCTTATTACAAGGGGCAAACCGACAAACATATTCAGCAACATGTTGTAAAGTCTGAACTTTATTTTGTGGTAGGTCATATTTTATGTGTGCAGCCAGGCTGTGATTGACTGTTGGGCTAATTATATTCTGCTGGCACTGGGTGGGGGATGATAAGCACTGACATGGGTGTGTGTGTGTTTGTGTGTTTATGTGTGGTGTTTGGGAGAAACCTGGATATCTGAGGTTTGTTTAAAGGTTTTGAATTGTTTATAACATTCACATTTGAACTGCTTGTGCAAGATATTACCTGACATATTACTAATTATTAAATGTGCAACTGTAGAAGAGATGTAACAAATATACTTGTGATGTTCTTGTTGCCACTTGAAGGGTCATATGAAAAGGTTTATGGTATTGTTACTTACATGCTATATGTTCAATGTTGTATAGGTGTATGTTTCTGCCCTCACAATTACCCCTCCAACACACACCCTATTTAGCTAAATGTTCCCACTCTCTTCCCATTTGTTCAACAAGTTTTGAAATTGCACCTCCAAGTAATGCTTGTACCTCACTCATTGTGCAATCCAATGTTTGGTGACATGTTGTGATACTCTACTGTTATCTACATGCACATGTCCTACGCATACACTATTGACCCGAATGCAGGTGCAAAGATACTACATGTAAGTCCCTTTATGAATACCGAAAAGTTGTAAAGTTAGACTTTTGGTCTAACTTTACCCATAGTGTTAGGAGCAATAATAAATTCTGTGTCCGGAAACAGCCAACATGGTTTTTACCAAGTGCAAAATTCTTGGACACCTCTAGCAGAGACTGCAGAAAGAAGCACAGCCCTTCTCACACTCATCTCCCTCCTCCACCTTGGTTGATAGTAGATAACATTCTCCAGTATTGGATCCTTCATAGATTCACATGCTTGAATCATTCCCAGTAGTGGGAGTCCCACGGTATCATATCAAAGCAATCATATGAATAGCATAGGCTACAAAGGAACTGGCCATGAAAATTAATAGCCTACCTATGACCTTTTTTAAAAAAGGACCAAGCTTAGTCACCAACAAATCAGGTGACAGCACCCTCTTGAACCTTCTCCACAGAGGCTAGCTCCCTCAGATTTTCTATAACACACGTCGTGAGAAGGGAGACTCCCTGAGATCTGCTCAGTTATTTCTTCTGGTTCAAGAAACTTATCTTCAAATCAGATATATATTTCTTTCTATAGTCCCTTGGAACTTTCTGAACATATCAGATCACTTTTAAAAGGGATTTCTCACAGAAGACCCTCAAGGACAGAGAGGGAAGGCTTCTGTTGTAGTGACAGAGGATTAAATCTAAAGACAATCCTGTGTCTGAGAGCGATGATTCTCTTACATCTGCCATGTCACAAAATAGAAATAGATCATCAGATAAAGAGCCTTCTAAACACCCTAAAAAGGCCCTAAAGAAATTACACCATGAGACACCTGGTCATCTAGGAAATATCAGGACAAATCTCATCACAGACCTTTTGAGGTTTCTTCTGAGCCTTCTACGCCATCTGAAAGACTTATTCCTGGCAAAAGGTCTTCAAAGTCCCTCCCGTCCAAGACGGTATCTACTCATACTGAAAAAATTAAGATTCCTACATCTTTTACTCCATTGACGATGACACCGTCGATGATGCTCTCGCCGATGAATCGTCGATATTGATGTCTACATTCACTATGGCATCATCGTCATTAATAATAACATTGTCTCCGACAGCTTCAATGACCATTGTTACTTGTAGACTGTTATCGAGCTCTAAGTCTACACCTACGTCGATGAAGCGCTCATCCAAGCACTTGTCGACATCGTTGTCGATGGCTAAGCATCCTGCACCGTCGACGAAGACATCCATGTCAACGGATATTCCAAAGAAACTACTGACGACGGAGCACTTGTCGACGACAATACCACTAGTTTTGCCTGTGAAAATACAGAGATTTTGTTGACATAGACCCAGAATCTTTAATCCACAGCACCTTTAACACTTCTAGTGACAGTGTCAAACCTTACATATAGTGATAAGCTTAATGTTGACGTAATTCTTCCGGCCCACACGTCAACAAGCAAGGTTTTGTCTTTTCCACCAGCTCTCCTACTGGAGGATGAATCTGAAGCAAGTCTTTTTTGAGCGGCTCATTGTCCTTCACAATTAAATGTAAAATGCCAGGACTTTGATGGCTAAGAATACGATTAGGAAGGATACCAACAATATCCAGAATAAATTCCTCAAGAGCGCTCTATACAAAAGCCTTTGGACTTAGTAACCAATCTGCAAGAAATGTTAAAATACTACTATAAAAGACTCATGGAACTTGTTCCTTCTACCCCTGCCCTTCGCTTCCCACCTTCAACTCAGTCTGCACAAAAAAAGCTGCATCCTCGGCCATGCACTTAGCAAATCCCAGGAACCCTACTATCTTCATTACCTCTGGCGGAATCCCAGACGCATGATCCTGAAGTGTGCAACGTTGATCAAGAAGAAAAAGAGGGAGAGAGATCAGGGATTGTCCTTCACTATCAACGAGTTGGATGATTATTTGATACCTACTCCATCTCTGACCAAATGCTTCTCTGGTGGAGGTTTCCATAATATGGAGAGGGCAGCAACATGTTTCCAGTTGCCTTTCTCTACCAAACAGGCAGACTGTTTCCTTTATGATTTTAAGGAACCAATTAAAACATTAATCGGAGCCATGCCTATTATAGATTTTATAAAGTGCATATAATGAAGAACCTGGCCACAGTGACAGCCCATGTTAGATAAAAAGTACAAGGCTCTGGATGATGCTCCTGCATGCCTCATTGGACAACTGAGAACAGATTTGGTCATCTGTCAAGCAGCTCAGAGACGTTCTAGGAACCCTGCTACCCCTATCACAACACCACCAGATAGGGAAGGGCATCGGCTGGACACGATTTGAAAACGTGTCTCTCTCCGCATGGCTGTGATAACAATTAGAGCAACAAAGTCTCTGGCAGTTCTAGGGAGGTTTGACAGGCAAATGTGGTCGGATAAGACACAGTATAGTGATCTTCTGCCAGAGGATGATAACCCTGACGCCAGGAAGATTATCCTTGAAGGAGAGAGGGCTTCTTCTGAGATTATAGACTGTGTCGTTGATATAGCTTCTTCAGGATTTCGAAGCCAGCTGAAGCATCTGTCCTCCTTAGGTAGGGTTGGTTGAAATTGACAACATTCAGACCAGAAGTTCAGACAGAAACCCTGGACATGCTATATGATGGAAAAGCGTTATTTGGAAAATATATTGACAAAGCTCTACAATCCATCAAGGCGGATACTGACACCGCCAAGGCCCTAGGAGCATTGCAGTTTCAAAAGCAACCCTTTCGAGGAGATAGAGAAAAAAGTGCTTATTCCTACAGAGGGGGATTCCAGAATTATAGGCAATCTTATCAAGAGCAATATAGGCAACAATATATACAACAGTACAGGCAGCCATCGGCAGCAGCTTACAAACAACCAGCCAGAGGAAAACAACCCACCAGGGACGAGATGTCAATAGAAAACAATGATCTTTCCTTTCAACCGGCTACCTTCCCTAAATCCAAGAAACAACTAGGAGGATGTATTTCTCATTATATTCACAAGTAGTCCAGCATAACAACAGATAAGTAGGTCGTGGACATCATAGATCAAGGACTTATGCCGGAATTCATCAGCGAAACCCCCGAATGTGCCACCAAAACTCACCATCCGGAACAACTATAGAAGGAAGTCACTATCATGTTGCAAAATGGGGTGATAGAGAAGGTTCCAAGGTCTCAATGTGGCACAGGCTTCTACTCCGGTTTCTTCCTGATCAGGAAAAAATCATGAGGCTACCTTCCAGTTTTGGATCTTTGACAATTGAAAAAATACCTGAAAAAACAGTCTATTAGAATGGTCACCCTGCAGGATATCTTGAAACTTCTCAACCATGGGGAATACATGACAGATTTTGACCTTCAATACGCCTACTTTCATGTCCCAATCCATCATAGTAAAAGCTAAATGTCCAGGCAGGAATCATTAACAATATCTACTTCGCACTTATCTGTGTCACATCTGTGATCACCCAATTAGGTATAGCGACCAGAGGGTTTCAAAAGGAACAATCAAAGTTTGTATCAAAAATATATTATATTTATTTTTGATTTTCAGTGCATGAAAAACTTGTTTTTTTGATAATCAAGAACTGGCAACAAAAAACTACCAAAACGTATACAACAAATAATATGGTAGTCCACAAAAACCTTCAGCATATAATGTGGATACAATACAGGAACCACATACAAGTCAATATTTACGCAGTCAAATTCACAAATCCTATTTTAAAGTGAATTGTACAGTGTATTGCATAAAAGGTGTTAGGCGTCGATGTTTCGGTCCTTGCTGGTCAGGCAGATCCGTAGGACCATCTTCAGGACAGAAAAGTTGCACAGAAGTATCTAATACAAATATAATAAAATACATATGTATGAAACCCTAGGGTACAAGGAGACTAATATCCAGCTCAACACAAAAAGTCAATAAAGTGACACTAAACAGAGACCCAGTGAAAATTACTAAGTGCAGAGTGCAAAAACTGTATATCCACATGCACAAGCGACCAGAAATACCGGCCACATAACCATTCAATTGTCCTACGTGAAAGCCAGACTCCATTATTCACCCATCAATGAGAGCAAAAATGTGCATCCCGAGAGGTAATGACTTAGCTAAAGGTGTGACTAAAGTGCTTACACAATTTATTTATTAATGACATTTGTAGAGCGCGTACAATTACCCGTGGGCGTCTCGGCGCTAAAATGCAATGATGTCTCTCCATGATCAGATTGTACAGAGGCTTGGTTTACTGATTAAATAACCATGTTTTCAGTTTTTTTCTAAACTGAAGGAGTGAAGGGCTTGTTTTTATGTGGTTTGGTAGGGTGTTCCAGAGTTTAGGAGCCGCAATTGAAAAGCGGCGGTCACCCCAAGAAACTGTTCGGCTGCGTTGAACCACTAGTTGATTAAGTGAGGTAGATCGAAGTGTTCTAGGCGGGTTATAGGGAATCAATTGCTCTTTGAGAAAGCGGGGTCCTTGGTCCTGTAGTATTTTATAGACTGTGCACAATGATTTAAATTTTACCCTATTATGGATGGTTAACCAATGGTAGCTTTTCAGAGTGTCCGAAATGGGTGCAAATTTAGTTTTTTTTGACAGTACGCGTGCGGCAGCATTCTGCACGGTCTGTAGTTTTTTGGTAACTCTGCTCTGTGCATTGAGCAACAGACCGTTACAGTAATCTAGCGATGTCAAAACCAGGGTGGTGACTAACGTTTTGGCTGTTGAGTCTGGTAGATAAGGTATAATTTTTCTTACCATTCTGAGCTTGAAATGGGCGTTGGCTGCCACCTTATTTGCATGGGCCATGAAATTAAGCTGGTCATCGAATGTTACTCCTAGATTTCTGACTTTAACCGTGGGGCAGGGAGGTGTACCTAAGGCCGATGGCCACCAGGCTGCTGACCAGACTGGCGAAAGATTACCAAAGATAACCACCTCAGTTTTATCGGAGTTGAGCTTCAGGCAATTCTTTGCCATCCACTCACCGATAGCAATCATCCCACTTTGGAATCTCTCTGCCACCTTCTGTCCATCACCCTTTATGGCCAACACCAGTTGAGTGTCGTCGGCGTATGAGGTTAGGCTCATCCCATATGCTTTGATGACACTGGCAAGGTCCGACACGTATATATTAAATAGTGTCGGACTTAGGGATGAGCCTTGGGGAACCCCACACGGTAACGACAGATCAGCTGATTGGAAGGGGCCCAGTGTAACCGCCTGGGTTCTGTTGGCTAGGAAGGAAGCAAGTAGGTCCCTAGCAGTAAGCTGAATACCCATCCTTTCGACACGGTCGACCAAGATCTTGGGGTCAACCGTGTCGAAGGCTGCTGAAAGATCCAGGAGAACAAGCAATGCTGTTCCTCCTTGATCGCGGATGACTCTTATGTCATCAGCTGCTTTGATTTGCCAAAGCAGCTGATGACAATCGCGCTCTACAAATGACAATTGCCAAGTGTGCAGAGATCTAGTGAGTTAATCAAACATTACTCACGATGAACACAACGCCAAACGGTCGTTCTGTAATTAGGCAAAAGCAAGTCAGAACAACCTCTCAGTATCAAGACATGTTACCCCTCCATAGTGCGCTCAAAAATGAAAAACCAACTTACAGTCTGGAAGTCGCCAAACAATCTAAAAGGAACAATGTATCATAATTAGGAAACTGACATAATATATCACGCGTACGAAACTAGCAGACAAGTCAAAAAAACTCTGTGTAGGCAAACAGGAGCACGAGACAGCAACTCGAAGCATAAAACTTACTTCAGCGGCAGCACAACGCCGGCTCAACAGAGTCCGTGTTAGATCCCCGTGTACAATCGAGGCATCACTCCATTTCCGCATACAGCGTGATTAAGACGTTGTAGCACGATGACATCATCGGAACCAAAAGAATGGCGGCCATCTTAGACTAGTAAAACATCGATATACCTTTACTCTAAAAGTGCATATGAGTGCAGCGCAATACAGTTGAAAGAGCCTGGACCCAACATAAGTCAAAGACAACAATCAAAACTAAAAACACACAAGAAAAGGTATCAGTCCATTTCCGCATACAATGTGATTAAGACTATGTAGCGCGATGACATCTTCAGAACCAAAAGAATGGCGGCCATCTTAGACTAGTAAAACATCGGATACATTTACTCTAACAGCGCATGTGAATGCAGCGCAATACAGTTGAAAAGAGCCTGAACCCAACATAAGTCAAAACAAAAATCAAAACAACACTAAAAAACCATCAACACTAGGAATGCATCAAGAACAATAATGATGGTAGTCACACACAGCCGTGTGTAACAATGCAGAGTCATAGTCAGCCAACCAATAAGGTATCCTGTATACCAAAGAGGCAATCAAACAAGGGTAGCCAGTGTGTGCCATTCAATGAGGGTATTAAGCCCATTTTCTACAGTATCATATAACCAAATCAGTTTATTCTCTCTTTGTGCCAACAATTTCTCAAAATTTGGTCTTCTCCTTGTACCCTTTACAGACTCAATTACAAACCATTTCATATCAGAGGGGGCGTGTGACATGTTGTTATAATGCTCCACAAGTGGCGCGGTGTTGATTTTGCATCTGATACGGGATTGATGTTGTGTAATGCGTTTTCTTATTTCTTGTGTTGTTTTACCTATGTAATTGAGGGCACATGGGCATTGAATACAGTAGACCACATTTTTAGTCAGACAATTAGAATGGTGTTTCAGCGTCATGTGTTTCCCATTAATGCAATAGGTTTTGGTTACCTGTGTGGTAGCACAAGCTGTGCATCCACCACAGGGGAACTGTCCGACAATGGGTGCAAAGCCCCACATGCTTGTTAGAGTACTGATCCTAGGTTCAGTGTAAGCTTTAACCAAATGATCCCGAAGATTTCTTCCTCTCTTAAATGCAAATCTTGGTATGGCTAGTTGTGGTTCAACCTTTCTAATTAGATGCCAATTGCGTCTGATGATTTTAGTTATTTGCGTGGATTCTGTGCCAAACGTCAAGACACATGTAGTATGCACTGTATCAGAGTTAGGAATTGCAGACTGATTTTTTTGTAGTAGGGCCTGTCGGTCACAGAACCAAGCACGCTTCATAGCATGTTTTACCAGCCGGTAAGGATATGAGCGCATCACAAGTTTTTCTTGTAGTACTTTTGCCTCTCTGAAATAATCCTCCCTTCTGGTACAATTTCTACGAATACGGAGAAACTGACCAAAAGGGAGATTATTCCGTTAATTGCGGGGGTGGTGGCTATTGTATTTTAAAAGAGTATTCCGCGCCATAGGCTTAGTATACAGACTTACGGCCAGTGCCCCTTCAACATGGATAATGTTAAGATCTAAATTTGCATCTTTAGTGTTAAGCCATAGATGGAACTCTTCCAGTTTATCTTGTGTACCCTCCCAGACTATACATACATCATCGATGTACCTTAAATAGTTTGAGAGATTTTGAAGAAAAGGATTGTTATTGTAAATTACTTTTTCTTCAAACTCTGCCACAAACAAATTCGCTATTGTGGGGGCAAAAACTGCCCCCATTGCCACGCCTTTGAGTTGTACAAAGAAGTCGTTGTTAAAAAGAAATAATTTTCTTCTAAGGCAATCTTTGCACACTCCATAATAAACCATGTGGGGACTTGATGGGGCCGTGTACGGGTCTCTAGCGTGTTGTAAATCATTTGTAAGGCTTCATCATAGTCATCACAGGAATCTTCATTTTCAGGTACACACTTTCAGTTCAATGCGCTCCCCTTTGGACTAAGTTCAGCTTCAAGAATATTCACCAAGTGCATGGCCCCAGTGGGAGCTCATCTGAGACTGAATGGAATTCAAGTTTTTCTGTACTAAGATGATTGCCTCATAAAAGCTACATCATTCAATCATGCCACAGTGGATACTGCATTATGCCTCTCATTATTTAAACATTTGGGTCTCAAACCAAACCTACAGAAATCAACTCTCGAACTGACATCATTAATGTTGCTAGGAGCCATCTTAGACGCTCAGTGTTAGAAAGGGGGTCTCTAGTTGGCAGAGGTAGGGACCTTTGATCAAATAGGCACCCTTGCTTCCAGTCAGGGTAAGAGGGATACACACTCTTGCTCACCCGCTTGGTAGCTTGGCAAGGGCAGACAGGCTTATCCCAAAGGCAAAGTGTAAAATATTTGTACCAACACTCGCAGTAACACAGTGAAAACACCACAAATGGACACAACACCAGTTTAGAAAAATAAAATATCTTTATCTAAACTAAACAAGACCAAAACGACAAAAATTGAACATACAAAAACTCAGTAGAATGTCTTTAGAAAGGTTGTTGCAAAAATAAACTTGCAGATGATGAAATGCAACACTTTACTCACAAAGTACTTGGGATGCTTAACGCAAAACAAACAAAAGGGTCGCAGAGAAGGCGATGCGTTGATTCTTCTTGCGCTCCGGTTCCGATGCGACAAGATGGCGCCTTGATGCGTTACGACTATCAGGTGCGATGCGTGAAAATGCTGTCTGTGTTGCGATGCGACAAAGTGGAGGCGATGCGTGCATGCTCGACAGCCTTGCGGTGAACTCAGTGGTTTTCTGAGCCTCGACAGGCCCTGCGACACGCTTCCCCAGTGATGCGACGACACCCTCGGTGACTGCGACACGCTTCTCTGGCGTTGCGGTGGCACGCTTCCTCGGCGATGTGATGGCCCTACGACACGTTTCTTCGGTGATGCGACGGCACCCTCTGTGGTGGCGGCACTCTTCTCCGGTGATGCGACGGTGAACAGCTGCAGTGGCAACATGCTTCCTCGATGATGCAACAGTGACGGCGTTACGCTTCTCTCGCATTGCGGCAAGCTTCCAGCTCCCCACAGCAAAAAGGCCTCACACACAGTTACAGGCCCTCCTGAAAGACTGGAACTCCCAGCAAGGAAGTTCAGGAAAGCTGGGGGTGAAGTCCTTTTGTGCCTGGGACTTCAGAAACAGGAGGCCAGCTCTTCTTAGGCCCTTGGATACTTTTGTTCTGATCGACACAGCACACAGCAAAGTCCCTTGGTCCTCTCATCAGTAGAAACAGCAAACTGCAGTCCAACTCCAGACACACAGCAAGGGCAGTACCTCTTCTCAGTCTTTTCAGCTGATCTTCTTTGGCAGGCATTCCTCTTGATCACTAATTAGTCTAACTTTCAGGGTTTTTTCGCTCTCATATTTATACCCCAAAAGACTTTGTTCTCTATATGTGAGGTGTCCTGGACCCAGTCCAAACCAGTTCTGGGTGCACTCTGCCACTGCACAACTTCTTCCTTTGTCAGTATGAGCCAGGGTCAACAGACGCACGACAGGAGGTGGAGCCAGCATTGTGGTAGGCAGGCACAGCCCTATTCAGGCCAAGGTGCTACTCCCCCCTACACTCCAAATGCAGATAGGTCTATTCAGCCTAGTGCTGACTCCTGGAGCCACCCCAGCCCCTGTCACTCTCAAACCAGACAGTCAATCCACAAACAGGCAGAGGCACACAAAAAGTTTGAACAAGAAAATAGCCACTTTCTAAAAGTGCTATTTTCAAACACAGAATTTAAAAACCATCCCTCCGGAAATATGTGTTATTAAATTCTGAGTTCAGGGATACCAGATTTCAAATTTCTGTTTTGCTCCTATGGGAAGATATGCAGGTAAACATGTTACACAGCATTTCCCATTCTGTCCTATGGGCAAGTTAGCCTTTCAATGATGAAAAACAAAACTGGCAGTAGTTCACTATCAGGACATGTTACCCACACTAGTACATGTCCTACCTTTCACACACTGCACCCTGCCCAGGGGGGTATTTTGGGCCTACCATAGGGGTATCCAATGTGTAAGAAAAGGGAAGGGTAAGGCCTGGCAAGTGGGTGCACTGGCCAGGTCGACATGGCAGTTAACAAACTGCACACAAGTACTACGGTGGCAGGTCTGAGACCTCTTTTCAGCTCTACTCCTATGGGTGGCACAATCAGTGCTGCAGGCCCACTAGTAGCATTTGAATTAACAGCCCTGGCACACTCAGTGACCTTTACTAGGGACCTACTGGTAAAACAAATATACCAATCATGGATAACCAATCACTATAACAATTTACACAGGGAGCACTTGCACTTTGGCACTGATCAGCAGTGGCAAAGTGCCCAAAGTATCTAAACCAGCAAAAACGAAATACAGCTCAGTGTCAAAAATACCGAAGGTAGAGGCAAACAGTCAGGGGAAACCATGCCCAGAACGGCAGGTCTAACACTCAGTCAGAAAATCTCATCAATTGTTCATTGCCTATGGCAATATTGAAGGAAAATTGGATCTGCTTTCATGGTCACCCCCATTTTTTGCTGGTGTCATTCTGTTTTTCTGACTAGTCTGACTGGGATTCTGCTAATCAGGACCCTAGTCACTGTGCTCTCTCCCTAAACTGGAATTGGTAAGTACTTTTGGTACCTTCCTAATTGGCTGCTGGTGTACCCCTCTAAGTCCATAGTATATGGTACTAAGGTACCCAAGGCATAGGTACACCAGGGGTCTCCCATGGGCTGCAGCTTGTATTGTTCCACCCATGAGATACTACTCAAACTGTGACTGCAGGCCTGCCATTGCAGCCTGTGTGGGCTGGTGCTAGCACAACTCACAACAGATATAAGTTTCCATATATCTGAGGTCACTGCACTTAAAACCTACAAGTCACCCCTAAGGTATGCCTTTCAATCCTGAAGGCAGGGTGCTTGGTTATATGTGTGAGGGTGCCTTGCATAAGTAGGGCACCCCCTACATACCTAGGAGTCGATTCTCCAGGCTTTGTTAGTGCGGGAAGCCATTTTAGGCATATAGTGGACATCAAGTCAATTACAAGATGTCTAACTATATATTGGCTGCACCAAAACCGGGCATGTTTGGTATCAAACATGTTGGAATCCTACCCCACCACCGATTCCGGTGTTGGATGTAGACACTCATGTACTGGGGGGGCTCCCCTAGGAACCCCTCCTGTAATTCCGTTACCAGTCTTTCAGGGTCTAACTTCCAGTTAGTGCTGCTGCCAACCACAGACATGATTCTGCCCTCTTGCTGCTGAGCCAGACTCGAGCAGGGGAAGGTTGAACAATAGGCTTCCTGTCACAAGGAGGTGTAACCACCTCCTAGACAGGACTTAGTGTTGGGTTTGGGGTGCTTGCCAGCGCCGAAAGACTGCTTTGAAGGGCACATTTGGTGCCCTCCTTCCATACTCCAGTTGGAACCAGTTCTGGAAGCCATTGGCTCCTTCTCTGGTGTGAAACTAGACAAAGGACATAGGAGTATCCTCCCTATCTGTCCAGCCCCTCCTATTGGAGAGATCCCTGAACAGTCCCAACCATTTTCCTAGGGTACTAATGGCTTAAATGTGGGTAAGATTCAGATTCGTCATGGGAAAAGATTCAGATCCAAAACCACTTCATCTTCAGCCGTCTGGGCACTTTGGACTTTGCAAACCAAAACTGCTCCTGGGAAGACTCCTCCTGCTCCTGGTCTCGTTGTCCTGCCAGTCTTCTGTGTCATCTGTGCCCCATACAGGATCTTCTCCAGGCCTGTGGCCATCCAAGACACCCAAAGGGATCTCCTTTGGAGTGAAGGGGTCACTTTCCTGCATCTATGGGCACCGCAACCAAGCTGACCGGTCTGCTGCTCCTGACGTCCTGTGGACTCTGAAAGGCTCAGCAACACAGCTGGTGATTCTGCAACTCCCTCGAGGCCTGCACTGTCTTCTCAGCAAAGTTGAAGTCAGTATCCCTCGTCTGAACTGTTGGTGCACTGTGTCGACTTGCTGTTGCCAAGACTTGTTGACTCTCTTTTCCAGAGATCTTCGGGCTTCAAGAACCTGCTACTAAGATCTTCGTCCTCACCGCATCCTTTGCACTGTGGGCCTGCATTCTTGGTGAGCTGCTCGTGGTCCTTTTGCGACTCCTGTGCCTTCGGCCTGTGGGTCCTCTTGAGTGTCTTCTTTGGCTCCAGTGGGTTCCCCTGCTTGCCCGCAACCTGCTCTGACTCTTCTGCACTTTGTTAGTCCCTTGGTCCTTGCTGGTCCGACACTGCACCTTCTTTGCTTCCTCTTTTGTTGCTGCTGCCAAGTCTTGTTGGTGCTCCCGCTGGACACCAACCCACTGGCTCTCGACTTCCAACGTGGGACAGCTCTTGAATGGCTCCTGGGCTTCCACAGCATCGCCTAGTCCTCACAGCTGCAGCGACAAGGGCACCTTCACCTCTCCTGCATCTTCTGTCATTGTTGATCATTGGCCTTCAGTGCCTCCTGGTCACTCCCAAGTGGCATATACTATGGGCTAGATGTAGGTAATTTTATTTTACCACTTCTTAAATACCGAATTTTACAGATTCGGTATTTAAGAAGTGGTAAAACAGAGGGGGGGGATGTAGGTATTACAGAATCTGTAAATACCGAATCGTTAAGATTCAGTATTTACCGATTCTGTAAATACCGATTCGGTAATGCCCATTGATTCCTATGGGCATTGAAGCCCATAGGAATCAATGGGCATTACCAAATCGGTATTTATCGATTCAGTAAATACCAATTCCAGCAAGGGTGCAAAGGGTGTCACTTTGACACCCTCTAGCACCCCAAATACAGGCATGTGTGCCATGTGGCACACAGACATGCCCTAAGGGCATGTCTGTCTGTCACATGGCATAGGTGTGCATGCACACATGTGCATGCACACCTGGATTCGGTATTTTACTACCCAATTGGATTGGGTGGTAAAATACCTAATTTGAAAGGCCTTTGGGACTCAGAAGAGTCCCACCTACATCTAGAAGTTACCGAATCGGTAAAAATACCGATTCAGTATTTTACCGATTCGGTAAATTTACAGAATCTGTAAAATTGGCCCCCTACATCCCAAAAACCCATTTACTGGTCGGTAACGGCCGAAATCGGCCGTTACCGGCCGGTAAATGGCCACCTACATCGGGCCCTATGTCACCTCTGCTTACAGGTACTTCTCATCAAGAATTCACCCTTCGATGCCACCGTACTCTTTCACCTTCTTCTTCAGCAGCATTTTCACTGAAGTCCTCCATTGTCATCTACGGCGGTTTCCGACGTCACTTCACACCTATGCACCCGGCTTCCCTGGTGTAGGTATCTTGGTTCCTGGGGTATCCACGGTGGGGTGACACTCCAACCTTCCATCTTCCATGGGGTTTCTTCAGGATCCTCTGGAAACAGTCCTTCTTGAAAACTGCTACAGCGACTTTCCCATTGACTTGTATTGAGCTTGCGGTCGTGTCTGCACTATGCATACAGTCTCCTTGGAGTTACAGGGTACTTACCTTGCATGCGTCCTTGGGTCCCCAGCTTTTCTAAGTCTCCTGGGTCCAGTCTCAACTTTGGTCGCAGTTTGCATTCAACTTTATTAGTTTATGGTTTGGTCTCCCCCTGGAGACCACTGTGTATTTGTGCTACACACCTGTTCTATTGTTGATGTATTGTGTGTATTGTGATTATATCTCTGAGTAGGAGATATTGTAACGTTTAAGTGAGTGTTTATAATATATTCATATTTTTATAACTAAACTGTGTGGTTCTTTCTAACCTAACCTACACTTTATGATTAGTACTGGTAAAATAAGCTACTTTACACTCCATCTGGACTAAGCATGAAGGCTGCTCTCCACAGCTACAGCTTAGAGAGCTGTCTATGGTTGTCTAAGACCACTAAAATCACCATAAGGTTTGTCTGGATTATTGAAGGGAGGCTTCCTTTAATCCTTTAAATAAGTGTACACCATATACTTAGCCAGCCTCCTACAAATATGATTAAAGGACTACCAGTCTCTAAATCGTCCATTGCAAGATAGCTTGCAACAGCCATTGAACTCTGCCATAATGCTGAAGGACGACCCTTATCCACTAGAGTCAATGCTCATTCAACATGAAATGTTTCTACATCCACTGCATTATTTGCTGGGGTTCAGAGTCAATAAAACTGCAGAGCGGCCTCATGGTACACCAGGTATACCTTTACCCAGCTTTATTGCCTGGATAATACAGAGAAAGCTGATATGGCAGTGGGACAAGTGGTATTGGGGAATCTGTTTCAGTAAGGTGAGCCTCTTTCCTTTTATGCTTTCCTATATCACCATCTGCTATGGTTATGTTATTACTTTCATTATTATAGTTGCAACTTTTGCAATGTTTGCAATGTGATGATATGATAATATGTATTTATATTACTGCTAACTAGTCTGATTTAAGCATGTAAATCCTATGAAAGATCCTATACTGGAGAAGAAAATAATTTACTTACCTGTAACTGTAATTTTCCAGTATTGGTATCTTTCATAGATTCACATGGGACCCACCCTCCTTTCCTAGAGGCTCTTCTTTGACTTTTTGGATTATATTTATTCCCACATGCTTGAAAATCTGTGGGGGTTAACCTCTGTAGGGAAGGTTCTAGAGTGTGCTATCGCCTGATTGGTGAAAAAGTTCGGTCCTTTTTTAATATTGGATATACATAGCCTATTAAATTCATTCCCTACTGCCATTGTAGCCTATGCTATTCATATGATTGATTTGATATAATACTATGGGACTGCCACTTCGACGACGGGGAATGATTCAAGCATGGGAATATATGAAATATACCAATACTGGAGAACTACAGTTACAGGTAAGTAACTTATTTTCTTCCCCTTGGTATTGATCTGCCCTGTTGTGCCCATACCCCACGGATTTACATAAAAAATAAATGATAGAATGAAAGACTAGTAGCCTTGTTACAGGTGATATGCTAAAAATAACCTGTAACAAAAATAATGATGATTATGCTCATTTTCAACATATCATTCAGACATGAATTGCACTCCTTCACAGGGTTTTCACTTGCAAATGGAAGTGGACTACTCTGTCATTTAACACTAACAACAACAGTACCTGCACACTTTCCTCATTTCGTGTGGGAAAAATCAAGCTGTAAAACAATGGAAGTCCTTTGTATAGCTTTGCCCTTTTAAGAGCACATTTAGAGCTGTAACAAAGGATGTGATTTTGTTTTGTTCCCACAGCACATATACAAAAATTTATTGGGTGGAATGATATAATTTCTCTGTCACTTGTAATTACTCTGGCTATATCCTAGTCCATAATTATTTTTAACACCATGCCACCTCAATTTGGACTAAGTCGGATGCAAATCAATCTTGACTTGAACAGTCCAGCCCAACCAGCCAGGTGATCAGTGAGAAACAGCTTTTGCACTACTTGTGTTCCGGTTCAGAGAGGACCTGACCTTGCAGTTCAGGCTGGGTTGGAACTGATTGAATCAGGACTGATTTTCATATGACTGGATTCAAACTAAGGTGGTGTGGTTTGCAATGGAATGCAATGCTACCCAGGTAATTACCAGTGTCTGAGGTTAATTCAATCATTCCGAGCCATAATTTTTTTGTATATTTTGGTATCCACGGAATTGACATGCTCCCCAAAGGCAAGGTCGTTGACCTTCTGTTGCTGCTACAGGGACGTAAATGGGCTTTCTGATGGGAAGAGACCCAGCTGACTAATGTGCATCGGATCTGTCTTGCCCCATGGAGGACCTTTGAGAACCAGAAAATCTTGTAAGAATCACTTTACAATCTTTGACCAATGTGAACCGTTTGGGCCTACCTTGTGTTGTGTATTAATCAGACTATGCGTATTAGCTTAGTAGGAGTCGCCCTCTCTAAATAAGCTCAATTTCTGACAAAGCCAAACATATAAAGAAATAAAGCATAGGCTATAAAGAATTACTAAATATATGTTGTTCACTATGAGCCCAAAGTCCACAGTTATATTTTCTAAGTGAAGCAAATACCACTGGGGCAGCAAGCAATGGAAAAAATATTGTACATTATGTCCTAGGTCTGTGTTCAAATTGTACTACATTCCCTACTTTGTCGAGCAAGTCTAAATTTGACAGTTTTAGGACATGCTCTTATTTTCCATTTTTTCTGTTTAATAGTACACAGTGGCAGTTAAACAAGAGGCAATGAGAACAATGGAGGACATCTTAGCAACAGAAGAGAAGAAAATACTCAATTCGGAAAATAAACTTGAAGAGGACACTGTGGCATTTGAAGAGTTTCTCAATGAAAATGACAGGAAGTCTGCAGATGCGCTAAAAATGTTAGAATCTGCTCAGGCTGCTGTTTAATTTATGACTCCTTGGGATCCCTACTGTACTAAACATCTCCATTTTTATCTTTTAGGGCAGACCTTGAAACAAAATTGAAATTTGAGAAAAATGTCGAAATCAAGAAAGCAACCGGGGTGATGATGGCAATTAAAAGGTTAGGCATGTGCTGCCTTTTTCATGTTTATCCTTTTGTGATGCTCTTACTTAATGTTCATACATGTTTCGCTCAGTGGCGGGTGCCAGCTATGGAGAGGCGTGTGGGGGCAAATGGGGGAAAAATATATAAACTAAATTAATGCTAACATGCATTACATTATCATTTTAAAGTTATAATTTTTATCTTTAAAATGGTAATGTAATGCATGTCAGCAATTTAGGGCATAATAAACAATTTTCTTTTTTTTTGTTTAAATTAAGAAAAACACACTTGCCTTGCTGCGTGTCCTTGCTACGTCCTGGTGCTCTTCTCTCCTTGGGCCTAGCAACTCCCCTAACCAAACCTAGCGCTGCTCTCATGTTGTTAACCAACATGCGAGCAGCGGCAGTATAGCATGGAGCAGGGTCTCTCAGTGCTCCAGAGAGCCTTGGAGGCTTTGCTCGGTCTCAACCCAGCTGTCCAAAACAGCTAGGTTGAGAGGTTTAAAGTTCTCATGTCTGGCTGGCAGTCACGAGACGGCCGGCCAAAGAGACATGCACATTTTAAAGTGCTCAGCCCCCCTAAAACAAGCTTCTCGTTGAATCTCTATAAACCTTCCTCTATATCCTCCTTTATGGATAAAAATAGAGAAGTTTTTATTGCCCCGTACGATTTCCAAGAAATCCTTGCCTTCACCACTGATATTACATCCTATCGTTTCCCTGTCATTTCCCACTCCAGTACACTTTTGGTCCCCCTTTTAGCATCATGTTATCCTTCAATTCATTCTCATCATCAACAACCTATTTGGCATAATACATCACTATAAATTCATAACCGTTCTATATACTGGAAAACTTGGCATTCTAAGGGTCTTCATTGGATATCTCTGTTACTTCATAACGATCAACCCATTTCTTTTTACGTTCTCCACAATAAATTCTCTTTACCATCGTCCTCTGGATCGCAATGTGATCTTTTACGTTCTTCCTTAAATCAATATCGTCTAACATTACCAACAGACACAAACTTTCCCGCACACTACAAAAAACTATCTTCAATACTTGACACTCCTCTCCCCCTGCTTCTAATTTATATAAATTGCTACATTCTCCCAAAGACAGACACAAATCTAAGTCTCAATTGGCTTGGGAGAAAGATTTCTCACAGTTGTGGCCGATCTTTTTATGGGACAAAATAAGGTTTAAACTTCACAAAACTTCATGTGCTGCAAATACCACACAACCCCTCTATTTTATTTATCACTGAGTACAATTTTCTCCATTAGCCCTAACATCATTTTCACTAGATATGCCCTCTACCTGTTGGCCCTGCCCTTGTACGTCTGCTGATTTAAAACACATGCTGTTCGAATGTCCCCCTATTCATCAGTTCTGGCAACTGGTTTGGTCTCAAGTTAACATAATTTTCAAAGTTCAGATCCTTTTTTCTATCACAAATGTAGTGTTGGGCACATTATCACCCCAATGGCCTCACTCCTCACTGAGTTTTAAACTCTTAGATTTATTGCTAGCTATTGCCTTTCATTTAATAACCTCTAACGGAAAACAGCCAGACAAGGTTACTTTTAGATCCTGGTGGAACACTGTTTGTTTTCATCACCGACTAGATACCAATTATCTTTCCCATATTTCCCTAGCAATCAAAAGAGATTTATTATGGCTTACACTAACAACTTATTTATCTTTGTCTGCCTCTTCTAGTGTTAAAACTACTAACATTTCAGACGATGTAAGGAAAGCACCTTGAGCTCTCCCATTGCCGCTTTACTCCTAGATGTTTAGAAATCTTTTAACACCCCTAGGTTTATAATACGTTATTCCTATTCAGTTATTCTTATGCTTACATTGTTGCTTTATTACTCTTAATTGTTATATATAATGATATATTGCTTTCCTCCCTTTGACCCCTTTCTGTTATTATTTATATTGTGTATATTTCTTTTTGGTTACTGCTTGATTAACTTATCCTTACATATTTTTTTTTTACCACATATATTCATGTTAAATAGGATTTGTTCTTTTAATTGTATTGCTGTTTCTTTTTCCTGTTTTCTTTAATAAACTCAAACTTAGAAAATAAAAATGTGCCCTGCCCATCACTCATCTCCGCTACTGCCTGTCAGCAGCTGCCCTGCCCCATCCTGAGTTTCAGTTCGTGACAGGGGTTGCAGAGTCAATGAAAAATGAAATGGTAATAATGTCTATTGCCGTTTTATTTTTCATCTGGGGTCATTTCATATAGTGGGGCAATGCTCCCTCGCCTTAACGGAGGAGAAGCCCATGGTTTTGTCCCCATATGTTGTGTGCATTTCACACAATTTAGATGTGACCCAACACTCACATACAAACTGCTGGTTAAAAGAATGAAGATACTTGTTAGTTTCCCTCTGTGTAACACATACAATAGCAAGTGTTCATAAAGTTGGCAAATATTCCTCTATTCAGCTTTTAGATAGAATAAAGACGCTTACAATTTAACTACCCTTAATGTGTGGCTTGTATTTCTCCCATTAATTTAATCAATCTAATAGTTTATGAATTTTCTGTATGAAAGTCAGAGGCGCTAATCACTTAATACTTTCACAATTATTATTTACCTGTGGCATTAACGGCCACGTGACAGCAATTATCACTAGTTACTGTCACTTACCTGCATTAATATTCCAAGTGGCATCCAAGTGAGACTAACTAGAGAAAGGGACACTAAAACACATTGCTGACAGGCTTGAGGTGAATTATGCTATTGGCATATGGGATATGCCTGCTCTGTCATCCTTCCTTCGTCTGTCACTCTAAAAAGATAGTCATCCCTTCCAGGATCTGATCCAGATAGCTTGATCAACTGCAGTCCAAGGATTTTGATTTCCGGTCCGTTCTCAATGGCAATAAATGTACTTATCCGGTGTACTCTTGTTTTATATATGAGACTGTACTGATTACTGCTTTTCTTTAGTAAATAGCCCTTTCCATGATGACTTCTCTAAGAATTACAGCAAGTTTTACTGTAAGTTTATATGCAATATTATTAGCTTTTGTAGTTTATGACTGATACTAAAAGCTAGCTTTTCTTTATTTCTACGTTCTCTGGGCTGGAAGTGATATGAAAATAATAGGTTCCAAAGGTTTCTTGTTTCTCATATCCTAGTAGGTATTTTAAATGGGTCAACATTGTCATTTTCCTTTTTGTATGCCCATTTTCCTATCATATATCCAAAAACAATTCTAACTTTTAAGTGCCAGATATGGAATATTTATCAATTTTTTTTTAAAAGAATGCTTTCTTCATTTTTAGTGTCATATTTTTATAAGAAAATACAACAAAAATTCAAATATCAAGTTCAACAATATTTAAAAAACAAAAGTAATAGTTATAAAGGAAAACACAATAATATTCATGTATAATTAACAATCTAATAGTATTTCCCAAATTCTACTTGATAGTTTGGTAGTTCATGCTAAGACCACAGGCCTGTGTAGTGATAGCCAGATGTAGTTGTCTGCCTCATATCAATCAGACTTGGGCCTTAATTGTTTGTGCTCATTATTTGCCGCCTAAATGTGTGGGCTGTGCTGCCAACTTCCTCTTCTTCTGTAGCTCATTTTACACTGTGAACCATGCAAGTAGGCAGGATGGAGGCTTACTGTTTCTATCAGCCACTACCTCTTCAGCTATCATTCTCTTACAATCTGAGGCTCTAGATAAAAATATTTAAATATTTACCGCAAGTTGCCTCTGCTGCAGTGTGTTTCTACTAAACCTAAAAAATATATCTGAAAGGTACACTAATGGATCAGTAAACACCTTAACTACTGAAGTTACCTCTCCTTTACCCACTAGTGCTCAGTCTTTTTTAGGTTCCGCCTGTACAGCGATTGCACTCTGCTTGTAAAATCTATTGTATTTAATATAAATCTTAGAAGGGGATAGCATCCCCCCTTCTCTTCCAGGGGATCCTCATCAATAGTCATAAGCATTAGAATATTCCCGCCCATGCGCGGGATCCCGGAAACACTTTATTATATGGGCCCCACATATATATACTCATATACATATATAAACATATATATATATATACAAACATGCAATAGCAGCCAAATAACATCAGAGCTGAAATATGCTGTGAAAAATTTCCACCATACTTGAATAACAAGCATTAGAAACATGAGAAACAACACCAAAGATTGTTTAGAAACTGTTTTAATGCTCAGAAAGCAGCAGAAATTCTCATAACTCACTGGAAGCATAGAAAAGCTCCCAGGCTGCATTGCAAACACACAGTCTAAAAAGCCTGAAAAGCTAACCTGTAGCTGCATAGCAATAAATGGACACCGTGCCTTTAAGGCACCCATGACCCTCAATCTCCCATCATGCCTCAGGGGTGACAGATAGGTCAGTTGTTCTTTCCGGCTCCTTCAGGAAGGATCCTGGTTACACAGCTCCACTAATTTCTGTTTTCTGACAGAAAATTACTTCACTTTTAAACAACTTTTGACTTACTTTGACATTTTACACCTAGTCAAGTAAGAAACTGTCTTTTTCAGTCAGTTTAGTGAGCATTTTCAACTGAGAATGCCTTCACTTTTTGACAAATGTCCTTCTTGTGGCAACAAGAAGGCAAAAACAGACAACCACGATGCTTTTATCCTGTGTCTGCCTGAAGAACATGATCCAGGCACCTGTCCTCACTGCGAGCACCTGTCAGGAAGAACTCTTAAAGACAGGGAGAGAATTCGCCTTTATGGCCTGGATCACAGGTCATCCAGAGGAAGATCACCGGTGAAGCGGGGCTCTAAGAAGGCTAGAACATCTTCAAAAGGGAAGTCTTCACGTCCTTCAACTTCAGCGTCGGGCTCGGCGCTGAGGAAAGGACCACCGGTGGGTCATGTACCTTCAAGATTACCATTGACGGCAGGCTCACCGTCAAAAAGAAGACCAGGTACATCGACGATGTCGAAGAATCTTGCTCCGTCGTCAAAATCCCCTCCGCCCTCGTCAACCCAGCGACGATCGGCGTCGAGGGAGGTCATTCCTCCGCCGTCAACCAGGCGACGGTTGGCTTCGAGATCCAAGACCCCTCTGCCATCGTCAACCAAGCGATAACCGGCATCGAGGGAGGTCACCCCTCCGCCATCGTCTAAGAAACGACGTTCGGCGTCGAGGACCAAGACCCCTCCGCCGTCGACGATGAAACATTGTTCGGCGTCGAGGAGGCAGTCCCCGTCCCCGTCTCATCGACGCTCGGGGTCGAGGGTGACCAAGACCCCTCCGCCGTCGTCGCACAGACGTTCGATGTCGAGAGAGAGGGCTCCGTCGATGGCTGGGCATCGCCGTTCGGCGTCGAGAGAGGCTCCGCCGTCGGCTGCTCATCGCCGTTCGGCGTCGAGAGATCGTAGATCCTCGCATCGATCACCGTTGAAGCATTCAACGTCAAGATTGATGTCCCCACCGACTCCCCAGAGGCATTCGACGTCGAGAGAAAGACATTCGACGCCGGAGCGCTCGACGTCGAGACATTCAGAGAGAGCTCGATCGTCGTCGAGGAACTCTGTGATCATGGTGACGGAGTCAGCTTCTCACCATTCCACGTCTCAGTCTTCTGGCTCTTCGACAACATCCTCAAGATCCAGAAGTCCTGTCCACAGATCGCCTGTACGGCAGCCAGATCCTTCCGCTGGGGAGGTCAGACTGTCACCTAGATGGTACAAGTCTTTGGATCATTGGCGAGAATCAGGGGCTACCAGACGTTTACAAGAGTATGTCAGTCCTCAGCACAGATCTCCTCTCCAGAGGCTGGTGGAGGATGTAGACAGATGCAGTCCTCCCAGGCGCCAAAAAAGCAAATCGCCTGTGAGAAGACCATCCAGATCCCTCCCTCCCAGAAGGGTAGATCTGGTTCGATCTCGTTCTCCCAGAAGATCTCGTACTCCCAGAAGAGAGGATCCGGTCAGATCTCGTTCACCTAGAAGATCTTGTTCTCCTAGAAGGGAAGAACACGCTAGAAGATCACGGGAGAGGAGGCACAGTGAGCACCGTAGACGTCGGAGAACTCCGTCTAATTCATCTACCTCTTCGACCAGGTCCTCCAAGAGGAATTACTCTTCTACGATAACAGATAGTCCTGTTTCTATATCCTCTCCAGTAGATGACATAGGCACTTACCTAGATGTCCTACAAAGAGGAGCACAGAAGCTGAACATTGAGATGTCTGTCCCCCCAGGTGGCTACGACAGTAATTTTTGAAACTTTGCACAAAAAATCTGTCTCTCGCCCGCTGCTGCCTTTGGTTCCGGGGATTGTGGATCCGGTCAAGGACGTTTTCCTTACCCCAGCAGCCATCAGAGCGGTGCCAGCCCGCATACAGAAGAAGTACAAACCAGCTTCATCAGACCCAGTTTTTGTACAATTGGACCCTCCGGTGGACTCCGTGATAGTGGCAGCTGCAAGGAAGACGCATGCAGTGTCTGCTTCCTCTTCTGCACCACCAGATAAGGACAGCAAATCACAGGACTCGTGGGGTCGCAAAGTGTGCAATTCAGCTGCCTCCACACTGAAAGTCTCGAGTGCGGCCGCACTGTTGGGCACATACGATAGAGCCTTATGGGACTTATGGGACTCAATGGAGAGGTTTAAGTCAAAGCTTCCAAAAGAAGACCAGAAGGACTTCGAAGAAACTATGACAGAAGGATGTCTGGTGGCGAACCAGTTGATAAGCACAGCAGCAGACAGTGCAATTCTTGTGGCACACTCCTACTCACATGGGGTTTGTGCCAGGAGGTCAGCTTGGTTGCGTCTCACAGGTTTGAAGCCGGATGCTCAACATCGCATCCTAAATCTTCCATTTTCAGGGTCCTCTCTCTTCGGACAACATGCTGACGAGGAGATGACTCGTATGAAGACAGAGCTGGATACAGTAAAGGCGGTGGGTTTGGAAAAGAAAAAAGAGTTCAAACGCCGTTTCAAGACCAGCAAGGGAAGAGGGGCTCAACAGAGGGTTCAAACCCCTCAGTGGTCCCAAAATAAGAGCCAGGGGAAATCCCAGTTTCGTGGAAAATCCAACAGAGGTAGAGGAGGTCACCAGAAGTACTCTACCACAACAAGAGGAGGAAAGGCCTGAGCAGTGGCTTCCTCTGGTGCTGTTGCCCACTCCACCACTCCAGTGGGAGGAAGTGCTTCACAACACCTGGCAGAGTGGGTCAGCATCACAAAAGATCGGTGGGTGCTGAATATACTGCGCAATGGATACATGCTACGTGTCCGTGCGCTTCCAAAGAACATTCCTCCAAAGAACTCTTGCCCTCACCAGCTAATCTTACTCAGGAGAGAGGTAGCAATCCTGCTACAAAAAAGAGCTATAGAGGAAGTTCCCCCCTCTCAAAGGGGAAAGGGGGTTTACTCCAGATACTTTCTTGTCCCCAAAAGAGATCAGGAGGACACCTTCAGACCCATACTCTATCTTCGTCTCTTGAACAAGGTCATCGTCAAAGAAAAGTTCCACCAAATCTGCCCACATCTTCAAACCGGAGATTGGATGTGTTCGGTGGATCTGCAAGATGCATACTTTCACATTCCGATTGCACTGCGGCATCGCAAGTACTTGAGGTTTGTCGTAGGAAACAAACACTACCAGTACAGGGTGCTACCCTTCGGACTCAAGTCCGCACCACGAGTCTTCACCAAATTCATGGCAGTGGTGGCGGCCTATCTTCACAAAAAGGGACTCTTCATCCATCCGTACCTGGACAACTGGCTCCTAAAGGGTCCATCTCTGGTAGGGGTAGCACACGATCTGCAACTTTGCCTGCACCAGTTGCACAGGCTCGGTCTCCATGTAGACCTGGAGAAGTCCACAAAATTGGGAAAAGCGTTTCCTTCGGAGGAGAGACTTTTTTCCATGAAACAAAAATGTGGGATTCTGCTAGAGTCTTGGTTTCCAACAGCCCGACAAGTAGCATCCCTGCTGGGTTCCATGGCGTCCTGCATTTTTCTCATCCCAAATGCCAGGCTGAGAATGCGGCCTCTGCAACAGGCTCTCGAAGACCAGTGGGACCAAGCGACAGAGCGTTGGGAAGATCGTATCACTCTTTCCCAAGCAATGAAGGATGCCATCAAATGGTGGACTCGGATGAGGAATGTGCTGGTGGGAGTGCCTTTTCACCAACCTCTTCCATCCCAGTCGATAGTGACGGATGCCTCTCTGCAAGGCTGGGGAGCGCACATGGGTCTACTTCAAATTCAAGGTCAGTGGTCTGCGCAGGAGCAGACATACCACATCAACATGCTGGAACTCAGAGCGGGATTCCTAGCTCTCAAAGCTTTCTTTCCAGCGATAGAGTCCAACTCAGTCCTAGTTCAGATGTACAATACGACCACCATGTTCTATCTGAACAAACAAGGAGGCACGCGGTCTCGCCTACTCTCCCGAGAGGCTCAAACCATCTGGCACTGGCTTCTCTCTCGAGGCCTCTCAGTAGTGGCGGTGCACCTTCCAGGCGAGCTGAACGTAAAAGCAGACGCACTCAGCAGGCACTTCGAATATCAGCAGACTGGGTGCTAAACGACAAAGTGGTAAAAGAGCTTTTTCGTTGCTCGGGTGGTCCAGCCATAGACTTTTTTGCAGACGACGAAAACTCAAAATGCCACGCCTTCGCGTCCAGGTTCCTCCGGCCAGGGATGCAGGGGAATGCTCTCCTGATGGATTGGTCGGGAACATTCGCTTACACGTTTCCTCCCCTGGCTCTGTTTCCGAAGTTAGTGTCCAAGCTCCTCAGGTCGGACATGGAGATGATCTTGATAGCTCCGGATTGGACCTTCTGCATCTGTCTGTGTGTCCTCACAGACGACTTCCTTGCAGGCCGGACCTGTTGAGCAAGATGAACGGGAGGATACTGCATCCCAACCTCCCATCACTGAACCTATCAGCATGGCACCTGAGGTCCTGCAATATGAACATCTGAACTTGCCTCCCGAATGCATGAACATTTTAAAGGAGGCTAAGAAGCCTTCCACAAGAGCGTCCTATGCGTTCAAGTGGAAAAGGTTTTACTTATGGTGTAGGGATCATCACCTGGATCCTACTAAAGGGCAAGAAGAGGTAATTCTGCCATACCTCCTTTCCTTGCCAACTTCTGGATTGAAATATGCTTCCATTAGAGTGCATCTGTCAGCTATAGTAGCGTACAGGAAATCGCCTCATCAGATTTCTTTCTTTCAGGTTCCGGTGGTTAAGGACTTCCTCCAGGGGTTGAAAAAAGTCTATCCCCCTGTGCGAAATCCTTCTCCTCCTTGGGAATTGAACCTGGTTCTATCCAAGTTAATGTCACCTCCTTTCGAATCTATCCACAAAGCTTCTTTGCAACATCTATCTTGGAAAGCAGCCTTTTTAGTGGCAATCCTATCAGCGCTCAGAGTAAGCGAGATACAAGCGCTCTGTGCTAAGGAACCAAATACTGTTTTCCATCACAATAGGGTGGTCCTGAGGGCTCACCCATCCTTCTTACCTAAGGTGGTTTCTGATTTTCACATAAATCAGTCCATCTCCCTCCCTTCTTTTTTTCCAAATCCAGCGATCCCAGCAGAGCGGTCATTGCACTCCTTGGATTTGAAGAGAGTGCTCAAGTTCTATTTGGAAAAAACCAAGGGAATCAGGAAGTCGGATCAGCTGTTCGTGAACTATGGTTCAATGAGAACAGGTTTTCCAGCGGCCAAGAGGTCCATCTCTAGATGGATTGTCTCCTGCATTAAATTGGCCTCCAGCTTGCAGGCAAGCCTTTATTGGTGTCACCCAAAGCGCATTCTACCAGAGGGAAAGCGGCCACAGTGGCTTTCTTGCACGACATTCCAATGTCAGAAATATGCAAGGCTGCAACCTGGAAATCAGTTCATACCTTTACGAGGCATTGCTGTCTAGAATCTGAATCCAGGGCCGATACTCAAATAGGACAAGCCTCTTTGAGGAATATATTTGGGTAGGCTGCGGCCTGTACGAGCTTAGTTGTTACAAGGCTTAGTATGGTTATTCCTGTATTGTTACTCCTTTGACCGCAGGGAGAGGAGGTGAGGCTCGCTATTCTATTCTAATGCTTATGACTATTGATGAGGATCCCCTGGAAGAGAAGGATTAGTTACTTACCTACCTGTAATCCTAGTTCTCTTCCAGGGGTATCCTCATCAAAGTCATAAGCAACCCTTCCGCCTCCCCGGGCAAAGGACATTCTTTAATAAGGAGATATTGTTAACATATTTGTTACTGGGTTTTTTCAGTCTCCGAAAAGAACAACTGACCTAACTGTCACCCCTGAGGCATGATGGGATACTGGGGGTTATGGGTGCCTTAAAGGCACAGTGTCAGTTTATTGCTATGCAGCTACAGGTTAGCTTTTCAGTCTTTTTAGACTGTGTGTTTGCAATGCAGCCTGGGAGCTTTTCTATGCTTCCAGTGAGTTATGAGAATTTCTGCTGCTTTCTGAGCATTAAAACAGTTTCTAAACAATCTTTGGTGTTGTTTCTCATGTTTCTAATGCTTGTTATTCATATATGGTGGACATTTTTCACAGCATATTTCAGCTCTGATGTTATTTGGCTGCTATTGCACGTTTGTATATATATATATGTTTATATACATATATGAGTATATATATGTGGGGCATATATAATATAGTGTTTCCGGGATCCCGCGCATGGGCGGGAATATTCTAATGCTTATGACTTTGATGAGGATACCCCTGGAAGAGAACTAGGATTACAGGTAAGTAACTAATCCTTCCTCTTTTTTGGTTTGTGTGCTTGCCACTTTTCCTCTGTTTCTATGGGTTGTAGCATACCATTTCCTGTTGTTTTTTCCTGTGTTCTTCTTATCAGTGTCCCAAGGCTGCAGTACTCATTTTCATGTGCATTTTGGTGAACTTCTTTCTTCCTTCTGAGCAAGCAGTACACTACATGTCCCCCTCTTCCCCGACCTCTTCCCCTGGCACAGCAGCTTGATCTCCTGTTCCGCTCCTACCACAGACTCTTATCGTGGACGTTCGGCTACCGCGTTATCATCAACGTTTACTGTGCAGCCCAAGTTAAAAAGAAAAGGAGGACCCCACACAGACTAATAGGGGACTGGGGGGATAGTAAATCTTCAAAATGAGAGACAAGGGCGTCCCCACGAGAAGACAGTCTAGGACTGTGTTTCACACCTAGTTCCTGGAATCTAGGGTGAATGTTCCATTTTTCAAGAAGCAAATTTATAAAGCATGCCAATAATCTGGCGGGAAAGGTAAAGTTACAGTGATTCGTGCTCGATTCCTATCCGTGTATGTTCAAAAGAGCTATGTATATTTACTGTTCTAGTTACTTGTATCCCTAAAGATGCCAACTGTTATCGAAAGAAGACTGTTGTCTCACCGTATAAACAACATTAAGAATGACAGTTTTTTAGTAATACCCACAATGAACAAAAGACCTAGTTTTCAAAAAGAATGTACATAAGTCAATGTCTTCAATAAATGTTAGAAAAAGGAAAAGTTTACCACACCATGAGTTACTCTGTTACACATTTATTATACATACAAATTTAAAATTCCATCATTACAAAGTATACAATTAATTGAGGAAACAACGTTAATACATTTGCATAAAAACCAATTAAAAAACAAAGAATCACAGGTCGACGCGGCGTTTCGGTTTCTTGTATTTCTACCTTCTTCAGGACAGATTCTTAAAACAAGTGGAGTGAATTTCCCCACCAGACAGTACTTTCTGTTCAAAACGTTGTTGCCATCTGATTTCTGGGCTTATTTTCGGTTTTTGTTTGGTATATTGCCTCTTGTATTTACACTTTGTACGCTTGGTCTTGGACTACCAGGAGGAGCCACCGTATTCTCCTTTGTGGGTTTCTTCAATGACCCATTAAAAGTTGCTGCTAGTTGCAGTTCCTTTTGTGTTCTGGTTCTCAGGCACCTTGTTGTAGATGTCAGAGTTCGTGCTTTTAGTTTGCAAACGGCCTCCCTGCTCCTGGGTCCTGGTAGTCTATTCACAGCGTCCCTTCGCCGATCTTATTCGATCCGTCACGAGTTCCGCTCCTACCACAGACTCTTATCGTGGACGTTCGGCTACCGCGTTATCATCAACGTTTACTGTGCAGCCCATCCTGCTCTGCCTGCTTGCGTTGACCCCGCCTGCCTCCCTTGCTGTCAGCTGTGAAACTGTAAATACATTTCCCGACTTGTGTGCCAAGCAAAGCTCCAAGACAGCAGCAGCCTGCTTAAGCAGGTACTTGTCAACATTTGGCAACTCCTGAGAAAAAATACACAATCAACAAGCAAGAAATCGATTTATCTTTCTTTCACTGTATATACTATTTAAAGAGCATTAAATAATGGTGCTGGGTATAAGATCAGCGTGCTAAAGTAATGAGCGATACAACTCTTCGACACTTTGTCTTAAATGTGTCCTGCTACCAAGCCTTGCTTGCAGATTAGGTTGCAGTGGAGGTAAAAATTAACACAATTAATAATCCCTGCAGAAACAGATTTCGCAACGGATAATATGACTTTTTTTATTTATAGTTTCTGAAGTGTCCTTCCTTTTAAAATTGGCATGGTTTGGAAATCTGTCCCCTGTTAATGTTCTTCTTCTACTGGTGACTGTTGTTTCCTTTTCAAGCCTGACCAGTTCCACATTGTGGACAAGTAGGCTAAATATGTCGCAATTTCAGCTTTGGAAAAATAAGTCGCACTGGAAACCTACTTTTGCATCCAATCTGGGAGGGAATGTATCAGCTGCAGATATGTTACAAAAGCTCATACTTCTAATGCCAAAGTTATATAAATGAATCAAATGGTCCCCAAGTTTTCCAAAGTTTTCAATGCAATTACCATAGTTGCCCATGCCATGGTCCCCCATGTTTGATGCAAACTCGTTTGCCACCATCAATTTCTGTTACTTTTTCCAGACCTTGAAGGTCCTGTTTTTTTCCTGATCCCCATTTGTCTCTCATTTCTTATCTTTCTCTTATTTTTCCCTCCTTGTCTGCCTTTTCCTTGCTTTGTCGCTCGAAAATAATTCCATATCTCCAAATTAAGTCCTGGAAGAGTTGCTTTATAACTTATATTTGAGAACGGTAACCTACTTGGCTGTTGGCATTGTGATATGCGAGACCTTCAGCTAGCTGTTTTTTTCAGTTGTCCACAATGAGCATGCTGTGGCTTGAAGTTGCTCCTCTGTTCATTGCAGGAATGGATGTACGTTCATAGGCATGCTGGGTGGAAGCCACATAGGCAAACTGAACAATAATGCCATGGTTGATGTATTGGGTGCATTGTTGGTAAGAATGGCCACATGTGGACTCTAAGAACCACACCAAACAGCTGTTGTCCTCTATCTCAAAGCAGACGTTTTAAAGAAGCTACGCTTATGGTTGAGCATGCTAACGTAGATGCGCTCAACTTCTCACACAAACCTCATGAACCACTATCTTAGACAGTATATACCTTCATGGGCCACACATGTAGAAGGCATCAGCACAACTCACCAGTCTCTCACCTTGAGGGATATTCAGCTGAGCGCTAGGTAACATATTCTTTACAGTATGTGCGCAGTCATAAGTGGCATACTAAGCACGCCTTTGTGCAAATCTGATGGCAGGTCAAGATTGAAAGACTACATACTATTTCCAAACCAATGCTAACTTACCTGCAAAGCACACTTCAGACAAGCCCCATGTGCCAGCTGAGCCTGACAATATGAATTTTCTTCTGAGGCTGGGCACTGAAGTTGTTTTCTCATTACTTCAGAGCAAAGAGATGGCACAATGAGCTATCCAGTATTGAATATTTCATAGATTCAGATGCTTGAATCACTCCTTACCTTAGAATATCCCCAGGCGTCGGACTGGATGCGGTAAGTTTTGCTTAGCAGTACCCCTGCGCGTCAGTCGGTGGGGTCCTGCGGCTCTGCATCCGTCACTGGCGTTGTGAGCACCAAGATGACGTCATGGAGAGTACTTAGGCGCCACCGTGCATGCTGACGTCAGTTCTTTCTTTTTCCGTGCCAGCAAGTGCAGATCCGGATTGAGCACGTACCTTAGTCACTTTTAGTCACTGGAGACAGATCACGACTCCCAGGCCTGCCGGGATTGTCGAGCCATGGACCCGAAAGCCTTGCGGGAGCGATGTCGGAAATTGCTGGAGGTTCGGCATTCGTCACACCCCCGCTCTGGGTCCAGGGGTCATTCTCATGACCGCTCGCGAGACCGGAGCTGCCGCTCCTTGGGCTCTACTTCTTCACCTTCAAATGCCGGTAAGCAGCGCCATAAAGAAAAGTCAAAGAAGCTCGTTCGCTCTCCTACGTCCCCCCGTCGCTCCTCGGAGGCAAACGAGTTGGCTCCTCTGGAGCCTGGGAGCCCTGTGGCCTACCCGCCATACCCGGATCCGTCGGCGACTCCCGAACAGGTGCAAGAGTCTCTTGCTCCTATGGGCCGCCATTTTATGCCCTGGGATCCTGCCGGCATGCCTTCGGGCCCCGCGGTCCCATGTACAGATCCTGCTGGCCTGGCGGCTCCGTGCATGCTGACGTCAGTTCTTTTTTTTTCCGTGCCAGCAAGTGCAGATCCGGATTGAGCACGTACCTTAGTCACTTTTAGTCACTGGAGACAGATCACGACTCCCAGGCCTGCAGGGATTGTCGAGCCTTGGACCCGAAAGCCTTGCGGGAGCGATGTCGGAAATTGCTGGAGGTTCGGCATTCATCACACCACCGCTCTGGGTCCAGGGGTCATTCTCATGACCGCTCGCGAGACCGGAGCTGCCGCTCCTTGGGCTCTAATTCTTCACCTTCAAATGCCGGTAAGCAGCGCCATAAAGAAAAGTCAAAGAAGCTCGTTCGCTCTCCGACGTCCCCCCGTCGCTCCTCGGAGGCGAACGAGTTGGCTCCTCTGGAGCCTGGGAGCCCTGTGGCCTACCCGCCATACCCGGATCCATCGGCGACTCCCGAACAGGTGCAAGAGTCTCTTGCTCCTATGGGCCGGCATTTTAGGCCCTGGGATCCTGCCGGCATGCCTTCGGGCCCCGCGGTCCCATGTACAGATCCTGCTGGCCTGGCGGCTCCGCCACCGGCTCCTGCCCCGGCGCCACAGGATCTTACGCCGCTGGCTCCAGCCCCACAAGGTGCAGCGCTGCCGTCTTCGACCCCGGCGCTTCTCTCGGCTCCCCCCCTGGCACCAAACTGGGTGCCATTTATCCCACCCCTGCCCCGGTTCCGGACCATTTTGTTCTGGCCTGGGATCCGAATTGGGAACTGTCCCCGGCCGGTGCCCATTTTCGGTGCCATTCCCAATGCCGTTTGTCCCTTCTATGGATCCGGCATCCGCCGCGACCAGCTCCCTCTATGCCAGAGGCGGACAACGACTGGGACAAGTCAGAGGACCCGCTTGCTTGGCAATGTGACTCTGAGCAAGATTTGGTGGACAACCTGGAAGACGCGGGTGGACTCGATGTTTATTCTGACCCGGGGTCTGCCTCTCCGCCACCTACTATGGAGGAGGGTGCTTCCTACACCGGGGTGCTCCGTTGAGCTGCGGAGGCTCTTAATCTCGACCTCCCTACAGTGGCCCTCAAAACCAACCTCCTTGCAGAGGTGCTCCAAGCGGCGTCTGCGTCATCGGAGCCAGTGCTCCCTTTCAATGAGGCCCTTATCGAAGTAAACTTGGGAACTTGGTTGGGCCGTCCACGGGGGCGCAAGTGGATTAAAACGTCGCCAGGCGTCACCACCCGGGGCCTGGTGATCACGCCTTCCTGACCACTCATCCTACGCCTGAGAGCCTGGTCAATCAGGCCTCGACGTCGCAGAGTGCCTTTCCCACGGCTCCACCAGATAAAGGCTCTAAAAGGCTGGAACTATTTGGTAAGAGGTTGTTCTCCTCAGCCAGCTTAGGGCTGCGGACGGTTAAGACTGTCTGCTTGTTGGGCTGTTACTCTAATGCAGTGTGGGATTCCGTTGCTAGGGTCTTGCCTCAGTGTACCGAGGAGGTCCAGGCTGTTCTTTTCTCAAGCGATTGCTGAGGGAAAGAATGCAGCTAAGTTTGCCATCAGGTGTGGTTTGGACACAGCTGATTTGTTGGGCAGGGCAATTTGCATGACTGTGGCAATGCGGCGCCATGCCTGTTTTCGTTCGACTGGGTTCTCGCCCGTTATTCAGGGCTTGCTCATGGACATGCCCTTTGATGGCTCCCGTCTCTTTGGCTATAAGGCCACTGGAGCGCTTTAAGGACTCACGGGCAACGGCCAAGTCTTTGGGTCTTTCTACGTAGAAGTCTTCCACCCCTGGGTTTGTTCCTTTCGTGGCCAGGGTAGAGGCACCCAGGCACGCTCCTCCAATAAGCCTGTGCAGAACCAGCCTCAGCTTCCGCAGGGGCGTGTCTGGGAACCAGCGGGTGGGTCAGTCCACTTCTACCTCCGCCATTTCCACTTCCAAGCCTTCCTGATCCGAGCTTCAGGGAACACCCCACCACTGGTGTGAGATTAGATCGGACAGGTGGGTGCTGCAGATAGTCTGCAAGGGTTATTCCCTTCCCTTTCAGTCCTTCCCTCCAGCCATGCCGCCTCGGTGCCACCGCATGTTGGGTGATCATTTGGTTCTTTTCAAACAGGAGGTCATGGCCCTCTTGGCCATGGGGGCCATCGAGCATGTTCTGGTGCAGGTAGTAGGGAGTGGTTGTTATTCCCACTACTTTATGGTCCCCAAGTAGGACAAGGGGGGCTTGCGCCCCATCTGGACCTCCAGGACGTCAATAGCTTCCTCCGGAAGGAGAAATTCAAAATGCTGACTCTGGCTCAAGTCCTGGCTGCCCTTGACCCTGGAGACTGGATGGTTCATGGTGAGCCAGGAGAATTTTCAGTTTGCCGTGCTCCCCTTCAGCCTTACCAGCGCCCCTGGGGTGTTCACGAAGGGGATTGCGGTGGTCGCAGCTCATCTGCGCAGGTCAGGGGTGTCAGTCTTCCCCTACTTTGACGACCGGTTGTTGAAGGCGGGCTCGCCCCAGGCAGTCATCAACCATCTTCAGACTACGGCCGACCTCCTGCAGTGGATGGGGTTCTCCATCAACGTGCTGAAGTTGCACCTGAGTCCCTCTCAGAAGCTTCCCTTCATCGGAGCGGTCCTGGATTCGACGCTGTTTCGCGTTTATCCTCGCAGGAGGCAGCCGACTGGCTGGACGAACACAAAGGGATGGCGCCCCTCACAGAGCCGGAGAGGAGGAGAAGGAGAGAAAATCGATCTAGGAGTTGGCAGATCATGAGAGAGAACCTAGCACCGATACAGGAAGAGGCACAGCTCGTACGTCAGAACGCAATGCAGGTGGTGGCGTTAATCAGCTGCAAGAGCAACTTCACATACCCCAGGAGGGCAGTGAGGCAGCAGCAGACTCTGGCTCGGAACAGGGATCCAGCGAATCTGAGGCACCGAGCGTAGTGCTCTCAGATGTAACACAGCAGACAGCAAACAACATCGCCTAGCTGAACAGACTAGAGGTCTTTGCAAGAGCAGGTCTGGAATCAAGCAAGATGCTCCTGATCCAACAGTGAGGTACAGGGACTGTTGGGTGGGAGAGCAACGTGGGGGTCCCAATGGGACACTGGAACTGGGAGTCGGCTGCAGAGACTGGGAGAGCGGCGGACCAGCAGCCTTCCCCTTGTGATTGACTAACTGAACTCTTTTAATTGTAGTTTGGATGGGGGGTGGTTTCCTGCCTATCCTGGGGAGTGGAAGGTGGGGGAAATGTTTGATGTTGAGATGGGGGACACACCTTGAGTTGCAGAACACAGAGGATTGTGTGCGATTGGGTGTAGGGAACAAACAGGCGACACGACCTATGGAGGGAGGTGGTTGGTGCTTAATAACATACCCTAATGGCTGATAAGCAACAGTACAAGTGTATGACCTGTAATATCAGTGGTATGCATACAATTTAGAAGCACCACAAAGTCCTTTCTTATATCCGGCGGCAGGGAGCCCAGATCGCCCTGCTGAAGGAGACTCACCTCACACAGAAAGAAGGACAAGCCTTGCAGAGACGGTGGAGGGGCCATCGCTTTTAACCCCTTCCACGCTGATGACGAGCTCAGCTCATCATGAGGTACATCTCTCGTCTCGTCATGAACCGCGGTATTTACAAAACTTCAGCGCACAGCGGGAAAAGCCACCGCGCGCATGAGGTTAAACTACCTACACAGCTTATGGGCGGGGGCACTAATATGGATACAGGCGGGTCCCATTTCAATTAACGGACTCTGTGGTGGATCCGTAGGGTTGCATGTGTAGCCATAAAATGGGGTGGCTGGAGGGCCGGGACATAAATGTAATTAGCATTTACGCCCCTAATGTAGAACAGGCAGCCTTTTCCGCAAGGCTAAGTCACTGCTTATCACACTACCTGACGGGCACTACCTTAATGGGGGGCGATTTTAACAGTGTGGACGATATGCACATAGACCATTCCCACCCACCCGTTCGAAGCTCCCAAGCAGCACGCGCCTCACATGCATTTACTACCTGGAGACAGAGTTGGGGACTGTTAGACACCTGGAGGACCTTGCACCCCCAATATAGAGACCACTCCAATTTCTTAGTGGTCCATTAGGTGAATGTGCGCTTAGACGCCTTCCTAAGCTCTGGAAGGTCACAACTATGGAATACCTTGAGCAAACAAAATCTGATCACAACCCACTTGTCCTGTCTTTGAAATGGGGACATCCTCTGTCAGCGATCCCCACATGGCGGTTCCACCCAGATACCGTGGAGGACCATGTCTTCCGGGAAGAGATCAAGGGAGAAATAGTGCACTACTTTGCGGCCAATGAGGGAACGGCCTCTTCAACGAATGCAGAGTGGGACGCCTTCAAGCTGGTCTTGTGGGGCCAGTGCATAACGCGCACCACTGGGGTTAGGCGTGTCATCCTGGCAGAAGTAGCAGCGGCAGAGGCAAACCTTAGAGGACTAGAATGTTGGAGGCCATGGCACCCAGAGATTCAACAGGCACTTATAGAGGCCAAGGAGAAAGTGGCAAAGCAGACAGAAAGGCTTAGATGCTTTGACTACACAAAATATTTATTGTGCACGCATGTAGAGGGGGACAGATCGGGGCCTCTCCTGGCGTGGCTGACAAACCCGTTAGGTAGGTGCTCACCGACTAGTCGCTATGTGTCTTGCTTATACATGGCCATGAGACAGGACATGCAGCAGCCGCTAGAGCGCTTGCGATTACAATGGGAGGAGGACTTGGGTAAACAGATACCGGAGATAGAGTGGTGCAGGATTCTAGAGTGTACCCGGAAGGCCTCCAGAAATGTGTGTTTTAAACTGATTAACTTTATGTACTGCATAAAGCGTACCTCATCCCATCTCGCATCAGGAGATACTTTGACACGGACACAGCTGCGTATCCACAATGTGTAGAGAGGGAGGCACACATACTCCACATGTTCTAGAGCTGTTCAGTGATACAACCCTTTAGGCAAGAGATAGGACAAGTGGTAGGCGACCTTATTGATAAGGAGCTCCAGTGCACTCCAGAGCACTCCGTCCTCGGATGATTCCCCCATACGACCAAGAATAGAATGACTGGGAAGTTCCAATACTTGGCCTATGTGTTGGCTAAAAGAGAGATAGCCAGAAACTGGAAGGCACCAGGAGGGCCCGGATTGTTTCTTGGACAAAAGAACTGGAGAAATGGGCAGGTGCGGAAGGGATGTTATTGCTCAGGGAAGCAAGCAGGGGGATAGGTACAATGGACAGGGCCAGAGCATGGGAAGGGCTTATAAGTGAGCTGATAGCCAACAGACAGGACCCTGATAGCAGTGAGAGCACTTCACAGCCAGCGGCACTAGAACAAGGGGGTGGAGAAAGAGAATGCTTAATGGGACTTCATTCAAAAATTCAGTCAGAGGCTGTGAAGACGTCTTCATCGAAAAAAAGACCTAGTCAATGATAAAACCGCAGTTGGAATTCGTTTACCAGTAGTCATCAATGCATTACATCGTCTGCAGAGGCTTCGTCGACTAGGATTATATCGGCGGAGGTTTTATCGTCGTCAACAGCACCTATTTCACCGTTGATGCAAATCTCTTCATCGGCACCTGCATTGTCGACTACGACTTCTTTATCGACAACAACTTCTTCATCGACGGTAGTGGCTGAGTCTACAGCTTCAACGATGACAACACCGTCATAGACTACTGTTTTTTCTACATCAATGGTATTTGTTTCTCCGGCGAAGATTTAGTCGACGCCTCAAGTAAAGAGACCTTCTACCTTGCATATTACGCCTATTATGCGTATTTTGTCATCGAGATTCTCGTCGACGATGCCGTCGTCGATGGGTTTCTTCTAGGATCCTTCATAAATCTCCCCTTTACCTCCTAGTCAGTTTTTAGAGTAGCCTGAAGATGATGGAATGTTCAGTCCGGCTCACAGCCCTTCCCAACTTCATGTGAAATTTACGGAGGAGGAGGATGAAGAAGAATATTATGGACCACATTATAATCAACCTATGGACAGATCACAAATTTTTATGCCACACCAAGAACTAATGATACAGCTGCCTGTTGCACTGGTACAAGATTTGACAGCCATGTTGCACGATTATCATACCTGTTTTGCTACAGTAGCGGGATCAGTGCAAGTAGGAAAATCTCCGCCTCCTGCTGCGGAATCTAGACCATCCATGGGGTCTCCTCCGAAATCACAAGATTCTATACTAGTGCACCAAGATCAGCTCCTACAGGATGATGATGATGTAGAAAAGGGTGAAATCGGGAAAGGTGAGTGGGAATATTACTTAATTCCTACTCCTTCTCCACCAGCTCCTCAAGCTATTGACTCTCCACCTTAGGATATTGGTGGCTTCCATGCTCTGATGGAAATGGCTGCAAATTGTTTTCATTTACCGATGCCTGTGAAACAGCCTGACTGTTTTTTGTATGATTTTAAAGATTGGTCCAGAAAATCTATGTGTGCAATTCCCATTATCGATCACATTTGGGAGGAAGGCATCAGAATTATTGTCTGCCATATTCAGTGCAGGCAATCCTTCCGAGGATTGATAAAAAATATAAAGCCCCTAATGATGCACCGGCATGCTTAGTGGGACATCTGAGGCCAGATTCTGTATTTGCTCAGGCTGCGAAACGAAGATCACAGAATCCTTCAGTACCTATTACTGCTCCGCCTGATAAGGATGGACGGCGCTTGGACAATATTGGAAAAAGGTTTACTACCATGGCAGGGGCGTCAGTGTGTGCTGCCAATTCCCTAGCAATTCTAGGAAGATATGACCACCAAATGTGGTTGGATGTGACATCATATCTTGAATTTTTACCAGACAATAAAAAACAGAAGGCGCAAAAGATTCTTCTCGAAGGTGAAAGATCAGCCTCTGAGATTATTGATATATCTATGGATATGGCTTCTCTTGCTTTTAGGCAATTAGCTGGACCAGCAGTTCTTTGTTGCCAGGGATGGCGGAAACCTATCACTTTCCATCCAGAGGTGCAGAGTAAAATTTTAGACATGCTGTTTGATGGCGATTTAGAAGCAGATTAATGAGTCCTTGCAAGCTATCAAAATGGATATTGATACCGCTAAGGCGTTAGGAACGCTCCAATATAAGAAAACACCTTTTCGCAGAGCTCGTGGCAGAGAATCTTATTCCTTTCATGGAAATTATCAAAAATTTAAGCCCCAATCATACCAATCTTACCGCTAAGAGTATCAACAACAGCAGTCATATCGAGCACCTCCGTCCCCAGCATATTCCAGACAACAGCCCAGGAGGAAGCAATCTTCCCAATTTAGAGATAAAGTTAGAAAATAGTGACAGCATCCCAGCAACTGCTCTGACTCCATCTAAGACAAACCTCAATTCAACAAGTATTTCTTTACATTACGACCAGTGGAGCCAAATTACAACGGACAAAGGGGTCTTGGACATCATAAATCATAGTCATACTTTAGAATTTGTAACAGTTCCACCTCCCTATCCACCCCTGAAACGGCTTCCAGCTCATCTCCAATTGTTAAGAAAGGATGTATAAGTTATGCTTAAGAAAGGGGCCATAGAAAAGTTCCTTGTTCTCAGTTGGGAAAAGGTTTGTAGTTCCACTTCTTTTTAATAAAGAAAAGATCGGGGTAATGGCGACCCATTCTGGATCTTAGAAATCTAAACAAGTATCTGCAGAAAAAGCCTTTCCGCATGGGCACCCTCCAGGAGATACTTCAGCTTCTCAATCATATGGATTTAATGATAACTTTAGACTTACAAAATGCATATTTTAATTTCCCAATACATCCCAATACATCCCAAACATCGAAAATGTCTTTGTTTCTCAGTGGCAGGTGCTCATGTTCAATTCAAAGTCCTCACGTTTGGTCTTCGCTCAGCCCTAACAATGTTCACCAAGTGCAGAGCTCCAGTTTGCTACTCGTCTCAACTGCTTCGTTACATTGACAACTGGCTAGTAAAAACACTGTCTTATCAGCCGGCCTCAAAGGCAACTTCGATCTGCTTACAAAACGTCAATTATCACAAATCTGTTCTACACCCGTCCCAAAAGATGGATTTTTTGGAGCAATTCTGGATACCTTCCAAGACAGAGCATTCTTGTCTACAGAAAGACAAACAACCCTTATTTCACTAGCAACCAAGATAGCCAGAAGAAAGTTTGCTTCTGTATGCCTAATAAAATCTCTGCTTGGCATGATGTCTTCGACAATTTTAATGGTACTGTACTCATGTCTCAAGATGTGACCCTTACCGGAGCAGATGGACAGTCAATGGCTCCAAGTAACTGGGTCGTTTGACGACCTAGTTCAGATAACTCCAGCTAAGAAAAAAAGCACTTCTCTAGTGGCAATCCTCCAAGAATTTCTCAAGAGGGCTACCTTTCCGTTCCCCATTACTGGATTTCATCCTTACTAAGGACGCGTCTCTAAATGGCTTGGAGGGGAACCCCTTCAGGTTCTTCGGATAAGAGGCAAGTGGTCCAAAGTGCTTGCAAAAATGCACATCAACTTCCTGGATTTGCAGGAATTTTTCCTAGCCTTACAGGCATTCCTCCCAAGAATACGAGGCGCTTCGGTTCGCATACAACCGGACAATACTACATGCATGCATTACCCCAACACAGTACAGTAAATCTGGACTTGGATTCTTTTGCACCACATCTCCATCAAAGTGGAGCATATTCCAGGGGTGAACAGCAGTCTGGCAGATACTCTAAGCAGAACTTCCATAGCCTTCTACGAATGGGAACTGGACCAGAAGATACTCGTCTTCATTTTCCAAAAGTGGGTTAAGCCCAACTTGGATCTCTTGGATCTCTTCACCTCCAAAATAAACTGGAAATGTCAGTTCTTTGCCAACTGGGAACCAGAACGAGGGTCATGGGGAAATGCATTTCTAATAAGATGGTCAGGGATCTCCGTGTATGCTTTTCCTCTTTACCCTTTAATACCGAGGATTCTGATGAAAATAAAGAAAGAGCCATGTCGTATGATTCTCATTGCTCTGCGTTGGCCTCGCCAACATTGGTTCATGGAGCTTCTTCTGCTCTCAGAATGCAGACCATATCACTTTTCAATATTATCGATGCTGCTGACAATGAGCAAGGGCCAGATTCTCCACCCACTTCCCGCTTTGCTCCAGCTGCATGCATGGCTGCTGAATTCAATGAATTCAAGGACCTCTACCTGCCACAGAACTCTAAAGACATTCTTTCTAAAGCGAGGGCAGTGTCTACTATTAAAACCTATAAGCTTAAATGGTAACGCTTCTGTTCATGGTGTCTTCAAAACAATGTACATTCGTTTGATTCTCCTCCAGAATTTTTTTTACCTCATCTTTCCCTGGCTACATCAGGACTCATGTATACCTCAATTAAGCTACATCTTGCTGCCACTTCCAGTTACAGACGTTCCTATAAAGGTCTTTCTCTTTGTTCATGGCGACTGGTGAAACAGTTCATGAAAGGACTATTTAGGGTTTTCCCTCCTATTAGAGCACCTCTTCCTGAATGGAGCATTAATATAGTTCTTGCACAACTTATAAAGTCCTCTATTGAGCCTATACACAAGGCTAAGCTCAATTTTATTTCCTGGAAAGTTGCATTGCTATTGGCTCTTACATCAGCCAGGAGAGTCAGCGAAATTCCAGTGTTTACGATTAAAGAACCTTATCTTCGTTTCATTAATGACTATGTCCTGCTTAGAACGAACCCAGCGTTCATTCCAAAGGTACCTTTTACTTTCCACTTTAATTAACCATTTATTATGAGCAAATTATTTCCAAACCCAACTTCCCCGACTGAAAAAGCTCTTCATACTTTAGATATCAAGACATGTCTCACGTTTTATTTGCTACATACCAAGAACATTCGAAAATCTGACCAGCTTTTCGTCTCTTATGGTTGACAAAGAGCAGGTGCTTCAGTGACCAAAGCAACTGTTGCCTAGTGGATTGAAGCCGCTATTTATTTCTGCCATTCTGAAGTGGGCAGGCCATTTACTTTCAAGCCTAAGGCTCATTCTATGAGGATAGTACTATCTTCAGCCGCTCTCTTTGCAGGAGTGCCATTGAAAAAAAATTGCCGAGCAACAACATGGAGAAGTGTGCATACATTTACGCGGAATTACTGCCTGGATTTGGCTATAGATGCGGAAGTGGCGGTAGGACAATCAGACTTACTGAACATCTTTCAATAAGGTAACCCTCTGTTTTGGAGGTGTTTAACCTCTTCACTGCTAGGCTTTTTCCCCTCCTGTGCTAAGCCTTTTTTTTGGCTATTCGCACTTAGGCCCCTGTAACTTTTTGACCACATAAGGTATCCTTGCCAAATGTGTGTCCTTTTCTTCCAACATCCTAGGGATTCTAAAGGGCCTAAGGGTTTGTGGATTCCCCTGGAGGGGATCCAAGAAATTAGCCAAAATACAGAAAAAGTTTTTTTTTGTTTTTAAATGGGAAAAAGTGCTGCAAATGAGTGTCGTTATCAACAAAGGGTTTGTGGGGCTGAAATCACCATTTTCCCAGCTTTCAGGGACTGACAGACTTTTGTCAGAAAACCAACCTTTTTACACAGTTTTGTCATTTTACTGGGTCATAGCCTATTTTTGCTATTTTATGTGCGTTCCAGTTAATGGTAGAAATGGGTATGAAAGCAATAATGGATCTTGCAAAACTGTACATTTTAGAAAAGTAGACAACATTCTGAATTCAGCAAGGGGTCATTTGTGTAGATCCTTTAAGGTTTCTTTATAGAAACTAACAGTTGAAAATAGAAAAAAATAGAAAATGAGTTGAAAAAAGCTGTCATTTGTGCCATCGTTTTCACCTGTAACTTCTTCTAGTTATGACAGATGGTGAAAGCAATATACCGTTAAATCCGCTGGACCTTTCTGGTTGTGGAGATATATAGGACTTGTAGGTTCACCAAGAATCCGACGGACCCAGAGCCAATAAATGAGCAGCGTCTTGCAATGGTTTTTTATTATGAACCGGGTATATAGCAATTAATTTGAGAAAATATATGGAGTGAAAAATCGGCATGAAAGACACCTATGTATTTCTGTAAGTGGAACAAAATATTGAGTTTAGAAACAGTAGCTATTTCCACATTTCTGAAATTGTAAGTACCCATACTAGCATGAGAATTATAGGACATTTTTCAAAGTGACTTCTTTTTCACACATTGTCTTTCATTTGGAAGGTAGAAATGCATCAAGTCAATAGGTAATAATAGTTGCTCTACAATTCTGTGTTACCCTTAGGCTCCTGATAAAAATGGTATCTCATTTGTGTGGGTAGGTCTAGTGCCCGCAACAGGAAACGGCTCAAATCGCAACGTGGACACACTTCATTTTTACTGTGAAAACTGACCCTTTTTTTTGCAAAGTGCCTATCTGTAGATTTTTAACCCTGCTCTGCCGGCCCCTATGGAAACCTAGCAAACCTATACATTTTTGAAAACTAAGCACCTAGGGGAATCCAGGATTGGGTAACTTGTCTGGCTCTCAACAGGTTCTGTTACCCAGAAACCCCTGCAAACCTCAAACTCTGTTAAAAAACAAATTTTCCTCACATTTCTATGGTGGAAAGTTCTGAAATCTGCGTGGACCCACAAAATTCCACCCACCCCGCATTCCCCAAAATCTTACGAAAAAAAATGGTACCTCACTTTTGTGTGTAGGCCTAGTGCCCCCGACAGGAAACGGCCCAAAACGCAATGTGGACACACCACATTTTCACAGTGAAAACCGACCCCTTTTTGCAAAGTGCCTAGCTGTAGATTTTGAACCCTAGCTCTGCCGGCACCTAGGGAAACCTAGCAAACCTATACATTTTTTTAAACTAGACATCCAGGAGAATCCAGGATGGGGTGACTTGTCTGGCTCTCTCCAGGTTCTGTTACCCAGAATCCCTTGCAAACGTCAAGCTTTGTAAAAATAAAACACATTTTCCTCTCCTTTCGGTGGTGGAAAGTTCTGGAATCTGCGTGAATCCACAATATTCCACTCACCGCACATTCCTCAAAGTCTTCAGAGAAAAATGGTACCTCACTTGTGTGGGTAGGGCTAGTGCCCGCAACAGGAAACGGCCCATAACACAACATGAACACACCACATTTTCACAATGAAAACTGACCCTATTTAGGTCTCGGACTAGCGTACACTGAGCAGCAGTGTCGCGTAGCCGAGATTTTATGTTTACAGTATTGGGGTCTTGAACCCGTCCCACTTCTCCATTGGCTGGCTTCCTAAACGGAGGCCAGTCATTGGAGAACAGGGGTGCCTGTCAATTTAGGACCGGATTAAGGGGTGTGTTTTTTAGTTTCTTTCTGTTTTCTTTCTCTCCTCTTCCCATTGGCTGGATTTTTAAATTCCAGCCAATGGGAAGAGGAGAGAACGAAAACACACCCCCCAATCACGAAAATGGCAGTGGTTTCTCCGAGGCATTTCTGCCTCGCCTCGGAGAAACGTGGTGGTGTTCCACTGCCCTCCTGACGGCTTGTTTTTAATGCACTTTGACCACTGCTCTAATCACAGAGTCACTACATACAATCTCTTATTTACCATTATTTTAGGCTTATCTGAAAACATTGTTTTCGTACTATGTTTACTTTTGAACATTTAGTAACATTACACTTATCAAATAAAATGTAGTCTATGGTATTTATTTTACGTCTACTGCAGTTGTTTCTCTGGAGGTGGCTGCGCCTGCTTTCCCCACACGAAGGGCAGCGGAGGAGAGGCGGTGCCAAGCTCCGCGGTCGTCCGAGGGGAGAGTGGTTGAGGGCCGGGTTACGGCTTCTCCCAGCGTCACCATCTTGGGCGTGGAAGCTCACTCGTTTCTCTTAGTGTACCTGCCAGTTGACGGAGAATGTTTCCAAATGAGAGTACTAACTGTCTTCGACAAGTTTCTTGCCAAGCACTTAATCATGTGAGCAAAGTAGATCCGGATGTTTGTTTATCCTTTACAAATACGTTGGTTGGCGAAGGCAGCCTCCGTGCCCCGTCCCCGGCGCCTTCCACCTCCTTCTCCACAGCTTCCAGCTCGTCGTCCGCCTCCTCGCACTACTCGTCGTCCTCGTCCGACGAGGAGCTGGAAGACGGGCTGCTGGAGCTGGAGCTGAACCCGAGCCCAGGCTTCGAGAGCATGTGGCTGGGCTCCTCGGTGCTCGACCAGGACCTGAACCTGGAGGCGGGCGCCGGCTCGCACTTCGAGTTCCCCAACTACTGAACGCCCGAGGTGAGCGAGATGATCTCCGGGGACTGGCTGGAGTCCAGCATCTCCAATGTGGTGTTCACCTACTGAGGGGCCGGCGGCACAGGGCACAGCCGCGCGCACAACATAGCCAGGAACCCACCCGGGGACAGGGGGTGACACTACACCCCCGCACGGTCCGCTTTCCTGCCGGAGCTACCGTGTGTAAGTGCTTGTGCCTCTGTTCCCTGTTTCTTGCCTCTGAAATGAAATGAAATGAAAAATTATATTTATATAGCGCGTACATACCCTGCTTCCCCCTCGTTGCTTGTGCTTGCTTTCCTGCCCCTCGTTGGTTGTGCTTGCTCTCCTGCCCCTGCCCCCTCGTTGCTTGTGCTTGCTCTCCTGACCCCCCCTCGTTGGTTGTGCTTGCTGTCCTGCCCCCTCGTTGCTTGTGCTTGCTCTCCTGACCCCCCTCGTTGGTTGTGCTTGCTCTCCTGACCCCACTCATTGGTTGTGCTTGCTCTCCTGACCCTCCCCCCTCGTTGGTTGTGCTTGCTCTCCTGCCCCCCCTCGTTGGTTGTGCTTGCTGTCCTGCCCCCTCATTGCTTGTGCTTGCTGTCCTGCCCCCTCGTTGCTTGTGCTTGCTCTTCTGCCCCCCACTCGTTCGTTGTGCTTGCTTTCCTGACCCCCCCCTCGTTGGTTGTGCTTGCTCTCCTGACCCCCCTCGTAGATTGTGCATGCTCTCCTGATCCCCCCTCGTTGGTTGTGCCTGCTTTCCTGACCCCCCTCGTTGCTTGTGCTTGCTGTCCTGACCCCTCGTTGCTTGTGCTTGCTGTCCTGCCCCTGCCCCCTCGTTGCTTGTGCTTGCTCTCCTGCCCCTGCCCCCTCGTTGCTTGTGCTTGCTCTCCTGCCCCTGCCCCCTCATTGGTTGTGCTTGCTCTCCTGACCCCCCTCGTTGGTTGTGCTTGCTGTCCTGCCCCCTCGTTGGTTGTGCTTGCTGTTCTGCCCCCTCGTTGCTTGTGCTTGCTGTCCTGCCCCCTCCTTGCTTGTGCTTGCTGTCCTGCCCCTTCGTTGCTTGTGCTTGCTCTCCTACCCCCCTCATTCGTGGTGCTTGCTCTTCTGACCCCCCCCTCGTTGGTTGTGCTTGCTCTCCTGCCCCCTTGCTGCTTGTGCTTGCTGTCCTGCCCCCTCATTGCTTGTGCTTGTTGTTCCTGTGCCCCATCTTTCTCTTTCAGTCCAGTGGTAAGTAATATCACTAAAGGATACCCTTTGATGCTGAGTAGAAAAACTGTTGTGCAGCTTATTAAGCCCTGTGGATAATGGATAATTCAGAACAGTGCAAAGCACTACTTGGTGTAGAAGCACTGCAGGCTCTCCACCCTTTAAATACACCCTGCCAATGATCCTCAGAAACTTTTTCCAGCTGGAAGTTTGTACAGGCGTGCTACTTAAGGTACCTGGGAGGTCGGCCGGCCTAAATTGCCCAGTATTTTCTTCTGGTTAGCTGCTGTTGGAGAATCAAGAATTCTATAGTGGCCTTATCATTGTTATTATTGGACAGAGACTTATGGAGTCTTTTCTTGGTCAGCAGAATTTAGAGAACAAGCCTGACCTGCAATCCAACACAATGGTTCAGCACCCCACAAAATACACAATGACAATGGTAGTCAAAACAATGATCAAGAAAAACAATTCAGTAGGACTTTAAAGTTTTCTTTCTTGCTTTTGTTCAAAGTCTTCATGCAAAACTTCTTCAGGGCGAAAGATATTAAGGGCGTTGAGTACTGCAAACTCGAGACCGGGACCGAGGGAGAATGAACACGTCGTGCGGATCCAAAACACGTTAATCACGGACACCACATTCGGTTCTGAATAATGAAACCATTCTGATGGCCTATCTACCATGATGTACATTGAATAAGAGGAATTGACTACTTTCCGTTATAATAAGGCTATCAATACCACGCACACTTGAAGCTTTGAACATAAAAGACTTGAGAGATAATATCGACTATCGTCCTCAATATCTTTCGCCCTGAAGAAGTCCTTCGGACGAAACGCGTTGGCTACGTTTTGCATGAAACCTTTGAATAAAAGCAAGAAAGAAAACTTTAAAGTCCTACTGAATTGTTTTTCACGGACAACACCACCGCCATGTGGTACTGCAACAAACAGGGTGGGGTGGGGTTGTGGACCCTCTGCCAGGAGGCTCTGCGCCTCTGGCAATGGCTGGAACATCAGGGGGTGAGCCTGGTGGTTCAACATCTGGCAGGTTCTCTGAACGCCAGGGCGGACAAACTTAGCTGCCGGTGCATGACGGATCACGAATGGCGTCTGAACTCGGACGTGGCGCAAGGTCTCTTTCTGCAGTGGGGAGAACGTTGGTTAGATCTATTCGCCACTGAAGAGAACGCGCAATGTCATCAGTTCTGCGTGTTGGAATTTCCAAGGCGGCACTTGCTCGGAGACGCTTTTCGTCGCGAGTGGAGTTGCGGTCTGTTGTACGCCTTTCCGCCTATACCACTTCTGCCCAGAGTGCTGAAGAAGATCAAGCGCGACCGGGCCCAAGTCATCCTTGTGGCTCCGGACTGGGCACGAAGGTGCTGGTATCCCGAGCTACTCAATATGTCATTCGATCCCCCGGTTCGTCTGCCTCTTCAGGAGGACCTTCTGTCGCAGCAGCAGAGGACAGTCCTCCACCCGAACCTGTCCAGTCTCCACCTCCATGCTTGGAGATTGAGCGGCGACAGTTGAGGCCATTTGACTTGCTTCCTGAAGTCTGTAACATCATTCTGGCAGTCAGGCGTCCCTCCACAAAGTCGGTATACGCCTGCAGGTGGAACAGATTTGTGGCATGGTGCACAGCAAAGGCTGTGGATCCTCTCTCTGCCCCTCTTTCTGAGGTTCTTCTCTTCCTTCTTTCTCTTGCCCAGCAGGGCTCTGCTCTGGGCACTATCAAGGGCTATCTTTCTGCCCTTTCAGCCTTCTTAAGGCTGCCTGATCAACCATCTTTGTTCAAGTCCCCTATTGTAAATCGATTCCTAGAAGGCATCACACACACATTTCCACCTGTTCCGTTTGTGATGCCTCAGTGGGACTTGAACCTTGTACTTACATTTCTGATGTGCACTCCTTTTGAGCCACTTCACACTGAAGACTGCTTTCCTGGTTGCCATCACCTCTGCCAGGAGAGTGAGTGAGCTCCAGGGCCTCTCTTGTACTCCTCCTTTCCTTTCTGTCCATCCGGACAAGGTTGTGTTGCGTACTAAGCCATCTTTCCTGCCCAAGTTTGTCACAGCCTTCCACATTGGGCAGTCCATCACTTTGCCAACCTTCTTTCCACCACCGCACCCCTCTAAAGAGGCAGAGCGGCTCCACCGTCTGGACCCAAAACGTGCGCTCTCATTCTACTTGGATCGCACACGCCAGTTCCGGGTGGATGACCAACTCTTTGTTGGCTACGTGGGCGCTAAGAAGGGGAAGGCGGTACATAAGAGGACCATCTCCAGATGGATCATCTTGTGTATCCAGTCATGCTACTCCTTGGCTAGAAAGGAGCCCCGTTGGATTGCGGGCTCACTCCACCCGAGCCACGGCGACTACAACTGCCCTGGGCCGGGGAGTGCCCTTACAGGACATTTGTCAGGCAGCTACATGGGCCTCGCTGCACACGTTCGCAAGACACTACTGCCTGGACAGTCAAGTCCGGAGGGATGGCTTCTTTGGCTGTTCCGTCCTCCAGGACTTTCTGGTGTGATTATTGGTTTGCAGACCCACCACCGGGGTTGGTATTGCTGGGGTATCTCTTCTAAGGTAAGGAATATATCACTAACGTGTCTCTTACAGATGAACAAGTTATTACTTATGTAACAATATATCTGTAAGAGACATTAGTTAGTGATAGATTCCTTACCGACCCACCCATCCTCCCCGTTCTGCGAACCGATATCTAGGGTTAAGGTCATTCCCTTTCAGGGCCCTAGTTTCAATGGCACCAGTGTTGGTTTTTAACATGGCTCAGCGCTTCTGGCACGTTAAAAGCTGTGTCTAAGAACTGACGTCAGCATGCAAGGCGGCGTCTAAGTACTCCGACGACGTCATCACGGCGCCCAACGCGCCGACGATGGACGCGGAGCCGCAGACGACGCCTACCGACGCGCAAGGGTACTACTACGCAAACATTTCCGGATCCAGTCTGACGCCTGGGGATATTCTAAGGTAAGGAATCTATCACTAACTAATGTCTCTTACAGATATATTGTTAAAAAAGTAGTAACTTGTGCTATAAAAGAAGCATCTGAGGGGCTAATCTCTACTTCTGCTGAAACAGACACTTCCCATTCCCTTTTACAAGACGTGGTGGCCTTACATGCTAAAACAAACAGGAAATAATGTCCAGTGGTGTAGTGTTTGTAAATTAACCAAACTCTTCATGGTCCCAAGACCACCTCCAAAACCTCTAACAAAGATGTCCCAGCATTCGAGGTAGTATACCTGGCCAGTCCGCACTAGTAAATCAGATTTATTACATTTCTGTGGTTGTACAATCATGCTCTAGATTTATTTGTGAGTAGCCGCACAAAAATGCCATAAATCGAGCAGTCATGAAAGGTTCACAGTCTTTGGTGGTGATGGGTGCAATTAGTACTTTCCACTTGGGAAGTGGCCTGGTGTTCTCTGCAGAAGCTTAGCAGAAGCCATATATTTGATGAGATTACAGTTGTGATTCTCAAATCGTTTTAGGCCCCTGTCTAATAACATAATTGAGAGCACAATTGGCAACATTGCACACCTTACAGAATCCTATTTTGGATTTCCTTGTTTATTCCTGATCTCTATCTTTCCAGGGTAGTGGGTCACAGCCTTAGTCATAGATTCAGGTATTGCAGCACTCACCAGTTACTAGAACACAATTAGATGCATAACAAGAATCCGAAAAGTCTGTAACCAAGGTTATTATCTTAGTCTGGTGAATTCTGAAACCAGGAGGGCCAGTCCAAGAACACATTTTGATCTGGATCTATTTGAAATTGCTTTCCATCCAGGGGGAACCACAGCGAAAACACCAGAACACTGTGACCTGCTTTGTGGCGGACTGCAAGCCCCAGAAGTCTTTTAGTTGCCTGGAGTAGGGGCCTCTAGCGCTACAAAGGACCAGCGTACACCCGCGACGCGGAAACCCCCGCAAAAATACCGGAACTCTGTGGGCTGCTTGGTGGGGGACTGCAAGCCCCATAAATCTTTTCCTTGCATGGAAGAGGGACCTCTAGCGCTACAAAGCGCCAACGTACACCTGTGACACAGGAACCACCGTGAAAATACCTGGACACTGTGACCTGCTTTGTGGGGGACTGCAAGCCCCAGAAGTCTTTTGTTTGCCTGGAGGAGGGGCCTCTAGCGCTACAAAGCGCCAACGTACACCCACGACGAGGGACGCGCCCCAGCAAAGCCTGGGCCAAGGGCGGCCCCGTCATTGCCAGGAAGAGGCAGGGTAGGGCAGGGCCACTCCTCTTCCATTGGGAATCCAGACCGCTGGACTGTGGACATTGTTTCGACTAGCTTAACCGGGACAAGGCACTGGGTTAGTTATTTCGTCCTTGTACTTTATTATTTGCCTTTTTATACCGAGTCCAAACTAGTTGTAACACTCAGGCTGAATAAATTATCTCGAACTTGTATACCAATTGTACTTTTTATGAATTGGACATTAATAAGATAGAGCCGGACGGATGACTATCAATGGGTGGTTCTGAATGTTTGTTTGCTTTACTTGTTGTTAGTTTGAAGTGTTGGAAGATGGGAAAGAGGAAATCCATGGAGTGGATTGGAAGCAGTGGGGGAGGTGGTAAAGGCCTGATTGATAAAAGGAAAAAGGCTAGAAAGTCTCAGATGCACTTAGGTAGTAACTGTGTCATACATTGCATAGATACTCTTATCAGTGAATGTGAAAACATCCTTGAGGCTGATTCATCCATTGAGTTACCCGCGCACACTTGCCCTGACAAAGCTCCCAATTTGTCTACCATCTCAAACATCTCAAACAAGCTTATAACTAAAACTAGTAGCTGTCCCACAATCCCTGCGATAAACCACTAAGAAAAAAGGGTTTCCGCACCAAGTTCAGGGACAAATCCAGAAGTGGAGGGAGTTTGTCCCCCCTACCATTGCTTTTTCTGGCGCTGTTTCACAACAGACTGGTGTTGTAATTCACTGCGCAAATAGGTTTGCACATTTGTCAGACCTGCACGATGCAGACAAGGAAGATATGCCATTACCTTCCCAGGTAATGGCTTCTGACAGAGGGACAGGATCACAACCCAGCTGTGAATCCCAGGACAGCTTTCATCTTATAAACACCCTTAGACTTGAGATATCAGCTATGAAACTGATGATTGAGAGCCTTACCTCTTTGGTCAACCGTTTAGTTCATAAGGATTCCTTCCGGCTTGGGGATCCAAGCCCCAATCTCTGGTCAAGTCCTAAACAACAGCCCGACAGGTTAATGAAATTGGTTGTGATATAGCTCCTCAGGGCTTAATCATCTGCCCCAAAGATTCTAATTTGCCCTCCACTGCGGCACTACCCTACAAAGTAGCCTCCCCTTCCCCACTGGTCAAGCACCCTATTAATTTCAGCACCAGTCATTTTGGCATTTGCAATAATGTGTCATCAACATTGGGTCTATTGCCTTGCCCCAGATTTCCCATTTCTTGTCACATACAAAATTTATATTGTGATCCCCTGCATAGGCCAATTACGACAGCTATCCCTAGTGAGGCTGAGGCCACTAAAATCTATATGGTTAATGTCCCTACGTTAGCTCACAGATATGGATTTGAAAATGCAGACTCCTTAACCAATTAGGCCATTAATTGGATCCCCCAAGTCCGAGTTGTCGCTCAGTTATACGAGATGACATCATCCAGGCTCAGAGGATCCCCTCACCTGCCGGATCATTAGATAAGATTGAGCTCACCTTGACCAGGGCTGATCTGGCAGAAGGCCTTCTTGTCTTGGAGTTCCGCACTTGTCTGCCTAGAGATTCTTCCATCCAATTTAGGCGTTCTCCATTGGTTAGGCAGGATAGCCGTGCCGTTGTTATCCACACTTTCACGGGGAAGGAAGTTCTTTATTGGACGTGAATGATTGACTGTTGAACGAGTCCCAATTGGCGAGAGATCTCCCTGGGCCTCTCATAAGCAGCATCCTCCCAATTTCCAGTAGTCGGGTACCATCTACAGATATTGATCCACCACCTAGCATTACATCAGCCAGATTAATTTCTGATAAAGTGACGCAGGCGAATAGTGGTATGGTGTCTAATATAACGACTGGGCGACTGGCATCTTGCCCTATTGTAGATATATTAGCTGTAATATCTTGGAATATTGCGGGTTGAGATCCAAGGTCACTTCCCCCGATTGGCTTTACTTCATCGAGGATCATGACCTTTGTCTCTTCCAGGAAACATGGCTGATGGAACCCCTTTATCATGCTGGATACCTACATTATTTTACTCCAGCCATTAGTGGGGGAAAAGGCGGTCTATTAGGGAGACTGCTAATTTGGGTTCGCCAGTTGATTGGCTATAACATTCAGGTGCTCGCAACACAGAGCAGGGATATCCTTGCAATCAAGCTGAAAATGGGCATAAAGGCAAACATTGACATTTATAATGTCTTTGCAAGAGGTGTGAGAGGGGGGAAGATGTTGGAAGACACCCCTTGCTGCAGAAGAGTATGATCTTGCATGTGAGGAAGACGCCCTGTGGGGCATCTCAAAACTGGAACTAGTTCCAATAGCCAAGTGGATGTATGTAACAATCCAAATAAACTCTATGTGCCTGGACAAAGGCCTTCGGGCAGCAAATGGAAGATCTCCTGACAAGCAGGGAACAAACACTTTTAACAATGACCATAGTTCCAGCCACATTGACATTGTTTTAATTGATTTGCGTTATCGTATGCTTTTGGGAACATGTCTGTGATAGGGAGGGTAGAGAGTGATCACAAACCTTTATGTCCGACGTTTGACCTGTTACCAGAGAGGGTACTCCCCCGGCCGATCAGCATGCTGACCACTCTTGACATGGTCCCCACAAACGACAGGAGACTTGTGAAGTGGGCGCAGGTACTAGCAAAGCCCGATATTTTAGTTACTATTAATAATGATATTGATGTTGCAATAGCCGAGTTAGAAGCCTGTTTAGCTATCCCCACAGCTTTTGGAGAGACCATCAGCATTCATAATACATATTTACCCAGCTTCGCTCCCACTTTAGGATGCATCATATGGCTAAAAGCCCGCAGCCAAGGAAAGGAACCCATTGGTTTAATGAGGATTGTAGATTGGCCCGTCAGATTCTATGAGGCGCCATTAAGGCAGAGGACCCTGTCTTAGTACGGTCATTTAGACAAAATTATAGGAGGGTCCATGAAAAAGCAAAGAAAGCATGGGATGAAAGCAGATGGCAGGACCTCAGGCAGGCTTGTGCTAGTAATTGCCCTAAGCAGTTCTGGAATATGGTAAAATGGGGCAGGGGAGGCCAGCCATCACCACCACAAAATTACGTAGCCCAGGATCAATGAGGCAGGGGAGGCCAGCCATCACCACCACAAAATTACGTAGCCCAGGATCAATGGGTTAACCATTTTAAACACCCGTATGCTAGCTGTATATCTGAGGGTAATCAGATTGTGTTGAAATATTCATTTTATCAAGACATACCATTTGAATGGTCTGATGTTACTACTGCACTAGGAGCACTAACAGGTGGAAGAGCTGACTGTATCACCTTCAAGGCCACACAAGATAAAGGCCCTGCCTTTATTTGCAGCCTGGTTTCTAAATATACTCCCACTAGAAGCCTGCGCTCCGCTCAAAAATCCTTATTGGAGGTGCCTCGCTTCAAAAGGAAGCGACAGGGCGGCTGCTGCTTTCGCCATCTAGCAGCTTCATTTTGGAACTCCATCCCCTTGCTGATTAGGCAGAGTAAGGATTTGCTCACCTTCCGCAAGGGACTAAAAACCTGGTTATTCTCTCAAGCCTACCATTAACCTCTGTCAGCTTAGTGTTATGTTGTTCGGACTCTTCACACTTCCTATAGCGCCATGAAGCCCACGGGCGTACGAGCGCTTTACAAATTGATTTTAACATAACATAACATAACATAACAAAGAGTCCCTGGCCTTGATGGGATCCCCCAATATATTCCTTCATGATCAGCTAAGATGGCCCTGGTATTTTGTCCTGCTAGCAAATGCAATTGCCTGATGCGCACCTGTGCCTGACTCCTGGAAAGGAGCGGAGATTATCCCCGTTTTAAAAAAAAGGGGATAAATCCCACCCAGGTAATTACAGGCCCATTAGCCTCATATACTCACTGCAAAATATAATGAGGCGGCTAGTCTTAAATAAGATCCAAGCCTTGTTCTATGAGTTGTGAATTTTATCCCCACTTCATGCTGGTTTTCAGTCACACATCAGCATTACTGATCAAGGGTTTAGGTTTATATTAGTGTACTGGAAGACGGTGGTCCTAGGCAAGGGCAGCTTGTATGTTGCCTTTGTTGATTTTAAGTCAGCCTTCGATCTTGTGTCCCGCAGCAAATTATGGTCAGTACTTAAGGAGTTGGGGATGCCTCATGAACTGCTGTCCCTCATTGCCAGACTTCATGAGTGCAATTATGCCCAAATTTGGTGGGGTACTCAGGGTAATGTCACCAACCCCTTTCCCATAGAGAGTGGTGTGCGCCAAAGCTGTGTCATGGCTCCCACACTGTTCTCTCTGTTTATTAACGGGATTGCAAAGTTTTTAGAGGCCACTCCCAAAGATGGCCCGACCCTAGTTGGTGTAAAAATCCTGATTTTAATGTTCGCTGACAACACGTTAATCATATCGAAAACACCGAGCGGTCTTCCGCTAGTATTAAAGCTTTTTGAGGAGTTTTGTCTCCTTTCGGGGTTGGAAATTAACTTGTCTAAAACATAACTCATGTCGTTAAGAGGGGGCATACTCCTGAACGATCGTCCCCTGGCACAAGTCAGCACCTTTATGTATCTAGGGATCATGTTACAGAATGACTTGAGGTGGAATCGACAGCTAGACATGGCCACCTTAAAGCACCATCAGCTATCAGGAGTTTTACAGTCTGAATTCAATACTTCATTGATAAAACCAGTTAGTCCGGTGCTGGAGTTATATAATATGAAGGTGGTCAGCTCTATCTTATGTGGAGCGGAATGGTGGGGGATTGAGAAAATGCCAAAGTTAACATTAACTGAAAACAGGTTTTTACGCAAGGTCACGACTCTCTCACAAAGCACCCCAACATGCTGATTGCTTTATGATTTAGGTAGGAAAGCGCTGGCTGACATAGCGAGACTGCTCCCTATATTGTATTGGCGCAGGATTTGGTGCATCCCAGAACTGGCCACCAACTCCGAAGGCCTAAAAGATGTAATTTGTGCCGACTGCTCTTAAAAAACCAAACGGTTATGGGAGGTTAGAGCATCCTTAGTAAACATGGGCATGGTAACACCCAGGTAAAATCCCTCATGTGCTTCTTTTCCCTCCAAGGAGATCTTAAAAGAGAAATATTGGAATCTGATGTCCCACAATACCTACAGGAATGGTGACATGTCTTCACTTACGGGCAGATTCATAGAATCCAAACCATCTTCTTGTTTGTCTGCTCAGCATACGACGCTCTGCGTCGTTTATGGCTGACGCCAATCTGCAGGACATTGGGCACCAGAAGGAGTGTAGATGCTCAAAGAATATTGCGTACGAATACCTCAGTTCCAATTGCCATCGCGGTAGCAAAATATTTGGAGTGGACCTGGACTATTAGATCGAAGGCACTTTATGCACTTTAAAGATCTTATTAGCATATTAACACAAATTGGCACACATGTAACATGTGTATACGTTTTTATTGTTAATGGTAGTATTGCGTGCCTTAGTTACAATTTATATAATGAATTTTAATACGTTTTATGTTTTGGAATTTCATCGTTGTTTTAACTTGTCCTACTTTTTTATATCAATCCGGCTCATGACTCGAAGTAATAATTATGGTTTTAAGATTGTTTATTCAGATTGTGTTTTACGAAGTGTGTATTGTATGTATTGTGCTTTTATGACTTGCTGTTAAATAAAGCTTGCAATCAGTCAGTCAGTTTTCCATCCACTCATACTATTTATTGGGGTAGGACACACACAGTTATTGCACCTCAACTGCCAGAGGCAATTAAGAGCTGTCAAGTATTCATCGATTAGTTGAAATTGCATTGTACCCCACTGTTAAACATTGCAACTCTGACCCCACGGTGGCTCCAGTTCAGTCCTAAAAAAAAGTCCTCTGTGTGAACTGTTAACTGTGTCTAGAAACCATTGACCCATTAATGAGTGTGACTGCCGATACTGATCGTGCACCAATGGCATACAATTTAAACACTTTCTATAGTGGCAAAGATAAACCAGAAGAAGCTACTTTCAGCTGCTTGGTGTATGTGTGTAATAGTCTAGCCATGCACATATAATATGTTGCACTTGGGCTGTCTTCCTTTAGCATGGCTTGGCCAAGTACCCGCACCTACTTTGGCCCTAGATCTGGATTACTGTTTCTAGACCTTGAATACTTGTCACTCTCAGAGGCAAGTGCAAAGAAATGTGTGTTCACAGTTTGGATAGAGCATTCCCAATACTATGTCTGGGGACGGGAAAGATAGAAAATTGTGAATCTTATATTTTAATTAGATTCGTTATAAAGTTTTAATGCTGGCGGCGAAGGCTTGCTGATGATGAGTAGAGAAACTCGCTATATACTAAGAGGGAGGGAGAGGGGAGTATAATAAGAGACGTTGAAATATGCAAACAGACCGATTAAAGATATTAACCTGGAATGTCGGGGTTTTAACTCACCCAGCAGACTATATAATGTACAGACATATATTGAAATACGAGGGGCTTAAATAGCATTCTTCCAAGAAACACACCAAATAACTGTAGAAGGAAAGGCACTGCAAAAGCTATTGTTGGTGCTTGTCTGTTGGGAGGAGTCATGGTGAAATAGATGGGGGACAGCAGGTTCGCTTTGGCTCCCCCGTTATATTTCTTCAGCCTTCTTCAACTTACATGAGCATCTAGCATCTGACCCCTGAGTACGGAGTACAGCAGACCTTAGTGCCACTGCACCTGCTGCACATCTGACACCTACCCCCCTGATTCCTGTCATAATTGCATAAGTATCAAAGTAAAATTAAACACAGAGAAGGAGTAAACAGCTCACTGTCTGGGTGTGTAGTCTCATTAAAGCTACATGAGCAACGTTCAGTAAGTTAAACATCACTCCTCAGAAGCTGATTTTTCTCACAGCAGGATCCATCTGTTCATCCAAGCGACCATGTACTGTGTGAGGCCGCCCAAGACTCTGTGCACACTTTAACAACTAGTCCGGGCTTTTAAACCCTCTGCTGCAGCAAATAAAAAAATGAGAAGCCATTGCATAATGTATTCAATTTGGGGAGCCAAGAAAACCCTTCTTTAGATGGCACAATATGATCTGAGAGTAGGGAACGCGTGTCACCGGAATATCAAAGCATAATGCTTGGGTATATCCACACTGTTGCGGTTCATTTCTGTATGCATGAACATAAGCTTTGATATTGCAGTGACACACATTTAAACTTACTGTTTGCTTTTTGAAATACCTACCTGGTAAATATGATATGGCTTCTGTAAAATTCTTCCTTCTTCTGCTTCTCTACACATGATCACTGTGTGTTTGAGCTGTAAATCTGTGACGTCAGTATGTAAAAGGCTCTCAATCCCTTCATAGGCTGTAAGCAGCACCCATTTCCAAGTCGTCACTGGGGTGTTGCTTGTAGCCTGTGAAGTGGCAATTACCAACCACATAACTTGGAAAACTTAGTGGGAGGCACCCTGACGGCCTCTAGTGGCATCCGCTGCTGCCTAATATATCTGCCTCATCCACAGAAGGGGAGGCCGTGCCACAAGAGGAAACATCGGCACCCACATCAGTCCCTGCAACTGTGGATCTGCCAAACGCCCTCAGGAGGGGACGTTTATCTAGACCAGAAGGAGAGGATGGCAAGACCTCCACCACCACCAGTTAGAGAACCTAATTTTCTCCAGTGTGTGACCACCATTCACTATGTGGACAATTTTCTGGACACATTTACCTTTTTGATGGCACTTGTATTTTGTTCATTGGATTACAATAAATGCTGGCTCTTCAGTTCTACTTTCACTTAGAATGATTGATTATTTGTTGTGGTTTATGACTTTTTCCTCATCTTGTAATTTTGCAATTTTCTTTTGTTGAATTAAATTAAAATGAACAACATCAAAGACTGATGTTTTAGTTCTTTTCTCAGTGCGTTCAAGATTTATGTTTCATCATACAGTTTAAAAGTTCAAATTAAAAAATGGTTCATGAACAAATCATGCAGCCTTAAAAACTTCAATTCAATCAATGTTCAAGTTGTGTGCTTATCAGATTTGTGTGTGCATGTTTTCCAGGATCAACACATGATTCCTTTGCACTTCGGAACAGCAACATATACCTGCAAATGTTGCAATGGTTTCTACAGATGAGATTACCCCTACATACAGGAGATAATAATAAAAAATGAACCAAAGTTCAAAAGCCCTGAAGTATGTAAAATGTGAACATTTGAAAAAATAAAGTAAAATTCAAAATCTTTTGTATTTACTCAGATTCAGTTAAATAACTGTATATGTCTTTCCAGCATCTTCAGGAGCACGCGGAGGGGACCCTGGCCAAGAAGGCGTGACGAAAGCTGCGCACTGGGTTTTGGGTAGTGAAACATTGGACACCGATGGACACTGGTATGGAGGGTGAGGAACCTGGAACAGGGGCCATCACCTCCCCATCATCTTTGGAGACCTCCACAAGTGACCAGTCCTTACTGGTGGTAGATCTTTTAGGAACTAAACCAACCTCATCCTTGACCACCACCTAGAGACCCATCTCCACCCTCCCTCTTGCTCACCCCACAGTTTGCCAATCTCAGTCTCCTAAAAGGGCTGGGGTCTCCTTTGCCACAGGCACCTCACCCCCTGCCCATGTCATCCTGTCTGCGCTGAATGAGGAGGCCTACGTATTATCTCTGTAGGCCAGACTGTGTTGCATTTATGGATGCAATTCACTTTTCGATGTCTAGCATGCAGAGTTCACCTGCAAAAAGAGCCTCCTCACTTACCACAGCCTCCCAACCAGCTCAACTGTGTGACCCAACTCAAGTCCTTTCCAAAACCCAAATTCCAACTCCCACCCCATTCCCAAGCAGGCTCACTTCTCTGCAGGCACCCACTGTAACAGACACAAGCAGCACACACACACACGCACACACACACACCCACACACACACATAAACACAAACACACAAAGAAACACAAAGAACATGTACACACACTAGTGATATTGCACCCACAACCACTACCACACCCACCACAACCACCAGCACACCAACAAGCACCACAACCACACCAACCACCACAACATACTTATCAAATGCACACCCACCCGAAACAACTCCCACTAAAACCAAGCCCTCACCAGATTACAAAATACCACCCAAACCACACACATCCAAACATACACAAAATACACCAGACCCTCATGCAACTGCAAAACATACAGACAGATGGACCGCAAGCACACCAACCACCTCAACAACACATTTATCAAAACAAACACATTCATACAAAAGCCTACCTACACACAAAATAAACCCCACCAAAATCAAATGCTTACACTCACCAGAATACCAAACCACCTGCCCCAGTATTGGAACTTTCATAGATTCCCATGCTTTGTATCATTCCCCGTCGTCGGAATGGGAGCCTCAGTAGTATCACAATCATAGAAACAAAAGAGAAAAAATAGGCCTAGGCCTCATCTCTTTGTGTAATAGAGACCAAACTTTTGTCAGGACAAGGACGTTAGGCACCTGGATGACGCGGGGAAGAGGTTTTCTTCCATGGCCAGCTTATTGGTTCGAGCAGCAAATGCTCTCGCCATTCTAGGCAGATACGATCGCCAGATGTGGTGTGACATGGAGCCGTTTGTGGAACAACTGCCAGACTCCACGAGAGAAGAGGCAAAGAGAGTTCTGATGGAGGGAGAAAAATCATCCTCTGAAGTTATCGACTGTGCTATGGACATAGCGTCCACGGCTTTTCGAGCATTGGTAGGGTCAGCTGTGCTTCGTCGCCAAGGTTGGTTGAGAGCCACCTGGTTTCATCAGGAGGTCCAAAATAAGATCCTGGACCGCCCTTTTGATGGAGAGATGCTTTTTGGTAAGCATGTTGATGATGCCCTGCAGAATATAAAAAAGGATACGGACACGGCGAAGTCTTTGGCATCACTCAACTACCGTAAGGTCCCATTTAAAGGCGCTCGTGGCAGAGGTTTCTCTTCATATAGAGACAACACCCAACAGAGATATTCCTCTCAGTCTTCGCAATCTTATAAGACTCAATATTCAAATCAAAGGCACGGACAATCGGCGTCTTACTCTCGCCAACCTCCGTGAGGACGTCAGAACCGTCAGGGACGCAACAACACCAAGAGACAATAGCGACCTCCTGGCTCTACCTACTGTTCCTCCCCTCCCAGTCACATCAGTGGGGGGCAGGATATCATTTTGCCTGAACAGCTGGAAGTGTATAACATCGGACCAGTGGGTCCTGAATATTGTTCAGAGTGGCCATACGTTGGAGTTCCAAGACCTTCCTCCAACAAGAGCTCCGGGCGCCACCCGCACAAAACATCTGGGACTGCTCCACCTCGAAGCCCACCAATTGATCCTCAAGGGGGCAATAGAACCGGTACCTCTCTCTCAGAGGGGCAGAGGTTTTTATTCCAGGTTCTTCCTGGTTCGGAAGACGGCAGAGACTTGGCGCCCCATACTAGACCTACGAGAGCTCAACACTTATCTCATCAAACTCTCTTTCAGGATGGTCACTCTCCAAGAAATTCTTCCTCTTTTGAACCCAGGTGACATATTTGGCGTCTCTGGATTTAGAAGATGCGTATTTCCACATTCCAATACACCCAGCTCACAGACAATATCTGCGATTCACAGTGGTAAAGAGCCATTTCCCATTCAAGGTGCTTCCGTTTGGCCTTCGGTCTACACCTCGGGTATTCACCAAAGTGTTGGCACCAGTAGCAGCTTTTCTACGAAAACAATCCCTGGAGGTTTTCCCTTATTTGGACGACTGGCTCGTCAAGGCTCCATCTTTCAAGGAAACCTCTCAAGCTGTTTCGGCTTGCATTCAGTTGTTCAGTCACCTGGGCCTTCAATTGAACAAACACAAGTCAGTTCTACAGCCCTCCAGATCCACAACGTTCCTTGGGGCCATTTTAGACACGACGCAATGCACAGCTCGTCCTTCAGAAGAACGTCAACAGAAGTTGATCATATCGGCTCGCCAACTGTTCCACAAGAAATGCCTTTCAGTCCGACAATACAAGTCCCTGCTCGGGTCGATATCCTGCATACCATTAATACCTCATTGCAGGCTGCGAATGCGTCCTCTACAGGAAGAGCTAGACAAACAATGGTGCCAAGCAGAGGGATCATTCAACGACAAGGTGTTGGTGACACCAGAAATGAGAAAGGCATGCGAATGGTGGCTAGTGCAGGACAATATCGCACAGGGTCTGACGTTCAGAGTTTCGCCATCCCCTCTGATCATGACAACGGATGCCTCTTTGGAAGGCTGGGGAGCGGTGCTCCGAGAGCTTCAAGTCAGCGGGCACTGGAGTCCAGAACAGCGTCAGTGCCATGTAAATGTTTTGGAGCTAGCGGCCATTCGTTTGGCTTTGCAGGCTTTCCTTCCCAGAGTCCGAAATCATACAGTGCTGGTCCGGACGGACAATATGGCGGCCATGCACTACGTCAACAAGCAAGGAGGAACGAGATCGCAAACTCTGTCCAAAGAAGCTCAGAGGATCTGGGATTACGCGATTCTACACAACATCAACTTGGGAGCCCAACATCTGGCAGGCTCTCTCAATGTCAAGGCGGATGCCCTGAGTCGCCAGACAGAGGTGAATCACGAATGGGAGTTGAATCAGTCCATTCTGGAGAGTGTGTTCCTGGTCTGGGGGACACCAACCATCGACCTTTTTGCCTCCGATGAACGCCAAATGCCGGTTTTACGCAAGCAAGGTTCACCATCAGGAATCTCTGGGGAACGCCCTTTCGATGGCCTGGTACAGCGCATTCTTTTACGCTATTCCGCCAATTCCCCTCATTCCTTGAATACTCAGGAAAATGAAAGCGGAACCATGCAAGATGATTCTCATTGCACCAGCTTGGCCCCGGCAATTTTGGTACACAGAACTCCTCCTACTCTCCCAAACTCATCCAATTTGCTTGCAACCAATTCCTTCCCTATTGTCGAGGAATCAAGGACAAGTTTACCATCCGGATCCGAAATCACTGCACTTGACAGCGTGGCTCCTGAACACAGAGAGTTCCGTCATCTGAATCTCTCCCAGGAATGTAGAGAAGTTTTGTCCCAAGCTCGAGCACCGAGCACTAATAAAACTTACAAGGCTAAATGGAAGAGGTTCTGCCTATGGTGTCAGAGACAAGATCTCCATCCTTACAAATCTCTGCCTCATCAGCTTTTGCCATATATACTATCATTGGCAAAGTCTGGGTTGGCGCATTCATCTGTCAAGGTACATCTTGAGGTTTAGGCGCAGTTCTTCAGGCCCTTCCTTATGGTCCTCTAGGGTTGTTAAACAATTCTTAAAAGGCTTGTTTCGAATGTATCCTCCAGTTTGCCCTCCTCCACCAGTTTGGCAACTCAATCTTGTCCTGGCTCAACTCATGAAAGCTCCGTTTGAGCCGGTGCACAAGGTGGACTTGAAATTCCTGTCTTGGAAACTTGCCCTCCTCTTAGCTCTAACATCAGCGAGAAGAGTGAGTGAGCTTCAAGCCCTCTCCATAGTGCATCCATTCCTGCAATTCAAAAAAGATGTACTAATCCTTCGCACCAATCCAAAATTTATTCCTAAGGTGCCGTCTGAGTTCCACTTGAATGAACCTTTGATTTTAAAGTCTTTCTTTCCGCGCCCTTCAACACCTGCGGAACGCACATTACATTCTTTGGATGTTCAAAGATGCTTAAAATTCTACTTAGAGCACACACGACCCTTTCGGAAATCATCCCAATTGTTTGTGTCCTACAGCGCACCACGGAAGGGGTTTCCTTTGGCAAAGAGTGGCTTTTCCCGCTGGATCGAAAGTAATGTGTAGTGTGTCCTGATGAAGACACTCTGTGTCGAAACGCGTTGACAGACAGACACCAACTCGAACTATCAGCAGTGGGAACCATCACAGTTTCTAACTCCCCCCTTGTTATTAAGAGACTACAATATCTGAATACTGTAGTCTCCCCTTCTTTTATTGCTATTTTATATTTGATGTTCATGATTTAACATTTTTATCAATTTGTACCAATGATATTACATTTTATATGTGACTATAATTAATGATTATCTTACTTTCTTTTACCTGTGTTTACATATTGTTGTACTAAATTTCCTTTTGCCAGTTATTCTTATTATTGTTGCCTGGATACTGTTACTTTCTATCGCCTGTTTTGCCCTGATCCAGGAATCTGACTTTACTCAGGGGGTCCCTGTTTAACACAATAATTTCCCGCTGGATCTCCAGTGCGATTCAATTCTGCCATCAGGAGGCGGGCAAGCCTTTGGACAGAAAAGTCCGTGCACATTCCACAAGGTCTATGGCATCGTCGGTGGCTCTTTTCTCTGGAGTCGCCATTAAGGACATATGCAGGGCAGCAACGTGGAGCAGTACACATACCTTAACAAAGCACTACTGCCTGGAGTCGGCAGGACGAGACGACGCGGCTGTTGGTCAATCAGTTCTGCGGAATCTGTTCCATTGAGAGGTGAGCTTTCCCTACAAGCCCTCCATCCTGGTGAGCACATTTTGTTTTCTTTTTTTTTTTTTGGAAAACCTTTATTTGTATAAAAGATACACCGCTATTCAGCCATACATCCCGGAGGCCAGGCAGCATTGAGGTAGCAGGTAAATTCGTGTACCAAACTGTTTGCAGAAGCAATCAGGTTTAATTTTCAAATAGAACACAACGCAAGAATAAATAAACCATGAAAAAAGAAAGCCACACAGGCTAAGAAAAGAAGTACGAGAAACAAGAAAGAAAAAGGAAAGAAAGAAGAAAATAGGCTGAGGACGGATCGTAGACAGTGGGTCTGCATCGCGGGGAGAGGTCAAGGGCTGCACACCCTAAGCAGCTCACAATACTATTAGCAGCAGTGGGTCATGTGGGGAGTGTCACAACAGGATAAACAGCATGGAACCACGGGTAAGGGGGCACTACGGGGACAGCTGGACATCAGATTCCATCTCCACTGGGGGTGCACAAATATCACCTCGGTACGAGTTCCAAGCTCCCCACACAGACCTCCACATTCTGGGTTTGCCCCTGGCCACGTACACTGTCTTCTCACGCAGCATGCACCAGTCCATGTTGGTTTCCCACAAGCTGAGCGAGGGAGGAACAAGCGCACCCCACTTCTGAGCGATGTCTCTCTTGGCCACCATGTTGCCCAGGGTGACCCAACGGGTCTGGGCAACACTGTAGTCATTCGGGCCCCAAATGTTGAGGAGGCATCGCCGGGCCTCCGCTGGTAGAGCCACACCAGTCACCTCCTTCATCACATCATGCACACGTGCCCAATATCGAGTGACCTCAGGACATTCCCATATAATGTGCATGAAGGTCGCAGTCATACCACATCCTCTCCGGCACATACCATCCAGTGAGAGCCCCATATGTATAAGTCTGGGGCCCGTGACATACACTCTATGCAATATCTTCAGCTGGACAAGGCGGAGTCGCGCCGATATGGCCACCTCCCTAGGGGAGGAGACCGCCGATTGCCACTCCTCATCGTCCACCTCTATGCCATCATTCACCCAGAGCTCCCTCAATCGCGCCAGTAGGTCAGCACGCACGTTAATGAGCTTCTTGTATGTCAGGGAAATAGCGCTATCCGGCATATGACCGTCCAGCACCCGATCCTCCAGGGGAGATGACTCAGGTATCGTCTCCCCCTCCGAAACGTGGGAAGAGAGGGCATGCCTAAGCTGGGCATATCGGAAGTATTCCGTCGCCCCTAGTTGGAACTCGGACTGTAGTGCCTCAAAAGACTTAATCCTTCCCCCAGCCACCATGTCACCAACCTTAGATATACCAATAATGTCCCACCTGTCAAAGCCCTTGGTATGCCACAGTTTTCCCAATATGTCTGAGTCGTACAGTGGAGTGGCCATGGTAATCTTGCCCTGCCAGCCCAAGGTTTTAGTGACCGCCCGCCATAAGTGAACCGCCGTCTTAGTGGGACCCGTTAACTTCCGATCCAGAGACCTGGAGTATAGCGCTCTATAGTAATTTCCGTCACTCATGAGCCACCGATCCATGGCATAGCCCGGGCTGATCGCCGGGCCATAGAGGCCATGGTTGATTGCCGCGAGTTGAGACGCCCAGTAGTAACGCCGTATATCGGGCAAAGCAATGCCCCCATCATAGCACGGTATGGTCAGCTTGACCAGCGAGATCCGTGGTCTACCGTCCCATAACAACGCTCGCTGCAAGGATTCGATCTCCCCGAAGTATTTGGCCGGTACAGGGTCCTGAGTATTCTGTAGGGCGTAAAGGAAGCGTGGCAACGCCATCATTTTAAACAGCGCAGCCCTGCCCATCAAGGAGATCGGTAGTTTTTTCCAGCCCTCGACGTCCCGGCGCAACCGCGCCAGAGGCGGAAGCAAGTTATGTGAGTATCGGGCTCGGGAGTCCTGCGACACGTAAATGCCCAAGTACCGAAAACCCTGCTGGGCAATCTGTATTGAGCACCCACGGGGAAGGCGCGGGGTGTCACCACACAGCGTATACAGGGAAGACTTGGACCAGTTGATTACCAGGCCCGAGTGGGTACCAAAGGTTCTCAGCAGGTCAAAAACCACTATGAGCGAGCGGCAGGGGGAGGTAAGATATAGAAGGATATCGTCCGCATAGAGCGACACCCGGTCCTCGAATCCTGGAGACCACGTTATCCCGGTGATGTCAGGATGTGACCTGATCCACGCCGCCAGAGGCTCAAGCGCCAGGGCGAACAGGAGCGGCGAGAGCGGGCATCCCTGCCTAGTGCCTCTGTGCAATGCAAAAGAGGCAGACAACCGTCCATTAACAGCTACGTTCGCCAGCGGGGTAGAGTACAGGAGCCGGACCCAGCCGATGTAAACGGGTCCAAACCCCAACTTGGCTAGTACAGCCCATAAGTAGTTCCACTCCAAAGAATCAAAGGCCATAGTGGCGTCAAGTGAGGCGAGTACTGTGGGTTCACTAAGCAGGTGAGCCCGTGCCATGACCGCGCGAAGCCGTCTCAAGTTGAGCGCCGTGTTACGGTGTGGTATGAAGCCAGACTGGTCCGGATGGACCAAGTCCGAGATCACTCCCACCAGCCGGTTGGCCAACAATGTGGCCAGAATCTTGGGTTCGGCGTTCAAAAGTGAGATGGGTCGGTACGACCGGCAAAGATCACGTGGTTTCCCCTCCTTATGTATCACCACAATGGTGGCAAGTCGTTGGTCGAGCGGGAGCTCCCCGGCTTCGCGGGCTTCAAGAAATATACCCAACAGGGGCGCGGCAAGCGTGTCGGCCTTGAGTTTATACAGCTCAACCGGAATGCCATTGGGCCCCGGCGCCTTGCCTGAGCGCAACGATCGAATCGCCAATGCCACCTCATCTACGGTCAGGTCCCGTTCCATGTCCTCCCGCTCGATATCTGAGAGGCAGGGAAGCACGATGTCTTCCAGAAGGGAAGCCGAGGCAGATTCTGGCAGGGGATTCGCAGAGGTATAGACCGCCTCAAAATATTCTGCGAAGGACCCAACAATAGCTGCCGGGTCTGTAAGAGACAGTCCGTCATCACTCAGTATCTCTGGGACTACCCGGGACGCGAGCTCCCGTCTGTCCAGCCAAGCCAAAAGCTTGCCCGCTTTGTCTCCCGAGTCATAGATCCTGCCCTGTTGCTCCCTACTCAAGGCCTTCGCCGCGTCAGTGACAGTAGCCCGGAGTTCAGACTCTTTAAGGGAAAGGGCATGTAGTAGTTCGGGAGAAGGGCCCAGTGCCAGCTGAGAATTTAAATCGGCGAGGTCTGATTCCAGCCGCACCACGTCCGCGTCCCGCCGTCGGCAGGCCTCTGCAATCAGAGAGAAGGCCTCTCCGCGAAGCACGGTTTTAAAGGCCTCCCAGAGGGAAACGGTGGAGTCAACCGAACCAGTGTTCTCGGCAAAGTACCGTTCTATAGCTTTAGCCAGGAGTGCCCTGGTCTTTGGGTCCCGGAAATACCACGGATTAATGGGAGCTACCCGCGAAGTCGCGGGTATCTGGAAATCGAAGGAAACCCAAACCGGGGAATGGTCCGAAATGCCCCTAGCTAAGAGACGAGCGGTGGAAACGGACTGCGCCTGGGCCGCCGGGGTGAGTACATAGTCTATACGCGAAAGGCTGCCGTGGGCACCCGATAGGAAGGTATACTGCCGCTGGGTGGGGTGCAGTAAACGCCAGCAATAGACCATCCCCATGGAGCTCAGGAAATCCGGGAGCCAGGACTGTGAAGCACGTAGGTCTCTGGATGGGAAGCAGTCCAAGTCCCCTGAAACTACAGAATTGAAGTCACCACCCACGATTAACAAACCCTCGGGGAGACCTAAGATGGCGCCACCCAGATCCCTGAAAGTAGTCTCCTGCAGCCCCGGGGGAACATAAACCGAAACCAATACTAACGTGCGGCCCTCCCACTTGCCCACCACCGCCACAAATCTGCCCCTCTCGTCAACAAGTGTAGACTCCACCTCCAACGGGAGGGACGTGCACACCATGATGCCCACCCCTCTGGAGCCCGAGGAGAACCCCGAATGTGCCACCATTTTGAACCCACGTCTATTCAAAGCTTTACACGCATGTCCCACTAAATGGGTCTCCTGCAGGAAAACTACATCTGGCGAACAACGTTTGAGCAGTTGCAGTACAATCCCTCTTTTAATTCGGTCCCCTAATCCGTTCACGTTCCAGCTCAACAAGTTAAGAAATTTACCCCCCATCATCAAGGACGTTCCGCCCCCTCCCCCCCGCCCGCAATGGCGCCCACAAATGTATCATAGCGTTCAAACGAAACCTCAGCCAGTACAGAGAATGAAACAAATAAGAAAGTAGAAAAAACACGCCCCAACTACCCACCACCCTGCACCCCTGCATTAGACTATAAGCCACCCCAACTAGCAGTGTGCCTGTCGCCCCTTAACTAATCTACAAGAAGCCCACAAAGGAGAAAGGAGACATCCTATCCCCCCCCGTCACCCCCCATATTACTAACAAAATATTCAAACCAATAGCAGCAATGTCTTAAGCCGTTGTCCTTTGCGGCAGCCCAGCTCTCAGAGAGTCAATAGTCTGGACAATCATTCCTGCGCTTCCGCTCCTCCGGTGGTCTCCTCCGTCTGGTCCGCCGGGTCAGGTCGTTCTTGGGGCAGGGTATCGAGCCAGTGCCCTGCATCATCCGGGAAGTCGAAAAACAGAGTCCGATGGTTATGTTCAATGCGGAGTTTGGCCGGATAAAGCATAGAGTAACGCAGGCCCAAGTCTCTCAACCTTCTCTTTACCCCAGCAAAGCTCTGGCGTCGCTTCTGTACTGCCTGGGTGAAGTCTGGGAATAAGTTCACTTCCGAGTTCTGGAAGCGCAGTGGGCCCGCGGTTCTCGATGCCTGCAGGATTGCGTCTCTGTCCCTATAATTGAAAAGTCTTGCGATGATAGGGCGAGGGGAAGCGCCCGACTTCGGCGGCCCACCCGGTATCCTGTGGGCCCTCTCCAACGAGAAGAACTTACTCAGGCCCCCCGGCGCCAAGTTCTTAACCACCAGGTCCTCGACAAAAAGTTCAGTTGAGTCCTCCTCGGCCTTCTCCGGAACCCCGGTGATGCGGACATTTTGGCGTCGCGCACGACCCTCAAACTCGTCCAGTTGGCGCGCCAGCAGCCCATTCACCATCTTCAGGTCCCGCACCTCGGTCTGAATGTCGGACACATCAGTGACCAGGCTCGATGTTTTGAGATCCAGTGATTTCACCCGGTCATTAGTCTTACCGAGGTCGGTCCTGATGAGGTTTAACTCGATCTTCAGAGAGTCAACCTTGCCGGACAGTGCCTCGTGGAGAGCGTGCATCTCCGTCTTCACCCCCGTTATCGCACCCATAACATCTCGAAGCGTTATTTCGGAGTCGTCCGGGGATTCGTCCCTTCTCGGGTCTGTAGTGCGGCCTGCCAGTCCCGGTGATCCCTTAGACTGGGAGAATCGCTCCGGAATGGTGGATTGGGACTGGGGCGGTTTTCTGTTGACTCACTGAGTCTTGCCTTTGTCCGAATCTCCTTTGCCCGCCATGTTGGCACGCCCGGACAGGGTGGTCAAGAGGGGCGAGGAAGCCTTACGATGTGCGCGCAGTATGCACGATAGAGACTCCAAGGTCCGTCACTGAGGCCGTTTCGCAGTAGAGTTCAGATACCAGGGGCAGTCACCGGGGAGACGAAGCATGGGCAGGGAGGCGCCGTATGAGGACACCGCTGTACCCCTCAACGTTCGCCAATGATGCGGGCGGAGCCTCCGGGGTCCGTCGAGCTAACTAAGTCCAGGAATGTCGGATTTTCATTCCGAAAGCGGGTGCCGCCTCAGGACCGGCTCAGCAATAGATTCCCACAATCGTGGGACAGGATGGATAGCAGGATTATTGCGGAGGATCGGGAGGTCTTCGGAGCTCCGAGCTCACGCGGCCATCTTGGTCGCCGGCGAAGCTCCTCCTGACATTTTGTTTTCTTGTTAGCTATGCTATAAGTTTATATGCTTTATGGTTATGTGATGCCATGTATCTACAAAGTGTGTCTTGGTTATTACTGCTAGCTACTCTGATACAAAGCATGGGAATCTATGAAAGTTCCAATACTGGGGCAAGAAAACAAGTTACTTACCTGTAACTTTGGTTCCACAGTATTGGTAACTTTCATAGATTCCCATGCGCCCTCCCTCCTCCCCTGGGAAAGCTCAGTTTTTTGACAGAGATAGTGGCGGTTTTGCACAACAGCTACGAAAATCTGAGGCTCTGAGCTCTCTTAGGAAGGTTCTAGGGGGTGAGGCTGCTCTGATTGGTCCTGACAAAACTTTTGCCTCTTTTACACAAAGAGGGTGATAGGATACAAAAGGAGATGAGGCCTAGGCCTATTTTTTCTCTTTTGTTTCTATGATTGTGATACTACCGAGGCTCCCATTCCGACGACGGGGAATGATACAAAGCATGGGAATCTATGAAAGTTACCAATACTGGGGAACCAAAGTTACAGGTAAGTAACTTGTTTTCTTACACAACAAACAGACCCACATGCAAATGCCAAACATACATACACACTCACATCACCCACTCCAGCTCCCTCTACCTCCAAAATATAATACTCTCACCCCTCCTACTCTTACTCTTCCTTCCAAATACACTTCTTACATGTCCTTAACCCCTGTCAAACCCAAACCCACTCCTCCCAAGAAGGTTCCTTGAGATGCCTACTCTGTGTCTAGTAGATGCCCCTTCCTGAGGAGGTTACCCCTTGGCTCTATGTACAGGAGGTTAGTTATGGGCTACAAAAACACAGCCTAGTAGCAGACACTTTTGTTCTCCTTTAATGTTTTATTCTTTTTAACAAAAATGAATACAAATAATTAAATTTTACAAAGTTTGTCCTGACATTATTATTCATTTACAAATCATGATTATTAAAAATGTTAATGATGAAAATATAACATACATATTCTTACTTACATTTATGACCAAAAATACAAAAGGGTTTTGTAAATTATATATTTGTACAGTCCAAACACACTTGATAAAAAAAAGATTATAGTGGACATTAAAATTGTGATGCAGGCATTCATCACGACAATGGACACTTACGCTAACAACAAAAAAATGTTTTTAAGTGTTACTACAGGTGTGTTTATTTTTACTTGATAAGTGATAAAAAATAAACACTTCTCCTCCAGGGGATACTCATCAATAGTCATAAGCACTGAATAGTCCCGCCCACGTGCGGGACCCCGGAGCAATAGCCAATAATATGCATATATCTACATATATATATAAATACACATAAAAACCCATATATATATATATAGAGAGAGAGAGATAATATGCATATACACATACATATGCAGCCTGAAATACACCATACTAGGCTAAAAAACACTGCCATTATTGCATGTAACACTTTTACCTTTGCTAAATAAAGACATATATATTACATTATATGATAATGTTAAGAAGAAACACTGCCCTGGGTTTCTTTGAAACACACAACCTTTATTTTCAAAGGTAAAAACAGGCAGGATCATGGAGGCAGATTTAGCCTAGATAGGCTGCATAGTAACAACTGAAAAACTTGGCGCTGTGCCTTTAAGACCTCCATGAGCCTCCAGGCTCCGATCATGCACCACAGGTGACAGTTAGGTCAGTTCTTTTTTCCAGCTCCTTCTGTGAGGATCCTGGAGCATTGAGCTCGCCAGTTTGTGATATTTTATCACTTTATTCTGGTATTTCTCAAATTTTTTCGTCTTTACTCGACGTCTTTAGTCATTGTTTGACTAATTCAACAATTTTTTCCTGGTTTTTGACTATTTTTCCAGTCATATTGCGTTGAAGGGACAGATCTTCTTCTAAGGTACCTCTGTGTTCAAAATCGGCATCAAAAGCACCGTCGCGGCGACCGTCGACGTCGAGGCATCCTTCGCCCTTGAAGAAGATCACGCCGTCGAAGCAAAGTGAGAAGAGGCATGCACTTAGGCGGTCCAGGTCCGGCTCACCTACGACTGCAAGAGGGCGGGACTCGACGTCGTCTCACCGACGTCGACGGTCGCCGCCGCGAGGCTCGGAACATAAGTCAAGGACGCCATCGAGAGGTGCCATGACGTCGAACCGGCCAGCGGAGGTTTCGACGTCGAAGAGCCCAAGCCAGGTGGCGTCGAGGCACACGACATCGAGAAATTCATCGTCGTAAAGGCGCATTACGTCGACGCCCAAGAGACCATCGCCATCGAGGGAATCGTCGCCGAGGAAATCGCCGCCGAGGAAATCGCCGCTGAGGAAATCGGCGCCGGGGAAATCGACGCCGCGGAAATCGACGCCAAGGAGGAGATCACCGTTGAGGAGATTGTCGTCGAGGAGGTCGTCGTCGACGTCTCCTGCACCTAAGAAGCCTAGGACGGTGTCTAAAGAGGGTCTAAGGTTAATACTGTGTCTTCTGGGAGTTCCTCTTCCTCCCCTGAACTACAGATTGTGCAAATCTCTCCAGAGCCCTCGAGAGCACCTTCACCTATTCAGCCGGCAACTTATATCGCGCCATGCTGGCTGGGGGAGATTAGAGACTGGAAGATAAGGAAAATTAATCTTCCAAGGTCTCATTCCAGGTCACCTGTGTCTGCAAGACCTGCTTCAAGATCAAGATCCCCTCAAAGACAGTTGGTGCACTCTCCGAGAAGACATGAGCGTACTCCTCCGAGAAAGTCTCCATCAGTGAGGAGGCGGACGTCACCTTCTTCTAGATCGTCACGTCGCCACTCTTCAAGGAGGCGCGGTACTAGATCCTCTACAAGATGTACAAATTCAAAAAGGGGTTATTCACTGACACTGTCATCAACTCCTCCAAGTAGGATTTCATTGATTGATGATGTAATTACCTTTAATGAGGTTCTCTGTCGTGGAGTGGCTAAACTTAATATCGAAATGCCGGTCTCTACCACCAAGACAACGGTCATTTTAAAAACTTTGCACCAAAAGTTAACATCAAGGCCTTTACTTCCTCTGGTGCCAGGTCTGTTGGAGCCAGCGAGCATAAGTTCTTAACTCCAGCAGCATTGGGAGCAGTTCCTTCTCGGATCGCTAAGAAATATAAAGCACCGGACAATGATCCGTTCTTTCTGAGGGCTGAGCCAAAACCAGATTCTGTAATTGTCTCAGCAGCACGTAAGAATCAAGCAGGAGCGGCGTCATCTTCTGTGCCGCCGGATAAAGACAGTAAGCCTATGGACTCAGTAGGGAAGAGAATGTGTGCCACCTCTGCTTCCTACATGAAAGTCGCCAGCGCTTCAGCTTTGCTGGGTCGCTATGACCGTGCCCTATGGGACTCCATGTCTCGTTTTGCAGAAAAGCTTCCAAAAGAAGACAAACACTATTTTCTGGAGATCTTACATGAAGGTGGGCTAGTAGCTAACCAGGTGATTAGTGCAGCCGCTGATGCTTCTGATTTATCTACGCATGGTTACGCACATGGACTCTGCGCCAGGCGCTCAGCTTGGTTGAGGCTCACGGGTCTTAAGCCTGAGGCACAACACCGAATTCTTAACCTGCCCTTTAACGGAAAATCGCTCTTCAGATCTCTTGCTGACGATGAGATGTCACATATGAAAACAGAACTTGATACAGTGAGAGCTGTTGGTCTTGAGAAAAGGAAGGATTTTAAGAAAAAATACGTACGACATGAGACAGAACCAGCAGAGGGTTCAAACTCCTCAATGGACGTCTCAGCAGAATCAGGGAAGATCTCAGTTCTCCCAGCGTCGTCCTGGTCGAGGAAGAGGCGGCATTTCCAGGCAGTCTGCACCTGGAAACAAGCAGCAGCAACAGAAACAGTGATATTTTGCTTCCCCTGAGCCCGTTACCCACTTCGGAAGGGGGAAGTGTTCGTTTTTGCCTGGAAGAGTGGACAAACATCACAATAGACAAATGGGTTTTGAATAGTGTAAAGAATGGATATACCATCAGATTCAAGTCCCCTCCGCCTTCCATTCCTCCTCAAAAGTCTGTGACCCATCGTATTCATCTTTTGAGACAAGAAGTGTCTGCCTTAATCTTAAAAAATGCCATCGAGGAGGTCCCAAAGACACAGCGTCGGCAAAGCTTTTACTCCCGATATTTTCTAGTTCCAAAGAAAGGTCCAAACAAGGAGTTCAGGCCCATACTAGATCTCAGGCGCCTCAACCAATTCATTTGGCGAGAAAAGTTCAGAATGTTGGCGTTACATCAAATAATTCCACTTCTGCAACAAGGGGACTGGATGTGCTCCATAGATCTTCAGGATGTTTATTTTCACATCCCCATTGCCCCAAAGCATCGGAGGTTTCTAAGGTTTTGCATCCAAACACGCCACTTCCAGTTCACCGTCCTACCCTTCGGGCTAAAGTCAGCTCCTCGCACGTTTTCAAAGTGCATGGCAGTCGTAGCGGCTTTCCTGAGGAAGAGACACATTTTCGTATATCCTTACCTAGACGATTGGCTTTTAAAGAGTGCGTCTCTGATTCTGCTACAGCAACATCTCACGTTCTGCATACACCAGCTGCGGAGACTCGGCCTGCATGTGAACTTCAAAAAATCTATCCTCAATCCAACGCAGAGAATACATTACCTGGGCGCACTTCTGGATTCAAAGGACGCAAAAGCATATCCTTCGGAGGAGAGACTATCCTCTATTCTCCTCAAGTGTCAAAAGCTACTGAAGACTCCTCGACCCACGGCCAGGCAGATCTCGTCTCTTCTAGGGTCCATGGATTCATGCATTTTCCTCGTTTCCAAACGCCAGGCTTCACATGAGACCTCTGCAACAGTCTCTGGAGGACCAGTGGTCGCAGTTTTCGAATCGTTGGTAGGACAAACTGTCACTACCCTGGTCAGTAAAGATCTCCATCCGATGGTGGATGCAGCGGAGTCATCTGGTAGTGGGAGTCTCTTTTCAGGAAGACATGCCCAGATAATCACTGGTGACAGATGCGTCCCTTCAGGGATGGGGCGCTCATCTGGGATCGCTTGAGATTCAAGGAGTGTGGTCAGAGAAAGAAAGACTGTATCATATAAACATGTTGGAACTCAGAGCTGTCCACCCAGCTCTCAAGGCTTTCTTTCCTGCGATCAAGACATCCTCCCTGCTTGTTCAAACGGACAATACAACAACGATGTACTATCTGAACAAGCAGGGCGGAACGAGATCCAGGCCTCTGTCGCTCGAAGCGCAAGCTATTTGGAAGTGGCTTCTGGCTCGGGGTATGAGCATATCAGCGGTCCATCTGCCAGGTGTCCTCAACATCCAAGCGGACGACCTAAGCAGACACTTCGCAGACGCACACGACTGGGTCTTAAAAGAAGAAGTAATAAAAGATGTCTTCCAGGCCTGGGGGACTCCAGAAATCGATCTTTTTGCGGACGCTGGAAACGCAAAATGCCACGTCTTCGTGTCCAGATACCCACAACGAGGGTCCGAGGGGAATGCTCTATGGAAGGACTGGTCAGAGACATTACTCTACGCTTTTCCACCGATTCCACTCATTCCCTTGGTGATCAAGAAACTGTACAAGTCCAAGACAGGCATGATCCTGGTGGCTCCGGATTGGCCACGCCAATACGGTACCCGGATCTCCTGTATCTGTCCAAAGTACCGCACAGGAGGCTGCCTTGCTGTCCGGATCTGCTGACCAGAGAGAACGGCAGACTGTTCCATCCCAACCTGCCGTCCCTGAAGCTAGCATTGTGGCTCCTGGGTTTGTCCAATATGGACATTTAGGTCTCTCGCAGGACTGTATGCACATTTTGAGAGAGGCGAGAAGAGCTTCTACAAGAAAGTCGTATGCTTTCAAGTGGAAGCGCTTTTTCATGTGGTGTGTTGCTGAAGGTCATGACCCGATTCGAGGTCAAGAACAGGTACTGTTACCATACTTACTTTCTTTGGCCAAAGCAGGTTTACAGTATTCTTCTATAAAGGTCCATCTGGCAGCAATAACAGCATATCGAAAGTCTCCCACTCAGGTTTCTTTCTTTCAAATGCCAGTGGTAAAAGATTTTCTGGAGGGTCTCAAGAAAGTTTACCCTCCGATGAGGGGTCCCTCTCCGCCTTGGGAGTTGAATGTGGTTTTGTCTAAATTGATGGGTCCCCCATTCAAACCTATTCATAGGGCGTCCCTTCAACATCTGTCGTGAAAGGTGGCCTTCCTAGTAGCTATCACTTCTGCGCGCAGGGTGAGCGAGATACAGGCTTGTTGTACTACAGAACCTTATCTCGTTTTCCATGCGAATATAGTGGTGCTTCGCACTCATCCGAGATTCCTTCCTAAGGTGTTCTCGGATTTTCACATTTACCAGTCAGTTACACTGCCTACGTTTTTTGCTAGTCCGGACACTCCACCTGAGAAAGCTCTACACTCTTTGGACCTAAAAAGAGTTCTGAAATTTTATCTTGACAAAAACAAGAATGTTCGAAAGTCTGATCATTTGTTTGTGAACTATGGCCCTCTGAATACAGGCTTGTCTGCATCTAAGAGGTCCATTTCTAGATGGATTGTGTCATGCATTATGTTATCTTATCAGTTGGCACGGAAACAGCTCCCGGGCAAGCCGAGAGCGCATTCCACTAGAGGAAAAGCTGCTACGATAGCAATGCTTAAAAATGTTCATATCCATGAGATTTGTAAGGCAGCTACGTGGCGCTCGGTCCATACCTTTACACGCCATTACTGCCTTGATTCTGATACTCAGACAGATGCTCAAGTTGGTCAAGCATCCCTGAGGAATTTGTTTGGGTAATGTTTATTAGTATACTGTTTAGAGAGACTGGTATTCGTCCAGAGGGTATGGGATGGGCTTGCTACTCTATTCAGTGCTTATGACTATTGATGAGTATCCCCTGGAAAAGAAGGATGAGTTACTTACCTGTAATCCTAGTTCTCTTCCAGGGGTATACTCATCAAAGTCATAAGCAACCCACCCTCCTCCCCGGGCGAATACCAGGACTGTCTTTTTTTCCATGTTACCCATGCTGTGATTACACTGTTATACGCCGCCCAAAAAGAACTGACCTAACTGTCACCTGTGGTGCATGATGGGAGCCTGGAGGCTCATGGAGGTCTTAAAGGCACGGCGCCAAGTTTTTCAGTTGTTACTATGCAGCCTATCTAGGCTAAATCTGCCTCTATGATCCTGCCTGTTTTTACGTTTGAAAATAAAGGTTGTGTGTTTCAAAGAAACCCAGGGCAGTGTTTCTTCTTTACATTATCATATAATGTAATATATATGTCTTTATTTAGCAAATGTAAAAGTGTTACATGCAATAATGGCAGTGTTTTTTAGCCTAGTATGGTGTATTTCAGGCTGCATATGTATGTGTATGTGCATATTATCTATATATATATGTTTTTTTTATGTGTATTTGTATATATATGTAGATATATGCATATTATTGGCTATTGCTCCGGGGTCCCGCACGTGGGTGGGACTATTCAGTGCTTATGACTTTGATGAGTATAACCCTGGAAGAGAACTAGGATTACAGGTAAGTAACTTATCCATATGCATTACACCTTACAAAACAAAGAGCAAATACAAATTTTTATGAAATACAGACAAAGGGAAATGTTACATTAATAAATATATAAAATTATTTAAGTTTAGAACTAACATTGGTTTTACATGTGTTTGAAAAAATAATAAAAATATGATAGTTTGCAAAATATAATTAAACACACCTGGATGGACACATTTTTAACTGATGTCAAATTTTGTGTAAATGCCCTCTATCATGAAGGCAGCTTTCACTAAATTTGGAAATTAAATCAAATTATACAGGTGTGTTTCTTTAACACCTTGGCTTCTAGGGGGTTTTCCACTCCTGTGCTGCATTCTTGAGATTCCCATTGTTCATGACAAAGCCAGCTCGTCATAAGCACAGCGCAGGTAAAACCCATGACGAGCTGGCTTTGTCATCAGCACTGAAGGGGTTAAATTTTGACAACATTACATACATATTCATTACATATTAGTAAAATGTTGCTTGCAAGAGAGATTTAAAAATGCACAAGTCCACTGTTAATGTAAACAAACAACTCAAAAGTAAATAATTTAAAATGAAGCTTACCTTCAATTCCGGCAATGACGGGGTTGATTTGCTTCATGGTCTAATAGCGATCCAGAAAAGGGGGTGGTGATGAACAGAGTGTCTGAATTAAGCAGACCACTCTTACCCAGTCCAAAGATCAGGGCTTGATCCATCACCGTTATTTAGCTCACTGCACCATCCCAGCTCAGAACCTGGCTATATGCAAATCAGTCTGTCCCTGGCCCAGTGCATCATGGGAACAGGGCAGACTAAACTACCAAGCCAATTCTTCACCAGAAAGGAGACAAGCTTCCGGGGACCGGTTTCTGGCATTTCAGCCGTCGTCGGCCCGGCTTGCTTGAATCCTGATGGTGCAGTGAGCAAGGGACTCATGTCTGAGTATACCCTGCCACACCTATAGTGGCCAAAAACGATCCAGAAAAGGGGGTGGTGATGAACAGAGTGTCTGAATTAAGCAGACCACTCTTACCCAGTCCAAAGATCAGGGCTTGATCCATCACCGTTATTTAGCTCACTGCACCATCCCAGCTCAGAACCTGGCTATATGCAAATCAGTCTGTCCCTGGCCCAGTGCATCATGGGAACAGGGCAGACTAAACTACCAAGCCAATTCTTCACCAGAAAGGAGACAAGCTTCCAGGGACCGGTTTCTGGCATTTCAGCCATCGTCGGCCCGGCTTGCTTGAATCCTGATGGTGCAGTGAGCAAGGGACTCATGTCTGAGTATACCCTGCCACACCTATAGTGGCCAAAAACGATCCAGAAAAGGGGGTGGTGATGAACAGAGTGTCTGAATTAAGCAGACCACTCTTACCCAGTCCAAAGATCAGGGCTTGATCCATCACCGTTATTTAGCTCACTGCACCATCCCAGCTCAGAACCTGGCTATATGCAAATCAGTCTGTCCCTGGCCCAGTGCATCATGGGAACAGGGCAGACTAAACTACCAAGCCAATTCTTCACCAGAAAGGAGACAAGCTTCCGGGGACCGGTTTCTGGCATTTCAGCCGTCGTCGGCCCGGCTTGCTTGAATCCTGATGGTGCAGTGAGCAAGGGACTCATGTCTGAGTATACCCTGCCACACCTATAGTGGCCAGAAACGATCCAGAAAAGGGGGTGGTGATGAACAGAGTGTCTGAATTAAGCAGACCACTCTTACCCAGTCCAAAGATCAGGGCTTGATCCATCACCGTTATTTAGCTCACTGCACCATCCCAGCTCAGAACCTGGCTATATGCAAATCAGTCTGTCCCTGGCCCAGTGCATCATGGGAACAGGGCAGACTAAACTACCAAGCCAATTCTTCACCAGAAAGGAGACAAGCTTCCGGGGACCGGTTTCTGGCATTTCAGCCGTCGTCGGCCCGGCTTGCTTGAATCCTGATGGTGCAGTGAGCAAGGGACTCATGTCTGAGTATACCCTGCCACACCTATAGTGGCCAAAAACGATCCAGAAAAGGGGGTGGTGATGAACAGAGTGTCTGAATTAAGCAGACCACTCTTACCCAGTCCAAAGATCAGGGCTTGATCCATCACCGTTATTTAGCTCACTGCACCATCCCAGCTCAGAACCTGGCTATATGCAAATCAGTCTGTCCCTGGCCCAGTGCATCATGGGAACAGGGCAGACTAAACTACCAAGCCAATTCTTCACCAGAAAGGAGACAAGCTTCCGGGGACCGGTTTCTGGCATTTCAGCCGTCGTCGGCCCGGCTTGCTTGAATCCTGATGGTGCAGTGAGCAAGGGACTCATGTCTGAGTATACCCTGCCACACCTATAGTGGCCAAAAACGATCCAGAAAAGGGGGTGGTGATGAACAGAGTGTCTGAATTAAGCAGACCACTCTTACCCAGTCCAAAGATCAGGGCTTGATCCATCACCGTTATTTAGCTCACTGCACCATCCCAGCTCAGAACCTGGCTATATGCAAATCAGTCTGTCCCTGGCCCAGTGCATCATGGGAACAGGGCAGACTAAACTACCAAGCCAATTCTTCACCAGAAAGGAGACAAGCTTCCAGGGACCGGTTTCTGGCATTTCAGCCATCGTCGGCCCGGCTTGCTTGAATCCTGATGGTGCAGTGAGCAAGGGACTCATGTCTGAGTATACCCTGCCACACCTATAGTGGCCAAAAACGATCCAGAAAAGGGGGTGGTGATGAACAGAGTGTCTGAATTAAGCAGACCACTCTTACCCAGTCCAAAGATCAGGGCTTGATCCATCACCGTTATTTAGCTCACTGCACCATCCCAGCTCAGAACCTGGCTATATGCAAATCAGTCTGTCCCTGGCCCAGTGCATCATGGGAACAGGGCAGACTAAACTACCAAGCCAATTCTTCACCAGAAAGGAGACAAGCTTCCGGGGACCGGTTTCTGGCATTTCAGCCGTCGTCGGCCCGGCTTGCTTGAATCCTGATGGTGCAGTGAGCAAGGGACTCATGTCTGAGTATACCCTGCCACACCTATAGTGGCCAGAAACGATCCAGAAAAGGGGGTGGTGATGAACAGAGTGTCTGAATTAAGCAGACCACTCTTACCCAGTCCAAAGATCAGGGCTTGATCCATCACCGTTATTTAGCTCACTGCACCATCCCAGCTCAGAACCTGGCTATATGCAAATCAGTCTGTCCCTGGCCCAGTGCATCATGGGAACAGGGCAGACTAAACTACCAAGCCAATTCTTCACCAGAAAGGAGACAAGCTTCCGGGGACCGGTTTCTGGCATTTCAGCCGTCGTCGGCCCGGCTTGCTTGAATCCTGATGGTGCAGTGAGCAAGGGACTCATGTCTGAGTATACCCTGCCACACCTATAGTGGCCAAAAACGATCCAGAAAAGGGGGTGGTGATGAACAGAGTGTCTGAATTAAGCAGACCACTCTTACCCAGTCCAAAGATCAGGGCTTGATCCATCACCGTTATTTAGCTCACTGCACCATCCCAGCTCAGAACCTGGCTATATGCAAATCAGTCTGTCCCTGGCCCAGTGCATCATGGGAACAGGGCAGACTAAACTACCAAGCCAATTCTTCACCAGAAAGGAGACAAGCTTCCGGGGACCGGTTTCTGGCATTTCAGCCGTCGTCGGCCCGGCTTGCTTGAATCCTGATGGTGCAGTGAGCAAGGGACTCATGTCTGAGTATACCCTGCCACACCTATAGTGGCCAAAAACGATCCAGAAAAGGGGGTGGTGATGAACAGAGTGTCTGAATTAAGCAGACCACTCTTACCCAGTCCAAAGATCAGGGCTTGATCCATCACCGTTATTTAGCTCACTGCACCATCCCAGCTCAGAACCTGGCTATATGCAAATCAGTCTGTCCCTGGCCCAGTGCATCATGGGAACAGGGCAGACTAAACTACCAAGCCAATTCTTCACCAGAAAGGAGACAAGCTTCCGGGGACCAGTTTCTGGCATTTCAGCCGTCGTCGGCCCGGCATGCTTGAATCCTGATGGTGCAGTGAGCAAGGGACTCATGTCTGAGTATACCCTGCCACACCTATAGTGGCCAAAAACGATCCAGAAAAGGGGGTGGTGATGAACAGAGTGTCTGAATTAAGCAGACCACTCTTACCCAGTCCAAAGATCAGGGCTTGATCCATCACCGTTATTTAGCTCACTGTACCATCCCAGCTCAGAACCTGGCTATATGCAAATCAGTCTGTCCCTGGCCCAGTGCATCATGGGAACAGGGCAGACTAAACTACCAAGCCAATTCTTCACCAGAAAGGAGATAAGCTTCCGGGGACCGATTTCTGGCATTTCAGCCGTCGTCGGCCCGGCTTGCTTGAATCCTGATGGTGCAGTGAGCAAGGGACTCATGTCTGAGTATACCCTGACACACCTATAGTGGCCAAAAACGATCCAGAAAAGGGGGTGGTGATGAACAGAGTGTCTGAATTAAGCAGACCACTCTTACCCAGTCCAAAGATCAGGGCTTGATCCATCACCGTTATTTAGCTCACTGCACCATCCCAGCTCAGAACCTGGCTATATGCAAATCAGTCTGTCCCTGGCCCAGTGCATCATGGGAACAGGGCAGACTAAACTACCAAGCCAATTCTTCACCAGAAAGGAGACAAGCTTCCGGGGACCGGTTTCTGGCATTTCAGCCGTCGTCGGCCCGGCTTGCTTGAATCCTGATGGTGCAGTGAGCAAGGGACTCATGTCTGAGTATACCCTGCCACACCTATAGTGGCCAAAAACGATCCAGAAAAGGGGGTGGTGATGAACAGAGTGTCTGAATTAAGCAGACCACTCTTACCCAGTCCAAAGATCAGGGCTTGATCCATCACCGTTATTTAGCTCACTGCACCATCCCATCTCAGAACCTGGCTATATGCAAATCAGTCTGTCCCTGGCCCAGTGCATCATGGGAACAGGGCAGACTAAACTATCAAGCCAATTCTTCACCAGAAAGGAGACAAGCTTCCGGGGACCGGTTTCTGGCATTTCAGCCGTCGTCGGCCCGGCTTGCTTGAATCCTGATGGTGCATTGAGCAAGGGACTCATGTCTGAGTATACCCTGCCACACCTATAGTGGCCAAAAACGATCCAGAAAAGGGGGTGGTGATGAACAGAGTGTCTGAATTAAGCAGACCACTCTTACCCAGTCCAAAGATCAGGGCTTGATCCATCACCGTTATTTAGCTCACTGCACCATCCCAGCTCAGAACCTGGCTATATGCAAATCAGTCTGTCCCTGGCCCAGTGCATCATGAGAACAGGGCAGACTAAACTACCAAGCCAATTCTTCACCAGAAAGGAGACAAGCTTCCGGGGACCGGTTTCTGGCATTTCAGCCGTCGTCGGCCCGGCTTGCTTGAATCCTGATGGTGCAGTGAGCAAGGGACTCATGTCTGAGTATACCCTGCCACACCTTTAGTGGCCAAAAACGATCCAGAAAAGGGGGTGGTGATGAACAGAGTGTCTGAATTAAGCAGACCACTCTTACCCAGTCCAAAGATCAGGGCTTGATCCATCACCGTTATTTAGCTCACTGCACCATCCCAGCTCAGAACCTGGCTATATGCAAATCAGTCTGTCCCTGGCCCACTGCATCATGGGAACAGGGCAGACTAAACTACCAAGCCAATTCTTCACCAGAAAGGAGACAAGCTTCCGGGGACCGGTTTCTGGCATTTCAGCCGTCGTCGGCCCGGCTTGCTTGAATCCTGATGGTGCAGTGAGCAAGGGACTCATGTCTGAGTATACCCTGCCACACCTATAGTGGCCAAAAACGATCCAGAAAAGGGGGTGGTGATGAACAGAGTGTCTGAATTAAGCAGACCACTCTTACCCAGTCCAAAGATCAGGGCTTGATCCATCACCGTTTTTTAGCTGACTGCACCATCCCAGCTCAGAACTTGGCTATATGCAAATTAGTCTGACCCTGGCCCAGTGCATCATGGGAACAGGGCAGACCAAACTACCAAGCCAATTCTTATAATGGGAAGGAAACAAGCTTCCGGGGACCGGTTTCTGGCATTTCAGCCGTCTTCGGCCCGGCTTGCTTGAATCCTGATGGTGCAATGAGCTATGGCCCTAGGCAGTAACTTATTGGTTATTTAATCACACAGGCAGTACTCATGGTGTTATAAAGTGATACACTCATAGAACCCTTGCATGTAGAATTACCTAGGCATCATTTATGTAATAGTCTGTTGGTTTATATTTGGTACAAGAATTGGCTTGGTAGTTTGGTCTGCCCTGTTCCCATGATGCACTGGGCCAGGGACAGACTCATTTGCATATAGCCAGGTTCTGAGCTGGGATGGTGCAGTGAGCTAAAAAACGGTGATGGATCAAGCCCTGATCTTTGGACTGGGTAGGAGTGGTCTGCTTAATTCAGACACTCTGTCCATCACCACCCCCTTTTCTGAATCGTCATGGTCTAATAGCAGCAGCAAAGGGAGGACTTGTGCATGCAGTTTCATGGCCGAAAAGGAATTAGGAAAAAGAAACAAAGGTAAGATTCTACCTTGCATCCCTTCGACACCGCCAACTCAGGTGAGGTGGCTTACCCACCACAGTTATGTCAGCGGGCAAGCACATCGTAATAGGCCCAGCGGAAAAATGGGATGAACTCCCTCCAACAGCCACTTTTGGGGAAACACCCATTACAACGAATGTATTAGTTTGCGATGCAATCTCAACGCGACTTTTACATTGCGAGCGGCATTACACCGCATGCTTTCGGGACGCATGCTACAACAACGCAGCTACTTATACTTCGCTGGCGATTGCATCGCTGGGATGGGGTAGCATGCGTCCCGAAATAGTTGCATCGCCGGGGATGGAGTAGCATGCGTCCCGAAATAGTTGCATCGCCGGGTATCGAATAAATCACAAACGAAACGCACGCACATTAATAGACAGTGTGTAAAATGAGAATTAGCACACAATTAACAGAGACAGCGAACTGTTGCTCATTGCATAATTGAAATAGTTACTGTGTATAATACATCACAAACCAAACGGGTGTAAATTAGCACACAATTAATTACGACAGAGCACGCTGATTAATAGACAGGTTGTGCTAAGTGTGTAAACAAAGAAATTCGCACAGCAGCATGAGCATGCAAATAATAGAGAGTAAAGTGTGTAATGGGTGGATGGATGGGTGGATGGATGCATGATGGATGGGTGGATGGATGATGGATGGATGGGTGGATGGATGGGTGGCTGGGTGGTGGATGCTCCACTGGCTACCCGTCAATAAGAGGATCACCTTCCGTCTGCTTACCCACGCACACAAATCACTCTACGACATCGGACCAGATTGCCTCAACTCTCGACTGTCCTTCTACACCCCCTCCCGCCAACTACGTTCTTCCGGCCAAGCCCTCGCCACGATACCTCGCATTAACAAGACCACCATGGGAGGCAGATCCTTTTCATACCTGGCTGCTAAGACATGGAACTCACTCCCCGCTTACATTCGCCTCACCCAGAACCACCTAGCGTTCAGAAAGCAGCTTAAAACGTGGATATTTGACAAATAATCCTCCTCCCCTCCTAAGCGCCTTGAAACCCTCTGGGTATGTAGTGCGCTATACAAATTTTATGACTTGACTTGACTTGACATGCATGGTGGATGGGTAGATTGATGGATGGGTGGCTGGGTGGTGGATGCATGATGGATGGGTGGATGGATGGGTGTCTGGGTGGTGGGTGCATGATGGGTGAATGGATGGGTGGCTGGGTGGTGGATGCATGATGGATGGGTGCATGATTTGGTGGCTGGGTGGTGGATGCCTGATGGATGGGTGGATGGATGGGTGGTGGATGCAAGATGGATGGGTGGGTGGATGGATGGATTGGTGGCTGAGTGGTGGATGCATGATGGATGGGTGCATGATGGATAGGTGGATGGATGGGTGTCTGGGTGGTGGGTGCATGATGGATTGGTGGTGGATGCATGATGGATGGATGGGTGGCTGGGTGGTGGATGCATGATGGATGGGTGTCTAGATGGTGGGTGAATGATGGGTGGATGGATGGGTGGGTGGATGGGTGGGTGGATGGATGGGTGGTGGATGCATGGTGGATGGATGGATAGGTGGCTGGCTGGTGGATGCATGATGGATGGGTGTCTAGATGGTGGGTGCATGATGGATGGGTGGGTGGATGGATGGGTATGGATGCATGACGGATGGATGCATGATGGATGGGTGCATGGATTGGTGGCTGGGTGATGGATGCCTGATAGATGGATGGGTGGATGAATGCATGATGGGTGGGTGTATGGGTGGGTGGCTGGGTGGTGGGTGCATGATAGAAGGATGATGATAGTTGGATGGTCGCCTAGCAGCCCTTGTAAAGTGCTCCGCTGCTACTGCGCATGCACACCCCGGAAACAAAACTGAATGCGCTCATCACCTAGCAAACGTTCATTTCACTAAGTGTTGCAGTTTTGTCCCAATAAATAACAACACACGAGAATAAGGGAAAATCCGTCAATTTTTATTCGTATTACATTGTATTGATATCACATAAATAGGTACTTCTGATTTATGTAATTGATACTTTAGATTTATGGAATTACTGACATTATTTACATTTTATTTACACTGGAAACACAGACGCCATGATTTCACGTTGTGCATTCTTGTTTGATGTTACACAGAAATTGCTGGTGGAACATTTGCATATAACATTGACAGTATTGTGTATTATGAAGATTAGCTGTGATAAACAGACACGTACAATCATTCTTAAGCAAAGGAATTCAGTATATGTGCAACGGAAGCTAGGTAGTCACTAACCACAGACAAGGAAAAAAGTTTTAGTGCTGCCAATAGTTGAGCAGACATTTCCTTTGTGCGATGGGAAAGATGTGGATTTAAAGTACATGCTAACGATTGTGACATGCACATTTCCTGGTAGCTTTGCTCCTTTCGCAAAATCTCTACAAAATGGCAGAAATTAGGGTGCGGTTTGCCAATACTCGTGTTTAAAGAGTTGTGTCAACCCTCTATGGCATTGTTTGTCTTTGCTCCTCCCTCTAAGCAGGTTGAGTAGCAGTTCCACCAGTCCACAGGAAAACGTGGTTTCCTCCGGTGACCTGACCTGCTTAGATGGCCAATCCATGTGTCTTCAAAATAATTTAAAATTGGTGCCAATTTGTCTTTGTTTGCTATAAAGTACTCAGACTGAGTAATCGATGTGTAGTACTCGCCTACACTGAAACTGTAGTTTGCTGTCAGACGCATAATCCTCAATTAGGGATGTTTTTTGGATTTTACGCCAAAACGCCTGAGAAAAGTGGAAAAAACATCCTTGGATTTGGGTATCCATGTACAATTTGGTTATAGTATTAAGCATTGGTAATTCAAAGTCAATGATTACTTTTCTCTGACTTTTGTTTGGGATTTTTAATTTTAGGACTGACAAAAATTCTGTATATGTTGATGATTGTTTGTCTGGTAGTAAACTGTACACTAAAGGAACTACTGTGCTGTTAACATAGCCTTGAATAGTGTGTATTTGGGTGAAAGGGGTGGGAGTACTTTTAAAGGTACCATCCATTACCCAAACATCACTGTTCTCCAACCTAGTTAGATTACGGGGGGTACTAAATATTAAAATACGCTTTTGAGAATTTTCATTGTCATATAATAGAAACGGTTCGTTCGCAACTGTAAGAGAAAGTTCACGAGGAATTGTTATATCTGAAAAGGTTTATGGTGTAGCGCGTTTAGGATTTGTTGCCTGTTTCTTACTTTGGATTATTTGCCACAGGTTTGGAATAGTGGGCATACTACTAGCAACATGTTCAGGAATGTTTTGGGATACCTCCCTTAAAATAGCAGCGCAAGGGTCATTGGAGTTGCCTGCAATCACTTTCATTTCATTTATAGATTCTCTCACTTCAATTGTATGCAGGGGCAGAGTGGTTATGGTCGGTGCTTCTTAAAAAAGAGTCACCCAGAGTAACCGCTCGGCCTCCGCAATGGCTGGAGTAGTATTGGACACACCGCCAATGACCCCTTGGCTCCAAATGTCTCTCCTTACAATATATATAACACTGTGTTTTAGTAGACGGTTTCCTCTGCTGGAGGTGATGTATTTGGCCATCTTCCGGTCCGACATTTCCTGTAAAAGAAAAAGCAAAGGGAATCATTTCCAAGACACAAACAGAAACATTATTTGCTGTTGCAAGTCGTAAAAGGTGTAGACCAGCGGTCTTCAATCTGTGGGGCGCGACACCCAGGGGGGTCGTGGAGTCCTGGGAAGGGGGTTGCAGATTCTGCAGAGTGCAGTTCCTGGAATTGGGCTGAGGGTGCTCGGCGGAGGCTTAATTCACACCGAGGTGTGAAAAACATCAACGCCTCATTAACAAGTAAAAGGTCTTTTAAAGACCTGTCAAGTACTTGGGTGTGACTGTGTGTGTGTCCCTGAAGCTGTTACAGCCGGGCTCACATACACAAGCTGGGGGGAGCTGAGGGGGGGGGGGCTGGGGGAGTGGCTGTAGTGTAGCCCTTTGAGTTCAATGGATGTTGCGCACCTGGAGCTGTGGGTCCAGTGACACGTCCCCCGCACCCAGCAGGGAGGCACAGAGATGCCCTCCCATGAGTGGGAAAGAAGAAGGAAGACGACGCAGAGAGATACTGATCCCTCCCTCCCCCCCATGAGAGAGGCACAGAAAAGGTGGGTGGATGAATGATGGGTGGATGGATGGATGAAAGGCTGAAGGATGGATGGATGTGTGAAAAGGTGGGTGGATGAATGATGAGTGGATGGATGGAAGGATGAAAGGGTGGATGGATGAAGGATAGATTAGTGAAGGATAGATGTATGGATGGAAGAATGAAAGGGTGGGCGGAAGGATGGACGGATGAAAGGGTGGATGGATGAATGATGGATGGATGGATGTGTGAAAAGGTGGGGGATGAATGATGGGTAGATGGATGGATGAAAAGGTGGGTGGATGGATGGATGAAAGGGTGGATAGGTGAAGGATGGATGTATGGATGGGAGGATGAAAGGGTGGGTGGATGCAGGATGGGAAGATGAAAGGGTGGATGGATGTATGAATGGATAAAAGGTTGCATGGATGAATGATGGATGGATGTGTGAAAAGGTGGGTGGATGAATGATGGGTGGATGGAAGGAAGGGTGGATGGGTAAAGGATGGATGTATGGATGGAAGGATGAAAGGGTGGATGGACGAAGGATGGATGTATGGATGGAAGGATGAAAGGGTGGATGGATGTATGAATGGATAAAAGGTTGCATGGATGAATGATGGATGGATGTGTGAAAAGGTGGGTGGATGAATGATGGGTGGATGGACGGAAGGGTGGATGGGTAAAGGATGGGTGAATGGATGGATGTATGGATGTGTGAAAAGGTGTGTGGATGGATGAATGAAAGGGTGGATGGATGAATGATGGATGTATGGATGGAAGGATGAAAGGGTGAAAGGATAAAGGATAGATTGGTGAAGGATAGATGTATGGATGGAAGAAAGAAAGGGTGGACAGATGAAGGATGGATGGATGAAAGGGTGGATGGATGGATGTGTGAAAAGGTGGGGGGATGAATGATGGGTAGATGGATGGATGAAAGGGTGGGTGGATGGATGGATGAAAGGGTGGATAGGTGAAGGATGGATGTATGGATAGGAGGATGAAAGGGTGGGTGGATGAAGGATGGGAAGATGAAAGGGTGGATGGATGTATGAATGGATAAAAGGTTGCATGGATGAATGATGGATGGATGTGTGAAAAGGTGGGTGGATGCATGATGGGTGGATGGAAGGAAGGGTGGATGGGTAAAGGATGGATGTATGGATGGAAGGATGAAAGGGTGGATGGATGAAGGATAGATGTATGGATGGAAGGATGAAAAGGTGGATGGATGGATGTGTGAATGTGTGGGTGGATGAATGATGGAGGGATGTGATGAGGTCTAACAGGCGCATTTATGGTGGTCAAAAGTTGATGATGAGGAGTACCAGTTTCTAGAAACTTTTGTCGGAAGGGGGTCCTTACGCCTAAAAGGTTTTACAGGGGGGTCTCGGCAACAAAAAGTTTGAAGACCTCTGGTGTAGACGGTTAAAGGTACATGACTTCCAAAAAAAGGAAACAAGCATTGGCATAGCCAATAGGTCTCGCCTTTGGGACCTAATGTGTTTAGCCCGAACTTTTGGCTATGTTGTTGAGCATTGTGGCTGCTGTGCATTATGTTGAAAAAAAAAAAGTGTTAAACAGTTTTGTTACCTTTATACAAACAAAAGCAACATTATATGCAACTGAAAAACCTGATTACAAAAAGATTTAAACATAAAACTTGTCTTCTACTTTTTTTGTGCTTGCACTGCTGACAACTACTTCCTGTTCTCATGCTTGATTGTTATCATTTTTTTGTTATGGGAGAGCGGGACATAAATGATGGAGGAGTGGATGCTATGGAGCATATAATAATGTGGCAGTGAGTGGTATAGGTGTGGAGTGTATCTAGCATTCAGTAGAGTGTAATTATGTGGCACTGAGTGGTATTGTGTGGGGTCTAAGTTGCATTCAGTAGAGTGTAATTATGTGGCAATTAGTGGTTTTTGGAGTGTATGTTGCATTGCGTGCAGTGTAATTATGTGGCATGTAAATATATGGCACTCAGTGTTATTTGGTGTGTATGTTGCGTTGGGCGCACTGTAATTATGTAGCATATAATTATGTGGCACAGAGTGTTATTGGTGTGTGGAAGTGGGGGTGTAACAGGAGTGAGAGGTGGTGTGGGAATGGGGGTAGAGAAGCAGACAATACAGGGATCCTCTACTGACAGAATCTTGAGGGGGCTGAAACCGTGCACGGGCAGAAGCTAAGGGGTTAAATACTCCCAGAGCAATACTCCTCACATGCACTGTAGGCAATCCGCCTGGAAAAGCCTTTGGGAGCATTTTTGAAAGCCCCTACTTAATATCTCGCCAAGGCATTGCTAACGCGATGGCTTAAGCTAGACATAAAAACAATGATTGGGATAGCGGCCATAACCCTACACATTTTGGTATACAATAGAAATGATTACGTACATCAGCACCTACAAAATTTGGTACAAAAACAATTGGTTCATTCACAAATTATCATTGTAAGCTCTTTTACCTTTTGGTCACTGTGCTCTGGCACTTTGCGATGACACTCAAAAATGTTGCTTGCCTTGCAACTACGTTACCTTTGAGACTCTGTAACATAAAAAAAAAAAGACATGAGTTTGCGTTGGGATTATTAGTTGAGTGTTTAAACGGCGAACATCCATTGCAACGATGTAATCAACTAGGGACAACAGAGAAATGGTAAATTAAGATCTTTTGTGGACACCATAAAAAAGCAAGTAATAATGGTGAACACCCATTACAGCAATGGGCTCTCATCGCGGTCGCATTACAATGCAAGTTTTACTTTGCGGGAACGATTACATAGTATGCATGCTTTTACATAGAATGGTTTGGCACATCGCATGCTGTTATAACTCAGGTTTGGAATACTTGGGTTTGTCACTTTACATAAAAAAATTAAATCTCAATGGTACCTGAATTTGGAGTGATAAATAAATAACTAATATAAAAATATGGGCATTGTCTGAATACTACATGTGATTTTAGGTTTATGGCAATTGCGTGATTAATAAGATTGGTATAATACGTGTATTATGTATTTAAGATGGGATTATGGACAGTGCGTTTTTTCAGTTGGGATATCACACAGCGCACAGAGGCCCCATTCCTTAACGCAGGGCTCTTTGCTTCCATGGCTCGTGAATATGTTTGTGGGGACAACAGCACTTTGGCACAGGGTAAGGGGGCGTGGCTACCACACCAAAATCCGATTTAATACCCAGGTGAAGAAAATAAAGGTTTGTCTGCAACTTTTCGGAGTCACACACCTGTCTGAACCCTAACCCAGGGCTCCTTGTACCCTATAACTTTACTGAGGCTCCAGACACACGCGTAATCCCTTTTACAATCAAGGAATTGGGATAGCCCTGGCTTTGTCAATTTAAAAAGTGTAGAAATCTGCATTAACCCACAGAGCTAAAGTGTGGGTGTCTTACGAAGGCATGGGCGTTAGAATGTAGATATGCATGTGCAGTGCTCTCGTGACTGGGATCGGACTGCACACGCATTCACGTGTCTGTGAGCCTGGCTCGTGGCCGCAGCCTCAGTCTTTGAGGCTGATGCCATGAGTGCACGTTTAAAGAATACACGACTGACAGCGCACAATACTCAGGTGAGAGACTTGCACCTGCTAAATAACGTTTTTAAAGTTGAAAGGATGAGGGTGGCGCATTCTGAATGTCTGTCGTAGTAGTGTGGGAAGAGGCTGGGCCAGGTGGACCCTGTGACAGTGTATGCAAGGAGCCATCAGAAGAGCCTCATAGTCTGATGTAACATAAAAGACCAGGAACGCCTGCAGTGTGTGGGATTGATCAATCCATCCAATCCCTCCACCCATCCCTCCCTCTATCCACCCATCCCTCCCTCCATCCATCCACCCACCCATCCATCCATTCTACCACCCATCCATCCACCATGCATCTACCCGTCCATCCACCCACCCATCCATCATGCATCCATCCACCAATCCATCTACCCATCCATCCATCATGCACCCATCCAGCATCCATCCATCCACCCACCCATCGATCATGCACCCAGCCACCCACCCACACATCCATAGCCACCACCCACCCATCCACCCATTAACACAGGCCTAATGCAGTTACAATAGTATATATGGCTATGCAAAGCACCATTAAAGCATCTCAAGGTTGTATTAAGTAAACTGGTCCTATTCGACAAAGAACATAGTATCCAGAATGGTCCATTAGAAGGTTGCAATGAATGTTGTAGCTGCAGATACATATAATGTTTTTTTTTAGCCCTACCTTTTAACCTGACCTACTGACATATCAAACTTCAAGACTGTGTTGGCGGTTAAGAGGAAAAACAAAAAAAACAAAGCAAAAGTTACTGCAGAAGCCAGCTCCTCCTTGAAAGCTTCGCCTCCCTTTAAAATCAGACGCTGCCAGCTTTGATTGTACGATGAATATAGAGTGACTCAGGAATACAACGAGGGAACAAGGGTATTTTATTAGCAAATAAAACAATCTTCCATTTGAAAGAATTATTCAAAAAAATCATATACTTTTTTTAAAAAAAACTAAGAGCAATAAGGGCTACCACAAATACGTTTAGATGCACTTCTTTTTAGTAATTAAATTCAGATATAAGAGGTGGCTAGATAAACCAAATAGAACGATGTTATGAGCAAGTGCAGAACATGAACAACGCTATCCGAGTGAATATGTAAAAGACACACTAAAACACAAAAAATATACATTATCAACCCTGTGTCCAATCAGTCCTTTTTACACAAACTGTGTCATCCTCAGAACAAACAGCACAGGCAAATGTCATCACTGAATTGGAAACTTTAGACGTTAATGGTACTTGACATATTCTTTTCTAGCCTACAAGAACAGAACGTGCACATTTTGTAGTGTAATAACATTTAATAGCAGCAGATACCAAACACTGTTGTAAAATGATACACCCAAGCAGAGACCTCTGTTGAATAACGATATGTATATCCACCAACTTCCAGCAGGCACGCCGCTGCCGACATTTTTTGGCCAAATCCCCCAAACATTTTCAGGAATATTTGAAAAGAAATACAATGTTTTATGTTCTGTACCCATACATTAAACAGTGCTTAATAGCAGGAACATTAATATGATGTCTCAGTAAACTGATAAATCACAAGTAACTATTTTAATAACGATGACTTGCTTTTTGTAGGGTGCTGTCTATTTGTAGTTTTCCCTTTTTATAGCCCTGTAAATAATCAACTGTAGGAATCTTATCGACCGTGGAAAAATGATATGCCGAGTCTGTCATGCAAGGATTTGAACCTTTGACCTCGAGGCCTCACACCAGTTTTAGCTGTCAATCACTGTCTCACAAAGTTATCTTACAGCAGAGAACTGTGATGATCTCGGCAAAAAGCTTACGGATAAGTATGAGGGTAAAATTAGCAAGAAGGCATATATATGAATGGGGGATAAATCGCATGGTGAGAGGCTTTATGGGAGAATACTGCTTGGGCCAGATGTACAAACCTACTAAGGTGCAGAGTGCTGGGAGTACACATTAAAATCAAGTACCTATTCGTAGGGAAACGTCGTGTACACTGCAAGTCCAAAAGTGACCAAGTTCACAATTTTGAAGCACTATGCCTCTGAATGCCACGTCCTGGAGGAGAGATAATTGAAATTCGTTCATGGACAGCTACTGCAGAGAGCAGGTTTGAGGCGCAGCAATTACTTAATTTAACCTACTTGAAATGGCGGAGGTCGGTGCGCAGGAACGTTGTACTCACGTCTGGCCAGCTGGACAATACACTGCGAAATGGATGGAGGCAGGGTGGGCGATTCCTTTTATACCCCCAAATACGGGTTTAAAACATGGCAAGGTAAGCCGTTTAAAAATACTGGCATTTCTAGTAATACATTTACAGAATGAATTTACACACCCAAAAAAAAGATGTAACACAAAATAAAAATAGAAGAATTCGCGTCGGGGGGACAGGGGGCTAGCAGTGGGGGCCAGGGGTTAGAGGCGGGTTATCGCAGCAGATACCAAACACTGTTGTAAGACATATACAAACCGCGTTGTTTTGGCCTACGACTTCATGTTCTGCGGAGTAATGTTCTGGCCAATAGAAAGCAACGCAATCGCGTTGCAACAGACCAATGTTATTGTTGACGATGTAATGGTCTGTGCGAGGTAACAGACGCAGGGTAAAAGCACGCGAACACAATGTGCGCGATGTATCGTCATACATCCCTTTTGGCTATGATACTATCAACTTGGATGAAAAAATCTGGCTGAGTCAGTGGGACTCGGTCAGACTATCATTCATGGACCCTCCAACATCTAAATACAGCGGGCAGACTGCCTAGTAAGAGGGCGGAGAAACAACATTAATTGTAAAGGCATGCATGCTAAAGGCACAATTGTGGTAAAGACCGCGTTATTAAGGCATGAGATTTAATTGCATGCGTGGTTCCATCATACAACCGTGCCATACTGGCCCTGGAGAGGGGGTCAGTCTGAGGTATTCCACAATGAAGGAGACCCTTGTCAAGACATATATATTCACCCCATAGAGAAAAGGTTGAGATTCAGGGGCAGTTGGAAACTGCCTCACCAGCCCAGCTCCTTAAGACTCATTTCATGAGCCAGCAAGATCTTTTTCTCTTCCAAATCTCTCTCAGTCTTAGCCTTCCTCTACTCTGCTAGAGCTTTGTCATCCTAAGCTCTTCTCTTATCGGCTGCCAGCAGGCCCAACTGCAGTCTCAGGTCCCTTTCTTGTCCTTCAAATACTCAGGTGACAGGGTGCGGGAGTGAACACTGTTTCCTGCATTGGATCCTACAGAAGACTTGCTCTCCTCTGCCTCCATTGTCAAGCATTTCTACTCCTCCCTCTCCTTGTCAGGGCCTTCACTCTCTTGGAGCCCTGATTCTGGGGCTAGGATAACATGGCTCTGCTTTCTCTAGCCTTGGGGCTGCAAAGTAGTCCTCCTCCGCTTCTACTTAATCCTCCTCCTCATCCAATATATCATCAACATCCCCTGGGACTGTAGCTCACATTCTGTGGACCTCCTACCAAGCTTTCAGGGCTATATGATAATCCAACTTTGGATAACCCTTAGGAATTATTAGTCTCCCTTCTCCATGTTCAGCTTCCTCAGCTCGTCCATGCTGTAGCTCAACATGATCTTGATATATAGCTCCATTAGAGTCACAGGCACAACAAAATGTGAGGTAAGAATCACATTTGAAAAAAGGAAAAATATGGTCAATCAAGGGCAATTAAAAACAAAAGTCAACTCTGATGTCAAATTAATTATCTGGAATTTCTGTGTAACAAAAATCACTGTATGATATTGCACAAACGCAAGTCCTGATCCACTCCGCAGAACACCAATGTGAGGAAGTCTGTTGGTTGACTGGGGTGTGAACCCTGGTCAAGCAACAGCCACAAACCCTTGCAGGGTGAACAGCAAAAAGTCACTAAACTAACCTGAGCTTAGCCCTGGGTAGCTCGGAACAAAAATCAGTCAGACTTAACTTAGAGGCAATGTGTAAAATACTTCTGCAGCACACAAACAGTAATAAAGTGAAAACACAACACAAGAAAAGTTCCAAACCAACTTAGAAAGTAGCATGCATTTTAATAAATCAACCAAAATCCAATCAGTATAACTGGAGTAATTAATTTTTATTTAAGTGAATCTACCACCAAAAAGTTCAAAGCACCAACCGGGGACATCTGGTCGCACTGAGACCGAGTCTAAGTGAAAAGTTAAGACTGTCCGCAATGGAGTGTGGTTTGGATACAAGAAGTGTATTCTGCCTGGTCAGTGCTTACCTTCGAACTTAGAAACATTTCGAAGAGAAAATGCCTGACCAGGTGGAAGTTCAGTGGCGCCCCAGTCAAGATTTTTACCAAAACGGAAGTGCAAAAACTCCACTGATATGAAGCAGAAGCCTGTATCCGAAGACAGTTCAAAATAGATTTGCTGCTGCAGAGAAAGACGTAGCGGGAGAAGCCGCAAAGTAAGTCTAACCAGCGATGCAACTCGGCGGAGAGGCGAGTAGGTTGATCCCAGTCTCCTTCAGGGTCTCGCAGCACTTTTTGTTCAAATTCCTGAGTTTTGGAATATGGCCGTCTGGGCACCTTTAGAATCACAACCAATGGTCGAGGAGTGGATGGAGAACTCTTGGGAGTTCAGGACTCACTGAGGTTGGGTCCAGGTGCGGGTTCTAGATGGTGGGAGCTTGTTGTGTCCATGTGGCTCTGAACAGAAAGCCAGAAAACTAGCCTTTGGAGTCACTTTTGACAATCCTGGATGCAGGTGAAAATGAAGGGTTCAACAGCAGAGCAGGCCTCTGAGGGTTTAAGGCAGGCTCCAGGCTGCAAAGCAGTCCTTCCAGACAGCAGTCTGGCAGAGTTCACAGCAGGTCACAGTAGCAGGCAGTCCTTTGAGAGTCCTTCCGCAGGTCCGGAAGTGAACTGAAGTGTGCATCTGAAGGTCCAATTGTTATACCCGGGTTCCCTGCTTCTAGAAGGTAGGAGAATATTCTGAAATGGTTTTTTGCAGTGCACATAGTATCCTGCCTCTCCTGCCCTGGCTGCAATGACGATACAGGGGTTTTAAGCCTATTATGTGGAGACAGGCCACAGTCTTTTAAGGTGCAAGTGGGTCTGTGCTCAGCTCTACACCCCCATCCTGTCACCACCCCCTATTTTGTCTCGTAATGGAAGAGAAAATGTTAAACAATTTTTAATTATTGGGACTGAAAAGAAGTCACGGTTTTGGGGAGGGTGTTAACTTATATGCTTAGCCATAACATGCAACTCTTTTTGGCACAACTGATGAATGCTTGTTCTTTAACGTGCAACATTTTTATAATCACAGACAGAACCAACTACTCCTCATCACCACCAGGAGGACTTGAAGTTCCAACAAGGTGAGGGGTCCCAAGTCCCCCACAGTTACTTCTGACTGAGGTATGTGGAAAGTCGAACTGCACCTATCATCAACAATGTCCTATTTCTCTTGTCCATACTTCTGTTTGTGCAGAATAGTCCCTGAAACACTAGCGGTATGGTATGTGCTACTATCAAATCAAAAAGCCAACTACTAGCTTATTCTTGGTGGACATTGACAATTTATTGTTGAAAATTGTCAAAGCACTAACATTAAGAAAACTGGACTAGACAGCAAGGGCAAACCAGAGGACTGCACTCAGTGCCTCTAGAGCTATTGCTGGATCAGAGTTTTGTTTGCCGACTGGGCAAGCTTAGCTACCTACACAGACCGACTCATAATAATACTAAATAGTAGTAGCCCAGAGAGTGATGGTAGAGAGGCAGGATAAGAATGTGGAAACAGTCTACAAGAAGATCAAAGACTATTTTGTAAAAAATAGAATTAGGAAACAGTTTGGAATGAATAGGAGCTATTTGGGAAGTATAATTATATTAACAACAGAACAACTTACTGGGGCCAGCAGAAGAGCCTGCAGAGGACCGTTCCTGCCCACACTGTTCCACCGGGTATTGCTGTCTTCTTGCCCCTGGGAGGTGCGGATGATCATGAAATAAACACAAACATGGATGATTGTTTTTTTTAAATATTTGATTTCTTTGACCACAATCTAAAATTATCTTGGGGAAACAAATTATCAACAATTGCACTACATGTATTGACCTATCTGATCTGGTCAACTAGGAGGATACTAGTACAGTATTGTTGGATTCGCAGACCGTCTACTTGGAAAGTTATGTAAATCACTAACTAAACCAACAACAAAAAGGTTCTACTACGACTGCCAACACTCAGCAGCACGCGACGTGACAGACACAATCCGTCATCATGATTGCAAACCACTAAAAAATGTCCTGCTACTAATAACAAGTCATACTATACACAACCTTTCATCCACCACTATCTCTTCTTCTTAGTGGCAGCAGGACTAGCATTACGCAGTTCTGTAAAGTACTACACTCATACATATTCAGGCCAAATGAGCACAAAGTTGCAAACAAGTAAGCATAGTAACAACGCCACTGAGCAGGCGAGCCTCCACAGAAGCTATTTAAACATTAATTTACCTGCAATGTAATTGAATCAGCAGCATTTTGAGCTTCGAGAAAAGCATATATTAGCAATATAACACAGAGCAGAAGAAAACAAAGTAGGTATTAAATAGCTACTCACCAAGGCCAGGGATCTCCACGCCTAGCAGGTCGAGCAGGTCCTGCTCCCGGTCGAGGATGTCGGCCCACCGGTGCATCGCTTGGTCATTGGTGCGCCGGACCCCCGACTCCCTACGCATGGCCAGGCACAACTTATTCCACCGCTGGCGACGCTCCCGGAGGCCATACCCTTGACCGGGCCTGCCCCCTGCTGCCACAGTCTTAGGGAGGTGGCGCAGAACAAAAAATATAAGAGCGGCCACCTCCAACGCGGTGAAAATCTCCCTGGCCACTACATCCTCCCCCTCCATCCCACGCATGGGAGCCGGGTACAGAATGCAGGACCCTTCTCCTTGCTCTTCCCGGCTCCCTTTGCCATGGGCCTGGACAGCTGGAAAAAAAAAAATAGGAAAGAATAGGGAAAAAGTAATGAAAAGAAAAAAGTTTATAAAAGTAGCTTTAAAGTAAGCAAAAGTAGAAAATAACACAAAATATAGAGGTAGAAAAATAGAGAGATAGATAATAAGCAAAAAAGATAAAAAAAAAGGTTAAAGAAGCAAAGGATGACAAAGATTAGGGAAGGATTAAAAAACCATGCCCAGAACCATACTCAAGAATGAAAAATAAGATGTCCGCGCCCATAGAGGACCGGGCGGGTAAGTTTGCGCGATATTTCCCCCGCGAGCACGCAAAAACACACTCGACCATGCAATCGCACCCCGCGCACAACGCGAGCATGGAACTGCGCCCAGAAACTGAAATACACAATGCGGACAGGCTGGCCGCGCCCATGTATGACCGCATGGGTAACTTTGCGTTCAGTGCGCTGCAAGAGGCCCGCGAACACGCAAAAAGCCCCGCGAACACTCCAAAAAAAAAAAATCCGCAAATTTGCACAAATTTGCGGATCATGCGGACTGCGAATTCGCTTTCCCACTACTTCGTTGACCGCGAATTCACAAATTTCGCCCATACTTACATTGGATCATGGAAGGCAGGGGGAAATGGGGTAGAGACATGGACTTGGATAACAGAGGACAGGAGGGACATGGAGAGGTGCACCAAACTGACCCTACAGGGCAGGCCTCAGAGTTTGCAGCAGCACAATACACCACACAGAGCATGTGGGACGGGAGTGCAGCACAACAATCCATAGAAAGCAATAGGGACGGGACAGGACCATGCACATGGACAACATAGAACAGAGGGGAAAGAGGCAATGGTAGCCAGCTGACCATAATGGACGGACAGGAGACAAAGCTACAGCATACCAGACCATAAAGGGCAGGAGGGACGGATCAGGGGCATTACAATGGAACAGACAAGCCAGGAGGGAGGGATTAGGGGTCTGCACATGGAAACAGAGGCCTTGGGGCAAGGGGGCAGGGCAGGAGCAGCAAGATGACCATGGAGGTCAGGCAGGATGGGCACTAGAAGCAAGACACACCATGGAGAGCAACAGTGAGACTATAATGGCATACACACAGACCATGGACAAGTTTCAGGGACATTATAGTTAGAAATTAGCATTTAAAAAACCTTAAAAATTCACTGAAAAAACCACAGGTTTCATGGACATCATAGTTAGTAGGACATTTCACTCGTACGAAGCAAGAGAAATTTGTCTGTTATAGTTAGTTGTGCTAACTATAACTCGCGCCCCCACAATGCACTGCTAATGATGTCACATATTACATCACTCATGACATGGTCAGTGACATCACTGATGACATCACTAACGACATCTCAAATGATATCATTGATGACATCATCCACAAGACCATCTGATGCACCTCCTCACTCCCTAAAATACAGACTACCATTCTAAAAACCATAGACACACCAATACAAGTACAGATACAATATTCTGTGCACTATGCATGCAGACCTCTAATCAGCTATATAGCATTGATACAGTCTTTTAAATACTCGGTACCTATGCAGTCTGGGAATCCTTGTGTCTGTCCCATGCACTTGTCCATTTACCCATTCCGCACTATGTACGTATCCAAACACTCAGCCAATACCTAAGCACTTATAAATTTAACATGCACTCTCTTTGCAGCACTGAAATTACTCCAGTTATTAGTCATATACTTAAGGAATGGCCTAGCCACTAACCCAAGTACAGGTACAATGTTTTGTACACTATGCATGCAGACTTTTAACCAGCTATATACTATTGATACACTCTTCTAAATATCCAGTTAGTACCTATGCAGTGTGGGAATCCTCCTGTCTGTCCCATGCTTTTCTCCAATCACCCATCCTGCACTACCTATTACTCCACTAATACCTAAGCTATTATAATAACTGAGAATTACTCTCCCCAAAGATTATCCAAATTTGCCGCAGGAAACTCAGTGGCATGTGTGAGGTGCGGGCTGATTGCAGCTTCAGATATTCATATGTTTTTTGAGTGTCCTCGAATTGCACCATATTGGGAGGCCATAGGTAAGACTCTTACGGCATCGTTAGGTATCCCAATTATTATAGATTTACCATTAGCGATTTTTGGTGTCCTGAAGACAACTCAAAATATAGCTAAAAGCCTGGTCTTCTATACGGTCCTTTTGGCAAGGAGAGAGATCTGCAGGAGGTGGAAGGATCCTATCCCTCCTTCCCATGGGGATTGGTTGACATCAACTTTACAGACGGCACGTATGGATCTAGCCAGATCGGGAAACCAAAATAAAAGGGCCTTTTGGCATTTGTTTGTATGGGCACACTAAAGATCCGTTTTTTTTAATTTCCCCGGGTCCAATGATTACACTACTATGGTGCCAAATGCTAATGTTGTCCGGTCATACTCCGGCCCAGGCCCAGCAGTAGGCCTCCCCATTGGTAGCCTAAAAGAATATCAAGCTGAGACAGTTGCGGGATTTATGGCTTTCCCTCCCAGTTAAATCACTGTGTCACCTGTACTAGTGCTTATTCTAAATGGCTTTCTTAAACCATGGTGGATATGAGGACAAAAAAAAAAATAACTGAGAAAAATGTTTAGCATTTTTTGATATGTACTACTGTCAAGGTAAGATTAAGTAATCCAAACACTATCAATGCACAACTACATTCAGTTGTGCACTATATGTATAAACCTCTAACCATGCAACCTGGAATCCTCCTGTTTGTCCCATGCACTTCTCCAATCACCCATCCAGCACTATCTACGTATCCTATCACTGCGCAATACCTAAGCACTTATAAATTCAACATGTACTCTCTTTGCAGTACTGAAATTATTCTAGTTACTAGTCATGTACCTAAGTAATGGCCTAGCCAGTAAAACTAGTACAGCTACAATATTCTGTGCACTATGCATGCAGACCTCTAATCAGCTACATAGCATTGATACATTCTTTTAAATACTCAGTTAGTACCTATGCACTTCTCCATTCAACCATCTAGCACTATCTATGTATCCTATTACTCTGCCAATCCCTAAGTTTAGGAAGGTGGAATCTGACTATATGGTTACCCCAACTTTTTTCCTGGTGTTTTGCTGGTTTTCGACTTAGTTGGCCTGGGACCCTGCTATTCAGGGCCCCAGACTATCTGCTTTCTCTATAAAATGGACTGCATGTACTTTAGGTACATACCAGATTGGTTACTCGGTCACCCTTGTGAGCCCCCTTATAGTGTACCATAGGTACTCAGGGCTTAGGTGCACCCTAGGCCTACCAGGGACTGCAGCATGTATTGTGCCACCCCTGGTTTGCCTTCCAAACTGACACCACAGGTCTGTTCACACAGCCAGGGTAAGGTGGTGTAATCACCCCTTACCCCTTACTTAGATATAGTATGTCTATATCTAACTCTATATATAGACACAAATACACCTATAAGGCACTCCTATGGTAGGCCTTGAGGCAGAGTGCTTGGTTTTATGTGAGAGGGGGTTCTGGCATGAGCTGAGCCCCTCTGCAGCTTTCGGAACCATCTCCTTATAGCTGTTCTATGATATAGCCATACCATATACTCTTAAGTGCATTATAATCCTCGCGGTTAATGCTAACTTTGGGTTGGCTTTATCAAAACATGTCGTTTAAGGTGTCAAACACTTTGGAATTCAGAATTGGCGGGGTAGCATTCCACCCTTCTAGAGGGAAAAGACATGTATGTTACTGCTTTACCCGGTTAAAGTTAAACAGACCCTCAGCATCACAAAATGGATGCTGCTGTCACAGACACGAGTCTGACCTCCTGTTGCTGGGGGAAACTCCAGCAAGGGTGGCCTGGACAATAGGTTTCCTGTCCAAGGAGGTGCCAGCACATCCCCAGACAGGGGCTTTGTGTATTGGGGCAGGGAGGGCTGCATTCAGTGAATGCATCTAGACTTTGCCTGGGGCACACAAGGTGCTCCATGCAAAGCCCGATTCAAACCAGTTGCTGGGGCACTCCAGCCTCGCTCTGGCGCAAAACTGGACAAAGGGAAAGGAGTGTAACCACCCCCTTATCCAGTATTTGTGTATCTTTCATTGATTCACATGCCTGAATTATTCCCTGTCGCCGAGGCGGGAGTCCCACGGTAATAATACATATAAAAGCAGTGCCTTAGAGGAAATTTGTAATAGGCTGACAAGACTATAGGCCCCAAAAGGCCCAAAACTTAGCAGCCATCTACCTCATTATATTAAAAGAACTGAAAGTAGTTTCAACCAATCAGCACCCTCTAGAACCTTCCCAGCAGAGGCAGTTCTCCTCAGATTTTCACCGCACGTCGTGTGGAAGGGAGTCTCCCTGAGTACCTACTCAGTTTTTCTACTTTTCACATCAGGATGTCTGAGAAGAAAGCCCTTTTCAAGGCCTGCAGGACCTGTGATAAAAAGAGGGTCCATGTAGATGATCAGCATAAAGACTGCATCTACTGCCTGCATCCAAATCACATTGTGAAGGATTGTAGGATTTGTCGCACCTTCCCTGCCAAAACCATCAGGGACAGGGAAGCGAGGGTTCTTTTATGGCTCAAATCATCTTCTACAGATGATGAGGATAGAGCTTCAACTTCCAGCAAAAGAGCCAGGTCCAGGGATGGCTCTACTCCTGAGAGGAAAAAACATCACAAATCCTCTCATAGAGCTTCAGAACGCAAAAGGAGGTCATCTTCTCCTCCTCTTGACTCACCATCTTCTCCGCCTTCAGGATCTTCAGCGTCTAAAACAGTGAGTAAAGCCCAGGCAAAAACTGTTTCACTGGTGTCTTCTCACACAGTCTCTGTGACTTCTACCACCTCAAGCTCTTCTGCTACGGTGTCTACTTCTGCTATAACATCATCTATTGTGTCAGCCAAAGTTTCTTCAAAGAAATCTTCTGGGGCTTAGGACATCTCTACAATTTTACCCAAATCATCGTCGCCAACCATACCATCGACGACGGTTCCATCGTCAACGAAGTAATCGTCGACAAAAGCCCCGTTGACGTCATCGTCTACGAAGAGCCCGTCGACGTCGAAGATCTCGTCGACGAAGAACCCGTCGACGACTGGATCATCAAAGAAGAGTCCGTCAATGTAAGCCCCATTGACGAAGAATCTATCGCTAAGATCTCTGCCTTTTCCCAACAATGGCGGAACATCAAATCAGATCAATGGGTCCTCGACCTGGTGGAAAAAGGACACACTCTGGAATTCTTAAAGAAACCACCTACGACCCCGCCCAAGGGCCCCCCTCCTCCTCATCTTCACCTACTGTTCAAAGAAGCCTTAAACATGTTTCGCAAGAATGAGATAGAGAAGGTTCCAATCTCGCAAAAAGGAAAAGGATTCTACTCTTGCTTCTTCCTCATAAAGAAAAAGTCGGGAGAGTGGCGCCCGATTCTGGATTTGTGCAGACTCAACAAATTCTTGAAGAAGCAGAGTTTTCGCATGGTGACGTTGGCAAATGTGCTCAGTTGCCTCAACAAAGGGGACTTTATGGCTTCTCTGGACTTGGAAGACGCTTACTTCCATATCCCTATACACCCCAAACATCGCAAATACCTATGGTTCACGGTGGCTGGCATCCAGTTTCAATTCAAGGTCCTCCCATTCCGTCTGAAATAGGCACCAAGAATATTCACGAAATGTTTAGCCCCAGTTTCTGCGGCACTGAGGTCTCAGGTAATACAAGTCTTCCCATACCTCGACGACTGGCTGCTCAAAGGACCATCAAAACAGACTGCAAGACAAGCTGTCAAAATTTGCCTTTGTCTATTCTCAAATCTAGGACTCACGCTCAATGCACAGAAGTCACAGTTGCAACCACCCCAAGTATTAACCTTTCTGGGAGCTTCACTGGACACCCAACAGTGCAAGGCGTTCTTGTCCCAGGAACGGCAGAACAGACTTCAAAGACTGGCAAGACTAATCTCAACAAAAAAGTCAATTTATGTCCGAAAGTTTGCGTCTCTTCTGGGGATGTGCTCTTCAGCGATCAGTTTAGTCCCATTTGCAAGACTCAGGATGAGGCCGCTGCAGGAAGAGTTGCACCGACAATGGCAACAAATAGGAGGGTCTTTCGACGATTACATCAAGGTAACATCCAGAATGAGGCATGCTCTCCAATGGTGGTCAAAAGGAAGCAACCTGTCTCCGGGTCTCACGTTCCTTCCAACCCTTCTGGAGTTTATCCTGACCACGGACACATCTATGGAAGGATGGGGAGGTCACCTCCAAGACCTTCAAATTCAAGGCTGATGGTCTCATCAATATCGGCAGAAATACATCAACAGTCTAGAATTAAGTGTCATTTTCCTTTCTTTGCAAGCATTCCTTCCGAGAATTGCAAATTCCTCAGTGCTGGTGCATACGGACAATACCACCAGCATGTTTTACATCAACAAGCAAGGGGGACGAGGTCTCTCTCCCTATCGCAGGAAGCTCAAGAGATGTGGGAGTGGGTTATACAACATGGCATAACCCTCAGAGCGGAGCATGACAAGGGGGTTCAAAACACCCTAGCCGACAACCTCAGCAGATCTCTTGCAGGTTGCCACGAATGGGAGCTGGAACAAGAACAGGTGAACAGGGTCTTTCGAAGATGGGGCACGCCGACTCTAGATCTGTTTGCGACGCAACAGAACAGCAAATACCTTTATTACGCCAGCAGATTTCCTCAACAGGGATGAAGAGGGAATGCCCTGTTCATGATATGGTCAGGAATCTATGCATACGCTTTTCCCCCAATAACGTTAATACTGAGGATTCTGCAAAAGATGAAGAGGGAACATTGCACTCTTCTCCTCATTGCTCCTCGCTGGCCGAGGCAGTACTGGTTCCAAGAACTGCTCCTGCTGTCTCAGCAGCCTCCAATTCGTCTCAAACCGACACTTTCAATGTTGACAAGGGAAAGAGGTCGGATTCTACACCCGGATCAATCAATCAATCAATCAGGAGTTTGTTAAAGCGCAACTACTCACCCGTAAGGGTCTCAAGGCGCTAGGGGTGGGGGGGGTGCAGGTTCCATTTCATCAAGGAGGGGGTCTGTCGAAGAGGCAGGTTTTGAGGTTTCTTGCGAAGATGGGGAGCGATGTTGTCTGTCTGAGGTGGAGCAGAAAGGTGTTCCTTGCTTTGTCCGTGAGGAAGGAGAAGGAGCGGCCTCCCAATCTGGTCTTTCTGGTGTGGGGGACCTCAGCGTAGGAGAGCTGGGCTGATCGTAGGGTCCTTTGGGGTGCATGGAATTTGATCCGGCTGTTCAGGAATGCTGGTCCGGTGCCGTGGAGGGGCTTGTGTGCGTGGGTGAGCATCTCAAAGGTGATTCTCGCCTCGACGGGGAGCCAGTGGAGTGTGCGCAGGTGCTGGGAGATGTGGCAGTGTTTTGGCAGGTTGAGGACCAGTCTTGCGGCGGCGTTCTGGATGTTCTGTAGCTTGCGGATGAGGTTTTTGTTTATTCCGGCGTAGAGTGTGTTGCCGTAGTCGAGTCTGCTGGTGACCAGGGCCTGAGTGACTGTCTTTCGGTGTTCGAGTTGGATCCATTTGAAGGTCTTACGAAGGAGGCGGAGGGTGTGGAGGCAGGAAGATGAGACAGAGTTGATATGGCGGTCCATTTTAAGCTCGGAGTCCAGGATGATTCCCAGGTTGCGTGCGTGGTCTGTGGGGGTTGGCGGGTTTCCGAGGGCAGTGGGCCACCAGGTGTCGCTCCAGGTATCAGGGTTTTGGCCCATGATGAGTACTTCTGTATGGTTGGTGTTTAGTTGTAGGCAGGATCCTAGTTGTAGGCAGGATCCACAATCGCTTTATTTGCACGCCTGGCTCCTGACTTCTTAGAGTTTAAAGATCTCAAGATTTCTCAAGACTGTAGAGAAATTCTGTCTCAAGCCCGTGCTCAGAGTACTATCAGAACGTATCTTTTTAATGGAGACACTTCTGTTGTTGGTGTGAAGCAAATAATATTCATTTGCTCCAGGCTCCACTGGAGGATATCCTTCCTAACTTGCGATCACTAGCCAAGGCTGGTTAGTATTCTCTTCTATCAAAGTGCATCTTGCCGCTATATGCAGATTCAGAAAAGTTCGAACAAGCCATCAATATGTTCTTCTCACTGATAAAGCAATTTCTGAAAGGATTGTTTCGAGCCTTTTCTCCAATTCGACCTCCACCACCTGAATGGGATCTCAATGCCATTTTGTCTCAGTTAATGAGAAGGCCTTTCAAGCCTATTCACAGAACTGAGCTGAAGTTTTTAACCTGGGAAGTAGCTATTTTACTAGCTTTCACTTCAGCCCAGAGGGTTAGTGAAATTCAGGATTTCACGATTTCAGAACCTTCCCTTCATTTCTCTAAAGACTATGTCACGTTGAGAACAAATCCAAAATTAATTCCCAAATTGCCGTCTCAATTTCATTTAAATCAGCCGGTAAAGTTAAAGACTTTTTTCCTGGATCCAGTCACACCGGCAGAGAAGGCCCTGCACTCTCTTGATGTGAAACGTTGTCTAAAGTTCTATCTTCAGAAAACTAAAGATATCAGAATCTAACCAATTATTTATTGCTTTTGGTCAAGTCACACTGGGGCAAGCCGTAACGGAAGCAACGATAGCCAGATGGTTATCTTCAGTAATACAATTCTGTCACGAAAAAGCTAATAAGCCTTTAGTCAGAAAGGTGAAAGCACATTCCACCAGAATGATGTCGTCATTGACAGCCCTATTTGCGGGGGTCCCGCTGGAGGACATTTGCCGAGCTGCTAAATGGAAAAGTGTCCATCATTTACAAAGCATTACTACTTGCAATCGGCATCGCAGGACAATACAGCAGTGGGACAAGCTGCACTGCAGCATCTTCTTCATTAAAGTTAGACTTTTAAGGTTTCTCATATTGCAAGAGTATAGCATAATTCACTGTAATGTTTTGATAGTCAAATGCTGTTTTTAATATGAAGTATGTTTTCTGAATATAATTATTTCATTTCAAAGGTTTGAGCATTTATGTATAATTACGTTTCTAGTGCTCTATAACCTTCCGGATGAGTGGGGGATATGTAGAATTACGATTTGTCCCTCACCTTCCGCAAATGACATGTATAGGTTTACTGCTTGCTATTCTGATTCAGGCATGTGAATCTATGAAAGATACCCCAATACTGGATAAGAAAACAAGTTACTTACCTGTAACTACGGTTATCCAGTATTGGTATCTTTCATAGATTCACATGCACCCACCCTCCTCCTCGGCAGAACAGTTCTCTATTAGGGATATGTACTTCTCACTTGTGCTGGGAAAATCTGAGGAGAACTGCCTCTGCTGGGCAGGTTCTAGAGGGTGCTGACAGCTGATTGGTTGGAACTACTTTCAGTTCTTTTCATATAATGAGGTAGATAGGCTGCTACGTTTTGGGCCTTTTGGGGCCTATAGTCTTGTCAGCCTATTACAAATTGCTTCTAAGGCACTGCTTTTGTATGTATTATTACCGTGGGACTCCCGCCTCGGCAACGGGGAATGATTCAGGCATGTCAATCTATGAAAGATACCAATACTGGATAACCGTAGTTACAGGTAAGTAACTTGTTTTCTTCTCAGGTCCACCCATAGGAGGGACCTAGTCAGGTAATCCAGCTCCCATCCTTAGTATAAGTATAGGAGCTGTGTCCCGAGGACTACAGATTATCCTGGAACGAAACTTTGATACAGAACTCTTGGACCTTCAACATTCTATTCTGACTAGAAGACGAAAGACATCTCCCTTGTGGTCAAGGAGTGACCATCCTGTGCAAACAGGCACCATCAGCAACTTTGCCGGTCTGCATTTCAAGGCTCCCGTCGGATCCCGAAGAATCTGCGACACAGGAACTGGACTTCCAGACTTCTCTGAGACCCATGACGGACACGAGAGACGTGGGAGCGGACACCCTGGACATCCTGCAATTTGCTAACTGTTCGACTCCTGAGGTACCCTCGCAGTTGTGCATTGGGGTACGAGAAGCCCCCAGCCCCGAGCACCCTTTGCACCGAAGCTCAGCCCTCCACACTCCACGAGTGCTGCGTGGGGCCTGCTCTTGCATTTCAGCTTCCCGGTTCCTTGCCCTTTGGCTAGTAAGCCCCCTGAAGACCTTTTCTTGAAACAAACTTGTTTTCCTGGTTGTTCCAAGCTTGCTCCAGCTTCCCTCCAAAGGAGAAGGGCTACAGACCTTGCTGGTCTGCAACAGAGCCAATCTCGACATCCTGCGTGGGTTGCGTTTGCCAAGGCTTGTTGGGACCAATCTGGATACCGACACTGCAGTCAACTAGATCCTTCATGGGACAGCTCGAATCCAGCACCTGGTCATCATCGATGCCTCCTGGTTCCTTCCTGGTACCTTCCTGGTCACTGGCTAGTGACCCAGACTCTGTCCCCTATGCTTTCAGGTTCTTCAGATCTTCGACCCACCCTTGGATCCACGCGGACACTTTTCCTCTGGTCGCCTGCACCACTTCTTTGCAGATCTCCATAGAAAACAACAACGAAGCCCGACACCAATAGGCACCTATGCACCCGGCTTCCCTGGGTGAGGTAACACGAGTACTCCGGTGCTCCCGTGGGTCTTAACTCTCAAAGTTCCTAGTCTAAAGAGGTTTTGTCGTAGTCCATCTGGAAGTGCCCTTAAACAGTAACTTTGTAACTTCTTCATTTCCCATTACAAGTCAATGGTAACTCGCGACTGTGTTTAGACACTGCACGCATCTCCCATGGGTCACCTACTTCCTAACCTTTGGTCATTTAGTGTAGCCCCAGCGATTCCCTAGGCCCTAGGCCTACTCTCTATTTCAGACTTGGTTCTTATACCACTTTCTTAGTATATGGTTCGTGACACCCCTAGGGCATTACTGTATATATGCTAAATGAGTAACTTGTGATGTACTTTTACCTCTGACCTCATAAAGAGTGCAGAGGGGCTGTGTTTAGAATAAATACATATATATTTGATATATACCTTGTGTGGTGTCCTTTCATTTGGTATTCAAGGGATTATAATTGGTAAAACAACTGGCTTCACATGCTCTCTGAAGTCTTAGCCTATTGACTGCTGGTCCATGCTACCACTAGGATAGCTTTCTATAAGGTTGACTTTACAACCACCATCAATAAGGGTTGATTAGACTGGTGCAAGGTGCCCACTAGAAGTAGTGGACTTCATATGCCAGGCTAACGTCTCACACAAAGAACTAATAAATGTAGCATGACCTCTCTTTGCAGCACTGAAATTACTCCAGTTATTAGTCATATACTTAAGGAATGGCCTAGCCACTAACACAAGTGCAGGTTCAATATTTTGTACGCTATGCATGCACACCTCTAACCAGCTACAAACTATTGATACACTCTTCTAAATACCCAGTTAGTAGCTATGCAGTGTGGGAATCCTCCTGTCTGTCCCATGCATTGCTCCAATCACCTATCCAGCACTAACTACTTATCCTATTACTCCACCAATACCTAAGCACGTATAATAACTGAAAAAAATGTTTAGCATTTTTTGATATGTACTACTGTCAAGGTAAGATTAGGTAATCCAAACAGTATCAATGCACAACTACATTCAGCTGTGCACTATATATATAAACCTCTAACCAGCTACTAAGTAAAGTACTACCAATGCAACCTAGGAACCTAGGAATCCTCCTGTTTGTCCCATGCACTTCTCCAATCATCTATCTAGCATTATCCACGTATCCTATCACTCCGCAATACCTAAACACTTATAAATGCAACATGTACTTTCTTTGCAGCACTGAAAATATTCCAGTTACTAGTCATGTACCTAAGGAATGGCCTAGCCAGTAAAACTAGTACAGCTACTATATTCTCTGCACTATGCATGCAGACCTCTAATCAGCTACATAGCATGGATCAGTCTTTTAAATACTAGTACCTATGCAGTCTAGGAATCCTTCTGTCCGTCCCATGCACTTCTCCATTCAACCATCCAGCACTATCTATGTATCCTATTACTCTGCCAATACCTAAGCACGAATACATTTACCATGCACTCTCTTTGCAGCACTGAAATTACTCCAGTTATTAGTCATATACTTAAGGAATGGCCTAGCCACTAACACAAGTGCCAGTACAATATTTTGTACACTATGCATGCATGCAGACCTCTAACCAGCTACATACTATTGATACGCTCTTCTAAATACCCAGTTAGTACCTATGCAGTCTAGAAACCCTTCTGTCTGTCCCATGCACTTCTCCATTCACCCACCCAGCACTATCTATGTATCCTATCACTCCACCAATATGTAAGCACTTATAAATTCAGCACACACTTTCTTTGCAACACAAAAATTACTCCAGTTATCAGCCGTATACTTAAGGAATGGCGTAGTCGCTAACACGAACACAAGTGCAGATACAATATTTTGTACACTATGCAGGCAACCAGGATGTGGGCGCCGGTGGCGGAATGGGTTGGATAAAGGAATAGCAATTTTCTGGCTGCATTATCATTTTCTATTCCTCCTTATCTGTTCTGCTTTCTTTATTTTCAATTTCTAGGAATGTTTTGTCCTACCGCTTGCCTAATTTGTTTAATGACTTTCTTTTTTATTCTGTATTAATAACCAATTCTGCTGTGTAAGTAGGAATTTGTATTGCTAAAAGTTCGGTCTCAATAAATAAAAATAAAAATAAATAAAAGAGGACAGTAGTAGTTTGGACCAAATCGCTACCTTGCCCTCCAGCCAGTCCACAGCCCGCCCAAAGTTCAGGTTCCAAATTTCCTGCATATTACGGCTAATCCAAATCCCTAGGTATTTAACCTCTTCAGCTTCCCAATGTAAAAGGAATTCTGACCTGACTTCAGGTGTGCCGCCCGTTAGCGGGAAAATCACAGATTTCCGCTAGTTTATGGTTACACCGGATAGGCAGCCAAATTTAATGAACTCGCCAAGTAAGGGATCCAAGTAAGGGATCCAAATTCTCTGTCGGGTTCAGGACATATAGAGTCACATCATCGGCATAGTCTATTCCTCTGGCCGTATGGTGTTGACGTATTCTAGCTACAAGGGGCCCCATAGCAATAGCAAAAAGTAGAGGCGAAACCTGTCTGGTGCCGCGGGTCACACTGAACGCTTCTGAAATCATGCCATTCACCCTGACTCTAGTCAGTGGTGCTGTGTAAAGCAGCTTAATTTGGGTCATGAATAAAGGGCTGAAGGTCAGTATCTGAAACAGATACGGACATTCTAAGGAGTCAAACGCCTTAGTGGTGTCCAGGAAAACGGCAGCGGCGTGCACCGTAGGGTGGAGGTAATGCAGAACCGAGAAGAGCGTTCTAAGGTTATGTGACGTGGCCCTGCCGGGAATAAACCCTGATTGGTCAGGGAGAGCCACCATCGTGAGGAGGGGCTGGAGGCGGTTTTCTAGGAGTTTGGCATACATTTTGACGTCCACATTTATTGGGGAAAGTGGCCTGTATGAATCCAGGTCCGTGTCTGCTTTATCTGGTTTTAATAATGTCATTATCATTGCCTCACGCATTGAAGGTGGTAAGATAACCGTCTCCAATGCTTCTGCATATACAGCGTGTAAGCGTGGGGCTAGTTCCTCTGCGTAAGTCTTATAGAACGCTGTCGTTATTTATTCAAAGGTAACCCGCTAATCACCTGTGTAATATCTGAGATGGTTGTAGGTAGGTCCATATATCGGCGATGAGTGTCATTGAACCATACCAATGCAATGGAGTCTAAATAGTCCTGCAAGTGCTCCTCGACTGTCAGCTGAGTAGGGGTGTATAGGTCTGAGTAGAAGTCCCTGAACGTGCGCAGGACCCCGGCTTGCCCTGTAACGGTATGACCCTCAGGAGTGGTGATTGTGTGTATAAAAGAAGCTGAATTGGATTTACGGATCATTCCCGCTAGTGTGCGACCGGGTCTGTCACCTTCACCATATCTCCTCGCCTCTGCATACTTGCCCAAGAACTTGAGTTCTCTCTGGGCCTCCTCTGCAAATTCTAGTAGTTTCATTTTCAATTCCGCTGCTACCCCAGGTTGGGGATCCAGGCAGAACCGATTTTCAAGGTCTTTAATCTGAGTCTCGAGAGACGCTAGGGTGCCCCTTATTGCCTTTAGGACTCCTGCCTGTCTGGCTATGGATTTACCCTGTATCGCCACCTTGAATGGGTCCCAAAGAGTCGCTACGGTGTCCACCGAACCCGAGTTCAAATCAAAATAGTCTGTGATGTCAGTTCTAATCTCCTCCTTAAAGGCCTCGCCCAACAGTGCGTGAGGGGGCAGTCTCCAGCTAAAGGCTCGGGAGGTTGCGTCTGGAAGGGACAATTGAGCAGGCATGGGGCGTGATCTGATAATGAACGAGCTAGGTGACCTATGTCTGCCGTCCAAGAGGCCACATCAGATGACACCAGCCAAAAGTCCAGTCTGGACCAGGCCGCATGTTGGTTCGATATACAAGTGCCTTCACGGGTTAGTGGGTGTCTAACTCGCCAAATGTCAAGTAAGTTCCCTCGAGCATTATATCATGCAGTGCATTACTGGCGTGTGGGTGTAACTTTCCTGCAGCCCCTTTGCGATCTAGGGCATCGTTCAAAACAACATTAAAGTCGCCCCCCCATATGACAGTCGAACAATTTATGGAGGAGATACGAGACCAGACGTCTCTAAAGAACTATAGTGAGTCTACGTTTGGCCCGAAGACGGCAGCCAATATCACAGACTTACCGCCCAGGCGCCCATGAAGTATTATGTAGCATCTCTCCGGGTCAGTATATACCATATTCATGGTCCAGTCTAGACCTCTTCGAATAAGGATTACCACCCCTATTGCGTAGTTAGAGTAAATCGCCGAGTGAATTCCCTCCCATCTACTGTGTATTAGTCTCTGTGATGGTTGTGAGTGTAGGTGTAATTCTTGTAGAAAGCATATGTCAATTCCGTGTCTCGCTAAATATGCATGCATTAAACGAGCTTTCCTGCCATCATTTAGTCCCCGCACATTCCATGTTAGGATTTTAACCACTTCGACGCTATTGACGGAACCGTTCCGTCATGCCCCTCGGGTGAGCTGTGCTCATGACGAAACGGTTCCGTCATGGCCCGCACGGCGCATTTTATTAAGCGGGCGGGCCGTGACGGAACCGTTCCATCACAAGCACAGCTCACCCGCGAGCCGTGACGGAACGGTTCTGTCACCCGCGCAGGTGAGCCGCGCGCCCCCGCGACCGTTAGCGCTGCGGCGGAATAGACACTGCAGCGAAGGTGTTAATAGTTTCAGCATTCATACCCATTGGAGCAACCACCAGAAAGCTTATCTATGCATCACTCGGTCAATATCTTTCCAACAGAGCAACACATTAGTCTTCTTAGAGTGCAGATACTGGTGTACTGTAAAACACCCAGCAATCCCAGCCCACCCCCCACCCACTCCAACCCCCCAATCAGGTTGTGTCGAATCCCCCCCATAGACACATAAGAAGTGGAACAAATCAAACTCAGGGAAACACCCCAGGAGGGCGAGGAAGCACAGACATACTCCCCTGTTTGCACAGGATGGCCGAGGTGAATGAAATCGCAAGGTGCAATGGAGCAGGCACCCCGCACAAATAACAATGAAAAATGAGACTAAGGTGCACCAACACATCCTCACAACATGACACTGCGAGGTATAATGAGTCATATTTAAAACTTTCAGTCTTCCGGAACCTTACGTACATATCTAAAGACCCAACAAGAAGTAACATGCACCTGCAAGTACCACATTTCTATTAGTAACTAGGTGAGGAAGTAGGTCAATCATTATCACTTAGGTGGTCAGATCTCAGTTCACGCCCCATCTGCTTTGCTTTTGATAGACATAGACACATAAGAAGTGGAACAAATCAAACTCAGGGAAACACCCCAGGAGGGCGAGGAAGCACAGACATACTCCCCTGTTTGCACAGGATGGCCGAGGTGAATGAAATCGCAAGGCGCAATGGAGCAGGCACCCCGCACAAATAACAATGAAAAATGAGACTAAGGTGCACCAACACATCCTCACAACATGACACTGCGAGGTATAATGAGTCATATTTAAAACTTTCAGTCTTCCGGAACCTTACGTACATATCTAAAGACCCAACAAGAAGTAACATGCACCTGCAAGTACCACATTTCTATTAGTAACTAGGTGAGGAAGTAGGTCAATCATTATCACTTAGGTGGTCAGATCTCAGTTCACGCCCCATCTGCTTTGCTTTTGATTTCGGACTACAGATATGCTTGGCATATTTAAGGGCTGATTTAGCATCAGTGAAAAAGTGCGTCGATCCATCATGAGTCACTTTAAGCTTTGCAGGGTATAGGAGCGAATATGGGATTTTCGCCTGTAACAAACGTTTAGCAGGGAGAAACTCTCTGCGCTGCCTGCACCTTGGGAGTAAAATCAGGATAGAAAGAGATAGAATTTCCCTTATGAGTTATTTGACCCTTTTCTCTTGCCAGCTTAAGGATGATGTCTCTGTCCTGATAATTCAGCAATTTTGCCAGGATTGGCCTCGGAGTGCCGCCCACCGGTGGCTTTGGGCCAAGCGCTCTGTGAGCCCACTCGACTATAAACCCTGGGGATAGATGAGGGTCGAACAGCTCATGTAGAAGGTCCGCAATATAAGTCTTCATCTTGGTTATGACCGTAGTTTCTGGAATTTATTTATTTATTTTTGAGATTTGTAAAGCGCGAACAAATGCCCGTGGGTGTTTCGGCACTGAAAACTCGACTCGTGGCTCTGCTGATGTGATTCCTGAGGGTTACTGGCTGAACAGCCAGGTCTTTAAACCTTTGCAGAAGGAATAAAGGGAATGACTTAATCTGATTGGCAGTGGAAGTGAATTCCAGAGTCTGGCTGCCGTGACTAGGAAGCGTCTGTCACCCCAGGAGACTGTTTTTGTGCGGGGAACAGTTAATTGGACTAAGATTATTCCTTCTCGAGTGCGCTTCCAAGTCGTTGTTCTTATCTCTTATAACTGTCAATAACTTGTCCATGTGGAGGAGCTGCTCCTTTGTCTCCTGTTGCAATTCGTGAGGTTCAGTATGTCTATTCTCCAGACAGTCTAATCTGGTTTTGTGCATGGGTACTAGGGTTTTGAACGATTCTAACTGAGAAGACCTGTTATCCAACTTTGCATCTATGGTGCGCAAGCTTGAGCGAATCTCCTGCATCAGCGATATCCGATCCTCTTCCTGGCTCTCTGGTTCTGCATCGCCGCCCGAGGCGCCTTGTGTTTTAGGGTCAGGTCCTGGTGGTTTGCCAGTTCGCTTGGCCTCAAAGTTAATTTTGGACTGCCTCGTGTCGTTTTTGCCCATGTCGTTTGCGCGCCAGGTGACCCCATACCAGGGAGAGTGCCACGCACCTTATGACGCTTAGTGGCCACCGCCCAGCACAATCTCAATCAGTGGGGCACCCCAAGCCTCAGGGGGGGGAGAGGCTGCAACTTCCCCCAAGGTTCGTGTATGTATTGAGGAGCTCGATTAACTCCCCAAGCGCAATTCAGCCCTATCAGCAGCACCTCCACACCGCACCTTCATATATGCATGTCTAGTGGTACCAGCTTCCCTTGGCGCGGGCAGCAGAGGCCGCAATGCCGACGTTGTGTACAATGCCCAGACGTTATATGGTCACATAGATCGCTGTTGAGGGTTATCGCTCCAAAGTTCGCCTCCTCTGCTACAGTTCTCAAAAATGGTGCAGGTTCACTTCACAACCCGTCCCTAAGGCAGGGCCCTTCGTGTTTGGTGCCGGCCAGAGCAATATGGCAGTCCCACCTCCCGGTAATTACTGGCTTTCTGTCCGCCGCACATTCTCCCCCTGCCACAAGCAGTGATGTAGTGGCACTCCGTATCTCTAGCTCTGCCCGCTTATTCCTTAGGTAAGCTTTTATGTGTGGTCCCAAATCGGAAAATGGCTGTCACGGCCTGTCGCCAGATAATGCGGTGTCCTCAGGCGTGCTAGGTGCAGATATAGCAGGATACATCATGCCTATATCCCATTCCTAGCAGTGTTGTCTATAATCCGCCACCTCCCGCTTGGACCTCCGTAGCAAGATGTCGTGAACGGGGCCTCCAAAATGGCGACTCTCGCAGGGCCCTGGGAGCACCCCACCGTACCTCAGGCGTCAGTGTCTCGTCAGCTCCCAGTGTAGCTCCTTCATCAAGGTCGTCATGCAGCGTTTGTTCTTTGTGCTTCGTGTAGCGCTCTGGAGGTGGCCTCCCCTGACCCTGGTCGCGCTGCAGTCGGGCCCAAACGTCCCCGGCCTCAAGTTGTTTGCAAGCCGACAATCGCCTCACTGCCCCTGGCTCGCGCCAGCGTGGTACACCGGCCACCACAAGCACCAGCGTAGGGGGGATAAATGACCTCCCCTTCTCGGGAACCTCCGATTATTCGGTGCTTCAGGGGTTCCGCACCACGATGCGATGCCGCCCGCTCCCCTCACTCACGATTTAATTAGGATTTTGGAAGGATTTTGCCCTCAGCCGGCGGAGCTCGCCTAAAGCGCTGCCATTTCGCAGCCCGGCTAGCCACGCCCTAACTAGCTACATACTATTGATACATTCAATTGGTGATACAACGCAGTCGAACAGTTTCCTGGGGCGATCGGCGCTTTTCAACTGCGGCCCCTAGACTCTGGAACACTCTGCCTATCCACATAAGAACTAGTTCTACTCTTCTACAGTTCAGAAAAAACCTGAAGACTTGGCTGTTCAATCAGTGATTCCCATCTCCGCATTTCTGTGCCAGGGTGAAACCTCAATGCAATTTCAGCGCCGAGACGCCTAAGGGTATTTGTATGCGCTCTATAAATGGCATTAAATAAATAAATACATTCTTCTTAGTAGCCAGTTAGTACTCATGCAGTGTACGAATCTTCCAGTCAGTCCCATGCACTTCTTTAAACACTTATCTACCACTATTGACTTATCCTATCACTCCACCAATACGTAAGCACTTATAAATTAAGTGTTCACTCTGTTTGCAGCGCTGTCATCATTCCAGTTACTAGTGGTATTCTTATAAAATGACCTAGGCATCAACGCAAGTACACATAAAATATTCTGTGCATAATCCCTACAAATCTCTAAGCAGATACATAATAATGGTCCACTCCATTAAATACTGAAGTACCCGGGTAGGATATCTCCTGTCAGTCTCATGCAATTCTTCAATCACCCATCCAGTACTATGTTCTTATTGTATCAGTCTGCCAATACCTAAGCACTTATGGGGAAGATTTACAAGCACCCTTCGCCACCAGTACATCACTTTTTGTAACATAGTGATAGTGCCAGGCTCTCCTTCATAATTACAAGGAGAGGAAAAGCCACCCTGTGTGGTTTTTTCTCTCCTTGTAAATATGACCCCTTCATACACAGAACTTTGTGTTGAAGGGGCGTTCCATAGATGTTGCTGTGGGTGTTCCCACGCAACACCCATAGAACAAGACACATCTCCAGATTTATGAGAAACCATAAATCTGGAATGTGTGTGAATGCTGCACCATCCTAGAGTTGATGTAGCAAGGCGCAACGAGGAGAACTGTTTTCATTTCTCCTCATTTTTTCTTCTATCAATGCATGCTGCATTCCACAGGATACACTGAAAGAGGAAAATGCCTTTAGTGATTGTTTTTGTGCAGGAAGGGACACCTTCCTGCACAAAAACAATCTCCGCACAACACAGACATCCTTGCACCATGGTGTAAGGATGCCTGTGTAACCCCATGGCTGCAGTTTGTGCAGCAGTGCAGAGGGAAGCACAGAGTTGCAACATATTCATGTACATATGTCACATACCTGTGCTTCAGAAGTGCCACAGTGCAGTGCAGCTAAAGATATTGCAGTGTCACGCTGCAGTACTTCCTCATAAATCTTCACCTATAAATTTACCATACACTGCTAATGCATTCTTTCAGTCAATCATACGGTATATATATATTCAACCAAATTTTCACACATTACCTTGCAGTTATAGTTCTTTCTTTAGCCAGATAAGGTAGTTCTGATACTAACTTTTTTTTTCTTTTGTATTTTTTTTAACAATTTTGTATTTTTTGGGTGTTTTTTCAAAAAATGAACAAAAAGAAGATGCCATCAACACTCCTTAGACCGGGTCTGGCCTTGTTACGGTTTTTGGTCCCACAGGTTGAAACATACCTAGATGGAGTCAGCCCAAGATTTTAAAACCCCTCTTCCTCTTGGGACCTCTCTGCCACCAGTAAAATACTTCGGGTTCCGGCGCCAGAGATGGGCAAGAATATCTTTGCTCCCTCTCTTGGTCAGGGACATGCAAGGTGGCTGGTATCTCCTAAGTAAGGGACAAGGCAAATGAGGAAAAAAAAAAAAGAAGAATGAATGAATAAAACAGGAACCTTTTGGAATTACTGATCATTCCAAAACCAAACAAAAAAATTAACAACAATTGTTGCATTGCGCAGCACAAACTGAATCCACCGACTGCTCACCGAAGCATATAAGTTTCTTACACTTCACCCAATGTTGCTTGAGAAAGGCGAATTTTGGCCTAATCTCTATTGCAGGTGTTCCTGAGGATGCTCCAAACATACTTGCCACAGCAGGTGAGAGGTTCAAAGCAGCTCGCCTCATTTCCTCCCGAGCAAGATTGAGAGGGTGTGTGGTCCGGAGATGCTTGTACATAGAAGCAGTGCCACATGAGTATTTTTTTCCACTGCCTCTTGTCAGGACTCGGTCACAAATTTTGCACGTCACCTTTCTTGCATTCACTTTCTTCTCTCCAGGTGGAAAAGTGAAGAATTTCCACACAACCGAATCCGGCCTCTGTGGACGTGGTGCCTCCTGCAGGAATTCTTCTTCAGAAGATACTTCCTCCTGCTGCTGTCCAGATGCCATTTTGTTTGATATTTTTTGAAAAACACCAAAAAAAACAAGTAAAATGGTTTCTTGTAGGAAAAGAGATATCTCTCTAAAGATGCTCCAATAAGAATGATTAAAATGGGTGGGGTACTTCAAATAGTTACAGTGTGAAATGATATGAACCAACAAAATCTTTATTTTTTTTTAGGTCACATGGGATCCTCGCACTCTGCACTCACAAAGCAAGCATCCAACGCAACTTTGTGAAAATATATTTAAAAATAATGTTTATTATGAATACAAATATATAATTTTTTTGAATATCTTAGATAATCTCTTGCCCTAATATGTATATAAAAGACACATACATATCATTTTAGAACATAATTTTTTTTTGCGGCAGCGCACCCCAGCATGTATATGATGTCATGCAGGACCTGCCGCAGCGAAAGCGTTGCGTACCATAATGCGCATGTGTCACGAATGTGTGGGAGCAGGAGTCGCGGACAGGTCGCATACCAATCGCGCACATCACGTAATATTAAATGTATATGATGTATATAATGTAACTGAAAAATCCTTCACAACTTTTCTAAAATGGCAGCTACAATCCGCGCACCCACCATGATGTGCACGCTTTGGGTGTGCGACTCGTAAAAAAAAATTCTAACTATAACGTCTCTGAAACCTATGTTTTTTTTCAGTGAATTTCAAAGGTTTTTTAAATGCTAATTTTTAAGTGTAATAGTAGTTATACCTATTTTTTTGTACTGATTTTCTACAGTTTTTTAATTATTTATTTATAAATATTTTATTCATTACATAACATTATATATTTTTCTGAAAATTGAAAAAATATATATTTTTTAAATCCAACCTGAAATATTGTTTAATTTTTTGTTTAATTTTTTTAATTTTAATATATTTATATTATTTTCTTTAAAAAAAATCCAATTTTAGTTTTTGAGTCGCACACCCAATATATATAATGTTATTTAATGAATAAAATATTTATAAATAAACAGTTAAAAAACTGTAAAAAATCAGTATAAGAAAATAGGTATAACTACTATTACACTTAAAAATGAGCATTTAAAAAACCTTTGAAATTCACTGAAAAAAACATAGGTTTAAGAGACGTTATAGTTAGAAATTAGCATTTAAAAAACCTTAGAAATTCTCAGAAAAAACATAGGTTTCAGGGGTGTTATAGTTAGCTGGACATTTCACTCGTACAAAACCATAGAAATTCCTCTGTTTTAGTTAGTTCTGCTAACTATAACTCTCGTGCCCGCAGTGCACTGCGGATGATGTCATATATTACATCATTCAAAACATGGTCAGTGACATCACTGATGACATCTCAAATTGCATCACTGATGACATCATCCAGTCAATGTGGTTTAGTTTGAAATTTAAATATGTATTATAAATATACCAATCTGTATTGAAGATTAAGTGGATATATAACTGTCTGCATGGAGGATTTAGTAGCTGTCTGACTGTCTGTTTAAGTGAGTAATTAAAAGTCTATCACTTAATACATGGATTAGTAACTAAACTATGTGAATGTGTGCATCCCTGTCTCTGTTGTATAATATATATTATAGCTCCACAGTATCAGGAGGAATCCTTTTCTGAATAAGAAGCACAGACTGGGTGAGTTTCAAATTGTATTCACCTGTGTAAAACAAACGCGTTTCGGCAGTCGCCTTCTTCAGCTTCTTGTTCAGGAAATGATTCCTCCTGATACTGTGGAGCTATAATTAATCAATGCGGGTACACCCCCGCGATCAACGCACCCCCCTGCGAGTGCACCAGGGAAAGGTAAAAAGGAGTATATATATATATATATATATATATATATATATATATATATATATATATATATATATATATATATATATATATGCAAAATACTTACATTTTCTTTTTAAAGTTTGCGCATGGTAAAGGCAAATGGGTGGTAAAATAATTAATTGTAAAGACATTTGTGGTAAAGACACATTCATTGTAAAGGAGTCGTGTAAAGGTAAGTTGTGGTTAAGGCATTGTTGTAAAGGTTGTTTCTTGCTGAGTCCTAATGTCAACAAAAACAAATTAAGCAAAAAAATAGTAGGAGGAAGGAAAAAGGTTTGAGTGTGGCCCTGGTCCTTGTGGGTGACATATAAAATGCCTTTAGTTCCCTGCACTTGGATACTTGTATACTGTAATGTGCACTCTGGGGCTTGGGTAGGGCTCCTTGGGATGGACTACACTGGTGTATACAACCCAACTTACCAAGTTAGTATATGCAGACTAATATCAGAGACTGGCACGGTAGGAAGGGGCACTAGACAGGTTTGTCCAATGTCTCCATTTTTTGCTATTGCAGTGGAGCCACTAGCTTCCATCGTGAGACAGTGTTATTACTAGGGTATCCAATTCAATACCACATTTATTTACATATTTCTGTATTCAGACAATATATTATTTTACATTAGGGAAGAGGAGGTTGTCTTCTTTGGGCAATGGGCTTTCTTGAATGATTCGAAATACTTTTCGGACTAAGCGTCAGCTGGGCTAAACCTAGTCAGGGACCCTGCTGACAACCAGTGCAGCTAGAACTTGGAGATAAGTTGCAATGGGCACCAACCACCATTAAATATTAAGCGGCTCACATTTTCCGCACAGAGAAACAATAATTTGATGGCAATATTAGGACTGGAATAGCTTCCTTTAAACAACCCATATCATTCTGGCAAACACTACCTATATCAGTGATAGAAAGGGTTGCACTATCTAGAATGGTTTTACTGCACAGACCTTGATACCTCTTTGCTTCCCTACCTATAGTCATACCAAAGGGAGTTCTTCGTGAGATGGACAGGTTGCTTGCTGATTTGTATTAGATGCAGACTATCCCAGATTGAACCCAACAAATCCCAGTGGGCGAAAGTGCCACGGCTGCCCTGGACCTGGAGCTATTCCCTGGCTACACAATGGCAGTAGGCAGTCAGGTGGAGGGGCTCTTACCTATTTCATCATGGAGACGGGTGCCCAGGCCACTCCTCAGTCTTGTGCGTCTACTGCTTAACCCATAAAAGAAACCCTTGACATTTTAAGAGAATATTGTACTCAGAACACTCTGATACGTCTAGAAGAGGGGACTTCTGAGGATTCGTACTTGAATCCCCTGAACCCTTGAAATTCACCTGACGTCATTAAGAACATTGCCCCACAAGGGTAAGTGGCAGGCCCTGCGAGTATATGAAGACAGAGAACCATGGTCCTTGGTGGCACGTTTGCAGGAGGTAACATAATTATTATTATTTTTTTTTTTTAAACCGTTTTTATTGCAGAACCGAAATATATAGCATACATTTATAAACATCTGGTGCTGCTAACTCTAGTGCGTATGTCTTGTTCAGTTGTTACTTATACACGGCCGTTGTTACTTATACACGGCCTGTAAGCCCACAACCCGGAGGTCGGGCGGTGTCAAACGTTGGACTATCATTCACAGCAACCTCTGACCGTTAGCTTTTCCCATGCAAGGATGTCTTCAGTCTGCTTTTCATTTTTTTCCCCCCGTTCCCCCACAAACCCCTCCTCCCCCGCCCGCCTCCCAGTGCCCCCACCTACGCCTGAGCTCGCTGTTAGAATGTATGCATGAGTGCTATCAGGAGTGATTACTTAACTATGGAGTAAGTGCACCTGGTGTGTCTGTGGGAGCTTCAACATCTGGGTTGGAAACTCCTTCTTCCTCCAACATGCTGTCTCACAAGGCCTGCACCAACGTCTCCTATTCCGTTGCCACCTCCAGTGCTATATCGTCCGACTTACGGTGAGCCAATTGAAACCTGAGTGTGCTTTCGCTCCCCGCCCATTTGAGGAACTCATTAACCCACCTCCTGTGCGTGGGACTCTTTTTCGATTTTCAATTTCTAGTTATTTCCCTCTTGGCCAGGATCAAACCCATATCAATAAATTTGCTTGTGTTCCTATTCTTGTGTGTGTGCGGAAAACAATGCAATACGCCAACAGCCTTGTTATATTGCAATTCTCTGTCATTCACTTCATTTAATGTCTCGCCTATCTCCGCCAATAATCCCACAGGTGCGGGCAGTCCCATAGCATATGTCCCAGGTCCGCCTCTGCTGTATTACATCTGGGGCATGCCGCATTCTCCGCTCCAAAATACTTCCCTATTTTCCCTGGTGTGAGGTAGGCTCTATGGAGAATGTAAAAATGTATCGGTTGGAAAAGTGCGTCCCTTGTGCTCTTACTTGCACGCCTCACTATTTGTGCCCAAGTGGTATCAGGGATCTCTATCTGGAGGTCTAATTCCCATTTAGCCTTCAGTGTTGTCAGAGGTTGCAAAGTTTCACATAGCATCCTAGAGTAAAGGCACGTTACTGCTTTATAAGTACCAGCTGCCATCATAGTGTATTGGGAAGCCATGGATGTAGCGGGCTCTAGAAGCCCTTTCCCCCAGTGCGCCTGCATGGCCCTGGTCACAGCCGCGTGCATCAAATAGTCTCCCCTCGGGAGGTCAAACCGATCCTGCAAGGTTTGGTAAGGGATTAACGCCCCATCTTCATACAGGTCCCCTAGCATTTGCAGTCCTGCGTCCTCCCACCCCTGTAAGCGCGACCAATCGCCACCGTGAGGGAGTGCCGTCACCATTCCCAGCGGTATCTCGGGTGCGTACATACGCCGCACCCCCGCTCGCCGTCTCGACCGATTCCAGCAGAGCCTAAACGTCTGCTCTTCCTGTGAGAGATCTCGGAGGGTGAGCCTTTGCTGTAGGGCGATGTACGCCAACACATGGCAGGGGTGCCCTCATCCCTCTCGTGCTCCGGGCCCCGGTATACCCTAGCCACTTCCTGTGTGAAAATCTGCAATTGAGCTGCTAAATATTAGAGCTCAAAATCCGGGACCGCTAAGCCTCCCTCGTCCTTCGGTCGGAGCAGCGTAGCTAGCTCTAATCTACGCCTGCCCGTGCCCCAAAGAAACAAAATCAGTATCGACCTCAGTTGTTGAAAGGTAGAACCGGGTATCCACACCGGCAATGTGCGGAAGTAGTAAAGGAGGCGTGGCAAAGCTATCATTTTCACCAATGAAATGCGTCCCGTTACCGAAAGTGGGAGGGTGGCCCAAAAGGACATGTTGCCCTTCAGTGCCCGAATACAGCAGCCCACATTGCCCTCCAGCATATCTGCAGCCTTGTGATACACATGTACCCCTAAAAATCTCAAGCAGTTAGGCTCCCAATTGAGCAGCGGGCGAGTGGCAGGTCGTATCTCCCCCTGGCGCAGTGGAAATAAACAGGATTTAGCCCAATTGACTTTTAGACCTGACAGCCTACCAAACAGCATGAGAAGTCTTTCAGCGCCCACAAGCGCCTCGCTTGTGTCCTCTAAAAATAATAAGAGCTCGTCGGCATAGAGCGAGATAAACTGTGGGCGTCCCCTGTAGACTAGGCCCCTATAATAATGTCCCTTCCTGGCTTCTGCCGCAAACGGCTCTATAGCTAAAGCAAATAACAGGGGGGATAACGAGCACCCTTGCCTAGTGCCACGGCACACTCGATACTGGTGCGAAATAAGGGAGCCCACCCGCACTCTTGCCACCGCTGATGCATACAATACTCTCGTCCAGCCTATGTAGTCGTCTCCAAGGCCAAAATGCTTCATGACCCTGTACAGATATTACCACTCCAAGCTATCAAACGCCTTCTCGATGTCGATCGATAATACCAAGGGCGTTTGCGCGTTCGGCAGTTGGTCAGCCATCAAACGTATCAGCCTGCGTATATTAATAGTAGTGTTTTGCGTGGGGATGAAGCCGGATTGGTCGCTATGTATAAGCCCCGTCATGTGCTGCAATAGTCTGGTATCCAGTATGGTACTCAGGATTTTGTAGTCCGTTGTGAGCATGGATAACGGCCGATAGGACGCTGGGCTGGTGCTCTCCCTCCCTGGCTTCAGCAGCGGGATCATCAAAGCCTCGCACATGGATTGAGATAGTCTGCCTCTAATCTTGGCTTCATTATATCCCATTTGGAGCTGCGGAGCAAGTTGCCCCAAGTATTTGCTGTAAAATTCAATGGGCAACCCATTCAAGCCCGGGTTTTGTTTCAGGCCATCTGCTTCACAGCAGTTCCGATCTCTCCTAATGTAATGTCCCTTCCCAGGGCTTCTGCCTGCTCTTGGTCTAGCTGCGGTAATTGCAGTCCTTCCAGGAAGGTGTCAATTTCACCTTCTTGTCCTTCTAACGCGCTTTCATAAAGTGTACTATAGTACTATCGGAAGCTGTCCAAAATTTCCATTTGGGCGTGGCATATACCACCCTCTTTCCCCACGATGGCCAAAATCGGGTGACTGCGTCTTGTGGGTTAGCCAACCAAGCGAGCAGCATGCTAGCCTTGTCCCCCTCAGCGTGCGCCCTCATTAAATAGGTCTTGTGGTCGAAACTACAAAGCTGTTCCATTTCAGCCGCCACTGCTTCCCTGGCCTCACAGACAGCACCCTGTAGCTCAGGATGATTAGGTCGCGCCAACTCAGCCTTCCGCAGCATCCCTTCTGCCTTATCCAAATCTTCTAATAGGGTCTTGCGCACTCCTGCATACTTTCCTATACAGTGGCTTCTGATAACGACCTTAAAGGCGTTCCACTCCATCGCTCTGGATGCTGTGGTACCCTCGTTTTCCTCAAAGTAATGTCAAGTCAAGTCAAGTCAAAAAGGCTTTATTTCGACATATAAAATATCTTAAAAAGCATACGTACAAGTAAAATTCATTTCAAAGCATTTAAAGATAAAAAACGTATTTAAAAAAACCCCTTGCAAGATCTAAGACTGCAATTTTTACTATTAATATTTAGGGGAAGAATAATTAAATTACCTAAAATAGGCATGGTTTAGAAGCAGGCCATATAAATAAAAGCATAATTAAACAATTTGTCTAAGTCTTTTTGACCGAATCCGCCATGCCCACCCAAGATACTTCGAGGTGGCGCATGCATAAAAAGTGCGAGTGTCTGAAAGAAGAATCCTTAATGCCACATTACAGTGTCTAGTTCCCAGTGTGCGACACATGGGTTTTAGCCATTTTGACCGTGGGACTTTATAGGCAGGACACTCGAATAAAAGATGAGGGACAGATTCATGGCGCTGAGGGCAGAATGGGCACCACGGAGCAGTCTGGTAGGGAATTTTCCGATGACTAGTAAGTTCCATTATGGGGAGAAGACCAATTCTGAATTTAAAATACAGAGATCTTTCCCAAGGAGCTGAGATAATGTCCAAATACAGTTCTCTAATGGGGACATCTTTGGACTCCATAAAATTTCTGGTCGATTTACAAATCGCGGTAGAAGAATTCCTTCTATTTACCACCCAGTTCCAATAAAGCTGTTTTATCGTTGATTTGGGCGGGGCTGTCTGTTGGTACCATGCTTCTTCCAGCCCCAGATTGGTGAGTAGTGCTTTGATATCCGTTAGCCACTTTATTTTCGCCCAACTTGTCGATCTTAATATCTCCCGCAGTCCATCCGCATAGCTTGAGAGCTCAGGGACTCTCCAAATGCGGGCCCACAGAAGCAAAGGGCGTAGCTTTGCTTGATCTTCAATCGCCCGACAGCCCATATCCAATTGCAGTGGTAAGATGGGGACAGAAGGGCCGAGGGACATCAAGCTTCTCAGGAAGGTATTCTCGGCTCGAGTAAGATCTTTCAAATTCGACATTCCCCACAGTTCCGCCCCGTACAGAGCTGCGCTTACTCCTCTGGCCGAGTAGATGTCCAAAACTGCAGCTATAGGTTTAGTTGAGGCTGCTCTCTGCTCTTTCAGCAGGGTCCCGGTTATTCTTTTCAAATTTAGCAGCATTTTGGTCAGATGCTGGTCCCATTTCATGGAATCCACCAGCCGGATACCCAGATAATCGAAGGTCTTGGTTCTGTCCAGTGCAACGGAGCCCAATGTTGGTGGAGGGCCATGTTTTTGCGGGGGATTCAGGATGAGATACTTTGTTTTGTCTGTGTTTATACAGAGTCCTCTTTGTTTACAGAAGCCATCAAAGCCAGAGAGAAGCTGTTGTAGGCCCATTGGCGATTTCGACAGAAGCAAAGTATCGTCCGCAAAAAGCAGGGTAGGAATTAAACGGCCTGCCAGACGAGGTGCATCTGCTGGTATCCTTGACAAGTGGTCCACCACCCCATTAACATAGAGCGAGAAGAGTGTAGGGGCAAGAACGCACCCTTGCCGCACGCCTCTATTCACATCTATTCTTGAGGTCTTTTGACCGTTCGGACCCCAGCGAATTTGGGCGTAATTGTTTTCGTGGAACTTCACAATCAAGTGGAGCAGATAAGGTGGTAGGCCAAGATCACTAAGAACCTTCCATAAGTTATTTCTGGGGACCAGATCGAAGGCCGTCCGGAGGTCGATGAAGGCAAGATATAAAGTGCCCTTCCCAATCGTGACGACCTTCCAGTGAATCATAAGTAGCCTTAACGACTGTTCGATTGTTCCTGTACCAGTTCGGAACCCTGCCTGGAGATCCGAGAGTATCCTGTTTTCATCTGCCCACTGCTGTATTCTGGTTAGGAGGACCTTGCCTGCTACTTTTTGCGAACAATCTATCAGGCTAATCGGCCTGTAGTTCGCTGGGTCTTCTCTTGAGCCTTTTTTGTGCAGAGGGACCACTTCGGCGGCCATCCAGGAGGCGGGCAAAGGAGCACCCGCCATGGCAGCATTCATTACTGATGAAATTAGCATACTCCAATCGCCTAGGTCTGCACGGAGCAGGTCGCCCGGTAGCCCATCGGGACCAGCCGCTTTGCGCGGGACGAGAGATTTTATTGCACCTTCCGCTTCTTTCTTGGTAAACAGACTTTCCTCAAGTCTCTCCTCACCTCGGGAGAACTGTGGTAATGCGAAATCCACCGCTTCAGCTACAGATGCTGTATACAATTTCGAAAAATGTGAGTACCATAAGTCCTCGGTTATGTTACAGGTGATGACTGTATCAAGGGGTCTGTTTTTCTTACGTGATAAGTCCCAGAAACCTTTTGCGTTTTTTCCAACACTGGCGATTCGGAGTTCCTGCCAAAATTCATCTTCCCAGTCTCTCCTTGCTGTTTTAAGCTCCGCTTTGTAGCTCTTTCGTTTGGTGGCTATTAAGGTTGCATCTCCACTTTTCACAGCCAATATCAGTGCTCTCTTTCTAGCACGACACTCCTTCGAGTACCAACCAGGTTTGCCCTGCCGCTTATCGCGGTTAGTGTTTCCCTTTTTTACTTTAGCCTTAAATAGGTCCCCAATTGACAGCGAGACCTCGCAAAACAGCGCTGTGATCCGATTTGGGCTGACAGGCTCATTTTCTAAAATGGCGCAGGCTGTAGAAGTAACAGCTCTGATATATGATAGTTTCTCTTCATCTATTGCCACTTTGTCCCATTTCAGGCGTCTTAAGCAGTTTGATGGAACCACCCCTCCCAAAAGCCCTGTCGCTGGTGTGTCATGGCTCCCACAAACTGGATGAATCTCCCTCCACCAGTATGATAGGGTCAAAGAGAGTGCGTTATGGTCACTATCCAAGGAAGGTAGGACTATCATATCCTTCATGTGAGCCCACAAAGAAAAGTTTAAAAGGATATAATCTATCCGGGATGAATGACCAACCCTGTTATAAGTGTGTGCCCCCGCTAAGTCTGAGGGTGTCCTCCCATTGGCTGCTCTCAGGCCGTGCTCCAGTGTGAGGGAATTTAGCTGGATGATTCTGGGGGTCCAACTGTTTATGATTGGAAGATCAAGTGACGGTACACCTCTCCTAGAATCTTCGTCATATAGGTCCAGGGATTCGTCGGGCAACAGGGGCTCGAATGTACAATTAAATAATTAACGAATCACTACTGCACTCACCCAAGACTACCTCCAGATCCGAGAGCATTGGTGACAAGGCTCTCCCAGAGGCTCCTCGCGTGTAGATGTTAATAATCTCCAGTTTTTCAGCTCTCCTCGGGCATGTTACGGTGAGGCGCATCAAGTCTGGAGATTTTTGGGGATGATGGTGTACCCTCCATCCCAAGGAAATATCTACCCAAACTAAGAGACCTCCATAGGGGCGACCTCTTCCTGTGGCTGGAATATCTGCAGGGACAAAGAAGGAGGCATAGCCCACTCGGTGCCTTGGTTCTACGCACCACGTCTCTTGGAATGCACAGACTGAGTGGGGTTCGATGAGCGCCACCCAGTCCGGGACATCTAGCTTGCTGTTTAAGCCTGCCACATTCCAGCTAATGGCTTTCAGGGATGCATGATGCAGGGGCTCAATGCATCCGGCAATCCCACCCTGTGTGCCGGGAGTTTGAGCTCCATCCACTAACTCAGTGTTCTCAGACCCATCGCCTGAGTGAGAGGGCATAATTGGGTTAGGCAGGGACTGGGGCACAAAGACGTTGGACAACGGTACCCCCCCAACTATGCGTGGTGTATTGACCCTAGGAGGGGAGGCATTAGTTGCCGCTACATTATCAAGTCACCAGCCCCAACCCTGTGGAGGGGCTGCTTGAGTAGGTGTCCATGCCCTTGCTCTGGGGTCCAAAGTTGGATAATGAGGGAACCATGCTCCTCTGCCCCCATCTTGAAAAAAAATGTTTAGGCCCCATAAGAGGAGGGGGGTGATAGAAGTACCCCAGGTCCCTAGTTTGAATGTCGCAGAAATTATAATGCGACTGCTGACTACAGATCATACCTGCTGCTCTGGGGTCGTTGAAATTGATCAACACACAGTCCCCAGTGATATCCTTACGTCTGTTGCCAATCCAACCCACACATCGGACAAGGGCTATTCTACCATCGATGTGCCCTGGGAGGGGTCTATTAGCTTTGAGCCAGGAGAGCGTCTTGTGTTTGAGGTCAGAGTATGACTCACAAGAACCCTCTTCAAGCTCAGGGACCCCCGTTAAAATTACCACATAGGGCTTACAGCCAGGGGGAAGGCTAGCATTTGGCGTGTGCCTCCTTACCCTGTCTTTAGCCGGAGATTTTGCCATGGTTTTTGCTGGACGTTTGGGCACGGCCTGTTTGGCAGGAGTTGGAGGGGATGGGGTTGTATCACCCTTCGTTGAGATCACTGTGTTTCCAGGTACCTTGGTGTTAGACACTATAGGTTTGGAAATTGCGGCAAAATTAACCTTAAGTGCCTTGGGTGCCTGGGAACTAGCTTTGTTCCTTGGTCGGGCCAGACTAGACTCAGGAGTAGGAGTTAGTGGTGAGGGTGCGGATCCGCTGTTGGGATGCTGCAATTGGGGAGCCTTTCCCAAGCCGGGCAACTTTTGGCAAGATGTGAGCTCAGGGTGGGCTATAGTGATAGAGGGGACTAAGGGGACAGCACCACTCCTTAGCCCTCCATTTTCTTCAACCTGAGCCTTGGCGTGAAATTTGACTAGTGATTTTACCGCATAAAAGTTGTCCAGCATTGACTGTTCAAGTGAGGCTAGTTTGCGTGTGAGGCCGTCGATCTTATCTACGAGAGGCATCACCACAGACTTAATTATGCTCTCAACTTGAGGGAAAATGCTGGTATCTATAGGAGCCATTTGACCTGGAGTGCCATCCAATGAAGAATCTCCGGTGTGGCTCGCGTGTGATTTTGGGTGAGGAACCTGATTTGAACTAGTGCCCCCTCTGGATACAATGTTCCTGCTTACTTTACTGTGGGGCTTTAGAGCGCCTCCCCTGCGGGGGCTGGCGGGACGCTTTCTCTTCTTTTGTAAGACAGGGCCTAAAGCTAGATTCCCTGCAGGTGTGGTTTGGGGAACTACTACTCTGGGAGTACTGGCATCGGTATGCACTACAGTGGGTGGGGAATTCATAGCTTCCCTAAAAAGCACAGGAGAGCTAGGGTCTTCATGGGTTTCAGGATTGCAATCCAGAGTTTGCCCCCCCGGCGATGGGTTAGTTTGGACGGAGGAATTGGATTGTGTCGGGTCAAGTACAATGCTAGGTGCGGTGGTAGTTACCCTTTCTAAACTAGCCCTAATCCGACTCACTCTCTCGTCAATTGTTGGGGAATCAGTTATCACCAATGGAGTTAGAGAAATATGTCCAGGGCTAGCAGCTAAGGCAATGGCGCCCAGAGATGAGCGTTTGTTGGACATGCTCGTAGAATCCCGGGATAACCTTCGTTCTGCCAGGATAATCTCCTTTTCGACTATGGAAACTGCTCGAGTTATAAATTGGTCCATAGTGCCTAATACCACGTCTCCTGCTGATTTCTTTGTTTTACAGGATCGAGTACCTGAGGCCATTGTCCCGTTGACTGGGTGCCCACTTTACGGAGCCAAGGGATGTGGCCCAGCCCGGCCTCTTCTGGCCCCTGATGGCCTAAGATGGTCCCGCCCTTGTCCCGGGCTTCTCCCGCGATGCTCCCGCGTGCTCCCGCACAGCGGGGAAGGGGCGTTCCTTTGTGGGGGCGTGAAGCGATTGGTGGGAGGGGCAAACGGTCTGCAGGTGTGCCGTGGCGCAGGGACTCCTGGTTAGTTGAGTCCCTGCAGCGGCACCGGCGGCGCTGGTGGATAGAGCGCGACCCTGCTCCCTGATGTCCTTCCTAGGGGCTGTGAGCAAACGTGCTCCCAACAGCCTAACTCAGCCAAACTGCCACGCGGCACCTGCGCAGCGGGTGCGGCTAGCTGTTACCGGAACAGAAGGCGGCTACAGCAACACTTGACTGCAAACGTGGGAAGACGCCGGTAAGCCCTCGGCGTTTCTGTGTCCCGCTGGAAAAGGGGAATCAGCTTCCTTTTCTTCCTCTGAGCGATTGGTGGGAGTGGCAAACGGTCTGCAGGTGTGCCGTGGCGCAGGGACTCCTGGTTAGTTGAGTACCTGCAGCGGCACCGGCGGCGCTGGTGGATAGAGCGCGACCCTGCTCCCTGATGTCCTTCCTAGGGGCTGTGAGCAAACGTGCTCCCAACAGCCTAACTCAGCCAAACTGCGACGCGGCACCCGCGCAGCGGGTGCGGCTAGCTGTTACCGGAACAGAAGGCGGCTACAGCAACACTTGACTGCAAACGTGGGAAGACGCCGGTAAGCCCTCGGCGTTTCTGTGTAATGTGTAATCCTCTCTCCCAGCGCCTCCCGGAACAGTGGGTCGTCCAGGGTATCTGGTCGCAGTTGCCACGTCGGGACTCGTGAGACCTCAGTCACCCAATTTAGGGTTAGTAGCAAGGGATTATGATCGGATAGCGTACGAGTTAAGTACTCAGTATTCGCCACCACAGAGATCACGAGCTGGGAGCACAAAAAAGCATCCAGGCGGACATGAAGGCCGTGCAGGCTAGAGTAATACGAGTAGTCTCTCACAGTCGGATGCTGCGCTCTCCAACCAAGCGTCCTCCAACTCCTATCTCTCCTGCCACTCAAGCCTAGGCTTCGCCAGTCACTGCACCGGGGATGCTCCTAGCGGTGGATGGGACCTGTCTAGTGTTGTGTCTACCACGGAGTTAAAGTCTCCTCCCATGAGTATAGGGCCCGCTAAGTAACTAGCTAGTGCACCGGAGAGCTTCGTTAAGAAAGCCGATTGATCGACATTGGGTGCATACACGCTACATAGCACTATATCCCGGCCCTTAAGTTTTCCCTCTACGGCCACGAATCTCCCCTCTGGGTCTATTACATGCCTAACCACTTGGAAGGGAACGCCTGCCCGAATCCAGACCAACACGTCCCTTGCAAATGCAGAATACGTGGTGTTGAACAATTGCCCTCTCCACCTGCGCTGCAGCGCAATGCCCTCCTGTTTTGTCAGATGTGTTTCCTGCAATAGCGCTATTTGAACCCCTCTACGAACTAAATAAGCAGGAACCTTATGCCTCCTTGCCATAGTATGTAGTCCTCTCACATTCCAGGTTACACATTTCACTGTTCCAGAATTAGCCATAGTCACATATTAACCGACATGAGATAGCATAAGTCCGCATCCAGGCGTACGTGGTGGCCCCCCCACCCCGCCCCAATCTCAAAACAAATGTCCCCACTCCCCATGCCCTTCACCTCGAGGCCCCCCAACTGCTCTTGGCTTCCTCCCCCCCAGAACAGGACCTAACTTCGCAAAAGCCGCTCCCATCCAAACTTTTAGAAAAAAGGCTAACAAACCCCCGCAGCTGCCCACCTATTCCGCAGTCTTCACTACAGTGGCCTTATGGGCCAACAGGGCGTCACTCGACTCAGAGGGTGGTTACTACAGTCCCAACCCCCCCGCAGCACAATCCCCCCATAAACACTCACGAGCATCCAATCTGCCTTGTTGTATACAGCTGCATCGGCAGGCACCGGTCCCCCAGGTACCATATGTAGTTAGCATTGTTCGCCTCCTTCTTCAAGCTTATATAATTTGCTCCGAGGTCTGCGGCGTTACCACTGGGCCCCTGGCACCACCAAGTTCCGATAGGTTGTTTCCGAGCCCGTAGCATGGCCCTCTGAGTTCAAACCCCTACATGATCGGGTGCTCACCGTCCCCGACAAGTCCACCACTGCTTGCAGTGCTGCTCTTCTCTCCTCTTCCGTTTGCGATTCTGTTGGTTTCCTAGATCTCTGCCGATACCTCCGGAGCCTCTGCGATTTCCGCACTGGTTGTTTACGCTTTTCTTCCTCGGCTCTGAATTGTGCCCTGTCCGTCCCGGACTTGTAGGTGTCCCACCACGCCCAAGCATCCGCTGATGTAGGAAAGAAGAGCGTCTTGTCATCCACCACCACTCTAAGCTTGGCTGGGAAGAGGAGCGAGTATTTTATGCCCTCCGCTCGTAGTTCCCGCTTGAGTGACAAAGAGGCACACAGTTTCTGTGTTTCAAATGTAAAGTCAGGGAACAATGTTAAGTTGCTATTATCTACTTGGAATGGGCCCACATCTCTGGCCCTTTGTAGCAGCCAGTCTCTGTCCCTATAATGCAACAGTTTTATCACCGCTGGACGAGGTGGTTGGTCCGGCATAGGGGGTCTAGCTGGAACCCGGTGCACACGCTCTAAGGTAAAGAAAGGTGAAAGACCCTCTGGCGCCACTTCTGTTCGTAACCAGTTATCTAGGTATCCCACCATGTCATCCCCTTCTGTTTTTTCCGGCAGACCCACCAAGCGTACATTGTTGCGCCTATTGTGGTTTTCAGCGTCCTCCGCTCGACGTTCCAGTGCTTGAATCCGGTCCAGCACATCCACCAATTGCCCCTCCATGGATTTATGCCCCGGCATCATCTCTTGTAGGGTGTCCTCCGCGCTTTTGACCCGGTCTTTCAATTTATCGTGGTCCGCTCGCAGAAGCCCCAATCCTGTCGCCACCTGAGCTATATCCTGCCGCAGGGCGTCTTTCGTGGCCGTGATGGCCTCCAGGATACGGTCTTGCAGCTGCTGTAGATCCGTGGGGCCTTGCCCCGAGCCATCCGGCACCTCAGAGCTGGCAGCTCCCTCCACTCTCCCCTTAGGTTTTCCCTTCTTGTACTTGCTGCCAACCGACCTCGTCCCCTCCGCAACTCCAATGGGGGGGGAGAGTCTTTCTGTACTCCTCCAAGCAGCGTGCTCTCAGCAGACGCACCGTCCAGGTCACTAGATTAGTTAGTCTGAGCTCTTTTAGCCGTCTCCGGTTCACTTCGGCCTTTAGTTCCTGGGTGCCAGCGCCCAATGCCTCAATAGCTGTTCCGCACCCTGTCGTGGTAGCCTCCAGGGCCAAGGGGTCTTCCCCCACTCAGGCTCGAGCAGTACTTCACCTCTCGGTCCGGCCAGCCCCAGTGCAACTTTCAACCCCTCAAGCCTTTCCAGGCTGACACTCCATCAGGGCCCAGTGAATCCCCAACCACCGCATAATCTCCGCTTTGCTCACCTCTAGAGTGCGACGTGGCCCCAGGCTATCACCGTGTTCCAGCTCTTGCCGCTGTTTTTTTCATAGAGCTCCTTGTCTTCCAGGTCTCCAAGCGCCGTCCTAGCCCGGGTCGCAGTGAAAGTCCGCTTCAGGACCCTTTTGTGCAGTCCCAGGGGCCCCCGCCAACAATGCCACCTTCTACGTCGCTATGTCAGGGTGGGACCTCGCAGGGGGCTCTCCGCCAAATGTCCGCACTTTAGGCAGCACAGACGCTGCCAGCTTCGCCGGCGATCAAGCCCCAAATCGGCTACTGTCCAGTTCTCTCCGCCGGGTTCAGCACACCCCCAGGTTGACCAGCGCGCTCTCCTCCTTTGCTCCAGGCAGCGCGTGGAGCCTCAGTGCGGGCCGGTTCCCGTGCCCCCTCTATCCTAGTTGCGCGAGCCAAAGTTACTCCTCACCCGTCACCCGCTGGTCTCTGCCCGTAGCTTTTTCAGGCTCGCTACTCTCCAGCTTCCGGTCGTCAGGAGACCCACATGCCCTGCAGGCAGATGTGCTGCTTTCCTCGCAGGCAGGCCCAGGGCAGGGTCACCGTTGTTCTCTGTTTCTTTGGCCCCCTTGCTCCGCTTATGCGCTCAGGTCTCTTTTCACCCGCCGATTTGCGGGGTGGCTGCCATCTTGCGAGCCCTCATGATGGAGTCGGTCGGCTTGCGGTCGAATCTTCCCCTGAATGTGGGGGTTAATGTTACAGCCCCCTCCGTTGGTGATGTCCAGGGGGGCCCCAGGCGACACCGCTTCTCCTCCCGACTTGTTCAGGGGGGCTGCTGCGCACTGTTGGTTCTTAGTGGCGTCCGCAATTTTGGGCCTGAGCGCCCGATGATCTTCTTTCTTGCCGACAGTGTTTTTATTCACCGGAGTAGCATTATTCCAGGTCCCTGGGGTTCCGCCGCCCTTCCGACGTTCCTTTCTACCAGGATGCCTCGGCACACGTTGGATTCCGTGCCGTAGTCAGGATATCATCGGGAATTGGGCGCAGAGCTCCGGGCTCACGCTGCCATTCCCCTCGGCATCCAAGCCACGCCTCCAGGAGGTAACATAATTATGTTTTAGGATTTATGTTGGGACTATGAGATAACAGAGGGACATTTTCTGATATACGGGGCCATGGTCCAGTCCAAAAGTGCGCAACTGTTGGAAAACCACAACAACGGAAACAGCTGCACACAGCACCCTAAGCACCACATACATTACAGATGGCAAGCGCTTTATAGAGCTAGCCTTGCAGTCTGAAATAGAACTGACTGCATTTCATGACCAATGGTCAAAGGACACAGGAACCTGAATAATCGAAGGCAACCAGGCTACTATACTGCACAACACTCTCAACGAGGGGTTCAAACTAATTAATTACTATTATATACACAAGGTATACATCACTTAAAAAAGTGTGAACTATATGTTCCCATCTGCAGCTGCTTTTGCCCCATATTTATAGAAGTGGGGGCTGACTTCTATCATAAGGTACAGAACTGCCTTGAATTAAGATCATATGGGAATGGGGTTGTATTGGTTGTTGAAAGCACTACAAAATGGGACATTTCAAACACCCCAAGGGTTGGGTCTGTTTCCCAGAACTAATGCCAACAGGGTGACAAGCAGGTTTATAGACCTGGCATTGATAGTGGCTGGACTACACGAGTTGAAAAAAATGTAAGGGGCCCCGGCATACGGAAGTGTGGGGGAGCTTAAAAGTGGGCTGAATGTTAAGAAATAACATTAACCTGGGAGAAGCATCCGACTAACTGAGATCACTGAAACTGGGACTGCCCTAATAATAGATATACCAACAGTGGATGTAAACGGACAAATATTCCACCCTACTGGTGACTGTACGCAGATATATACCAATTGACAGCAAGGTTTGCGAATGCCTCGCATAAAGCAATGGAAGCATCACCCCTCCTCTAACTTCTATATGTTCAATATGTCGATCGATACAATTGTTGCACCTCTGAGAGCCCTTACCCATAACACAGCTCAATAATTCTCCCAATTCAGTACCGAACACCCTGTCATCCAGCAGACTTGTTTTTAGGTTTCGTCTGCACAGCGCTTGCACTGTGCTTAAGAAATCTATTGTTTTTAATATAAACTTAAAAGCGACTTACATACTGCCTCCTCTCTTTCCAGGCTTCATTGGTTCCTGTGTGTGCCACTTACCTTTCCTCCATTTCTATTGACTGTAGCATATTGTCCTGCATTTACCAATGCTTGTTCCTTGTCTGCTTCTCTTATGAGTTTCCTGCAGCCAAAATACTGTTGACATCCTCTTTGATTGAGCTATATCTTTATAAAGTTTTACCTTTTACTATTGCATCACATTTATATAACAATTTATCAACCGGAGAGATTAAGGGCCCGATGTAGGTAGAGCGTTACCGATCGGTAACGGCCGAAAATACCGATTTTTTGCCCTTACTGATCGGTAAACAGCCATCGAGATGTAGGGAACGGAAAACATAAAGAATCGGAGTGAAAACCGAATCGGAATGAGTACCGAATGGGAAAGAATCCGATACGTACATACCGAAAATCGGATATGTAACGATTCGGAAAAACACCGAATCGGATGCAAAGACCGATTCGGTCCATTGACCGAATCGTTAGTGACACCGAATCGGAAAATCACCGATTCGGTCCATGTACCGAATCGTTAGTGACACCGATTCGGAAAATCACCGATTCGGTCCATGTACCGAATCGTTAGTGACACCGATTCGGAAAATCACCGATTCGGTCCATGTACCGAATCGTAAGTGACACCGATTCGGAAAATCACCGATTCGGTCCATGTACCGAATCGTTAGTGACACCGATTCGGAAAATCACCGATTCGGTCCATGTACCGATTCGGTAGAAAGACCGATTCGGACATGAGCCGAATCGGAAAACATGCCGATTCGTAGGAATCGCCGATCGGGAAATTCCCCGATTCCGACAGTTGGGGAGATGTAGGGAGGCACAGAAACACCGAAATCGGCTCAAAATCGGTAGAATTCACTCGATATTTACCATGGATTGCAATCAGGTGGTAACCAACTCCAACCCATATAAACAGTCCCAAAATGCATTGCAACTTGCAGGATGGCAGCTTTCTATGTCATTGCGAGGCGGCTACGGCTACAGCAGGAAGGACAGAGGGAATGGCTAAGAAATGAACAGGTCTACAGACAGAGGATAACCCTGTTCATGCTCACAGAGGCAGAGATACTACAGAGATACAGGCTGGACTCTGACACCATACTTGAGCTCATCAGGGATCTCAAGCCATTCTTGGACCACCACACCCCAAGGGCACACGCCATCCCTGCGCACATCCAGGTGCTATGCAGCCTACACCTGCTAGCGTCTGGCAGCTATCAAAGTGGTGTAGCAGCAGCAGGAGGGGTGAGCCAGAGCAGCCTGTCAAGGTTCTTCCACACATTCCTTGACGCCATGATACACAGGATGGACCAATACATCTCTTTCCCTGCAACCCACGCAGAACTGCTACAAACCAAAGCTGACTTCTACCAGATGGCACAATTTCCCCAAATCATCGGTTGCATAGATGGCACGCACATTCCGATTTGCCCACCAGCGGACACCGAATACATATACCGCAATCGCAAGTCTACACACACCATCAACGTGCAGGTGATCTGCAATGCAAAGTGCACCATCACAGACCTGGTAGCAAAATTTCCAGGGAGTACCCATGACTCCTATATTTTCCAACAGAGCGGCATATATGCACGGCTGATGGCTGGCGAATTTGGAGAAGGATACCTCCTAGGTGAGACACATCATCAGACCCCCATAACACATAGTAGGTAGGTGGAATACATGTATGCATGTGTCTAATGTGACCCCTTTCTCTTCCAGGCGACAGTGCATATGCCCTCCGCTCATTCATACTCACCCCCTACCTCAACCCCTCCACACCCAGCCAAAGGAGGTATAACCGGGCCCACATACGCACAAGGAATGTTGTCGAACGGACCTTTGGCATCTGGAAAAGTAGATTCAGATGCCTGCACAAGAGTGGAGGTGCAAGGCAGTATACCCCCATCACCTGCTGCAAGATCATAGCTGTATGTGCAATGTTACACAACCTTGCGGTGAAGAAGGGCACTGAGGTGGAGTTGTCTGACTACGAGGACCATGACGACGACGAAGCTGTGCCACTGACACAGCCAGCGGGGGTGTGTACGCCAAGTGATGGCAGATACAGACGTGAGGAGATCACTGAGAACTATTTCTGACTGAGTACAGATGCAAAGACAGCTAAATGTTGCTTGGAAAAAACAAATTTTAATAGTGTTGCACCACAGTTACAGCACTGATGTGCAACAAAAAATGGAGTATGGTAAATAAAATAAAGTCCAAGGTACTGGTTGCCTCACCCGCCCTTACCAGGCTATTTCTTTGCCCGCTTGCCAGACCCACTGGGGTGTCCCTCAGCCCCCTCTGAATGCCCAGCAGCATCAGCGGAGCGCCTGGTGCTCCTCCGTGGCTCAGACGCAGCGCTGGCCGGGCTGCTGCGGCTGCTGCTGTCCCCAGCATCACCCAGGTCCAGGGCCGGATTGGAGGCGGTGTTTGAAATTATCATGGCCTCCATGGCAGTGGTGATCCGGGCCATCCCCCTAGTAAGCTCAGCCGTATGCTGACTAAGGACAGATTCCTGGTTGGCGCTGCGATGGCACAGTTGTGCCGTCGCCGCTGCAAGGCGGCCCATGGCGCGGTTCAAAACCCGGGCATCCCGCCTGCGCACCAGCTCATGCTCCTCCTGTCTGCTTGATGAGTGGATGATGGCAGTGGTTAGCCTGCCTAACCCTGCTGCCACCTCCTTGTTCGATTCCACCACGGCCTGGAATCCCTTGACCAACTCTCCCATCTGCATGTTGTGCTGCAGGAGCTGGCGTTGGCAGGCCATAGTGGATCTTGCTTGTTGCCTCTGAATTTTCACCATCTGTCCCTCCAGGCCCAGGAATACACTGCCCTCCCGTGCTGGTGCAGCAGTGGTGGTGATGGTACGGCGCCGGGCACTGCTGCTTCCGGCCTGCTGAGTGGGCTGGGGTGCCACTGGTGGGGGTGTGAAGCTGGCCGGTCCCTGAGCCCCTGCTCCCAGGACAGGTTGAACAGGTGGCAAGGCCACGGTTGTGGCAGGAGCTGGTGTAGGCGGAATGGTGTCCCTTGTAGGGGAGTTCTCTGGGGAGAACTGCAAGGGGGGTGTGCTGGCCATTACTGGGGAGTGCAGTGCATCGTAGTCAATGACCAGGACTCCCTTCATACCTAGCCCTGTGGTGTCTCCTTCCTCCTCCTCCTCCTGGCCAGCCTGGCTGGTGCTCGGCCCTGCGACTGCAGTGTCGGACGGTGCTGCTCCCTCTGCTGTCACTGTTGTTCCGCCTGATGGGGCCCCTAGGTACAAAGAAGCATTTGTAAACTGAGTGCCGATGTATTACAGTCAGTACAATTGTAGCATTCCACATGTCCTTGCATCTCCTTACACTGTGTTACACTGTTTCCTGTCTTGTGATTCTGCACTGCCATATTTAGCTAACTTCTGCTGACTACATGTACCATGATGCTTGTCTCTTGTATGTTGGTGACAGTACTGTGCTGGGGTTTGCCTATGCATTGTGTCTAATGGGGAGGTGTCTGGTAGGGTGTGTCATGATGCGCATGCTTCTTACCTGTAGCTGTAGCTCTCGCAGAGCTGTCCAGGGTCCCGATTCCACTGACACTCTCCCTCTCAATGGTGCTGGAGACCAGCTCCTCCAGCTCGGTGAGGGGTGGCGCCGGGTTGTTGCCTCCTCCAGTGAGTCCAGCCTGCCTTTGTATGTCAGCCAGCTTCCTCTTCGTGAGGCTGCGGATGTCATAGAATCTCTTTTTCAGTTCTTCTATGGACCTGGGGGTGACACCCGCAGCATTCACCTTCTGGGCGATGTCGGCCCAGATCCTCCTCTTTGTGCTGTCTGGCACGTTGAGGGACAGCTTGCCAAACAGCTGGCGGTGCACCCTCACCACCTCCTCGACCAGCACCTGAAGTTCGGTGGTGGTGAACTTCGGCTTCCTCTTCTGGGAGGACTTCTGGCTTCCTGACTGCTCTGCCATGTTCTCCAGTTCAGTTGGCAACCTCCTACTCCCACTGCTGCTAACTGTGAGTGTTGAGCTCAGGCTGGCTCTCCAGAAACTTCTTAATTAGCTGCACCTGCCAGGGTTGCCACTCCCTGTTTGGGTGGGGGAGGGGGAGCCACCTCATTGGCTGAATCGGCTTTTGCCGAATCGGCTTTTACCGATTCGGTAATAGCCGAATCGGTAAAATCCGATTCGGTATTATCCGATTCGGTAAAAGCCGATTCGGTTCCTTCAATGCATTCCTATGGGCTTTTTCGCCATGGGTGTGTTTTCATGGCTTCGAATCTATGATTGCCGAATCGGATTTTACCGAATCGGCTTTTACCGAATCGGTATTCGCCGATTCGGGACTATCCGATTCGGTGGTAGCCGAATCGGTAATTTCCGATTCGTTGTTAGCCGATTCGGTACTTTCCGATTCGGACCGTGCCGAATCGGAACGTACCGATTCTCATTACCGATGCCGACCGATTCGGTATTCATTCGCTTTTTTTCCCCTACATCTCGTTTTCCGATTTCAGAATACCGATTCGGCCCGCCTCGGTATTTTGAAATCGGAAAATCGCGTTTACCTACATCGGGCCCCAAGTGATTTGCATGGAATCAAAGGATGTTGCATGGCGCGGCCAAACTGGGATCCCCAGCTCTCTAGCCAGCAGCTCTGGCTGCTGCGCCACAACCTTTCTGTTTCATTTTATCTGTTAGGGAGCTCTTTCATTCTTCCGGACGATGATTGATGAAAACAGCTCTTTATTCATGGGGGGCTTCGCTGAACTTACTGTACCCTTTGGCCATCCTTGCTGCCGGAGATACATTTGGACCGGGATTGAAACTGTCAAGCCCAACGCCGCAACCGGTCTCTCCCTGCCGCTGCAGCAAGCAACACTTGTGCACGGCCGCAGTGAGGAGGTGGGCCGAGGGGCGGACTACACCACCCAGGTGCCCTTGCGGCCAGAGTGCCGTTTCCGCCGGAGGATGCGCCAGGGGGCGCTATAACAACGAACTCCCCCTTGGTGGAGCGGGGGCTTCGCTGAACTTACTGTACCTTTTGGCCATCCTTGCTGCCGGAGATTCATTTGGACCGGGATTGAAACTGTCAAGCCCAACGCCGCAACTGGTCTCTCCCTGCCGCCGCAGCAAGCAACACTCGTGCGTGGCCGCAGTGGGGGGGACCGAGGGGCGGACTACACCACCCAGGTGACCTTGTGGCCAGAGTGCCGTTCCGCCGGAGGTCACGCCAGGAGGCGCTATGACAACAAACTCCCACTTCGCGTCGCGGGACGAGCGCGGGCTAAGCCCGGGCAAAGGGCGGGCCCTCTGTGGCCCTCAGAGGCCTGAGGAGACTGGACTGGGCCGTATTTCCTGGTCGTCAACCGATCGCTATTCATCAGAACTGTAAGGCCGCATTGGCTATATTCTTGTCTCAATGTTAGCTTCTGCCTGGGACCTTTATTGGTGTTTATTACTAACGCAGTAGGGTATGTTAAGTAGGTCCTGTCTCTGCCGATTTTTAGTTTTACCCTTCTCTGTATCTTGCATAGTCAATGGAATGCCGCGAAACTAGAAGTATGGCTGCGGCGGGCGTTAAAAAATTGACTGGAACTCTTGATGATTTCATTGTTCACACTAATTCCTTAATAGATCAAGGAATTGTATTAATGGAAAGAAGGGTTTCCCTAGACCTTGTATCAGCAAAAAGGTCATCTTTGGGCCATATTGGTTCTGTGCGCACCCCCGACACCTCTTTAAATACTACTAACCCTGTGCTGACCCAAGCAGAGCTCCATAATGTTACCTGTAGTCAGCCTGTAGCACCAGTATCTACACCTTCTGATGCCCAGGCCCTGACTCTAGCTCAATAACTACCCTGGCCGATTCCAAAGCCGAGAATTCCAATATTCGAAAGAGGGGGAAGCGGGAGGGGGCTATTCCCAAATGTAGGCAGCCCAACACCACCATCCTCAAAGCCAAGAATGCCAGTGTAGTAAAACCCGGTAGCACTAGCATTAACACTAGTGAGAGGGACAGCATAGAAGAGGGGAGTGAATTTAACAGTGAATTTGTTGGGAGCAACACTGGGATGGAAGAGGCCCGACCTGAGACTTTACGATTACCCCTGAGCATACTTGATGACACCATTCTGGATAATACCCTGGCTGTTATCCTTGAAGATAGCCCTATAGTTGATAGGTCAGGAGCCGGTAGACTAGTAGGTATAGCTGGTGGGGATGAGCCCTTAGTCCTTAGTCCATGTCCTGACAAATGCTAATAAAATCTTACTTGCTCCCCTAGAAGTTAGGCTTCATGGAATAGAAAAACAGCTCCAGGAACTACATAAGGACCTAAGACCTCAGGAAACTCACCATGCTAATAGGTCAAGCCATGCAACTGCCCCAGCTAGTAACCCCCAGCAAGTGAACAAACGTTTAGCAGTGGTAAAAAATAACACACCCAAGACCCCACTGCCGAACCGCCCCACCCCTGAGCATAAAAAAGTGAGTGACAACCCCACGCACTAGCTGAACCTTCTAACCAAACAAAGCCGAATAGACTCGCTGCCCCAATCCAAATCCGGATTTAGCTCACCCTGCAAAGGGCCAGAAACGTTGAAATATTAACTTACCGCCAGATGCCTGATGCTATGTGATCGTTTTGACAGGGGTACCGGAATTGGCCCCGTCATCCTTAGAACCCTTCCGGGCGCTTAATAACAAGGTATGTCACTGGCTAGCTAATAATCACCCACTACCACCTCATACCTGTACTAACATCTTGATGGTCGAGAAAGCACCTTGGGTGGGTCCCAATAGAAAAGTATTGCAGGGGGACTGTGTTGTAGTGACCTTTGAAGATCCCCGAACTGTGGAGTACATTTGCATGGGGAAACCAGGAACTAACGGTACTTTGATTATGGCCAGACCATTGTCCTACTTCTACATGCCCGGGGAGCAGCTGCATAATGGTTGGAGTTGGATGAGGGACACTAATCATGTCTGGGTAGGGAGGAGGCATGAGGTGCGTAAGGGCTTGAACTGCTTTACCCAAGGTGATGGTGGAGCTGGAGGATGGAACCTGATATAGCGTAGAGGAGGGAGGCCTAATTACGGTGGTGGTGGAGTTGAAGGATGGAACCTGATACAGCGTAGAGGAGGGAGGTCTAATTACGGTGGTAATCAGTGTAGTGGTATGGCCCCTAATTTATTCCACCCCTTATCCCTAGTTACAATTGGTATAGTGCTCTGGAGGATGTCGATTGACTCCTGGAACCCCCAGGAGCCTACCAGCCTACTATAGTACCAACCACGATTACAGAAAACATAGCCAGTAGCCCACGTAGGTTAAATGTAGCCTGTGGCAATCCACTTCCAGTGCCCTCTTCTTTAGTAAGTGGGGATGATAATATCAAGGCCCAGGGTACTGTCCATACCTTGTGTGTGAGAACTGAGGTGGACCACTTTCCCCCGCTGGATACTAGTAATTTCGGGCATAAGGAGCTTATAGCTTCTGTTAATCCCAGCACTCCGATTCCCACTGATGGCCATGGCAATAAACCTGTCACACTACATACAAACGGTCAGAATAGTCATTTGAGTGTCATCTCTTGGAATGTCGCAGGTCTTGGGAATAAAATAGCATTTCCAGATTGGAATGAACTAATTGGAAGGTATGACCTGTGTATCTTCCAAGAAACATGGTGCTTGGAACCGGTGTATAAGCCTGGTTATTCTACCTTCCACGTCTCAGCTACTTCCTCTGGACGGGGTCGCCTGTCTGGCAGCTTGCTCGTCTGGGTAAAAATTTCTTTAAACTGTAAGATCACATACTCTGCTAACACCTCCCACGACATGATGAGGTTAACGATCTGGGTTCCCCAAGCCCCAGTGACTCTGGAAGTCTTTAATATCTATGCTAGAGCTATACCAGGGGCGGTAAATCCCCAACCATTGCCCTACTTGCAGACTCACTTTGCAACTGTCCCCCAGACACTTTGTCGTTAATTGCTGGCGACTTCAATTGCACCTTCGAACCGTTGGCCGCTGACGGCGTGATAGGTTTATTAGAGGAAGATGCGAGATGGGGAATCCCGCAATTGACGACTGTGCCAATCAAAAAATGGTCACCTGTCATTATCCAAATGAATGCCTTGGTGTTGGAGCATGCTCTGGTAGCAGTGAATGGGCGCACGCCTTCTGACTTTTCTGGTGCTTGTACCTAGCAGGATGGACTACATTTTGGTTGATAAGAGACTGTGGAGATATGTGTCAGATATGGCAGTTATTCCATCTATCCATAGCGACCATAACCCACTATCACTTAGCTTGTGCAACCTGACAAATGTGGGGAATCCCCTGCTCAGCAATAGATTAACAATGGAGACTAGAGAATTAGTACCCTCGAATTGTAAAAGATTAATTAAATGGCATAAATTTGCCATTAACGAGCAAAAGACAAATGCCCTGGGGGAGATCGTAAGAGATCAGACCGAGAATCTCTCTGCACTCTGTACTGATGATCCAGGTTCTGTCCAGGTTAACACGGTCTACTTGAAGACAATTGACAAGATGGCCGCTCTCTTCCTTGATGGACGTGGGGCAAGCCAATTGAAGCGTAGGAAGACCGCAGCTAGGTGGTATAACCACGAATGCAGAGGGGCTAAGTCCAAACTGATTTGTGCCATCAAAACCCGAGATCCAACAGAGGTTCGTGTAGCCCGAGCTGTGTACAGGCGCGCTCTATTCGTGGCAAAGAGGCTTTGGGATGATTCCCACTGGGAAGAGCTAAAACTGGCTAGCCAGAACAGGAACAGTGAACGATTCTGGGCCTTAGTAAGAAAAACTAATGACGGTGGTTTAGATCAATTACCTAATCATATCACGGACAGGGAATGGTTTGATCACTTTAGGAAACTGTACGCCAGGGTAGGGGCTCCCGAGATCAGCGAACTAACAGCAGAATGTATACTACCCCTGCACGATACACCCTCATCTATTGATCCTATAGGGCAGACCGAGGTTGAGTTTGCGATCAGCAAAATTGTCCCAGGCAAGGCACCGGGCCAGGATGGCATTCCTGGTGACCTGTTCCGAGCGAGCCTTAAGCAATGGGCCAAGTTCTTCTCCCTCTTGACTAATGCCCTCCTCCTTGGGTCTCCAGTCCCAAGCTCATGGAAGGGGGCTGAAGTGATACCTATTTACAAGAAGGGGCCTAGGGGTGACCCTGCCAACTATCGTCCGATCAGCTTGATCGACGCTGGCCAGAAGGTGGTTGGCAGAGTCCTTCTGGAAAGGATCCTCTCTTGGGCAGAGGAGAACAATATTATCTCCCCCTTCCAGGCTGGTTTTAGGGCTTGTACAAGTACTGTAGATCAGGCTTTCAGGCTGTTATTACTCCATTGGAAGACAGTCTCGATCCGTAAGGGCAGTTTGTACTTGGCCTTTATCGATTTGAAGACAGTGTTCGACCTGGTCCCTCGAGGGCGCTTGTGGGCGGTTCTTCATGAGATGGGGTTTCCTTTGCCCATTCTGAACTTGTTGGCCTGCATGCACAATGGAACGTATGCATGCATTCGGTGGGGCACAAAGGAGCAGAAAACGGCAAAAATTCCGGTGAACAGAGGTGTCCGCCAAGGATATGTCCTGTCGCCGACCCTCTTCTCCTTATTTGTTAATGGGGTGGTTTCTTTTTTATCTGATATTAATGCTGATGCCCCTAGCTTGGCCGTTGTGAAAGTCCCCGCCATGCTTTTTGCTGATGATACGCTACTAGTCTCCAAAACGCCCATGGGGCTCCAAAAATTGTTGGATCGGTTCTGTGTTGTTTGTAATCTAAGGGGCTTGGTTATTAACACTTCTAAAACCAAGCTCCTTTATTTTAATCCCAGTAGGAAAGCCAATCGCCCGCTCACACTTAATGAAGAGCCATTGGAGCGGGTTAAAATGTTTGACTATCTTTGGATCAGGATATCCGACCAACTTAAATGGAACTCTCACATTGAAAAAATGGCTTTAAACCATAAACGGTTTGTGGGCGTCATAGGCAGGGAGCATAGATCCTCAGTATCAAGACCCATAGCTCCTGCTCTGGAGATTTATTCTGCAAAAGCAGTAGGCAGTGCACTGTACGGAGCAGAGCTCTGGGGTTTTAATAATGTTGATTCCCTCGTAATGGCGGAGAATACAGGAGCTTTTGTCTGTCCCTAGGAGCACCCCAAGCAAACCCATCCAATACGATCTTGGACGCAGATCTATTAAGGATCTTATAACTCTGCGTCCGCTCCTCTATTGGGCCCGCCTGTGGCGCACACCAGAGCTAGATAGCTATCAGGACGACCTTAAAGAAGTTATGAACTTGCAGGGGTCTTACAAAATTGCTTGGCTCTCTGAAGTGAAGGAGCTCCTAATGGCTATTGGCCTGTGGGTTGTATGGGAGTCCGGTGCTTCAATATCTAAACTGGAGGTTAAGCGGGCATACTGGTTGTGGGTTGACACCCAAGAATCTAGAGCGGATAATCTAGGTAGACTCACAGACGAGTTTCGCCTGCACAAGACAGTACCCTTGCTTGAACCCTATATAAATTTCATTAGAAAACCTAAAGATAGGGCCTTATATATCCAGTTTAGAATGGGAACTCTACCAGTCCGTGAACGCACCTCCAAATGGAAACCCCCCCATCAGACGCTTGCCACCTGCCCGCACTGCATCGTTGAACTGGAAACTATCCCACATGTCTTTTTTGTTTGCGGTGCCTATAACAAGCCCAGATCCAAATGGCTAAAACCAGTCTGTCCCTACTTGAAACTAGAGGTTATGCCCCAGAATTAAGAATTTTACAATCCGATCCTAATACAGTACTGGCCTGCGGGGTAGCTAAATTTCTTAGCTGGGCGTGGGTGATTAGATTTAAAGCTATGTGATTAATTCTTTTTCAGGCGATCCCCCGTTGTTGTTTTTATTCTCTTTTTTCTAACTAACTCAAAGCTGTAAATGGTTTAATGCTGTTTTATCTTGTCTTTTTAATTATTTATCAAGTGTTTTAACTAATAACATGAATTGTATTTTTATTGTTCTGTGCTTTTATGATATTTCTATATCGAATAAAGCTTTGTGTATTATCATTATATAGGCGAAACCGATGCATTACCAATGCTTTATTTCTTTTTCTGTTTGTTACTGTTAGTTATATGTCAAGCATTGACGTAACTAAACGTCCACTGTTGATAGATGCTACTAAGCGTTAAAGTAGGTTGAAAAAAAGCTAGGCAAGAAAATAGGGCAATATATTGCCAAGTCAACTAATGCAAATTGTAGCCTGCCGGAAGAATGTGGTGTGTTTACATTGAGGTAAGTAAACAAATATATTATAAAAAATCTGAATTGCTGGTTCTAGAGTCTACTTCTTTTTATAGAAGACAGGGCTGATAATTCTTAGTACGCCTTTTGTGAATACCAAAAGTCCTAAAGTTAGGATTTTTCTCCGTTTAGGAGTAGTAAAGTTAGGAATCCTAACTTTACTACTCCTAAATGCCTTTTGTGAATACCGAAAGTTTAAAGTTAGGATTTTGTCTCAGTTTAGGAGTAGTAAAGTTAGGAATGGGTAACTTGTGTTTCGGTTCATATATGTGCTATATTTGTTAACTTGGGTGAAATTCCATTGGGCTAAATATGTATAATAAAACTAAGCTGCACATACAATCCAGTGAACATATTTTGGTAATAAACATGACTTGCATAAGTTACCTTTAACAGTACAAGACATTAAAATTTAAAAAAACTAATGAGCATTATGTAATTGTTTAACCTATACATTTCATTTTGTTTGTAATGTTTAAATCATTCAGTGATATTTCAAAAAAGGAAGAAATCTTGAAGGAATTTTTGATGTATCGCGACTTCTTGAAGAAATTGTCTCCACCGGAGTGGCAAGAACAGCAGAATAAAAAGAGATTAATGGCTTTAAGACTCAAACAAAGGGAAAGGATTAGGAGGCATAGAGAATCACACGTATTCATATTGCCACCTGCACATGGTAGGGTTTTAATTTATTTTACTTCCTAATGCAAAAATAATTCAGCAGTGACATACAAATGCTCCGCTTGATCATGGTCGCAGTGATGCTAGGACAGTGAAATCTCTGCACTGTGGGAAATGTAATCTGATCTATGTATATTTTCAGGTCATCCCAAGTTACCTTGAACTAAATTGTGCAGGAGTGTGGCTCAATGGTTAGAGCGGCCAACCCTGATGCAGAGTTCAGGCCCTAGACCAGGGTTCAATTCCCGCCTCGGCGGGTCTTGGGCTTAATTTCCTCGGACCTGACAATTCTCGCCTCGGTGCCTATTCTAATCATGGGCCCCACGCTGCATCTCTGGGCAAAAGCTTGCTTAACCGCCACACCGGCCCCAACAGCGCTAGGATGCCTGGGTGTCCCCAGGAGTGGACACTTCACAGGGAAAGCCAGGAAGGGTTCCACAGAGGTATGAGTAATAGCGCCAGGAAACCACTTGGTAGCAGTGCGCTCTACAAATACCTTGACATTTACATGTTTTTACATTTACAAATAAATTAGAAGCTGGCAATAATATTACAAAATATGAAATATTACTCTTTTATGATTTGTTTTAAAAAGTGGGTTTAATCCACGTACTGAAAGCAAGTTCTGTTGTCACACTATTTAACAGTTTTCATTTTGTCAGCTTTGGAATGATGAAAAAGTGCGTTAACCTGTAAACCTCAAGTTACAAAAATATCGATGCGATCATTGTGTTAACCTATTTAACTGTATTACTTGTTTACGGCATGGACTTACAGTCAGATCATCTTTTACATGATGAGCATAACTCCAGAGCAACATCTGTGGTTTTTCAGCTTCAATTTCCTAATTTGTTATTTATATAACACAAACACGACTCAGGCGACATGTATAAAAATAGCAACTACAACAATGAGAGGTATGGTATGGGAGAACCCCAGAGAGAAAACAACAAGTTCTAGGCAGATAACATCCCGTAAAACAGCATACAAACCTGCAGCCTTATTCATCAAGGCCGAATCGGCTCGCAAAGGGCCAGATTCTGAGAATCTGGCCCTTTGCGAGTGCGATTTTTGCATTTGGGATTCAACATCCCAAATGCAAAAATCGCTATTTGCTAATTCGCATATTTGCGAGGATTTACATTTAAGGAATCTCTATTTGAGATTCCTTAAATGTAATTCATCATCCATTTTACAATTGCGAAATCGCAATTTCGGGCCGCAATTTACCGCGAGGTCAAACCTCGCGGTAAATTGCGAAAACTCAGAAAAATGCATTTAAATGCATTTTTCTGAGTTGCACGTTGCACACACACATGTCCTTTGGACATGTGTGTGTGCAACACCTGTGTTGATTTCCATGCAGGGGTGCTACAGGGTGTCCTTTGGACACCCCTGGCACCCTTGTACTCGCAATCTCTTTTGCGATTAGCTAATTGCTAATCGCAAATGAGGAATGACTCCCCATGCATTCCTATGGGCCTTTTGGCCCATAGGAATGCATGGGGAGTTATTCCTTATTTGCGATTAGCAATTAGCTAATCGCAAATAAGGAATCAGTGGGAATCGCAATTACTATTGCGATTCCTACATGAATACCGTTTTGCGAGTCTCAAATAGCGATTCCTTATGATTCGCTATTTGAGCCTCGCAAAACAGCCCGTTCATGAATCAGGCCGATAGTCTGAGAAAAATAAGCATGCATGCAGACTACTTGCTGAATCACGTCCTGGAAAAAATAAATGCTTTCTATGGCATTAGTTCATCTGTATCCGTTTAACTTCTTTCTTGAATGAAGCAGTTGAGGCATTCATTCTGATTTTAGGGAGAAGGGTGTTCTAGATTTTCAAAGTCTAAAAGTGAAAAAGTAATAGAGCAATGATTACTCGTTCTCTTAGAGAACTTTTTGTCACTTTGGAAAACTTACATTTGGAGACAGAGTCAAGCAAGGATCATCTACCAGAATCTTCTATGGCTCTCGTGGTCTGTTCTAGGTAGTCATTTCCTCCATCCGGAGTAATTTATAATGGGTCTCAACCACACAGGTTACTTTGCCTGCTTAACTCTGGAGTTATGCTCACCATGTAAAAGATGATCTGACTGTAAGTCCATGCCGTAAACAAGTAATACATGTTTAACTGTTTTATAATGACATACTGTAAAAATGGCTTGTAGTGGGTTGTCACCCTAGTGCAAGTTACTCCCTGTACACTCTGCATCCTAGGACCTGCACAGTCAATGTATTTCAAGCTCACCTGATACTAATAATGCAATTACCAATAACTCTGAGGCATATTTATTTGGCTCCTTCTTTGAAATTCACACAATGTAGATCATCCCTAGGTGTGCCTAAGGTCTCATAAAACCTCTTGTTTTCCAATCAATCACATAAATAGTATACATGGCCAAAAGGAGAAAATTTACTGTATTTTAGCAGTTAGCCAAATTACAAAGCAAACGGTACATTTGTGTAAACAGATCACAAAGAAACAGCATAATAAATAAAATCAAAATCAGGAAATGGTACCCTGATCTAAAACAGTTAAAGATAGTGCATACTGACTCTTCTCCTTTTAGAATTTGGTATATAGCACTATTTGTTGATGCCCAGAGGAATGTCAGTTAGGCTATTAATTGTTTCAACTCTGAGAAAGATAGTCAACACAATTCTGCTTTATTTAAAGCTATTTATGGCTATGAACTCAAAAATGTTGGGGTATGGGGCATTCACTCGACTCAAGAGAAGTAGAAGAATCAGAGCCAGTGTATTTTATTTCTAACCTTTCTTCTGAAGAAAAAAATATTTTCCTGTACTTTCATTGGAGTGGGTTTACATGACTGTTGTTTTAAGTCGCTATGCCTGCTCTGTTTGACAAATGGCCAACTTGTTGGCCGGTAGTAGAGGAATTAATGATGACCATACCATCTTTGTGGCTTGACTTCCTGACACCATTTCTACTAAGGATGGTGACATTTGTCTGAAGATGTCATATGTGAGGCAACATCCAGTTATGCCACAGATTGGAAAAGCCCTCTTCCCACCCTCTGTTCCTCTTATGACTCCGCTTCTGCCACCTCAGAGGGTGACTGGGAAGCACTGGAAGTCTCCAACACTTCCATTCCTGGTTAAGGCGAAGACTGTTGATTTAGTGAGTTGCTTCAAACCAGCATTTGACATCATCACATACCCATGCCGGGGCGAGGCCAGCCAGCATGGCCAACTAGGCGCTCTTTGGTGGCACTCCTGCCTGCAAAACGATTATCCTGCTTAAATAACTGCCCATAGGAATTGCCTTTGTACCCTTAGTGCCAGAATTAAGTTGCGAATGCCAGGCTTGCACCCTCAACTCTTTAAAAACACCCTGCTGTCCTGTTTGCACAGTGCTTCCAGGAAGGAACCCGGACAACATCGAGCTCTGGTGCCTTGCCTTGGGCCACGGGGTGTCACTGCCTGGTATCGGGGTACCGACTTAGCCCCGGCACATGAGCTGCCATCCATCACCGTACCTCTATTCCTGGAGTGTGATTATCCCCGGGTAGCAGACTTTCCCTGTGGGCCCCATCAAGCTGATGGAGCACCGGCAAGGCCCTGCTTGAGGAATATCCAGCCTGGTAAACCAGGGTCCACGTGTGTTTGGGGCAGCCAGGGAAGCTGCCCTGAGTTTTCCTTGGGAACCCCAAGTAAGTGAGCCACCTGCATGCCCTCGCCAGGACCTACTCCGGAATTGATCATCTGAGGTCCTCCGCATGAGTGCAGTATTTGCCCGGACCTCCTTGCTGCACAAATCTCCCACCCTTTGGATGGGCCTGCTGATCGGCAGAGCCCCGGCAGTCTGGCTTGAGCAAAGGGACTCTGCCGCTGGGAACTCACGGGATGAGACTTCCCTCATTCAAGATAGGCCCTGTACCCCACTGACAGCAGACGGGCCTTCTCTGGAGTTGGGCCCCTTACATCACATAAAACACCTGGCCCGTGACTGCGCAGGGGCCCCACCATCCAAGGGCCTACTGCCTGCTCCAGCTTCTTACAAAGACTACTGGGCTTCCCACAGGGTCTGATCTTTGATCTGTGGTCCTGGTCGGGACACTGCTGTCTGGTCTTATACTCACTTATTGACATTGCTGCCGCCCTGGATTTATCATTTGCGGTGTGAGGGGGAACTGTTACTGCTTAGCTCCTACTCTGGGGATCTGTGATTTGGCTCCCTGCTGGTTGCTGGGGCAACATCTGCCACCCCCGTGTGGGCGAACTGGGGGCACAGCAGCCCAAGGGGTCGACCTACCTTGATGTGGCACGCTGGTCAACATCGCTACTACTTCTCTGCCGGATTGGTCACCTGGAATGTGACGGCGATATTGCATGACTGAATTGGAGCCTCTGACTGCTTCCTCGAGCACCACCCAGTCCTTACCTCTCACCAACGTTGTCAAGAGCCCATATGGTACATTGTGGAACATGAGTAGCATGCCATATACCCACACAACAGTGGTAACGCCCACAGCCTACCTCTTGCATTCACCCACTGGCCACACTCACGAAAGGCTGGACACTGGTCAGCAGAGGCGAGTTGTGCCCCTCTTGCAGGAGATCCTAGGGGAAGGAACGATGAAACTAAGATCGCTGATAGGCGACCCAAAAATTGGATTTCGACTCTTTGGATGCCATGCAGAGAGACAAATCAATCAAGCCACTGCCATACAACAAGAATGTGAACTACACCCACAGTGTGCACCCCAATGGTCCACCCGGGAATGGTGTGGAGAGGAAACCTGTGGGTGGCGACTGAGCAGCTGTGGCCACCACGCGCACAGATCTAATGACAGTGATACAGAGCTCCGGAGCTGAACTGGCTAACAAAATCGACTTGGTTGAGTTTCAACGGGGTCTACCCTAAAACTGCCTGACCTGGGTCATTGGTTAGGTACATAGGAGAAAAGGTCAGTGTTTGATCATTCAAGTACGAAATGAGTTACAAACATTCAAAGAGTAAATGAAATAGCAAACATTCATCCCATAGTCATCATATATCTTTTTCAAAACGTGGATTTAATGAGCATAGACAAAGTGGAGACTCTAAATCAATTATGTAGCTCCAAAGGTATTACTCACATTATTAGGTCAACAAAATACATAAATAACTCGCTAGTCAAAGTTATCTGTATACTATTAAAATTGAGCGTGCTCTCAGCGAGGGAAAAGAAAAGGGTATTTGGGTAAGGTGGGGGTGATTGGGTAAGTGGGGGACCGGGTAAAGGTCAGTGTTTGATCATTCAAGTACGAAATGACTTACAAACATTCAAAGAGTAAATGAAATAGCAAAAATTCATCCCATAGTCATATATCTTTTGCAAAAGGTGAATTTAATGAGCATAGAGAAAGTGGAGACTCTAAATCAATTATGTAGCTCCAAAAGTATTACTCACATTATTAGGTCAACAAAATACATAAATAACTTGTTAGTCAAAGTTATCTGTATACTATTAAAATTGAGCGTGCTCTCAGTGAGGGAAAAGAAAAGGGTATTTGGGTAAGATGGGGGTGATTGGGTAAGTGGGGGACCGGGTAAAGGTGGTGTGACAATAGCACAATCACAGTACAATTGGAGGAAGACCTTTACAGTCTAGCAAGATCAATAGTTCCCTCCACCTCTTCACACAATGGATGGATTCCTCAATTCTAGTTAAGTCCCATAGTGTGAGGTGATGGTGTAGTCTACGTTTCGACCCCGCTTGCTACAAGGGTTATTCACGCCTCATTCTGGGGTCTTCATCAGGACAATATAAAGTGAGAGCACTTCATGTACGATCTGCAAATGACCTGCAGTACAGGACCTTTGGTAAGTTCCTCGCTTGTTAGCTTGATTCAGGAGGGGGCAGGTTGAAACCGGTTGTGAATCACCGTATTCCAAAGCTTCTAATCGCATCCAATCCCACGGCGTAGTCAATCTGCCGTCTTAGGGTGCCTGAACAATCAGGCCACATGGGTGAATCTCCCAAAGATGAAGCCAGAAAGACGCTCCACGCAATAACCGTTGCGTGGAGCGTCTTTCTGGCTTCATCTTTGGGAGATGCTCATTAAATTCACATTTTGCAAAAGATGTAAGATGACTATGGGATGAATTTTTGCTATTTCATTTACTCTTTGAATGTTTGCAAGTCATTTTGTACTTGAATGATCAAACACTGACCTTTTCTCCTATGTACTTAACAAAATCGACTTGGCTGAAATCAACGTCCCCCAACTTCATACTGATTCCCAGAAGGTTGCAATTAGGATCATGCTACAGGGCAAACCGTGGATGCCCTGCAACAGGAAGTCCAGACACTTCGGGTGTAGTCTCCACCCTCCAAAAACAAACCTCACTCACTGATGAATGAGTAAAGGAAGCGGAGGGCAGATTTGTGGGGCTTCCTGAGAAAGTCTAGGGGCAGTCAGCAACATTGTTCCGCGAAGACTGGATCACCAACTCTCTGCACCCCACTGTCAAAGTTCTTTACCATGGAGAGGGCTCATTGAGCCCTAGCCCCCGCTGAAACCTGGTGGTCCTCCCGGGCTGTGATTTCCTTTCTGTTCAACTTTCGGGATCGAGACGCCATTCTTCAGCATGTCCGCATACAGGGCCACCTCTGTTCGAAGGGACACCCATTTCAATATTGCCTAACTATACACAGAAAGTTCTGGAGCAACAATAAACTTTCTTCACAGTGAAAAAATGAATGAGACTTGCACCTGAAGTTCAGTCAAATTTCCCCACTGCAAGGCTACGGTTTCTTTTTTTTCTTTCATGCTGGAGAGGCCTGCAAGTAGCTGGGCACTCTGGGCTGCTGGTGACCAGGTCCTCTAGCGGAGGGGTCTCAACACAACTGAGTGCACAGAGGAAATCTGCCCACATTCAACACCAAACTAGCTGCAGAAGAAGCCTCATTGGGTCACAATGGCTGAGGAGAATAGTGGTGTGCCCAGAAGGAAAGCCTGATTCAAGTGACTCATTCCAAAGATGTTGGAGCGATCCGGGTACAGCAAGCAATAGCACAGACTTGGGTACCACTTGAATTCTATCTACTAAACTGTAAGTACTGATATCCCTGTGTAACATCGAAGCTGCCAAGTGGGTCGGGAGGCCCTTTGCCAGATGACTTTTAAGCTTATGGACATAGCACAAACTATTAACTTCCAGGTGTGGGGTGATCGGTTGGGTCTGTTATTGGCTGGGGGGCAATATGGCACACTTCATTCTATGGGGATCAAAGTTTTTACTTGCATGTATGTGCCTGCAGGAGGCCCCCGCAGGGAGGTGCTCAGACGTAGCGGAGGACCTTGGGTGCTTGCACCTCAAACCTCCATTGGGGTTTTCTCTTTTGCACAATAAAACTGTTTTGATTTGTGTTCACGTCAACATTTATTTTATTGTATTTTTTTATACAGGTTTTTGGGAATGGGGTGGCGACAGTGACTCCAGTATTGGAACTTTCATAGATTCACATGCTTGAACCCTTCCCTGTCGTCGAGCTGAAAGTCATCTGTATTATAAAAAATATTAGTCTACATAGACGTAAACACATAAGGCTTAGGCCAAATACTCTTTTATAACATATCTATGTCCTTTAAGAAAAAGGGCCAAACTCAAAACTCAACCAATCTGAAGAGACCACTCTGTAGAACCTTCCTGAGAGAGGCTCCAGTCCCTCAGATTTTCTACCGTACATCGTGCTAAGGGAGTCTCCACTGATCTCTGCTCAATTTTCACCTCTTTTCTGGATTGAAATGTTTTTTCACCATTTCAGCTTCTATCAACTCATTGGAGTTATTTGTAGGTGATTCAAACTGACTTCCACCATGTCAGAGACACCTAACAAAGGTTTATTCAGAGCCTGTGGAACCTGCAGGAAGAAAAGGCTGCATATTTACAATAAGCATAAGGACTACGTATACTGTTTATATCCTGACCACAAAGCAAAGGAGTGCAAGGTATGTCGTACCTTGTCTACCAAAACTCTTAAAGATCGAGAAGGAAGGCTTCTTTTGTGGCTTCAGAGGCTGAAATATAGAGATGAGGTGGTGTCTGATGAGGAGAGTGATACATCATCTAAAGCCTCCTAAAGAACACCTCAGAAACGATCATTAGATGACCCTGCAGGCTCATCGTCGCAGCCACTTAAAAAAGTGTCAAAAACATCTGTTGAGCCCTCACACAAACAGACTGAAACTACCCCTAAAGCCTCTCATGAGGAAAGGAAAGGGTTAAAAACCAAGAGCCCAGTTTCACAACCCAGAACACCACCCATGAAATTGAAACATACCTTCAAGTCAAATGCCATCCAACTGATTGTAAAGATACACTGGAGCATTCTCAACACCGGTACGGATACCCTGGAACAGCCACTTTTTGCTTTTAAAATTGGGAACCAGTATCAAAGATCGACTGGTACACACCAGACCCCCAGCTAAAATGGTCCACCGAGTAGGAACATTATGGGACATGCCACCAGTGGAAGGACACCATCCTTGTGGCAATTGTGCGGCGTGTCCACAAACGACACGATCCACAAGTATCGACATTGGAAGTAGCCGGCGATGGGAGCAAAGGCGGTTCACCAATTGTAATAGTAACAACTTAATTTACATGATCACGTGTCCCTGCCAGCTTAGGTACGTTGGGATGACCACAAGAAAGATCAAGTTCAGAATCTCGGAACATAAAAGTACTATTAGATGTAAGAAACAGGCGACCCGCCTCACAAATCACTTTTTAGAATTAGGGCATAAACCCACTAACTTCACCTGGACTGTACTAGAGCAACCCCACATTCCGCCGCATGTGACTGACATTTCCAAACATCTATTTAGGCTGGAACAGAAGTGGGTGTACAATTTAAATTCGGACAAACAGGGGCTCAATGAAGACATACTGTGGATGTTGTTATAACTGTGCCCTGGTATGTCTTTGATCGACTTATCCACCCCGTTATACTACCTTAGGTACATAATATTCAGAGACAACCAGTAAACTGTTATGTTTAACCTTGGGGAATAACCTCTTGCCCTTCTATCTGTGAATCAATGGGTGAACTACAGAGCAATGTAACCCTAGAGTGTAAATATTCCTTATAACAACTTCAATATCACTGTCACACAGTCAGTAACTATGTACTTCGTAGTACTGTACAATATGCACTATTTTGCTCTACTGACAAAAAGCTCTAACCGAGAATAAATACCTCGATGTGCCGCACAGAATTAATTGTCAGGATAGCGACAGGCTCCGAGACATAATTCATGCTTATTAAGCAAAGAGTGACCTACTAATTCTTGTAATCTTTGTATTTGTGTAGGTGAGCAAGTGCCACATGTGCCGCATCAATATCTAACACGATACATGCCCCAGTAACTTTATGGGGATTGTAGTCTGCGGATAACGCGATCCCTTTACACGCGCTGATATCTCCTAGAGTCCGGGACTACATCTCCCATGACTCCCCGCTGTACTCTCATTAACGCGGTGTTGGACCAATCACACCGTAGTATCTACAAACAAGTATGGCTGCCAGCACCGTCCCGGCACCTCCCCAAACAGCCCAGATGGCAGCGTGGAGTACAGACGGATAGGTGGGTACTTTGAGGATGTCTGTGGCTCGTGTTTCAACTCTAACTTTAAGTGTCGCTTTTGTGAATGGTGGCTCTGAACTGCTCAGCCTTATATATATATTTTTTTCCGAGATTTACCAGATTACACGGAGTGGGCGGGTTCTGTACAAACAAAACGTAAATCGCCCCGAAGCAAAGCCGTAATTCAATACTTTAAACACTTGTAATGAGTGGAATGGGGCTTGTATTGACTGGCTTTATCTATTCATAAAACCCAACTATACAAAGTACATCTATATTTTTTTTATGCATACGTGTACGCTTCTACTCTGCTTCGAGCGGACGGATTACAACTATGGGTCTTACCAGACTACACGTAGTGGGTGGGTTTTTGTACAAATAACACGTAAATCGCCTGAAAGCAAAGCCGTAATTCAATACTTTAGACACTAGAAATGAGTGGAATAGGGCTTGTATTGACTGGCTTTATCTATTCATAAAACCCAACTATACAAAGTACATCTATATTTTTTTATGCATACGTGTACGCTTTTACTCTGTTTCGAGCGGACGGATTACATTGTCAATAGTGACCCGCCCGGCAGACCCCTATAAGAGATCATGGTTAAATAATGTACATGTCATTTTTCTGTTACTAGCCATTTGTGACACAAATATGGGGTGTAAATACTGGCAGTCCTTGAACCATAAATCACAGTTAACGTGTCGAGATCGATGATTGATTACTCCTCATCACGAGGAGGATCCGCACGCTGAGAATCAGATACTAATAGCGTGTAGTATCACATATGTTATAGACAGAGTCAAGTTAATGTATTTTTTAGTTATCGCGTAGGTTTTATTTCTTGTTACACATATCTCTTTATTAACAGAGCGGTGTCCCAAGAACCTGAGCTGTAGGTGAGGAGAAGCACGTTCCTCTCGCACTTAAGGTGAGCTGGAGGAGTGCCCATAAGCTTTAGATGGGGGATGTCGAACGGACCTGTACATGAGCTATTACATGTGAACGGCTTTATGTGAGATTACGGTACTAATAGGTTTACTGTTATCTTTACCCTTTGTATGTCTGTGTTGTGTCATTGACCTGATGTCTCCTGCGTTTGGACACCTTTCCTTTACACAGGAGGATTGAGAGGACGAATCAGGTGATATCCTTATCATTTTTGTTGTTGTTTCACCAACATATATTTTTGAAGCAGTAGCAAAGTTCACAATGGTCCTGATGAAGCAGTAGATACCTTGTGATGATCACAAAACTGCAGAAACATGTCGACCTAAAGTAGTTATTTGTTGAACCCACTGACCCTTTGCACTAACTATGTTTTTATTTATTGGAAGTGTACGGTTATAGAATAAAGTGTTTTGTGCGTACACTCTCCAATTTTAAATGAGCACCTTTCTCACTACTCACCTTTCTTTCAAGCACTGCTTCTTAGTTACCAATCCTTGCCTATTTAACAACCTTGTGAGTCCAAACACTTCACAGTCAGATTCTAGTGAAGTGGTTGCAGCGAAGACTCTCCACTCTGTGAAGTGGCCCAAATGATGGAAAGGGCGGTATAGGATGGTTAACTCATGGTAACTTTACACACTGTGGAAGTTCCCTGTTGCATACCATATTGACACATAGGATGCACATAAGTAGCAAGTCAGGACACATCTAGACATACCATACGGTTATTTGCTCAGACCCACAGTTACTCTTTTGTAGTTATAAATTAAATGCGGTGCTCAGCCAACTAATGAAGCACCTGTTTGAACCTATTCATAAAACCGATATGAAGTTCCTATCCTGGAAGGTGGATCTTCTCCTCGCTCTTACTTCGGCAAGAAGGGTGGAGGAAATTCAAGCTTTCAGTACAGAAGAACCCTTCTTATAATTTAAACAGGAGAAGGTTATTCTACAAACAAATCCTAAATGTATCCCTAAGGTACCTTCGGATTTCCATCTTAATAAACCTATTGTACTGAACTCATTCTGCCCATATCCGCAGACTGCAGCGGAGCATGCTCTACACTCTCTAGATGTTAAAAGATGCCTCCAATTTTACTTGAACAGGACTAAGTCATTTCGTAAGTCAAATCAACTCCTTATTGCATACAGTTCACCTATCACCTAGAAAAGGTTTCTCCATCACTAAACAGAGCATCTCTAGATGGATTTCAAGTGCAATTGTATTCTGTCATCAACAAGCGGGCCATCCTCTGACATCGAGGCCATGCCCATGCCAATCTCCACATCTACAGCTCTGTTCGCAAAAGTGTCCATGCGGACATTTGTAGAGCAGCAACATGGAAGATGCTGCACAGATTCACCAGGCATTACTGCTTGGATGCTGGGAATAACCAAGATGCGGCAGTAGGACAAGCAGTTCTCTGACATCTCTTTCAATAAGGTGAGCCTTCTTCTTGGGTTCATTCCCACCATCCTGAACTGTCTTACATTTTCACTGGTTGAATTTTTTCCTTTTGCTTATGCATTTATATTTATATATTGTTGTACATGATTAATGCTTTCAAGAATGCATTTAATTTATGGCTTGAAAATGTGATTCTTACTGCTGAGTATTCTTATTCAAGCATGTGAATTTATGAAAAGTTCCAATACTGGAGTAAGAAAAAAATTACTTACCTGTAACTATTGTTCTCCTGGAATGTTTCATAGATTCACATGCGACCCGCCCGAATCCCCTACAGAAGGCACACTTCTTATCTCAGTATTTTTCTATTAAGCGCACTTGTGCTTGGAAAATCTGAGGGACTGGAGCCTCTCTCAGGAAGGTGCTACAGGGTTGTCACTTCTGATTGGTTGAGTTTTGAGGTTTTTTTTTTTAAAGGACATAGATATGTTATAAAAGAGTATTAGGCCTAGGCCTTATTGTTTACGTCTTTGGAGACTATTATTTTTTATAATACCGAGGGCTCCCATCTCGACGACGGGAAATGATTCAAGCATGTGAATCTATGAAAGATTCCAATACTGGAGAACTATAGTTATAGGTAAGTAACTTGTTTCTTATTTCTTGCTTGGCTTGTTGCCGTAATGGTCGTACAGGTGAGCTACCGATAGGGAAAGGGAGTTGGGGATGTATAAGTTCTTTACTGACTTGAAGAGTTCGGGAATTACATGGTGCTCTTGTATATCATGGTTCATATTTTTGTGTTTCGGGGTGCTGGATGAGTGGTGGGCATTGTCAGCTGGTTTAGGAGTCATCAGACTAGAACTGGAAATGACAGGGCACACGTTTAAATTTGTGTCATGGAATGTCAGAGGTATTGCTTGATATGAAAAGCGCCATAGGGTGTTTGCATATTTAAAATGCTATAAAGGGTTAATAGCATTTTTACAAGAAACACAGGGAGAGGGGAATGTCTTCCTTGCGTTGTAAAAGTTGGAGAGGATAACTTTATGGCACATACTATTTGGGGCTTGCTTGAGGAGCATTCTTGATTGGATGCTCGAGAGAGACCCACCTAGGCTCTACACTATGCCCAACATGTCTGGTTCTTTGCAGGACATGATGTAGGACCTCTGTCTCTTAGGTGCATGGTGGGGAGACATCTGTTGAAACAATGACTCCTGTTATACGCCATATATGGCAACTCACAGCTGACTGGACTACTGGCTAGTCTCCAGCAGGCTGATGTGCTAGGTTCGAGACCTTTCCTACCTTACTCATTATGTCTCAGACCACTCCCCCATCCTGGTGAGCTTTGAGGGTGAGCGAAGTCGCTCCGTGATCCCTCTCTGGAGACTGAGGCATTGTCGGACCCCCAATTCAAGGCCACTATCCAGGAGTCATTATCTCACTATTTTGCAGAAACATGGGGTAATGTTCGTACCCAAGCCCCAGACTGGGAAGCAATGTGGTACTGCGTGGGATATGTTTAAAAACGATGAACAACAACTAGTGGAAAAACCACTGGTATACCAAACGCACTACATTAATCATTTAAGAGTATAACAATGAAATCACATGAAACTGTACATGTTAATCACACATTCACCAATGAAAAGATTCAAATTTAAACCATGAATGAATCAGTGTCTGTATTCATTTTCATTACCATATATTACATCAAAAAATTATTTGAATTGCGGAACATTTCCTTGTGTTACGAAAAACACTATACACTCTACGACTATTAACAAGACAATATAAACATTGCTGTCAATAATGCAAAAAAACTAATAATTATAAACTCATTATTTTAGTTACACAACCAAAAAACAAATTTGTAAAGGCCCAATGCATTTCGGGTAGATCCCTTCTTCAGGGGCATGCGTGTTCTCAGTTGTGTAAACCTCGTCTATTCTGGAAGCCTTGCGGAATGTATAAGTTGCCGCACTTGTGATATTTGGTGTGTAAGCAATCTTCTCTATGTAGTGGGAAATGAAAACAGCTCTCCCAGGGTACTGCGTAACGCCAAAAATCAAATATAGTTGTACCCAACTAATTGTAGAAACCGAGACGCTGAGAATAATTTTCTGAGTAGGATTTGAAGGTTTTATATCTATCAGTACGTTTACACTGGAAGAAAATCGTGTGCGGCTGCACTCGGCTAGTCAGAGGCTCCGTGTCAGTTCAAGCGAGTGGATCCGTTTTAAAAGATTCCATCATTTTGAATATGAGCTATTCCTCAAATCTGCGACGTGGCTTCCCAAAAGTGTATGCCAAAATGTTTAAAAACCACACATGGAGTGCGACAACAACTAGAGAGAGACATTCCATAACCTGAGTGTAATCTCAATATCATCGAGAAAGAACTGCACCCTCACCCAGATAGATTGGACGCATGGCAAGTAAAGGGGTGCTTGATGACAGGCGCTGCCTTGAGAAGTAAGTTTATATGGATCATTCTCAGAGACTCCACGCGGAGGGTGACAGGACTGGCGCAATGCTAGTTAGATTGACTAGGCAGGAGGCCTGAGAGGGTCTGATACTATCCATTCGAACAGCTCAGGGCTCCCTGGTGAGCTACCAATGTGCTATTAATCAGATATTTATGCTCCACCTAAGCAAGGCTTATGCCAGACAGGGAGGGGTGTCGGAGGCACGCCTTGCGGAATACCTGGCAGAAATACCACTTCCGTCATTAGACCCTGCTGACTCCGTCCACCTAGACAGCCACATCACCTGGTCACAAATTGTGATGGTGATAAGACACATGAAGCCTGTGAGATCCCCAGGCTGTGAGGAGCTACCTGCGGAATGTTCTCATTGATATGGAGACCAAATGGCCGATAAGTTATTAGAGGTATACCAAGAGGCTCTCTGAAGTGGCACCCTCCCTCAATCAATGTTTGAGGCCCTAATAATAATGATACAATAACCAGGCAAGGACCCCTTGGAGGCCTCCTCCTATTGCCCAATACCATTATTGAACATAGATGTCCAGATCCTTACCAATATTCTGGTGATGCGCCTGCTCCCTCATCTTCCATCTCTAATTCACCTGGGCCAATCGAGATTTATTCCTAAACGGAGTACCCACCTTAATCTACAGTGGCTCTCGCTGGGGTCCCATGCCCCACAGCTGCAACAAGACATCAGTGCTATAGCTCTCTTAGATATCGAACAAGCATTTGACTCACTGGACTATTTGTCTTGCTTTGCCTTTCAGATAATACAGAGTTCCACAAAAACCACTCCCACAAGGTGGCTTAAACACTGCGAAGCAGGATCCATAATACACAACAACTCCTCGCAAATTTTACAAAATCAAAAACTCTCTTTTTGGAATAAGGCTTGCGGTTTTATTTATGCAATGCTCTTTAACATAAAGGCTTTCCTAGATGTCAAATGAATAACATTCAAATGTGTGTATATATATATATATATATATATATATATATATATATATATATATATATATATATATATATATATATATATATATATATATATATCTCACAATCTTCCGTGCATTCAAAGGCTTGCCTCCATAGATGGACACAGACCCGAGGAATGGTGTGCAAAATGTTTTATTGCTCGTCACCTGTCACCATTTCGCGTTTTGACTCGCTTGAGCCTTGATCACATGACAGTGACAAGGTTAAAAAGTGCAATATTTAAAGTGTCAGTGCTCCCTGGTTAACTCATCACGTGTTGCATACTTGTAATAAAACTGGAAGACATACTTTGATGTTGCTCTTTTTGAATAATGTGCATTTCATTTAGCATTTGTTCAGCCAGACAATAAATAAAGCAATAAATATTGTTAAACAATTTAAAAGCCATCTGAGCAATTTATAAGATAAAAATCACTAATACAAACACGTTTGAGGCTTTATGAAATGACGGTCAAATACCTTATTCGATGGTTTTTTGTTGTACTTAATCATCGCTTGGCAACAAATTACGGGTTTAATCCCTGTTTGTGTAGTTTTCCCATGTTTAACATTTATTTGATCTAGCAACTGTTCGAGTAACTACCCCCTAGTGCAAATAACGTGAATAAAAGTGCTTAGTGCGTGTGCAATAAATGCAACTAATTGTGCAAAACAGTGCCAAATCTAATGAGCTCCTCATTATCATGTTCTGGAGCCAAGATGTAGTGGGATTTCAATATTCGCTTTTGGATTGATGTACATGCTGCTTATACTCAATGTTGATGTTGTTCCACATTCTCAAATATCTATTGTCGTATATAGTCGTATATAATGACCACCCCATGTTTTAAGATAGACCTATGGTATGTGTCCCGTTTACAGAGATCCTGTGCAAATTTACAACAACTCTAACTGGCTGTATGAATGTAAACATTATAGATGAATAAATAATTAAATAAATTCATGGATGAGTAAATAAATAAATAGTAAAATGGATTTGATGATCCATATCACTATAAAATTCCAAAATCTCCCCTTGCACAGTTGAAACACAATATAATCATAATTTGAATAATTCATTCATTACAATTGATTATATATTTATATATTACCTACTGGCGGTCGCCAGTAGGTAGTTATAGTTAAGACCTAGTTTCCATAGGAAGAACATTTTTTGTTTTGCTTATAACTTTGGCGTCATTTGATGAATCTTTATGAAATTTTCAAAACTAATTCTTTGTTCATATCAGCTCCTATGTTGTAAGGTTTGGGGGTGATTTGTCAAGGGGGGGGGGGGCGAGAAAAAAGGGGCTCCCAAAACATGTTTTCTCAATGTTAATTTCCATAGGAAACTTTAGACAAGGCTACAGGTCAAACGGGTGAACGGAATTACCCCAAATTTGGCAGGGAGAAAGGTCTTTGTCTAGAAAGCTTGTTTTTGTTTATTTGGTGTAAATTAGTTCAGTAGTTTTTGAGAAATATTGAAATTTACAGATATTGACATTTGGGAATTCTGCCATCTGATTGACTGAGGCATTACGAGCACGAGCTTGCTGCTGATTGGCTGCGAGCTGTTGCAACTAGGAAGTGTTGGCCGCCATTTTGTGATTCCGTTGAAGCGAGTATGGGGAAAAAAGGGCAAAAGAAGGTGTGAAAGGAGGGTTGGATTACTGTAATGTCTGTGGGGGAGTGCAAAGCAAAGTAGTCACTCTTACCGGTCTGAAAGTGTGGTGTTGCTCAGAGTGACATGGTGCTGAGATGATATTCTGCTACACTCGGGTATGAAACCGAGAGCCTAAACCGTGAACTCATTACTGTAAAGTGATGTGGTCTGGTCTATGTAGCATACGTGCGCAAGTAGTGTTAGTAGGCGTTTATACCATAGAGGGAATGGGAAGCCAAAAACTGACCAATATCGTGTGTTTATACTATACCAGAAGCGGGAAGCGAAGTACTCACGCCTACCGGTGTGAAGACTTAGGGATGAAACTGAGGTGATTGCTGTAAACAGATGGGCTCTGGGTGCTGTAGTATATGTGGGCAAGTAGTGTTAAAAAGTGTTTATACCATACAGGGAGTGGGAAGCGAACCACTGACCGCTAACGTGCATTTGTACTTTACCGGAAGCGGGAAGTGAAGTACACACGCCTACCGATGTGACTGAATGAGGTCAGAGATCACATAATTACGCACAGCAACATCGCTTATTCGCACATGCGCACTCAGGCTGATGCATCCCACCCCTTCCGCGCTCAACACGTGTCTGTAGGGCAGCGCTGCCCGCTGGCTCAGGCCTACAGTACGGTCCAACAGGTCTTTCAAACGAGACAGAGATGAGACTGAATCAGGTCAGAGATCATATCATTACGCATGACAGCATCGCTTGTTCGCACCTTCACAGCCAGGGTGATGCCCCCACCCCTCCTGCCGCACCACGCTCAATTGGAGCCTCTGTGCAGCCAAGTCCCACTGCTCACCCACTGTCGTTGTGTGAGCTAACACTACGGGCAGCAGTGTTCACAATTCAGATGGAGTGTTCATTGCAGGATGGTGTACACCTCATGAATCCGTTTAGAAGACGACGGGCAGTAGGGCTCACAATTTAGTGTTGATTGCCAGGATGGTGTACAAGTCATGGATCCCTTTTCTATATTGCGCTTTATGATATGCAAGGTGGATGTGGCCATATCCCCTGAGGCAGTGTTGAGGAAGTGGGACATGTGGCGTCATTGTTATTCTATTTATACTTGCGCAAAGTGGGCTGGGCTTGCGTACTACAGGCCAGCGTAGTGGTGTGAATAATTATTTCAGGGACCTGGGGGTTGTTCGGTTTCTGTCTGGCCAGGAAGTGCACTTATGTGTGTTTCTTTTGTAGTTTTGACGTCGCAGAATATGCAATTTACATAATGTAGCATGTGTCGGGAGGGCATCAAGTATCGCTAATGAGATGCTTTTCGAAAAGATTGAATGGCGAACATCACATGTCGTTGTCAAGGTTGTGAATATGTGCAGACACGTACGTCAATGGTGTGCTGTATTATTGAAAGTGTTGGTATTGCGAAGCGTACACATGTGAATGTTTTCGGATGTAGGGAGTATCAGCAGTGAGGCTACGTCATACACAGTGATAACGGTCATTACAGTCAAGCAATGCATGTCAAACATGAATCTGAAAGTCTCACATAACACACACTAACATACTGGTAAAGCCTAACAGAGCGTACAGCAAAAGAAATCTACACATTGCTGTTTACTGTTTGCCACATATTATCTAGGATGTGCACTCTGCCCGTGGCTTTTGATACTTCTTAGAGGCACCAATACCCAGGCCGAAAGGGAACACAATAATGTGCACACACACACACCAGGGGCATCGTGTAACACACATTTGTTTATTGATGTAACGTTTGAGATGCAGGGCTATCACACGTGGAAGGCTAATGTACAGACCATGAATATTGATCAAGATGATAGTTGCATGTTATGTTTAGTATAAGATATGTGTATACAGGAAAAAAGCTCTCTAAGCAGAAGAGGTTTCTGTCATCAAACGCTGTAGAGAGAATGATTAAAATGGGTGCAGTCTTCTAACTGTTACAATGGGGAATGTTATAAACAAATCAAATGCTTTGTTTTAAGGTTACATGGCAATCGCGAACCGAGTGCGCAAGGAGGCCGCACTCGACACGATTCTGACAACATATATTTATCATAATATAAGTGTATTACAGTAGAAATATATAAATGTAAAATATTTTAGATTATCGCTTGCTCTCATATGCAATTTAAAGTTATTTTGATGTAATTTGAGATGTCATCAGTGATGTCATCAGGGATGTCACTGATCATGTCATGAGTGATGTAATATGTGACAGAATCAGCAGTGCATAGCTCAACTAACTATGACATGGGAATTTCTCTGGTTTTATATGAGTCAAATGTCCAACTAACTATAATGTCCCTGAAACCCGTGTTTTTTTCAGTGAATTTTAAAGGTTTTTTAAATACTAATTCCAAACTATAACTTCTGTAAAACCTATGGTTTTTTCTGTGATAATATATATATATATATATATATATATATATATATATATATATATATATATATATATATATATATATATATATATATATATATATATATATATATATATATATACATATATATATATGCACCATCAGAGGAATTGGGTTTTTTAATCGAGGACAGGTTGAAAACTCTGCGACCAAAAACCCAACAGCAGCGGAACAAAAACGCAAATGCAAAAACCGCAAGTGCCACAAAAGAAGGAAATGCCGCAGGGAGAGGTTTCGCAAAAAGAGGGAGGGGCAAGAAATGGTAACTGTGTTAGAAACCAACAATGCCTCCGTTTTGCCTACAAACCATGAATCTGGCAATACAGATATCATGGACAGTGAACCTACCACCGGTCTGGATAACACAGTCATCAACTTATCTGATGAAGTTCTTTCCAAAGCAGAGACACAACTTTTGTCCTTGGGCCTATCCTTCTGTCCTAAAAATGGTTACAAATATGTACAAACCAGGATTGATGTATTCAAATTTATTCGTAAATTGAAGTTAAAAAAGCATTTTAAACTTGCAAATGCCCAGGAAAAAGCCACTACCATCAGTAGCTCCTTACATCCTTCTTCGATGTTCCAAGTGGCGGATATGGGGGCACTGCAGACGGCCCATGAACTGGCACTGGATGAGAGTTTTTCTAGCATCTGTACCCAAACCAAATGTGACAGAATGGGGGTGAGTATCAATGCACCGAGTGAAACCCCATTTAAACCGAAATCCACATTTATGCCCCTGATGCCGAAGGATGCTATTGACACTTTTAATGATATGATCACTGAGGATCTGAAGGCTTTGCAAATTAACACTTCCAGAAAAAACAAAAGACTAAAATACATGGAAAAACAATACTTCAAGTTAATGAAAAAATTGAGGAACAATTCAAATTTGATTATCAACAAGGCTGATAAGGGAGGCAATATCGTCATCTGGCCAAAAGATCAATACTTGATTGAAGCTAACTGCCACCTTTTAAATCCACCCTGTTACCGAAAAGCGAACTTTGGGGAAGTACGTAACCTTAAGGAAAGGATCCATAAAGAACTAAATCAATGGAAGAGGGAAGGTCTTTTAACTAAGCAAGAATTGGGGTATTTGAAAGTTGATCATCCTTTGACCCCTACCATGTATTTAATACCCAAAATTCACAAACAAGTGTCTCCGGTCCCAGGCCGACCTATAATTTCGGCCCAAGGAAGTCTTATGGAACCAATGTCTAAATATGTTGATTTCTTTTTGCAGAATTTTGTTGTTAGTTTACCTTCCTACATCAAGGACACTGGGCACTTTTTGTCTAAACTCAAAGAGGTGGAATGGAGAGAGGGATATAGTTTGGTGGCCCTTGATATCAGCTCCCTTTATACCAGTATTAAACATACAGATGGTCTTAACGCTGTACAGCATTACCTTAATCAACGTAACCTTATGTATAAGAACCATAATGAAATGTTGATTACTATGATTAGGTTGTGTCTAATGAATAACTACTTCTTATTTAATAAGGAGATTTACCAGCAGTTAAGAGGAGTAGCCATGGGGGCATGCTTCTCTCCGACCTATGCATGCTTGCATGTAGGGTGGTGGGAGGAGCATGTCCTCAGACATCTCCCAGATTTCGTCAATAATATCGTCCATTATTGGAGATTTATTGACGACATTTGTATGATTTGGAGAGGGGATGAGAAATCTGCCACTGACTTTGTTAAAATCATCAACAACAATAACTTGAACCTTTCATTTACTAGCCAGATCAGCAAAACCAATATTCAGTTTTTGGATGTTGACATTTACATCCTTAACAACACCTTAGCCACCAGACTCCACCGAAAAAATACGGCGGGAAATTCTATTCTGCACGCCTCTAGTGCGCACCCTAAACACCTCATAAAAAGTATCCCTTATGGGGAATTCATACGGATGCGCAGAATTTGTAGTTTAGAGTTTGATCTGAATACCTGCCAGGAAGAGGCAATTCAGAGGTTTGTAAAACGTGGTTATTTGATGGATGATCTTCTAACGGCTAGAGATATAGCCAACAGAGCCAGTATTGATGATGTTGGAGGAGAGGGCTCTGAGAATGCGAACGAGGATGTAGATAATGCCCCTAAACATGACATCAACACGGTCAGTTTAATTACCACCTTTAATACTGAGGAGAGAAAAATAAGGGGCATCCTTAAGAAACATTGGCCCATCCTCCACACCGACATTAATCTGTCACCACTACTGCCCATTGAACCCTCCATCATATTCAGGAGAGGACCCTCGATGAGAGATTGCCTAGTAAAGACCAGCCCAGAAGTGAGCGATAACAAGGTTAAAATTTCCAACAAAAAGGGTTTCCACAAATGCATTTCATGCAGAGCGTGCAAGTTTGGGGTAAACACGGTGGAATTTCAATCCCCATTTAATCCCATGCCTACACCCATCAAAGACCTGTATACATGCCGTACAGATCATGCTGTATATGTTTTGGAGTGTACGTGCAAACTTAAATATGTGGGAAGCACCAAGTTACAGGTGTTTAACCGCATATTGCAACATCTAAGGGCAATAGTGAATTCTGATTCCAATTATCCTGTTGCCCGGCATTTCGAACTTGTACACGCCAAAAACTTGAACCATCTGACCTACTTTGTTATTGACTCCGTCCCCAAAAACATCCGGGGGGGGGATCGGGAAAAGATTCTGAGACAATTAGAGAGCAAATACATTGTCCTCTTAAATACCAGAATACCCAATGGGCTTAACAGGGGGGAAGATTTACAAGTTTTCCTGTAAATATACCATTAATCAACCCCTTTGGTGTAATCTTGATTTGAGCAGCCTATGTAAACACCTTTTTCCCACTGTAGTATGTGAACTCTGTTCTTTGAATGTTCTCCTATTTTTCAGTAATGTATAGCACAGTTATTATGAGCTCATAGCTACCTACAATGTATAACCCTTTGCAATCTAATTTTGCTTTTATGCAATGGTCTTGGTTCTTTTCATTATATTTAGTCACTATGGCTATAGTGAACTCTGAGCATCAGCAGTAATGTCTGTTTGTTTTTAACTGTGGTGGGTATCTATAACACTGGCGCAGGTACATTGCGTTACATGACATCTTGTGCTATGATTTGTTGCTTTCATAGCATACATGTACTTACTGCGAAAACCTTATGCACTTTGGGCACTTGAGCACTTTTTTTGATAACAGAGATGGAGGTCTTGTATCATGTTTTTTGGACATGCCATAATAATTTTTTGCACATATGTGTTGACTGTTATAAAATGCAGAATGAATTCTAATTTTCTCAATTGACATTATTGTACATACCTTGTAAATAATTTTACTAGATATTGCACTAGCACTTTATTCAGTTTCATGATTTATCTGAAATATCGTAATGTCCATTGAGTTTTTGTATTTTGTACATATGTGTAAAGCAGTAGTATTTTTTCTATGTCCATGACCCTTTAATCTACTGTTATCATTTCTACCTCTATGTTTGACACAGTATTTAAACACCCCCTTGGTAATTTGAGGCCATGTGATCAAGGCCGTTTTTTGACGGCCGAAACGCGTCATGCCGATGGCGAGGGAAAAATAAAGCCACATCTTTGAAAATCTACCTTTGGTGTTTCGTGAGATCTGTTCCGTGGTGGTGCGAGGAGACGCATTGCAGGACTTTTGTTTCGATATATATATATATCTTATTCCTGCTGCTTATGTAAGCCTGCTGCTTCGCCAAACGGACCACCCATGCAAGGTCCGATATTAATCAGCACACAATTCCTTAAAGCAAGGATAACGAAGCCATGTTCTTGGCAAAATAACTTACATTTTTGCTAGTAAAAAATCATGCCCCATGGTAAATCATGCTCTTGTTTTAAAAAATATGCTGTGTCCATAATGTACCTTGGTACATTTTAATCTAGTAGACATAAAAATTACTCAACAAATTCGGATATTTTTTCAAATGCACTCCCCATTGCAGAGATTTTTGATCGTCCGGGGGGGTAGTGGGGTCTTTATGTATCTTGGGGATAAGATACATCACAGATGTTATCGGATTACAGATTTTGAAAAAAGATAGTTCTTAATCTGTAATTAAACATTGGGCATGCCACGATTGTAGGTTGGCATTATACAAACGATGGCTAGTGGTCATAGCAGTATGTGTTACTCTTACATAATTCAAGTGATTATTTAATTGCTTGTATGCCTCCGTTAGATATTCTTGCTTGTCCCACAAAACAACATTCCCAAATTTATCAGCATTGCGCACAAAACAGTCTGCATTTGTGGATAATTTATTGGTTAGTGAAATGTATTCTTTCTTTTTTGTGTGAATTTTTCTCGTTTAACATTAATTTTTTTACATACATTTAACTCATTAGTTACTAGTTCCTTGTAAATGTCCACAGAGTCTTTACTGGTCATCTGTGTAAATCTCGAGGCAGGTCTGAGTGTAGTTGGCTCATTGCTGGCTAGATTCAAGCCTTGGCAAACGGTTAATTCTGTAGCTTGATCTATAGTTATTTGCAGATCGTTTTCTCTAATCAAAACATCTACTTCAAGATCTTCTTCTAGATGTCTCATATCCAGCATCAAGTCCATGTCATTAACTACGAAAATAGACAAATGGACATCTCTGCTGCTCTGACCACCAATCGGTGCAGTTTGATTCCTGCTGGGATTAGTTGCAAAATATTTTTTAATATTTAAAATCGCATACATTTAAAGACATCGATTCTTGTCTTAACATAGTCAAAATCTTCCTCAGGACAAATCGATAGACCCTATTTGAGAATGTTGTTTTCTTTCTCTGTTAGTACTATGTTAGTCTGGTTTCCGATTGAGTTTTCTGATTCCATACTTATTTCTTGGCTTGTTTGTTCTTCGCATTCCCTTCTGCATTTCCGTTGCTTTGCACCTTTGCGCCTCTGTTGCATCTGACTCTTCCTCTTTGAGGCTTTGCTTAGTTTCTAAATATCATGGGCCAGAGATTGAATCTCCTCTTGTTGTAAAAAAGCAAATTCTTCCAGAACCATAGGTGCAGGTCCTATTGCTGACCTATTGGGAACATCCTCACCATCAGTATCAGGTTCAGCGCTTGCAATACTGCTTACTTCAGACTGTGGGTCTGCTATTGATCTTCCACTATTATTTAGACTTTGTTGACAAATAGTCTAATGTTTTTTTTGCAAAAGTATAGATCTGCCCTCTTTCATAGTCGATTTTATCACATGTAAACTTCTGTTCCTTCCTCTCTTTATTCAATTATTTAAAAAAAATGTTAAATTGCTTTTTTCCCATACATTGTATGCATAAAAACTTACAAAACAAAACATTTTGGGCATATAAGTAAAATCAGTTGGACAGTACATCATTCTGACATCGGTTCATGACATAATCGACTTTTCTAGCTATGGTTCAGTCTGTGGATGGTGTGGTTACAGCTTGATGGGTATAAAGATAATCAGGGGAGCGTTACCCAGAAGTCCCTAGGTCCGGAACAAGACTGCAGTTCTTCCTCATAGGTCCGCAGAGTATCTTTACAATATGACATATCACAAAGCCACTGTTTGGTATTAGGATAACTCCTGTCTCCCCCAATGCATAGAGACCCGTCTTTTAGCTATAAGTAATGCAATCACACAGAACTTGCGTTTAAGAGATTTTAAGTTTTACACCAAGCCCAGGAGACAGACCTTGATTGTACAGTCTATTTGCTTCAGCAGCATCCCGCCATACAGAGTTGTGACACTTTCCCAGAATGCCCTAATATCAGGGCAATGCCACGTTAGGTGAGGAAAATCTGCATTATCCGCACCGTACCTTTGGCAGCGTGCAACTCGTTGAAGCCCAATTCTGCACAGCTACTTCGGGGTGTAGTATATTTGATTTAGATACTTATAGTGTATCACTTGTAAGTTACCATTTGGGGTAAGCATGTTGGTCAGGGAGCAGCTGATATGCAATTCCTCCTCAGTAATGGGTATATCCAGCAGCGTATTCCCCCTGTCGAGTGCATTGGATGCCTTTCCCCTTTATCTGCCTGGAGCAGGACGTATAGCTTCTGCACATTGCGTGGGTTTTGGATAATCATCTGTAGAGCTTGTAAGATGGGTGGTTCTTGTGGGCATGAGGGATACAATTGTTTGATGGTGCTTTGCAATCTATGGTATGTGAAACTAAAAAAAATGTAGGATTACTGATATAGTCTAGCTGGCCAAGGTCTATAAATACGCCATTGTCATATAGGTCATTCATTGTGTCAATCCCTACTTTTTGTAGTTGCTCCATGTCTACCTATTCTTGCGTGATAGATAGTTCTGGGTGGTGTTGTAGTGGTAGTGCAGGTGCGTACAACAGCAATTTATTCACAAGTTTACCCATTCTTTGCCAGGCTAAGTTTGTGGTACGTATCGTGTTGATCTCGTTTTTGTAGACGTGTGTACGTGAATGTGGTAGTATGTTGCGCAGTGGTATCGGGCATGCGTCACCGTCTTCAACAGCTGTATGTGGTAGGTTCCTGACCGGATGATACCAGTAGTGTGCGCAATGTGCCTGTGCACACAAGTAGTACAACAAAAAATCAGGAACCCTGAAGCCACCTTCTGAATAGGGCAGAGTTAGTTTATATAGACCGATAGGCGCTTGTTAACAAGCCCATATAAGTCGAGTGACCATGGAGCCAATCCTGCGAAAGAGAGCTGTCACCGGTGTAATAGCAATGCTGTTGAAGAGGTAGAGCAGTTTAGGCAGTATTAAGCATAGGCGAATTTTGCGAATTCGCGGTTTGCAAATTTGCGTATTCACGAATTCACAATCCGCAAAATCCGCGAACTTTCGCGAATTTGTGGATTTTTTTTGTGTTCGCAAGGATTTCTGCCAGTTCGCAAGTGTTTTTTACCAGTTCGCAAACGCGAACTTACTTGTCGGGTCGCAACGGTCGTGACCATGTTGTTTCTACGTCTGGTACATCACAGCACCCTCTGTTTCACCACTGCCACCCTCTGTCTCACCCATGCCACCCTTTGGTACATCACTGCCACCCTCTGGTTCATCACTGTAGAATATGGGGGGAAAAGCACACCTGCCCTGCCTCAACTGACATGAATGAATTAGGGGTTGATTAATGTGTCACTAAATTTGAACTTCCAGTCTGGCACCTGCTTCCTTATCTGTAATTGCTTTCTGGGGGTTATTATATTGCAAATGTTTGTTTTTTACCAAGAGCAATAATGCTGCCGATTACATTGTAGGTAAATTATATCTAAAAATCTTCTGTGCATTTCCGGTGCACTGCTCTCCTTCTCAGTGGTGTTGCTACTATGCTTAATTGTTTTCGATTTTGTGTTCATTTCATTGGCTTGAGAAATTATGTATGAGTGTAGTTTAAAGAACTGCGTAATGCTAGACACTAAGGATCAGATTTTCAATTACCGGCGCATCCCTGCAAAGTAGCAGGAATGCGCCAGTAATTGTGCGCCACACCACCACCACCCATGGTGCGCCGTATTTACAATGCGGCGCACCATGGGCCCAAAATGTCACCGAAGCGTTACGCATCTGTGCCGTAAAGGCGGCGCATTGCTGGAGTTGCGTCACATTGATGGCGCAGCTCCAGCAATGCTCTGGGGTGCCCTATCTCCCCAATGCTGCGTCAAGCCATACGTCTGCTTCAAGCAGGCGCAGGGTTTGAGTCACGCATCATTGTACTCAAAGTGACTGATTGAAATCTTGTAGATTTCCCTCAGCCACTTTTAGGATGCGTTCCTGCGCAGGAACGCCCTCCCTTGCGCCGGAACGCCCCCTGATGGCGCAGGGCTTTATAACATGATGCATCTCCCATATGCGTCACGTTGCTAATATACGCCGCACCATGGCGCCTCTTTTGTTCTGCCACTGCATCACAAAAGTCACGCAACAATGGAGCAAAAGAGCCGCAAAGGGCTTGATAATCTGCCCCTACAGACTTAAGTCCAGTCCTTCCTTTGTACACCTGGCAATAAAAAGAAATTGTGGTGGTGGATTGATAGTTTGAGTATTTTAATGACTGGTTAATGTAGTAGGAAACTTTTTAGTGTTGTCGCTGATCTGCAATCACAATGGAGTTTGTCTGTCACTTCGCAGGCTGTGGATTGCTGCCTGCCAGTCCTAGGCGAACCTTTTTAAGTAGTTTGTTAGTGAGTTACATAACTTTCCATGTCAACGGTCCGCAAATCAAGCAATACTAATATCGTAGTAGACCACATGAGATAGGTCAATATATCCCGTGGAATAGTTGTCTATTTGCTATTTCGCCAAAATATTTTGTTATTTTTCTTTTGAAATGTTTGATTTGGTTGACAACAATCATCCATGTTTTCGGGTCTTTCTTTCTTTCATGTTGTACATCAGCTCCCCCCAGGGGCAAGAGGACAGAGGAGGAGGGGTTATCGGCTGCTGCTGCTGTTCAAGGCCAGGATCGGTCAGGCGAGGGCTCCTTTGCTGGGCCCGGTAAGTTTTAATTTTAATATAGAGTACCTATTGTTTCCTAGCGTTCCTCATTCGATTTTTTCTAAATCGTCTTTGAACTTCTTGTAGACTGTATCTAAATTCTTATCCTGCCTCTACTATGACTCCCTGTGGTATTACTAGATTATTCTTATTAGTCTGTCTGTGTAGCTAACGAAGAATGCACATTTGGCAAAAGGTGTTAAAAGAAACTCCCATTCTAGTCAGCAATAGCTCTATGCACTGAGTGCGGTCCTCTGGGATTGTCCATAATGTCTTTTCAAGTCTTCTAAAGGTTTATGCTTTGACAATTACCAACAATAAAAAGGTGACTCACCACCAAGAAAGAATAAGATACTACTTTACTTTTGGTTTGGATAGGAGGACAATCCATGCTACTACTGTTGCAGGGACAAATCTGCACAAACAGAACTATGGACACTAAATAGTGCATTGTTTATCAATTATAATAAGCGCAGATAGACTTTCCACATACCTCAGTAATATCAGACTTTGAAGAACCCCCAATCTCCTTACTGACTAGATAGTGTGGCAGAGTCATTTAGCTCCCGAATTCCTCTATGATTGATCCCCAATGACGATTATCCAATGCAGGACAAGAGTACGGAGTCAGAGTCCAGAAGTGTCAGAGGCACGGACTCATGCTTGCAAATTGCAAAACCTTTTGCTCATTCACTCTTGACCAAAAACGACAGAGTCTATTTAAGTTTTAAAGCTTTATTAAAAGTAAAAATATTTATTAAAATCAAGCTTGTCATAAAACATAAACGGTTGATTAAAAATGGAAAAGTGCTTAGTGATTTATTTAACACATTTATTGTGGGCGAGCTGAGCCCTCACCTGGTTTGAACTTTAATTTTTCTTTTTGGTGCTGAATCGTTGGTCACTTCGTCCTAGTGATGATTATTTGTTCTTAGAAGTGAAGCTTCTGTCTGTTATGAGAAAAATGGTGCGTGTTAAAAAGCAAGCATTCATCAGTTGTGCAAAAGAGTGCAGCAAGACAACACCCTTCCCTGGAAAAAGGGAAAATTTTACTTTAGAGTAGACAGTCACAAATTATTAGATTGGTTTCTGTATTCACATTTCTTCATTCCTAGACAAAATACTAGTGAGTGGTGTATGTCTATGACATCTAACATTCTTAAATGTACTTTGTAGGTGGAACATCTGGTGCTGGGCCCAGCGCGAAGGTGGAGGAGGAGACTTCTGGGGAGGAGGCGGTGCAAGTGCCAGACGAAACTGCTGTGCGGGTTGCCACGGTAGTGGCGGGCAGTGGTAAGCTCTTATATTCCTTACTTATTGAGATTGCAGACCGCATAGTGTGCTCCCCGTGAGAAAATGTAAGGTTTGTCCAGATGAGAGACATGAAGAAGAATGATTGACATATAGTTTGAATTGATGGATGCCTGGATCATGGTATTAGCTGACTCTTAGATAGCATATGTGTATCTAGAGAGAGTAGACGGTCACTGAATGAACTAAGTGTTACTTTGAAGAGCATGTAACACCGCACCCACACGTCCGTCCCAGTGTAGGAAAGGCAAGGAAAAGAAGTTGTAATTTTGTCCGAATACTATCATGAATAGTAGCAGTAGTTTGTATTGCAAGCACAGCATATATCCGGCTATTACGATGGCCACTCACTACCTCTGTTAATAAGTTTAGTAGAACTCGGTCATTCATGTGTGGATGTATCACTGTTCACTCAATAAAAAGCAAAGCACCTAAAGTCATCCCATATGTAAGCAAATACGTACATGTGCAGTGAGAGATAATCATATTATTTATCTTCTTCATTTTCCTTTTCCAGTATTCATTGGCACTGTAGGGTGAAAGTTAAATTAATTAAGCAGTAGCCCTTGTAACAGAGTATTCTCAGTGCCACCCGTCATAGAAAAGTAAGAGCATCACCACCTGCATGTACTGGACTGGTACAGTAACCCAAGTCTGTCTCACTCATCATGACGGGCGTCTGTTTTTCTCGGGTGCAAGTTGACTACGCTGGCATTATGCCGGCTTGCAGAAGTTAACGTACCAATTTTGCTAAACAAGAGAGAAGAAGAAGAATAAGACTGGTGTACTGTCATAGTCGACTCTAATGGAGTGAGTCCATAGTGCTCGTAGAATTGATTCCTTAAACTCCCACTAATGTTAGAGCAAGGATGAAGAAGTGGGAGGTTAGATAGATACTGGCCACAATAGTTATGTACTGCGCTTGCAAGTTGCTAGTTCTACTGTGACACAACTTTCTGCTGAATCATTTTGTGTTAATCTTAAAGAGCATTGGTTACAGATTATGTCTTTCTTTCTTCATATAGATGCTCCTTCCAAACCAACACGGAAGGGGCTGGCTAAAAGGGCCCGGCAACGGAGGCTGGAGGCCACTGTCGCCGAATATCGGTGGCTGGAGGCCCAGGAGGAGGAGGACATGCAGAGTACATCGACAACATCCACGGCGACACGTGCATCCTCCTCCGCGCTCCCTGGGTCAGCCAGTCAGTGCAGCAGGTCTCCAGCGGTACGGAGCCAGGGTACCGCAGCCACCCGCCACCGCCGAGCAGCAAAGAAATCAGCTGCCCCCCACAGCAGGTGCAAGACCCGCATGCACCGCCTTTCACTTAGGGTGTTCTACCTCGAGCAGGAGCTCCTCAACACCAAAACCCTGCTCAAGACCCTCCGCAAGGAGCATGCCGACCTGGCCCGAAAAGTCAACAGCAGCCAGCAGTAGGAGGAGACTGTCCCTTGCCCCTTTTTTAATGACTTCTGGGGAATGGGAATTGGGAGTTGGGTTTTCTACTTTTTTGGACTTAGTTTTCACGGACATTCGTTGGGTTCGGGAGAGGGGGTGAGTTGGGTCTTGCGGGAGATTATTTATGTTAGGGATATATAAATATACTTTAAACTTTATCTTAGCATACGTGTTTTTTACTGCTTTTGAGGCTGGTGGGTGGGGCTTTAACAGTAAGTTTGTTTTCCTGAAACTTAAGTTGCATCTTGATTCAAGTTGTGTAAGTACTAGTAATTGCCCACATGTTTTCAAAACTAAGTGCCTGTCACAGAGTAAGTGAATTCAATAGTCCTAGGACCGTCAGTCTCTCGTCTCTCCTAATACTCCATTATACTACCTCCCCCCAAACCCTTATCTTACCTGTAATTTGTGTTTGGAAATAGGGCTAGGCACAGGGCTGGCTGCACGGGAAATGGCGATTAAGGTTGGCAATCCTGGGCGGATGAAATGTCATCATTGCAGTGGTACTTTAGGTGTTACACCAGTGACAGTTGCAGCATCTGAAAAAAAAGAAAATGAAACCTTGTTTGTCCTTACCGTAGCATTTGAACTGTACGATAGAGAATATAGCAGGTGACAGTACACTAGAACAGTGCCACAATGTAGCCTAACAAATGGTAAAGTATTGAAAGTATAACTAGTAGTTGAGTTGAATTTCTTTGACATTGTCTACTACTACAAGAAATAGTACTGAAGGTGAAGGACACAGCAGCGTAATAATTTGCCACGCCTAGGAGGAGGATGTTCTTGATGATCAATCAAGTTGATGGCGCACATGAAAATCTGCTTTCATTTGCCAATAGTGACTCAGTTTCAAGCTGAGTAAGAATATATCCTCGGATTCCTTCACCAGCCTGTTGCTATGACCTTATCCTCTCCAGCAAGTGTGTGGAATTATTGCTGTCATTTAGTCACACATCAATCAAAACCACACAGCCCGGGGGAAGAGGGTTCGGGTTTAGAAAATGGATGGGAATGGGGGGTTTTGGGAAAGTTTTGTTGAGAGAAGAAAAAAAAGCACAGCATGGACAAATAATAATTGAAGATAAACAAATCTTTGGGTAGAAAGCTTACCATAAATCTTTTAAGTGACATAAAGGAAGTGCATGCACTACTGCATGCATGGTCACTGAAAAGTAAGTAGTACTTTCGACAACCGTGAATGAAAGAATGCGACAGTACAGGGCTGTAGTAATAATTATGCGTTTTCACTTGTCTATCTCTGCACTCAGAGAAACACTTCTTACATTAAATTAGGTTTAAAAAATAGCAGAAGTAAAACCTATAGAATGGCTGTAGGGATGAATTTAGAAGCAGAGATCAAAGAAATGCAGAGTCATACTCACTGAAGTTCACAGCAATAACATTACTTAAAAGATAATTAGAAAAGAACGGATACTGTATCTGTATGTTGTTGTAGTTGTCCTGTTGAATTTGGTAAGTTGCATGCATCCAACCATTCCTCTTATTAGCGGGACTCCTCCATTCCAACTGACGCTCCGTCCATCAATGTTGGTGACCAGAACACACCCTGTCCATTGCCTGCCTGGCGGATGCTGAATTGCGGCTCACTAATGTGAAGCCTGACTTCATCCTTTTTTTCCCATTGCACAGGCTGAAACCCGGCCTGTAATTATTGATGGAAAAACAGGAAGTGATATTAGAACACCACTGACAAATAAGTATGTACGCTGTGTAGTGCAAAAAGTCACACTTTGAGTTTCCTAATAGACAGTACAATATTTTTGAAAGAGCGTACTCTGTCTGAGTCTCCTTTTGAAGGATAAATAAGTATGGGCGAAATAATTTAGCGGATCTTTCCCCTCAAGCTAGGTGTACTGTAAACTGTGTTTTAGAACAAAATTAGACCTTCCCAGCAGTGCTCCCAGACCCTTACTAAACTCAGTCGCAAAAATGTAGAAGACCCCCAATCAGATCTCCAAAAACGAGGCCTAGTGGAAAATGGTGACAAAACGTACTTTGAAAGTAAAGTAGGCCCAAATCCCCCCTTACCCACCATGGATTGTATTCAAACCACTTGCAAGCAAGCAAAAGTATCCTTACCCAGCATCGCTCCAAGACTCGCAAACCCCCCCACAAACAGCCCCCCCCCAAACACATGCAATACAATACTGCTAACCCTAACGAGCCCTAAGTTAAGAATAGTGGCAAACGCTTTCTTTAACTAGGCCAAATCCCCCCTTTCCCACCATGGATTTTCTTCAAACCACTTGCAACCAGAATTACACATTTCCATGAGTGGTCTAAGACCCCAGAACTCAGTTGGAAAAATCTAGAACACCCAGAAACACATGCAATCCTGCTGTTAGTGCTAACCCCAACGAGCCCTAAGTTAATATGCCAAAACGCTTTTCAGCATGGATTTTCTCCAAACCACTATTATCCGGTATTAGACCTTCCCAGCAATGCCCCAAGACCCCAAAACCCAACAACAAAAAGCAGAACACCCCCATACAGGCAAAAAGCAAAAATGGAAAATCTCGTACTTAGAATATTTTCGGCCTTCTTTCAGTTCTGTCCAAACGCGCTCTGCAGCTAGGCCCTAACTCTCCTTTTACACCATGGATTTCCTGAAAAACAAATGCAATCAACATTAGACAGTGCCAGCAGTGCTCCCAGACCCCAAAACCCATCCACAAACACCCGGAACTCCCCCAAACAGCACCTCAAAGACAAGCAAGTCAGCAAAAACGCAAAAAAAACTGTCACCTCCGATTTTGTCCAAACCACTTTGAGCCGGTATTAGACATTCCCAGCAATGGCCCCAGACCCCTGCAGCCACCCGCAAAAAAGCAGAACACTCCCAAACTGGCAAAAAGCAAAAATGGGCCTACTACCTGGAATTCAGTCCAAATACGCTGTGCAGCTAGGCCCTAACTCCTCTTTTCCATCATGGATTTCCTGAAAAACAAATGCAATCAACATTAGACTGTGCCAGCAATGCTCCCAGACCCCAAAACCCACCCACAAACACCCGGAACCCCCCCAAACAGCACCTAAAAAACAAGCAAGTCAGCAAAAACGCAAAAAAAATTCACCTCCGATTTTGTCCAAACCACTTTGATCCGTTTTTAGACATTCCCAGCAATGGCCCTAGACCCCTGCAGCCACTCGCAAAAAAGCAGAACACCCCAAACTGGCAAAAAGCAAAAATGGGCCTACTAACTGGAATTCAGTCCAAATACGCTGTGCAGCTAGGCCCTAACTCCCCTTTTCCACCATGGATTTCCTGTAAAACAAATGCAATCAACATTAGACTGTGCCAGCAGTCCTCCCAGACCCCAAACCCCACCCACAAACACCCAGAACTCCCCAAACAGCACCTCAAATACAAGCTAGTAAGCAAAAACGCAAAAATATATTCACCTCCGATTCTTTTCAAACCACACTTTGATCCGGTATTAGACATTCCCAGCAATGGCCCCAGACCTCTGCAGCCACCCGCAAAAAAGCAGAACACCCCCAAACTGGCAAAAAGCAAAAATGGGCCTACTACCTGGAATTCAGTCCAAATACGCTGTGCAGCTAGGCCCTAACTCCCCTTTTCCACCATGGAATTCCTGAAAAACAAATGCACTCAACATTAGACTGTGCCAGAAGTGCTCCCAGACCCCAAAACCCACCCACAAACACCCGGAACCCACCCAAACAGCACCTCAAAAACAAGCAAGTCAGCAAAAACGCAAAAAAAAATTTCACCTCCGATTTTGTCCAACCCACTTTGATCCGTTTTTAGACATTCCCAGCAATGGCCCCAGACCCCTGCAGCCACCCGCAAAAAAGCATAACACCCCCAAACTGGCAAAAAGCAAAAATGGGCCTACTACCTGGAATTCAGTCCAAATACGCTATGCAGCTAGGCCCTAACTCCCCTTTTCCACCATGGATTTCCTGAAAAACAAATGAACTCAACATTAGACTGTGCCAGCAGTGCTCCCAGACCCCAAAACCCACCCACAAACACCCGAAACCCCCAAACAGCACCTCAAAGACAAGCAAGTCAGCAAAAACGCAAAAATGTTTTCACCTCCGATTTTGTCCAAACCACTTTGATCCGGTATTAGACATTTCCAGCAATGGCCCCAGACCCCTGCAGCCACCCGCAAAAAAGCAAAACACCCCCAAACTGGCAAAAAGCAAAAATGGGCCTACTACCTGGAATTCAGTCCAAACATGCTGTGCAGCTAGGCCCTAACTCCCCTTTTCCACAATGAATTTCCTGAAAAACAAATGCAATCAACATTAGACTGTGCCAGCAGTGTTCGCAGACCCCAAAACCCACCCACAACAACCTAAAAGCCAGCCAAAAAGCACCCCAAAGACAGGCAAGTGATCAAAAGCGCAAAATCTTTTTCTGTTCCGATTTTCTCCAAACCACTTTTATCCGGTATTTTATCCTTCACAGCAATACCCCAGACCTGTCAACTGACCCGCAAAGAAGTAAAACACCCCCACAAGTGCAGAGTCTTTCTTCCTTGGGCGTAATCCAGCCATCTGCAGAAATAGCAGTCTGGAGCAGGAGGATAGAGAAGCATGTTCTTGTGAACTTGTGAACCTGAGGAATGCAGACTGTGGCACCTTCAAAGCAATAAGCAAATAAGTGAAGACCGTTCTGCTGATGAACTTGTTTTTGTGATTAGGTGATTAAAGCTTTTTTTTATATAGATTTTGCAAAACAAAGAAAGACAGACACACAGGAATAAAAGTGAATAAGGACGAAAAAGAAAGTTAGTGATTCATTGACTAATTTTCAGGGCTTAGTGTCAGGGAAGAAGAGCTCGTCCTCATACTCTGCGAATTCAGGGGAGAGTAGGTCACCTAACAGAAGAATTTCCCTCATCTAAGTTGGTGTCCTCCTCGTCTTCTTCCTGCGTGTATTCTCATATTTTGTAATCTGGTGGTATGAGGTGCAGATTCATCTTGATCATTGTTAACCTCTCCACATTTTTACAATGCCACCAGCAGCACTGAAAACACGTTCTGAAGACACGCTTGCGAGTGGGCAAGACAAGTAATTTATAGCCAGGTTGGTGATCTCTGGCCACAATTCTCTTTTCCCATGCCAATACGCCAATGGGTCATCATGAACATAGACCTCTGTTGAGTCATTCAGATAGTCCTGCACCATCGACTCAAGGTTCTCCAGGGTTCCTCCACTTTGCTTACTTTTTTCTGGGACTTTTTGAGAAGCAAACCCAAGCTGAGTTAGCCCATCCACTTCTTCACACAATGTTACTGTTGTGTCTGGTGCAGATGATACGGTTGATGGTGTCTTTAACGGCTGAGAGGGAAAATCACTCACTTCTGCCACAGCCACAGATGCAGAAGTGGATTCTTTTGACTCCGGATGGCCTGCTGATGCTGATGTACTGCCTTTTCCTTCAATTTCCTGCCGTTCTTTTTCAAACCTCCTGGCTACCACAGCTAGCCAATGTTTGTACTTTGTAACTTCTGCGTCATTAAAAGGAAAGAATACTCTGCCTGCCAGTGCCTTTTTGTACCGTGGATCCAGAATAGTAGCACAAATATAATGCTGTTCTGTGTGGATCTTTTGAAGACGTTCATCGCAAAGTAGGCGCTGTAATAACTTCTCCGCCAACTCAAATGCTTGTTCCTTTTCTTCATCATTTTGAAACGTAGAAGACACCGCCTTCTGTCGGTGCTCTAGCATGCGCAACAATGGTATAGCTTTTCCCAAATTACAGTCCTCCCTGCTGACTGCACGCGTGAAGACCTAAAAAGGATGAAGCATGTCTGTCGGGCTTTTAACTAGCTTCCATTGCTCCACCTGTATCCTCATGTCCTTCATAGCTGCACCCTGTGTAAAGAAATACTGATCCACTTCCAGTTAGCGCCGAGGTTAGCAGTCTAGCTGCTCACCACCACCGGCATAAAAACCGGATGCCTCCTCGGACGCGCAGCGGACGTGCGCAGCGGACGCGCCGCGGGCGCGCTGAAGGCGCACCTAAGGCAAGCCGTCTGCGCCCGTCCGCGCCTGTCCCGGGCCTAGGGCCACACTCCCTGGCCCTGAGACCATCCACCTCACCGGCGCCTCTCTGCGATATTCCTCGAAACTCCTAAGGGATCTGAATACCGACAAGATCAACCTGTGTTGCAAGACACTGTCACTACTTACCCACAGTTTCGCAGCCCCTGAAACCTGCCCGGGCTGCAATTTTAGAATCCCCTTCCCCCCTGCAACCACGAGCCCCTTGACTAAAACCCAGGACTCCAGGCCCCCATACCGCATGGCACTGATCAATGCCCGCTCCCTTCCCAAACACCATCTGGAAATCAGGAAGTGCATCATTGATCAGGAACTCGACATCCTCTTCATCACAGAATAGTGGGGGGATGCGGCCTCTGGTCCTGACTTCTGTGCCGCCATCCCTGACGGTTACTGTGTGGCAAGACTGGACAGAGCTATGGGTTAGGGCGGTGGCTTAGCCATCATCCATAAAGCTACTTACCCTGTTAAAACAGAACCCATACATGGTTCAGAATATGAGGCCCTGGCTTATTCCATCTTCCCTCAATCACAACCAAGCTTTTAAAGACATCTTGCTATATCGTCCCCCTGGACCATGCGCACGTTTTCTCTCTTCTTACAGAACTTTCATTAGAACCCCTTGACTATACCATTCTGGGAGATTTTACCTTACATTTAGAAGCCACAGGTGACAAGGACACTTTTCAGGCAATTACCGATTTGCAGTCAGCTGGACTGCAACAACTAGTCACTGGCTCTACCCATCAAGCAGGACACACGCTTGATGGCTTATTCACAAATAATTATAACATCTCGCTACCCACTATTCTCCCTCTAGCATGGTCAGATCACTTTGCAGTCATTTTTACTTTACCAGCCCATAACCCTAACCCTCCACAAGCCAAAGCCCACGTTCCCAAAAGCACGAGAGTCTGGAATAACCTTGATATCCCACTCCTATCCGCCACACTTACAAATTCCCCCTACGAGGCCTCCCCAGACCCAATCCTAGGTTCAAACAGGTACCAGGATTGGATTCAGGAGGCGGTTAGCCAGTTAGTCCCGACTAAACGCATCTTTCCCAATCGTACTGCGCCATCCGCGCCATGGTTTACCGAGGTCCTTAGACTCCACCGTCAGCACTGTAGGAACCTCGAGAGACACTGGCGCAAACACTATAGCCCCGAAAACAAACTAATTTATAAAAATGCCTTAGCAATATACAAAAGAGCTATCATCAAAAACAAAAGGGACTACTTCTCATCTCAAATCGACTTGGCTCAAGAAGCTGTTCCAAGTTGTCAACTCCCTCGCTAATCCCCCAACAGGCCCTCCCATTGAGGCATTCCAAGACCTCTGCAATTCTGTAGCCACGTTCTTCGCAACCAAGATCACCAACATATACTTTACCTTCACCCCCCCTAATTCTCCTGAAATTTCCTCGTCTCACCTTCATCCCCCTTCCCCTAGACCTACCTTCTCCGCCTTCCACCCGGTCTCTGCTCAACAAATCAGTAAACTCACCACATCTATTAGGTCAGGATCCCCCTTAGACCCATGCCCACCTTCTGTATATAACTCCATCATGGAGGCTATTACGCCCCCCTTGACAGACATTTGCAATTCCATTTTCCAAACCAGAATCTACCCGGAAATATGGAAAAAGGCAATTATTAAACCTCTCCTCAAAAAACCATCCCTTGACCCCGGTGAGTCAGCCAATTACAGACCCATTGCTTGTCTTCCCTTTCCTGCTAAAATCTTTGAATCTCTGATGAACCAACAGCTGTCAGAATTCATTGACACGCACCAACTCCTGGATGACACGCAATTTGGTTTTAGGAAGGGCCACGGAACAGAAACCACCCTTATAAAGGCCTCTTATGAAATCAGAACCATCTTAGACCACGGTGGGGCGGTAGTCCTCATACTTTTAGATCTGTCCGCCGCCTTCGACACGGTTGATCACTCCATCTTGATCAACCGTGTCGCAGCCTTAGGGGTCAACCATTCGGCCAAAAACTTGCTCACTTTCTTTCTGGCCAACCGAACGCAGGCGGTTAGGTTGGGGGAGTTTTACTCACCCTTTTTCACCTTACCCTGCGGAGTGCCTCAGGGCTCATCGTTTAGCCCTACATTATTCAATATATATGTAGCGGATCTGGCGAGAGTCATAAAAGCGCACGGACTGTCCTTGACCACCTACGCTGATGACTCACAGCTGGTGCTGGGGGTGTACAGGGACGGACCAGTAGTTGCCTCGAGATTCCAGGAGGGGATGTTAGCCATCTGCTCCTGGATGTCGAGGAACTGCTTGAAACTAAATTCGGATAAAACCGAGGTTATGACCTTTGGCACCCTCTCACCGGACTGGTCCCCCATCTGGTGGCCCAAGCAAATGGGGCCCCCACCTGTCCCGGTGGCCAAGGTCAGAAACCTGGGAGTCATTTTTGATGACAAGCTGTCATTTAAACATCACGTGAACTCTGTGATCTCTTCCTCCTTTTTCATGCTGAGGAAAATTAAAAAGCTGCTTCCATACCTGCCAGCCTCAGCAGGTAAAACTCTGATTACCACCCTGGTCTTCTCCAAAATAGATTACGGTAACACGCTATTCTTTAACGCGCAAGAACAAGTCCTAAACAAGCTGCAGTCTATTCAAAATGCAGCAGCCAGAGTCTTGCTCAGCATCCCCAAACACCATTCTACCTCCCTGGCAATACGCCATCTCCATTGGCTAAGAGTCAGGAACCGGATCAAATTTAAGGCACTTTGTATTGCCTATAAAGCCATACATGAGACTGGGCCTCGCTTCCTTAGGAATGCATTCCAGATCTAAGCCCCAAAAAGATCTCTGCGATCGGCCTCCACTTTCCTACTATCAGTCCCTCGCACCAGAACCTCAACTTGGGGAGACAGACGTTTTCTGGTGGCGACTCCCAAACTCTGGAACTCTCTGCCCATATCGATCAAAACCAGTCCCACTCTCATCGCCTTCCGAAGATCCCTGAAGGCCTGGCTATTTGATCAATGATCCCACCTGCTGGCTCTTGTCCCATGAAGTTCTAATGCGCCGAGACACCCTAGGGTATTTGTTGCGCAATACAAATTTCGTAAACATAAACATAAACATAAACATAAACACACTGCTCAAACAGACGCTCAAGCATGTAGAAGGTTGAGTTCCAACGTGTTGCCACCTCCTGGATAAGTGCTTTCACTGGCAGTTTATGTTCATGTTGCAGGCACCTCAGCTGCTTCCGGGCCTTAAAAGAATGGTTGAAATGTGTGCACATTGTTCGGCAGGTGGTCAGTAACTCGCACACTGGACTTTCTTCACTCAAGAATTTTTTAACAACCAGGTTTATACAGTGCGCCAAACACGGCACTCTGAAATAGTTACCCTTATCCATGGCCTTAAGTACATTGGCGCCATTATCCGTGGAAACATACCAATCATGCGTTTTCTTGGGGACAGCCATTGTAACACCTTTGTCTTAAACGCATGCAAAATGTTTTCTCCTGTATGACTTTTCTCCATGCCAAACATGGCTAGTGTTGCATGTTTCCGAGCAGCTTTAAAAACGTTGTCCGGGTCAACACCTGCGATTAGCTTTGCTTTAACCCCTGAAAAAGAGACCAAGTGTGCAGTGATGCACATGTAATCAACGGCTTGGCAACTGGTCCACATGTCTGTTGTCAGATGTATAGTGTGAACAGCACTCTTCTGCAAAGCTGCCCCAATCACCTCCAGCACATCTTCATGTAGTGCTGGAACCGCAACTCTGGCAAAATAGAACCGGCTAGGAACCTTCCATTTAGGGCAGAGCATTGCCACTAATTCAAGAAAACCAACCCCTTCCACAAAAGAAAAAGGGAGAAGGTCCAGCGCTAGCATTTTAGCCAGCTTAGTGTTATACAGACGCGTCATTGGGTTGTTGCGTTCAAATGGCGCATCTGAAAACAACATGCTTCTAATGGTGGGCTGGACCATTTTACGGGATGATGATGACTTCTTAGACCCAGTTACGCTCGTGATGATGAACTTTTTTTGCATTGGTGTCTCACTCTCTCCCACACTCTTAGTGTGGCTCATATATCTTGCAGGGGGTGTGCTGCTGACAGGGGTACTGGGTGTAAGTGAAGAAATGTTTGACGCTTCTTCCTCCTCGTCATCATCAGATGAAACATCAACGGATACAGTTTGTTGACTTGCAATTCGGGCTTCCCTGATCTCTTTTAGGTGCGCATGCCATTTGACAGTGTGCTGTCTCTCAAGATGACCTCTCTGACCATAGTTGGTACCAAGCTTACCACGACTAACTCCAAGCTTACAAATGGTACAAATGGCTATGTTTTCCCTTGTTGGGCTAACACTAAAGAAGTCCCAAACTGCTGACTTCAAATGTCTGTGGGGGGCGGAGGAGGCGATACTGGGAATGCTAATGCCAGATGAAGTGGAGGATGTGTGTTGCACTTGCAGCACAACTAATTGAGGAAATGGAGGTCGAGGTGGATGGAGGTCCCTTCTGGCGAGAAAATATGGAAGCGGTAGGTGGTGGTGTACTAGTTAACTGCATTGGTGGTGGTCCCATTGCCTCTTCGACAACATCACGCTCAGCAGCATTTCGGGCTAGGGTAAAAATGTCTGTTTGCTGCATGCCCGCTCGGGCTGCAGTGACGTCTATGATGACTGCGTCGTCGTCGTGAGAGTCTTCATCATCAGCAGGAGTATACACCACTTCTTGTTCAGCGTCATCAACACACTCCATAAGTACGAGACTTTCGGGGACCTTCCTTTTACGCTTAGCTACCTTTGTCAGATCATGGTGTGCCTCCCTCTCAGACGGCCGTGGTGGTTCCCAATTTAGATCCATATCATCAGAAGGAAGGGGGCTTGAAGAAGATGTAGACACCATCCTTGATCTTTTCCGTGCTAGGGATCTGGAAGACAATGAATGATCAGGAGGAGTGGCTTCCTCAAATGATACCTCGGCTTGAATGTCGATTTCCTGATGTGCTCCTACTTCGGGGGGAACAACTATTGTGGGCACTTGTGCCGCTCCATGCACCTCTGCTTGCGCATCTCCTTGCGCTGCCTCTCCTTCCACATGTACTTGGGCTTGTACTTGCACATGTGGTTGTTGTTGCAGCTGTGGTTGTTGAACACTCGTCAGAAGTGTTACAACAACCTGTGTTGATTGAGGGATGCTGCTACTTTCTTGCGATGAGCCAACATCACTGTTCGATGGTGATTGAACAACTATACTGGCTGCCTCTGGAGCACTCAAGGGCTTGGACTTAAGCTGGCGTGGTGGTGGAGCACTGAGCCCATTGGAGCGGGGGTGCTGCTCCCAGCTTGGTCCCCTACAGACCCCGCTGCTGCTGCAGGCGTACTTTTTTTCCCCAAAAAATGCGGCGGTCGGCACACCAGTCTCCTTGGTAAGTGGTGCCACTTGCTTCTTCTGCTCCTTACTGGCAAATTTCTTGCTAGAGGAGCTACGGGCAACTTTTTTTGGGGCCATCTTCTTCAGATGTCAGAACAGCAGGCCGCAGTTGCACAAGTTGCAGAGTTGTCTGTGGCCACACGTGACGTTGTGCTGCACACACTGCAGCAGGACTTGTTCCTGGCACTGATGATGAGGAACAATGAGGCTGATGATTTGTCTTTCTGCACCTAAAAGCAAACGAAGCCAGAGGAACATCAGTTAAATAAATGTTGCATATGTAGCGCTTCAATTAATAGTTTGCAAGTAAACATTTTTTTTATACCCACCTCCCAACATGGAAAGACCAATAAAATGCACCATTGACATAGTACCCCTGGGCATAATGGATGAAAGCATGGCAGACTGGGTGCAGGCCTGTGGCACAACAAAGCACACTGCCTGGCGTCAAAATGGCCCCTAGACCCCCACCACATGGCTAGGCCCTGCCTATACCAGTCCTCAAAATGGCCCCCACCCACATGGACAGGCCCCATCAACACCCCAAAAAATCGAAAAACACACCAAAATCATCACAATCCAATGCCATCCATGATGTTTACATTAAAGAGACCCCACAGAAAGACTCAGTCTATGCATCACTGAGTACCCCTGGGCAAAAGGCCCCAACAACAGCCCAAAAATCGAAAAACACACAAAAATCACGACAATCCAATGCCATCCATGCCCTCAATCATGTTCAAATTCAAGACACCCCACAGAAAGACTAGGACCATGCACCCCTGAGTACTCCTGGGCATATGGATGAAAGCATGGCAGACTGGGTTCAGGCCTATGGCACAACAAAGCACACTGCCTGGCTTCAAAATGGCGCCTAGACCCCCACCACATGGCCAGGCCCTGCCCGTACCAGTCCTCAAAATGGCCCCCACCCACATAGACAGGCCCCATCAACACCCCAAAAATCGAAAAAACACAAAAATCACCACAATCCAATGCCATCCATGCCCTCCATGATGTTTACATTAAAGAGCCCCCACAGAAAGACTCAGTCCATGCACCACTGAGTACCCCTGGGCAAAAGGCCCCAACAACAGCCCAAAAATCGAAAAACACACAAAAATCACCACAATCCAATGCCATCCATGCTCTCCATGATGTTTACATTAAAGAGACCCCACAGAAAGACTCAGTCCATGCACCACTGAGTACCCCTGGGCAAAAGGCCCCAACAACAGCCCAAAAATCGAAAAACACACAAAAATCACCACAATCCAATGCCATCCATGCCCTCAATCATGTTCAAATTCAAGACACCCCACAGAAAAACTAGGCTCATGCACCCCTGAGTACCCCTGGGTATAATGGATGAAAGCATGGCAGACTGGGTGCAGGCCTATGGCACAACAAAGCACATTGCCTTGCTTCAAAATGGCCCCTAGACCCCCACCACATGGCCAGGCCCTGCCTGTACCAGTCCTCAAAATGGTGCCCACCCACATGGACAGGCCCCATCAACCCCCCAAAAAATCAAGAAAACGCACAAAAATCACCACAATCCAATGCCATCCATGCCCTCCATGATGTTTACATTAAAGAGACCCCACAGAAAGACTCAGTCCATGCACCACTGAGTACCCCTGGGCAAAAATCCCCAACAACAGCCCAAAAATCAAAAAACACACAAAAATCACCACAATCCAATGCCATCCATGCCCTCAATCATGTTAAAATTCAAGACACCCCACAGAAAGACTAGGCCCATGCGCTCCTGAGTACCCCTGGGCATAATGGATGAAAGCATGGCAGACTGGGTGCAGGCCTATGGCACAACAAAGCACACTGCCTGGCTTCAAAATGGCCCTTAGACCCCCACCAAATGGCCAGGCCCTGCCTGTACCAGTCCTCAAAATGGCCCCCACCCACATGGACAAGCCCCATCAACACCCCAAAAAATTGAAAAACACACAAAAATCACCACAATCCAATGCCATCCATGCCCTCCATGATGTTTACATTAAAGAGACCACACAGAAAGACTCAGTCCATGCACCACTGAGTACCCCTGGTCGAAAGGCCCCAACAACAGCCCAAAAATCGAAAAACACACAAAAATCAGCACAATCCAATGCCATCAATGCCCTAAATCATGTTTAAATTCAAGACACCCCACAGAAAGACTAGGCCCATGCACCCCTGAGTACCCCTGGGCATAATGGATGAAAGCATGGCAGACTGGGTGCAGGCCTATGGCACAACAAAGCACACTGCCTGGCTTCAAAATGGCGCCTAGACCCCCACCACATGGCCAGGCCCTGCCCGTACCAGTCCTCAAAATGGCCCCCACCCACATAGACAGGCCCCATCAACACCCCAAAAATCGAAAAAACACACAAAAATCACCACAATCCAATGCCATCCATGCCCTCCATGATGTTTACATTAAAGAGACCCCACAGAAAGACTCAGTCCATGCACCACTGAGTACCCCTGGGCAAAAGGCCCCAACAACAGCCCAAAAATCGAAAAACACACAAAAATCACCACAATCCAATGCCATCCATGCCCTCCATGATGTTTACATTAAAGAGACCCCACAGAAAGACTCAGTCCATGCACCACTGAGTACCCCTGGGCAAAAGGCCCCAACAACAGCCCAAAAATCGAAAAACACACAAAAATCACCACAATCCAATGCCATCCATGCCCTCAATCATGTTCAAATTCAAGACACCCCACAGAAAAACTAGGCCCATGCACCCCTGAGTACCCCTGGGCATAATGGATGAAAGCATGTCAGACTGGGTGCAGGCCTATGGCACAACAAAGCACACTGCCTGGCTTCAAAATGGCCCCTAGACCCCCACCAAATGGCCAGGCCCTGCCTGTACCAGTCCTCAAAATGGCCCCCACCCACATGGACAAGCCCCATCAACACCCCAAAAAATCGAAAAACACACAAAAATCACCACAATCCAATGCCATCCATGCCCTTCATGATGTTTACATTAAAGAGACCACACAGAAAGACTCAGTCCATGCACCACTGAGTACCCCTGGTCGAAAGGCCCCAACAACAGCCAAAAAATCAAAAAACACACAAAATCAGCACAATCCAATGCCATCCATGCCCTAAATCATGTTTAAATTCAACAAAACAGTTGTATCATGCACCCATAACTAACCCTGGTCCTACTGGATACTGTGGCTACCCACAATATATTTTATTTAATGTTCTGAAAAAGTTCCAAAATTGTAGTTGCAGCAACTGTAATGCCCCAAACAAACTTACTTGTGAAATTTCTAATCCAAAAGTGATCCAAAGAAAGTCAAAAAGGCCTCAAATCCAAATATCCAGCAGCATCCACAAAAATTAATCTTTCCAGGTCAAGATCCAAATGAAAGTGACCAGCAATGAAGAAAGCACTGGGAGGAGCCTGCTGGACAGGAACAGGAAGTTGGAGACTGTGGGGCACTTCCTTCCTCCCATCCCCCCTCCCCCCCACCCCCCAAAAAAGGACTTCTTGCAAAAAAAAGTGCAGGCAAATGTCAACCTGAGGAGTTAATCTGATAAAAATCATCATTTTCAGAAGGTTTATGCCGCCTGCTGGTGGATTTCTTGTGCGAAATTGCAAATTTTGCCATTTCGCAATTGCGAGGTTGTCGCTGCCCGCCGCATCTACGTGTTCGCAAGTGTTTACTCCCGCGAACTCCCGCGATGCATGATCACGGGCCTTTATGACGTACTCGCATTGACAAACTCTCGCTGTGCAAAGTGGCAAGCCGCGATGACATAATCGCGGTCGACAAACTCCCGCGGGATCCCGCAGCATGATCCAAAATGGCACAGCACAGGCAAAACATGGAGAAAAACAACTCCGCAAATGCTGCATGATGGTAGGTGAACGCCGCGCGCCGCAATATTCTATCACCAAGCAAAAAAATCCGCTGCGTGCAAATTTTCGGCAAATTCGCGAGAGTTCGCAGATTGCGAATTTGCCGAAAATCTGCAAATTCCGCGAGCGGAACGGATTTTACGCCCATGCCTGGGCAGTATAACCATCTTAACAACGGCCATGCGATCTGCAAATGAAAGGGGAAGTTTAATCCACCACTCCACTTTATCTTCTAGTTTACAGATAACTGCTCCATAATTTTCACAGAGAACCACCTCTGGATTGTGATGGAACCAACTAACCAAGTATTTAATTGAGTCCTCTCGCCATTCTAGAAGAAACTTTGTCGGACAGGTTCTGGTAGCGTCTGTCAGTGGTATGATGGTCGATTTGTTCCAGTTTATTTGGAGTCCTGAATGCCCCCCAAATATGATTTATTCCCTAATTAGGGGGATAGATTAAAGCGGGATCACAGATATACAGCACCATATCATCAGCATATAGTGAAATGTTCAGTGGACGCTGTGGAAATTGCAAGGTTGTAGTCTTATGACACTGCCTTATTTTGCACGCGAGGGGTTCCAATGGGATAGCAAATAGTAGCGGCGACAGTGAGCATCCCTGTCGGGTGCCTCTTGTGAGGTATATTGGATCGGAAACATATTGATTAACCTGTATCCTGGCTGTAGGTTGTGTGTATAATAGCTTGATCCATTGCAAAAAAATGGGAAAAAGTCCCATCCTCTGCAAAACCGTGAATAAGTAATTCCAGTCAATTGAATCAAAGGTTTTTGCTGAATCCAATAATACTGCGGCAGCTTGCAGATCTGGGTTAAGTTGGTGGGATAGGGCAAACAGGGTACGAATGTTATGAGCAGTGGAGCAGTGGGGGATAAACCCTGATTGGTCTGGTAAGACTATGTTAGGCATCAGGGGTTGGAGTCTAGTGGCAATCGCTTTAGCCAACATTTTTGCATCTGTGTTAAGCGATCAGTGGTCTCTATGAGTCGCTATATTGGGAGTCCTTATCTGGCATTAGCAGGGCTATGATCACAGCCTCCCTCAAGGTAGGTGGCAGAATCTGCTTTTCATGTGCATCTCCATACATCTCAACTAAGTGGGGGGCTAGCAGGTCGACGTATGCCTTGTAAAATTAATTGGTGAAGCCGTCTGGGCCTGGCGCTTTGCCATTAGGTTGTGATTTTATTATCGTCATGACTTCTTCAATCGTGACAGCTTGGGAGAGATATTCTTGTGGGAGTCTGAGAGCCAGGCTATGGCCACATCGTCAAGGTATTGTAGGATGACAGGGGATGTAGCAACCTTCCAGGCGGTATATAGATCTCCATATGTATCCATAAATGTCCCCAGTATATCGGCTGTGCCATAGTGTGTAGTGTCTTGGTGATCTATGATTTTTGTGACCAGATGTGTTGTGCGTCCGCTGCAAATCTTTTTAGCCAGTGTGCATCCTGGTCTCCCGTCCTCTCCGTAGGATCTTGCTACACTTTGTTTGGAGATATATTTAAGTTCTTGGTCAGCATAGTCTTGGTATTCGGTGATTAGGTTAAGCACCTCACCAAGAAGTGTCATGTTATGAGTGTGTTCATATTGTCGTTCCAGAGTCTTAAGTTTCGTCTCCCTTTGAGTGAGTTGCTGATGTATGTCTTTGAGAATACCCGAGGTCGTGCTAACACATACCCCACGTATCGTCGCCTTAAAGGCCTCCCATAAGAGGCTAGGGTCATCTACTGAGGGCTGTAGTGTGAAGTATTCCTCAATGGTCTCCCTAATGGTGTTTTCATAGGTAGAGTCTAGTAGTGCCTAAGCATTAAATCTTCAGAAATAGGGAGGTTGAGTATAGGAGGGAAGCTTCAGCGTTAGAAAAATGGGCTTATGGTCCGATAATGTTTTTGGTAGATGTTGTATGTCGGTCGTCCAGGTGGAAAGTTGTGCTGTCGCAAGCCAGTAGTCAATGCATGACCAGCTGCCGTGTGGTGTGGAGTAGTGTGTGGCTTCCGTAGTGCTGGGGTTGCGCAGCCATCGTATGTCTACCATATTGAATTCTTCCATTACCTCCGTTACCGCCTTCACCGCCCGTTTATGTTCTTCCCTAGTGTCTCCTGATCTATCGACTTCCTCTACAAGTTAAAGTTTAAGATCACTGCCCCACAATAATTCCATTTCAGGCAGCTACCTAAGGGTACGCTATAAACTCCAATAGAATTCAGGGTCATCTACATTTGGACTATATGTATTAGTTAGCACCATTTTGAGCCCACGCAGATGTCCCATGAAAATAATATAGCGGCCTTGCTCGTCAGTTATTGTGCATTCTATAATGAAATGGATGCCCTTTTTTACTAATGAAATGACTCCCGTGAGTAGGAGAGTATGAAGATGTCAGGACAGTTTCAACCCATTTACTACCTAAAGGGCATTTATGAGCTTAATCCAGGTGGGACTCCTGCAACATTGCCATGTCTACTTGGTGGCGGTCGAGGTAAGCAAAAACCTGTCTTATTTTTTGAGGGTTATTCAAACCCCTAACGTTCCAGGTTAAGAATTAAATCTGTAATGACTGTAGTTTAACCTCTGGGGATTCGCCCAGGAACAGGGGGGGGTGAGGAATCAGATAATTATCTCTTATGCTATCATATAGTGCAACACACATTAATTTTAAGATCATATCAAACCCTGTATGCATTGTAGTATTCAATTTGGTGTACTTCAACAACATTAGCCTGTAGTCGAACAAAAACAAACCCGAAAGCCCCCCACCCACTTCGGCATTCCAATCATGCTAAAGCCATACCCATATAACCAACCGTGCCATTGCACTAACCAATGTGGGAAGCACCCTCGGGGGGACCGCTGAGGGCTCGTCTCAACATCTGTAAGAAAACAGATGTGGCCGGGGAACAAACATTTTGTTCTGGGCATTAACACACTGCTTCAATTGCACTCTAGACCGTAGTGTGAGGCATATCGTCCTGCCTTATGGGTAATAACAGTAGTATAGTTGGATCAGCATTTATTAAACATAGACTTCATTGTATTGCATGAAGGAAACAGACGCCATGCAAATTCCTAGTATATATCACATCGTAAACAACTATCTACATCTGATCAGTAAAGTATACATGTGTAAAAGCGGAACAATATATAACAGGTAACTTTACCATATATTTGGTGTGTTATTTTAATGTAGCAAGGCATGAATTACTTCCTCCTCATGTGGTAGGCATTTTTCAACACTCAGTCCAATATTACCATCATGGGTGCAGCACAGTGCGTAGCCAAGAATTTGTTCTCCGCAGTGTGGTATAAAAGACCAGGATTAAACGTATAAATATATTATTAACAAAACCAACTGCATAGCATGCATTATACGTTACCATCAGTTACAGGTAAATCAGTCTGGATCAGGGTTGTATTTACGATGTGCTTTGCGATTAGAGAGAGTCTTTTTGATAAAGTCTTGTGCTGCTTGTGGTGGTGTGAGAATTTTCGAAAGTCCATCTTGTGTGATGGGCAATCTTGCTGGTTATAACATTGCGTAGTCAATACCTAGTTCTCTCAATTTGTTCTTGGCTGAGGCAAACTCCTTGCGGGCCGCCTGCACTGCCGATGTAAAGTCCGGATAGAAGGAGACGTTGTTCCCTTTGTAGTTGATCTGTTGTTTCTCCCTTGCCATGCGTAATACCGCGTCTTTGTCTCTATAATTAAGCACTTGTGCGATGATGGACCTTGGCGGCGCTTCCGGTATGGGAGGAGGCGAAAGTGACCTATTGGCTCTCTCAATAACGAGAAGGTTAGAAAACTTTTCGTCCCCAAAAATATTGCTCAACATATCCTCCACATCAGTTTCCAGCCTACCAGTGTTGGTACTCTCTGGGATCCCAATTATGCGCATGATGTTGCGGCGGGACCTCGCTTCAAAATCTTCATTCTTCTGTTGTATGATGACTAGGATTTTTCCCATTTCTCCGCATTTGCGTGATGTCGCGCCAGATTTGTCCTCAACAGCTGATATTCGCACTTCTGCTTCAGTTAGTCATTCACCTTGCTTGTCAAGTTTGGAGGGCGTTATCTACTCGTTGTGTGAGCGAGTCCAGTTTACCATTGATGGCTTGAAGACTTTGTTGTATGGCTTGCAGGGCAGTATCCAACTTGGATAGTTTCGCCTGCTCCGAGTCTAGTTCAGTGTCCGAATGCGCTGCCGCCTGCTTGGTGGAGCATCGGTTTTCAAAGGAGAGTTTTGGCTGTTGTCTATCCAGTTTCCCCATAATATCTGCATTTTACACAAATTAAACCGAAGATCACAGTCTGTTGCGTGCTTCCGCCAGAGGGAGGATGTTGTTTGTTCGTACTGTATGTGTAGCTAGGGAAGCTAGCAGACAACGGGCTGATATACAGTAGCATTGGCGCACTTCAGTGCCTCAGTCTCACAGTCGTAGCCCACAACGCACCTATCCTGTGTGCCGGATGGACAGTGGCAGATTCTCTGTGATATCTAATATTGCACGGTGGAGAGTGTCACAGGCACGCTAGACAAGTGGGTTATGGCGTTGCGGCTCAGCCAACAGATGTACACATGTAGGCGTCCACAATGCATCGATTGAGATTCGCACCTGGGGTGTATGTACTTACACGGCTGTGTTATATCCGTGAGACTTAGCAAGGAGACGTTCTTTGGTGGGGTTATTGAGCTACACTGCGTGCATCCACTTCATGCAGTTCAACAGGGTGCAATGGTATTGGCGCACTGTGAGCAGATTGTCTCCTGGTTTGTACAGCCTCTTAAGTGCACGGTGCGGGGTGTCACAGGCGCGCTTTGCAGATCAGCCACCAGTTACAGACAGCCTCCGAAGCGCTACTCGAGATAGCGGAGGACATGCGCGTGTCTAATTCCTGCAAGAGATTTCAGAAGTATCAGTGAGCAGCAGACAGTCCCTGCAACGACCCGATCAGACGGATGTCGCTCTTCGCCAATGCATGCAGGGTCAAGCAGGGCTATTAGCAAACGGAGGAAGTCACTTGTGCCTATCGCCGAGGTGTCCACATACCCCAGAGTTTCAAAAGCGCCTCACCAGTTTCCAGGTCCGTGATGCACTGAATAAAGGCTCCCTTTGCATCCGGTTCACCGTTTGTGAGAGATCAATGCGTGGCGAAGCGCGGCTGTGTTTCTCCCACTCTCACAGCAGCGCCATCATTGCATTCCCCTTACGCCTCTCTCAGCACAGATGACGCCGCCATCTTGTGGACGTCTTTGAACTCTAGGGGCCTCGTGTTTAGCATGAAAATTCACTGCGATGGCTCAGACAGTTGCACTCCGGGTGACAGTATTATGGAGCCAGGTGGTACCCATGTAGTCTTCAATGTTCGTTATGCAGCGAGGTACACCAATTATATCCGTTTTTTTCAGGATAGTGTCCCCGGCCAGGGCGGAGCAGCACTAACTTGCAGCCATTCCGCAGCGTGCCCTCTAGCGCCCCCTCTTTAATCGATTCTTCAAGCTTTTTAAAGCGATCTTTCATATCAGTTTTGAACTTGGTTATGGTTTCTTGGTCAGCCTCTTTGTCCAGCATGCTGAGGATTTGATCAATCTCCTCTAGTATTTTCATGCGATCAATATTAGCGTATTTGAATAATATTGCAAGCATTCTTTGTGAGGCTACTTGGTTATTTTATGCCCATTCACAGATCATATTCGGATTTGGGTCCTCATACTTCGGGCCCCTAAAATCCTAAGCCCTCTAGGAATGCGCTTTACCTACAAGTAACGTTGCAGGGATTTGGACTCCCACCATTTAGAAAGTTCTGATGGTTTTAATTTTTCTAATAGTTTCAAACGCACTGTTAAATCTGGTTTAGCTGCATTGACAGCTTCTCCTACACTCTTTTTTGGTATAACCACTTTGGTATCGTCAAAGATTGACAGAGATGCCTCTCCCCATTCTCTCATTTCATCACCTGACATTGCACAATTTACTTCTAAGTAGGTTAGCCCCATTAGTCAAGAAACCATCGGCATCTGCTTAAAAATGACCGCAGAATACAGTTCCACGCTGGCTTTTCCTTTTCCCAACACTGCTTTTCACCGTCCACGCTTACCCAGAGGTAAACAACGTCTTCCACGGGTCCCCCAACTCTTCGTCTTACGTTTTCACTCCAGGTTCGCTCCGGACCTTACTAACAGGCGCGGTTGCAGCTGCTTGCCTCGTCTTCACTAGGCGGGGGCGGCGGTTTTTACTTCCTATTCCTGCTGCTTGTGTCAGCCCGGTGCTGCTCCAGATCACCCAAGCAAGGTCCGATATTAATCAGCACACAATTCCTTAAAGCAAGGATGACGTCAAAAACTACCAGTCGGTCTTCTTATGCATTACGGTTGTAGTTTCACAAACGTTGATTCACACAAATGCATTTAAAATGGCTGAAAACGTTATTAGTTTGTTGGTGAGCAAGCCTGCAGGTCGGGTGAAACACGCCAGACAGCTGACAAATAAATTGTTATTTTGTCAAGAACATGGCTTTCTCATCCTCTCTCTCATGCTTTCAAATGCACATCCCACACTGTTCTGTTCTTGGCAAGCTGCTCTACTGTGACAGCTCCCACTTCAAAACTAAGAGAAGAAATCTTCAAGAGAAACAAGGCTTATGCAGGTTGTCGTACATTTATGCTAGGGTAAAGTAAAACACCAAAGTCAATTAAAATTATGGTAGTGAAAGGTCATCACATGGTGTCAGACCATAAGAATGCCTCTAACACTGCACTGGTCCTACTTGTTGCGGGTGGATGGGTATGGGTCCTGAATTTATCCAGTGGGTCCAACTATTATACACAGCCCCATGCCCCAGGGTGAGATCCGAGAGGGAGGTATCGGAAGTATTCTCACTACATAGAAAAATGAGGCAGAGGTGTCCCCTATCACCCCTCCTCTTTGCGCTCCCTGTGGAACCGATGGCAGTGAGGCTGCACAAAATCCTACACCCTGGGGCTTCATGGTTTCCCTATAAGCATATGACGCCCTAGTTTATTTGATGTGACATGAACTTTCGGTCCAGATACTCCTAAATGCGATGCAATGATTTTGTGACTTGTCAGGCCACAGTGTTAATCCCACAAAATCTACTCTGTTTCCACTAAGGGCAGAGCAAGTATTCAATTTGACGCACTTCCTAGGACCGGACTCCGCCTGGAGTCTGAGGGTGTGAAATACCTGGGTAGTAATTTAGCCTATACCGCCCAAACTTTCCTAGATCTCAATCTTGGGAGGACAATCGAAGGATTGCAATACCTAATTTGTTTCTGGAGGGACCTACCCCTCTCCTTAATGGATAAGGTCACTGTCACCAAAAGGAGTGTGCTTTTTAGATGCCTGTATGTCCTCCAGGGACCCCTTTACCCGATTGGCCAGCACTACTTCAAAACCCTGGACAACTTAATGGTGGAGCTAATAATCGAAAATGGGTTGTCCTCTCAACTCTTCAATGAACCTGGGGGCAGGGAGGCCTCAGGTATCCCCAGTTGGAACTGTATTATATGGCCACTGGCTTGACCCAGAGGACAACTGGGAGAAGAATCTTGTTCATGGTTTACACAGGGATACGGCACCCTCCCATCCTATTGGTGAGGGATGCGAGGGTGCCGACGGACACTCCTTTCCTGATATGCTTGATCTGTGATTTATGGGAGGGAGCAATCAAACGAGTATTGCATAGGACGCCGTAAGCCCCAGACAAGCCATTACGGTCTGTTTAACTCTTTTTAAAAATAGTGGTTTCCATGTCCTCCCAGAGATGGAAAGATGGGGGCTGTAACACATTAGGAGACCCTTATCCTGCTGGAAATCTTATCTCACATAACAATACTGTAAACTAGGATTAGGGCTATATCTACAATACCCAAAAATCTTGGAGACCGCTTGTGACCTCTAGTCGTCATTCCCTGACGCACCATGCCCCACCAAAACCCTGTTGAGGCTGTTGGGTAAGGCAGGGGTACGCAAATTGATTTACAAGGCCCTGTGTACTGACATCCCAACTGATTCACTCCGAATTCAAACTAAATGGGAGGAAGATCTAGACGACCCCATGACTGCAAGGGACTGGACAAAAGTACATGATGGTATGAAAATTGTTAGCTCTGATGACAGATTTAAATTATTACAATAAAATTTCGTTCACAAAATGTAACTTTCCCCAAAGACACTACATGCCATTTACAGTACACATACCGATAGTTGCCCGCATTGTGGGGGACAGAGGCAACCGTAACACCTTGGGTGCTAAGGGGTTTTCACCTTCCTGCGCTGGATTTACAGGATCCCCATTGTTCATGACAAGGTCAACTCGTCATAAGCACAGGGCAGGTAAAACCCATGATGAGTTGACCTTGTCATGAGCACTGAAGAGGTTAATACACACATGCTATGGTCCAGCCCCACACTGACACCCTACTGGGAAGTGGTAGTGAGAGACATAAATAGAGCCACTGATTGGAATATTCATCTCACAACGAAACAGATATTACTAGGATGGTTGCCCTCTCAGATGAAGCCTAGCTGGAAATTCATTTTACTTTGTCTTTTACTAGCATAATGCCAAATAGCTATTATACGGCTTATTTCAGACCCCCAGCAGCAATTGGACTGGCTATGGGATGTTACTGAATGGGAAATTGCAGAGGAGATCTGCATAAACATGTCCACAAAGATGACAGACTTGAAGATGATCTAAGGGCATGGGCGGCCATGCTATCCCATTTAAAGGAACTTCTGGACAATGCCCCTGAAGGAGAATAATGAGCGAGATGTTCCCTGGGTTCTTGATAGCGCCAACATGGAGGAAGAATGTACGACCCTAGCACCAGTTACCATTTTCCCTAATACTGTCTCATGAGCCATCCACAACCGATTATCCCTTTCTATTTGTTATGTGAACTAGCACAAGATATGTGAACTATACAAGAGCAGTGGGGGAGAGGAGAGGAGGGGGGGGGGTTTCAGGGAATTGCTGTTCTGTTACTATTAAAAACAACATTCAACAGATGGGCTGTATCTTATTGCTGCTTATATTGTTATATTGTATCTTAAGCAAATCCAATAATGATCATTTGGAAAAAACACATACCCATGCTTCAGAATCAAGTAGTTTGGACTATTCTGGGACAATGTTGAGGCACAATTCAAGATTGAATCAGTTCCAGATTGGTTGAACTTGGAGCCTCATTATCCTGTAGCTATCAGTTCTCTTCAGAGAGTTCAGCTTTGTCAGCCTTCTGTGGGTGTCAGATTGAGGAGCCTTTTGATCCCACTTTGCTACGAAGATGCAAGTTCCTCTGATGAGTGTCTTCATGAGTACAGAGATGAACCCCTTCTCTTTCAGGGGATCCTCATCAAAGTCATAAGCACATGAATATTCCCCCCATGTGTGGGACCACATGAAACATATAAATCATATTTGTGGAACCATATATGTAGCTCTATATAGGTATATACACACACACACATATATTCATATATATGAAAGCAATGTTCCTGTTCCGCCACTGCTCGGCGGAGACAAAACCAGGTGCAGACCTCTAAGCCAACTCCGTTTCTGTAGCTCGTAGTGGTTCAGAAAGAAAATACAAATCCTCAAATGGATAGCAGAGTTCAAGATTTTATTGAATCAAAATCATAGGACCGGTGTCCATCCACGACCCGTTTCACTCCTCTAGGGAGCTTGATCACAACATCTATATATATATATATATATATATACACAATGCAGCCTTCCATCTACTAGAACCGCTGACCAATGTTGTAAGAATTACCCTTGCATGTAAATACAATTTCAATACAGCAGGGAGAAAGAAAACGCATTTGAAAACTGCTTTAATGCACATCAGAAATCATAATCCTGCAACGAGGAATGAAAGAATATTGCCAGCACGTAGGCTGCATTGTAGAAACGTCAGTGTAGAAAGCTGAAATGCTAACCCACAGAAACACAGAATAAACTGCCATCGTGCCTTTAAGGCAGTCATGACCCCTAGCATCCCATCATGCCTCAGGGGTGACAGTTAGGTCACTTGTTCTTTCCGGCTCCTTCTGTTAGGACCCTGGTAACTTCAGCTTTCAGTTTTTTCTGATTTCTGTCAGAAATAACTACTTATTTTTTTGTCACAAACATTTTACTTCAACGTCTTTTTGCTGTTGAAGTACTTTTCAACTATTTTTGAGAGAGTTGAGCACAATTTTCAAGTCAAAAAAGCCCTCTCTTTTTTACTCTTGCCCTTCCTGTGGCAAGAAGAAGGCTAAAACAGACTCCCATCCTGCCTGTATTCTTTGCCTTCCTTCTGATAATGCTCTCAAGAGGTGCCAGCATTACCAGTCGCTGTCCAAAAGAACACTGAAGGACAGAGAGAGGATTTGCCTCTATGGGCTGGCTGAGAAGCAAAAACCACCTTAAAGAGGCCGGTCTCTGATTAAGAAGAGGAAATAGAGAGCCATATCTTCATCTAGAAGTAAAGTTCTAGTCTGCTCTCCATCGACGTCGGGCTCGGCACCACAAATACCTTCATTGGCAGCAAAAACATTGAAAAAGAGACCATCGGCGGTTGGCTCTCCTTCGAGAGAACACAGGTCGTCAATGTAGACTGCAGGTACGTCAGATCCTCCGCTGTCGTCAACCCGATGACGATCAGTGTTGAGGAGGCATTCTCTTTTGGTGCAGGCTTGCCCAACGTTGAGAGATAGATATCCGTCTTTGCTGTCAGGTCGGCGTTCGACATCGAGACATGCTCCGCCGTCACCGGCTAATTGGCGATCAGCATTAAAGCAGGCATCTCCATTGCCGTCAACCATGCAACCAGCCAACGTTGAGATGTGCCTCGTCACCAGAGTCAAGGCACTCGTGGCCTCCGTTGTCATCATCCAGTCGACGTTCAACGTCGAGGGCTTTATCTTCATCGATGAAGAAGGACTCGTCGTCGAGACCTAGGGTCAAGTACACTAGGCGTCATTCGGCGTTGTGACAGCGGTCTCCATCAATGGCAAGAAGTGCTCCAATCTCGACTCCGCTGACTTCCAGAAGATGATCAGCGTCGAGAGAGTGATCCGAAAGGCCTAAAAAACACGACTTCGAGAAGGATTTCTCAGTCGATTCGTACTACGTTGGGGTCTCCTGTATGCTCAACTTCAGAGGGAAAGTCTATTGTCTCCAGGTGTTCGACGTCACATCATACAACGTTGAAACCAACGGAGAGGTCAACGTCGAGGAGAAGATCCCTCTCTAAGGATTCACCAGTGATGGTGGTGCAGAGTAAGTCGACATCAAGACACTCTCCATCGATGTGGCATCGTTCATCAAGGCGCCGATCACACACGAAAAGTTGCAGAGAGTCCTCTCATTCTATTATGAGCTCTCCTCAGACGCTCTCAATGTCACACAGCTCTTCTGCTCATTCTCCAGAGCAACCAAGAACATCTTCAAGAGGCTCTCCAAGGAGACAGTGATCTCGGTCGATTCATCTTTCGCCCAGATTGCTTCAAAATCTCCATGACTGGCAGAAAGAACCCTCTGGCCATGCTCAGCAGCCTACGGACTATTCCAGTCCACTGCACAGATCCCCGCTACAATGTCTGGTGCAGGAGGTGGACAGGTCCCCCACTGCTCAGACCAGAGAACACAGAGGCAAATCTCCAGAGTATAGACCAACTCATGCTCATCACAAAAGGCGGAGAACACCATCTTGGTCATCGTCTACGACGCACTCATCCAAAAGGGACTTCTCTCCTACCCTTACGGATAGCCCTCCCTCTAGAGTGTTACCCATCAATGATGTTAACACCTTCCATTATGTCCTCGCTAGAGGAGCACAGAAGCTAAGCATAGACATGTCGGTTCCTCAGATCACCACTTCATTCATTTTCAAAACCCTCCATCAGAGGTCTGCGGCTAGACCATTACTCCCTCTAGTCCCTGGTCTCCTTGAACCGGTAATGGACATCTTCCTCATCCCAACCTCGATTAAGGCAGCTCTGGCTTGGATCCTGAAAAATATAAACCTGCTGCATCAGATCCTCTCTTTCTGAAATCAGATCCACCACCGGATTCTGTCATCATCGCAGCAGCAAAGAAGACACACACGGTGGCTTCTTCCTCCTCAGCTCCTCCAGTCAAAGAAAGTAGAGCCCAGAATTCTTGGGAGAGAAAGGCCTGCCGCATCTTCTCTTAAGGTGTATAGCACTGTTGCTCTGCCGTTAATACAGGTCCTTATGGGATTTGCTGGAGCGTTTTAAAGAGAAACTGCCAAAGAAGGATCAACTAGACTTCTCAGAGATTCTCCAAGAAGGGACGCTGGTGGCCAATCAGGTGATCAGCACAGCAGCCAATGGGGATTCTTTGGCTGCACACACATATGCACATGGAATATGTGCACGGAGGTCTTCCTGGTTGTGCCTAACAGCTTTGAAACCGGAAGCTTACCAGCGTATTTTGAACCTTCAATTTTCTGTGAACTGCCTTTTTGGATTGAACACTGATGAGGAAATGGCCAGAGTGAATGCCGAGTTGGATGCACTAAAGGCTGTGTGCCTTGAGACGAAAAAGGAGTTCAAACAACGCTACAGGCCCAATAATCGCAAAAATGACCAACAGAGGGTTCAAAACCCTCAATGGTAGAAAAACTAATCTCAATATGAAGGCCGTCGTTCCTCCAGAGGCAGAGGAGGACATCAACAACAGTCCTCTTCCACAGCTAAAACTCAAGGCAAGCAATGATTTTCTGCTTCCTCTAGCACTGTTGCATACTCCAATGGGAGAAAGTATTTCAAATTGCATTCAAGAGTTGCGCAACATCACCAAAGATCAGTGGGAGCTAAATATACTGCGCAATGGGTACGTGCTACGTTTCTGCGCACCTCCAAGAGACATTCCTCCAATAAGGTCAAGTCCTCAACAACTAGAACTGCTGTGTCAGGATGTGTTGACCCTTCTGAAGAAACTAGCCAGAGAAGAGGTCCATCCTGCCCAGAGAGGAAAAGGAGTCTACTCCAGATATTTCCTTGTTTCGAAAAAAGACCAAGCAAACAAGTTCAGACCAATTCTAGATCTCCGATCTCTGAACAAGTTCATCCAAAAAGAGAAGTTTTGTATGTTGGCGCTCCATCAAATATTTCTGAGGAAGGGAGATTGGATGTGCTTGGTGGATCTCCAAGATGCGTACTTTCACATTCCAATTGCCGCAAGTTCCTGCGATTGATGGTAGGCGCGAAGCATTTCCAGTTCAGAGTCATTCGGCCTCAAATCAGGTATTCACGAAATGCATGGCACTGGTGGTGGCAACATTGCATCGCTAAGGCCTGTTTGTTTATCCATACCTGGATGACGCAGTTGAAGGGATCATCTCCTCACATGGTGCAGAACCACTACCACATCTGCCTAGCTCTCCTTCCCCCCTTGGGCCTTCATGTGAACATGGAAAAATCAGTTCATCATCCCACTCAATCGCTCCACTATCTGGGTGCCACCTTGCATTCCGGCCTTGGAAAAGTGTTTTCTTTGGAGGAGAGACTATTATCATTGAGAAACAAATTCAATATCATCCTTCAAGCACATCAACCATCAGTAAGGCAAGTGGCACCTCTACTGGGGTCAATGGCCTCTTGCATTTTTCTCATACCCAACTCCAGATTGATAATTAGACAGTTGCAGCAGGATCGGGAGGACAAATGGGACCAATCCTCGGGTCATTTGGAAGACCGAACTCTCCTCTGAAGCAGCGAAGAAGTCTATTCTCTGGTGGATTCAGCCAAACAATCTTCTAGTGGGAGTCCCATTCCATCAACGTCTGCCAACACAATCCCTGATCACAGATGCGTCTCTTCAGGGACGGGGAGCGCATCTGGGTCAACTACAGACTCCGGGCAGATGAACCAGCAAGGAGCAGACCTATCATATCAACCTGTTAGAACTGCGGGGGGTTCATTTGGCCCTCAAGGCATCCCATCCGTCGATTCAGTCCGAGACGATTCTAATACAAACGGACAATACAACCACCATGTATTACTTAACCCCTTCCATGCTCATGACGTCATGAGGCACACTGGAGCTGTGCTGATGACGAGCTGAGCTCGTCATGAAATGCTGCTCTCCTAGGATTTTCAGCACAGGACGGGAAAAGCCATAGCAGCCAAGGTGTTAAACAAACAAGGTGGAACACACTCTCGCCCTCTGTCTCTGGAATCTCAAGCGATCTGGCACTGGTGCTGGCAAGGAACCTCTCGATCTTGGCAGTCTATCTGCCAGGAGAACAGAACGTGCAAGCAGATGCTCTCAGTCAACACTTCGAGAACAAGAAGACTGGCTGCTCAACAACGTGGTGGTGGCGGACATTTTTCATCAGTGGGGTCGTCCATCCATTGACCTCTTTGCAGATGATCTAAACACAAAATGTCACGCCTTTGTGTCAATATTTTACCGACCAGGAAAGAGAGGGAATGCTCTTTTGATAGACTGGTCCGGGACGTTTGCAAATGCTTTTCCGCCCCTTCCTCTCATCCCAAAGGTGGTGACCAAGCTCATCCGATCCAGGATGAAGATGATCCTGATAGCACCGGACTGGCCTCGCCAATGGTGGTATCTGGCTTATTACTGCTCTCGATCTGTCTGCACAGGAGACTCCAGTGCAGGGCGGACCTTCTGACCAAAATGCGAGGGAAGATTCTGCACCCCAGCATTCCCTCGCTGAGCTTAGCAGCATGGCTCCTGAGGTCCTGCAGTAAGGACATTTGAACCTCCCTCAGGACTGCATGAACATTTTGAGGGAGTCAAAGAGACCATCCACAAGAACTTCTTACTCCTTTAAATGGAAATGATTTTACTTGTGGTGAATGCGTAATGGTTGGAGTCCGATTAGTGGGCAAGAAGAGATAATCTTGCCGTATCTGCTATACTTGGCCAAATCTGGTTGAAAGCCACGTCCATAAAAGTTCATTTGGTGGCCATTACAACCTATGGAAAATCACCTAACCAACCTTCTTTCTTTCAGCTTCAGGTGGGCAAGGACTTTCTTCAGGGGTTGAAGAAAGTTTATACCCCTGTCTGACCTCCTTCTCCTCCTTGAGAGTTGAATCTAGTTTTGTCAAAGTTGATGGGTCCTCCTTTCGAACCCATTCATAAGGCCACATTACCACACCTTACATGGAAAGTAGCTTTTCTGGTGGCTTTACATCAGCTGGCAGAGTGAGTGAAATCCAAACATTCTGTTCTAAGGAACCATGTACGGTTTTCCATCACAATAGGGTGGTTTTGAGAACTCACCCGTCTTTCCTACCCAAAGTGGCGTCTGATTCTATGTCAATCAGACAATTTCTCTCCCCTCTTTTTTTCCAAATCCTGCTACACCAGCAGAAAGGTCTCTCCACTCATTAGACCTCAAGAGGGTTCTCAAATTCTATTTGGAAGGTACAAAATCCATTAGAAAAGCTGATCAATTGTTTGTAAACTACGGCTCTGTTAGAACAGGCTTTCCAGCCTCCAAACAATCCATTTCAAGGGGATTGTGTCCTGTATTAAATTGGCTTACCAACTAGTTAACAAGTCTCTGCTAGCCTCCCCTAAAGCTCACTCTACTAGGGGAAAGGCTGCTACAATAGCTTTCTTACACAATGTACCGATGGCCGAGATTTGCAAGGCGACAACTCGGAAATCGGTTCATATACGTTTACCAGGCATTACTGTCTGGATTCTGACTCCAGAGCGGATACCCACGTAGGCTAAGCCTCAGTGAGGAATGTGTTCCAATGCTAGCTTAATTGGAGTCTTTGTAATGTTTTTATTAACAATGTATCTTTATTGTGCACTTGTCACTTGCCTGCAGGATGAGGGGATGGGCTTGCTGTTCTATTCATGTGTTTATGACTATTGATGAGGATCCCCTGGAAGAGAAGGGTTAGTTACTTACCTGTAATCCTAGCGGTATCATAAGCAAAGTCATAAGCAACCCACCTGCCTTCCAGGGGAAGTGATCAAGATACATGTCAACTCTTTGTGCCATGGCCTTCGGGTCTGCGCAAAGAACAACTGACCTAACTGTTTACCCTGTGGCATGATAGGAAGCTAGGGGTCATGACTGCCTTAAAGTCACAGTGCAAGTTTATTCTGTGAGTTAGCATTTGAGCGTTCTACACTGATGTTTCTACAATGCAGCCTGTGTGCTGCCAATATTCTTTCATTCTTCTTTGCAGGATTATCATTTCTGCTGTGCATTAAAGCAGTTTTCAAATGTGTTTTCTTTCTCCCTACTTTATTGAAATTGTATTTATATGCAAGGAAAATTCTTCCAACATTGGTCAGCGTTTCTAGTATATGGAAGGCTGCATTGTGTGTTTATTGTTTTTATATATATATATATATATTCACTGAAAAACCATAGGTTTCACACCAGTTATAGTTAGGAATTAGCATTTAAAAAACCTATTAAATTCACTGAAAAAACCATAGGTTTCACACCAGTTATAGTTAGCTGGAAATTTTACTGACATAAAACCATTGAAATTCCCACATTATAGTTAGTTGGACTCACTATAACTTGCGTCTGTCAGTCTGTCACAAGGATGGTGTCATCAGTGATGTCATGAGTGATGTCACTGGCCATGTCATGAGTGATGTAATATGTGACGTCATCAGCAGTGCATTGCAGGCGCGCAACCTATGGTTTTTTCAGTGAATTTCATAGGTTTTTTAAATGCTAATTCCTAAATATATATAAGGCCCCAAACCTATGTTTTTTCAGTAAATTTCAAAATTTTGTTAATAGCAAATGTCTATAGCTATGAAATATAATATTTTCGAAAATGAATTAATCCTATATTATATTTGTATTTAAAACAATTTTTTTAATGTATATATATATATGTTTTTGCCCTGGAGCGCTCCTGGGGCGCACCCCGGTGAGCGCCCCGGTAAGCGTAGTTTTTTTAAACGCCCCAGGGCGCGCTCCGGAGAGCGTCCCGTTAGCGCTATTCCCGCAAACGAAAACAACATTGTGACGTGTCGCGTAGCCGCGTCCACGTGATACGCACAGCGTAAGCACACTCGAGCGAATACGATCGCACAACGTAAACATCCAAAGCGCTTACGCGACGCAGTGCGTTGGGTCATGTGACCTGAAAATAACACTTTTAATTGGTGCAGAACAGTTTTGGTTTCATAATGATGAAATCCCTAGTCTTGTGACCTGAAAATAACACTTCTCATTGGTTCAGGACATTTTTTTTTCCAAATGATGAAAGACCCCACCTTTTTTCCTTATTCTGACTTTGTCCTTTGACTGAGGAAGACCTGTTTTGAAATCTTTTAGGTATATTTTGTACTTTGAAATGGCTACAGTTGCTGCATCAGCTGGAGCATCTCCACCACCACCACCACCACCAAGAGGACCACCACAACATCACATTGGTGGTCAAGAAGAAGAGGAGGAGGAGGAAGAGGAGGAGGGGACAAGGAGGAGGTGGCTGGAAGAACACAATACCCCATACCAACCCAAGCCACACATTGTATGGCAGTTTTTTTCCATCCCTGAGGGAAAAAAGAAAGTGAATGCGGCAAAGGTGACTTGCCTTATCTGTGACACGGACCTCTCAAGGGGTAACCCAATTAAAAAATATTGATTTGGGAACAATACCATGATAAGGCACATGCAGCTCAAGCACCCTAACAACTATGCTGCCGCAGAATTGAGAGAACTGGCCAGCAACCCTCCCCAATCTACACCCAGCACCTCCAAATGAAAACAACTCACTCAATCGGGACCAGAGACAAGAGAGACAATCCCTTGCATTCAACCACGATTTGGAGAATTTAGGGTCACCTGTATTTTTTGTGGTAAGACCATCTCCTATGGTGAGCAGAGCCTAAAGCTCATCCTCCTTTCTTGTGACAACCACAATTGCTCCAAAAAACCCTAATTTTTTCCTGATTTTTTTTGCTCCTGTTGAGCCATTTTCAATTCCCTGCTTTTTGTTTCTCCCCATAAAAATAACCCAAAAAAATACAAAATAGTTCATAAAAGCCAAAAAATGTTCAAAAAACATAAAAATAATATAAAACAACAAAAAGAAGAAAAAAACAGTTCTTTTTAGAACTATCTCCAATTTCTCTATCTACCATTAATTTTTCCCCATGGCACGCTCCCCGGTCCGCTCCCCGGTGCGTGTACCAGGCGCTCCCCCCGCGCAAATCAAAAAAAGTTTTCACCCGCGGGGCCCTTTTATAGCCCCCACATCAAACCTAGGGGGTCAAGGGGGGTCTACTCTGCCCCCTTATGGTCATTTCCAACTTTGTTTTTCCCACCTACCTACCGAGACACAAGATGGCGGCCGCTCCGGACTGTTTCGAATGTTTACAGACACCCGAGAGCCAATCAGCTTTCTGTGCGCTCCTCGCGTGGTGCGCCCAGAGCGCTCCCCGGTGCGCGTACCGGGGCGCTGCCATAGATATATTATATTTTTGGGAACCTAAATTACTCAAAAACCACTGGAGCACATATCTTGAGACATAGCAAAGGCACATCGGGCTACCAGTCCCTACAATTTTGCCAAGTTTGGTGGAAATCCATTCAGCCGTTCGGGCTTAAAGGGAGGTCGACCGCCCTATGGAAATTAACATGGGCAAACACGTTTTGGGACCCCCCTTTTATCTCGGCCCCCGCTTGATGAATCCCCCCCAAACTTTCTAGGAAGGACCAGAGCTCCGCGAGGCAAATTTGAGGAAATTTTCAGGCAGATTCGTCAACCGGCGCCAAAGTTATTCACAATCGAATTTTGAGATTTTGCATTGAAAAAAATCCTAACTATAACTACCTACTGACGACCGCCAGTAGGTAATATATATACATATATATATATATATATGCCATGTTTGCACAGAATATTTTGTGTTATTTGCACAATTGCATTTGCACTTTATCTGCGCACATTGCACCTTTCAATGACATATAACCAGTAGTCATATTGTGTCTTTTTTTTATATATGGCAATCTGTTGTACAAGAGCATCTATGCAGTTATCACGTGTCATTTTAAATGGACACCGACAGCATTTGTTTGAAATGAAGTTTACACAATGTGAAACATTGCAACTAAAAATGAAATGTCTATATAATTTTGGCAACTAAGTGTAAATATTGGAATAATACCTCCTTTTTTGTATATATCAAATTGTGGTTTGGAAAACAGACTATCTAGGTCAGCCATATATAGTGTGTCCGTCCGTTTTTATTTGTCAATCACATGGTGTTGCAAATGAGAAAAAAAATCACTAATTGAATTTGTGCAATGTACCCTTTAAAAGGGATGTTCCTTCATTTACCTGACGATCTGTGACCCAGGGCGGACGCCCGAAACGCGTCAGATTTGGTGAACTTTCCTTACCAATAAACTTGCCGAAAGAAGATTGGGACTCACGTGGTTTTTCCTATTTACTACCTGCCTGGTAGTTTTGTGGTGAGAGACTACTGTTCTTGCATATATATATATGTATGTATATTACCTACTGGCAGTCGCCAGTAGGTAGTTATAGTTAAAACCTAGTTTCCATAGGAAATCCACAACATTCTATTTGGAATAACTTTGGCGCCGGTGGACGAATCTTCGCAAATTTCTCCAAGAAAATGGCCTGCTCCGCTCCGCTCCTTCCCTGAAAGTTTGGGGGTGATTCGTGCAGCGGGGGCCAAGAAAAAAGGAGGGGTCCCAAAACGTGTTTTCCCCATGCAATTTCCCATAGGACCTTTACCAGGGCTACAGCCCGAACGGCTGAACGGAATTACACCAAACTTTGCAAAAAGGTAGAGTTCTGTTTGCAATTCACGCTTTTTGTTGAATGGTGTAAATCCGTTAAGTAGTTCCTGAGAAATGCAAAAGTAAAATCATAGATATATATTGGAGGTGTTACGGTACGCGTACCGGTGCATGTGCACTACGCGTACCTTCCCGAGCATGAGCTGCATCCTAATTGGCTGCAACTGTCTGTCAACACTCCAAAGCAGGAAGAGTTGGCAGCCATCTTGTGCCTCGGTAGAACCAAGGCACAAGAAAGCTGAAAACAAATGCGCAAAGGGGGCAGGGTAGACACACCCTGACCCCTAGGCCTGCTCAGGGGGCCCCACAAGGACCCCGAAGGCCAACCCCGTCAAAAAAAAAAGTTGTTCTTTTTTTTAATATTAGCCCCGGGGGGACCAAATCCCGGGGGCATATTTTATAGAGAGTGTGGGGGGCCCCAATCCCCCCACACTGCCCCGGGGACCGCCACCCCCCCCGGGAAAAGTTATTATGCTAGCGGGGGGCATAGAACCCCCCCGCAGCCCCCGGGACCGCCACCCCCCGGGGCTCTGTTGTTAGTGATGGGGGCCTCTATGGTCCCCCGAGCCCGGGGGCCGCCACCCCCGGGGATTTTTTCTAAGTATGTGGGGGGGCCGGGTCCTGCAGTGTCCCTGGGTGCCCACCCCCGGGACACTGCTGTTTGCTGTGGTAGGGCAGGAGCTTCGCAGTGCCCCCCCTACCACAGCAAACTGCTTTGATTTTTGAAAGAGAGAGCAGGGAACCTGCTCTCTCTTTCAAAAATCAAAGCCGATTGCTTTTCTGTACAGGGAGCAGCATGATGCTGCTCCCCATACAGACAAGCAATGCCGGCTCCCACAGGATGCAGGAAACCGGCAGTGACCGTGGGGGGCTTGGAGACCCCCCCCCCACGGCCCCCAATGAGGAAGGCCAGGCCCCGGTGGATGGGGTCCCCAGGACCAGAAGTGGCCCCCCTCCCCAAAAAATAAATAAATAAATAAAAGGCAGGCCCGAGGGGATGGGGTCCCTGGGGCCTTATGGGGGCAAAGGAGGGGGGCCACGCAGCCCCCTTCCTGATTTTTAAAATAATGTAAAAAAAATTGGGGGCAGGCCCTGGGGATGGGGTCCCCAAGGCCCAAAAAAAGAAAAAGAAAGGGGGGCTACACAGCCCCCTTCTTAAAAGGGAGGCCACGCCCCCCCTGCACATCTCCGCAAAAGCGCCCCTAGCGTGTTTGCAGAGGGGGAAGTAATTCCCCTCACATACTGGGCGTCCCTGGGGGCCAACTAGCCCACCAGGAGCCTCCAGTATGGGCTCCCTTGCAGAGACGTGTAAAGAGGCCACGCCCCTTTTTACACCTCTCTGCAACGGAGCCCCCTGGCGCATGCTGGACGTTGCTGGTGGGCTAGTTGGCCCCCAGGGACCCCCAGTATGCAAGGGGAATTAGTTCCCCTTCTGAAAAAGCGCCAGGGGGCTGCATTGCAGAGAGGTGTAAAAAGGGGCTAGGCCTCAATACATCACTCTGTGCAACGTGGCCCCCTGGCGCATACTGGAGGTTCCTGGTGGGCTAGTTGACCCCCAGGGACCCCCAGTATGCACGGGGAATTAGTTCCCCCTATGAAAAAGCACCAGGGGGCTGTGTTGTAGAGAGGTGTAAAAAGGGGCATATCCTCTTTACACCTCTCTGCAACGCAGCCCCCTGGCACACACTGGAGGTTCCTGGTGGGCTAGTTGGCCCCAAGGGACCCGCAGTATGCGAGGGGAATTACTTCCCCCTCTGCAAATGTACCAGGGTCTGCATTGCAGAGAGGTGTAAAAAGGGGCGTGGCCTTTTTACACCTCTCTGCAACGCAGCCCCCTGGCGCATACTGGAGGTTCGTGGTGGGCTAGTTGGCCCCCAGGGACCTCCAGTATGCAAACAGACTTAATCCCCCAACTTGGAACGTGTTATAGGGCATGTTTGCACGGTGGTGAAGGTAGGGGGCGGGGCTTGAGGTGACATGTGTGCAAACACGCCCTGTGGCGTGTTTTAGGTTGGGGAATATATTCTTCTTCAATCCAGAGGTCCCCAAGGGACCAACTAGTCCAACAGGTAGCTCTAGTAAGTGCCACGGAGCTGCGTTGCAGAGTGTTGTAAAAAGGGGGCGTGCTCTCTGAACATCTCTCTACAACGCAGCTCCCTGGCGCAAACTGGAGGTACCTGATGGGCTAGTTGGCTCACAGGTGACCTCAGGATTAAAGAGGAATATATTCCCCAACCTAAAACGCGCCACAGGGCTTGTTTGCATACATGTGTCCTCAGGCCCTGCCCCCTTCCTTTACTATTGAGCGAAATATTCCTCTAAAATCAGCCGAAGTACGAATTCCGATTTACTCACCTGTTATCACGAGAGACGTCAGTGCTGCATCTTTGAGCCCAGGATTGACCCTGAACAGTAAGTGTAACCATAATTACAGTAACTTGAATTTCCTTCCAGAGGCAAACATTGACATTTTTTCACATGGGAATTTTTCTGAATGTGAAGTTTTGGAACTTTAAAAAATTCCTGTAAAATGAGCCGAACTACAAATTCCGATTTACTCACCTGTTATCACGAGAGACGTCAGTGCTGCATCTTTGAGCCCAGGACCGACCCTGAAAAGTAAATGTAACCATACTTACAGTAACTTGAATTTCCTTCCATAGGCTAATATTTACATGTTTTACTTGGAAACTCTTCTAAGTGTGGAGTTTTGGAACTTTAAAAAATTTCTCTAAACTCAGTCGAACTACGAAATGCGATTTACTCACCTGTTATCAGGAGAGACCTCAGTGCTGCATCTTTCAGCCCACTACTGATCCTGAAAAAAGATTCTAATCATAGTTACAGTAACTTGAATTTCCTTCCATAGTCTAACATTGACGGGTTTCACTTGGAAATGTTTCTAAGTGTGGAGTTTTGGAAGTTTAAAAAATTCCTGTAAAATCAGCTGAACTACGAATTCCGATTTACTCACCTGTTATCAGGAGAGATCTCATTGCTGCGTCTTTTAGCCCACTACTGATCCTGAAAAGTAATTCTAATCGTAGTTACAGTAACTTGAATTTCCTTCCATAGGGTAACATTGACATGTTTCACTTGAAAATTTTTTTAAGTGTGGGGTTTTGGAACTTAAAAAAATTCCTCAAAAATCAGCCGAACTACGAATTCTGATTTACTCACCTGTTTTCAGGAGAGACCTCAGTGCTGCATCTTTCAGCTCACTACTGTTCCTGAAAAGTAAATTTAACTGTACTTACCTGTAACTTGAATTTTCTTCCATAGGATATCCTTGCCTGCTATATAAAATATATATAAATAAAATAATATATATATTACAATTTAAATATTTTTAAAAACATTTATTTTTCAATTTATATTAAAAATATGTCATGTAATTTAAAAAGTAAAATATCTAAAAATAAATAATTTAAAATAATGTAGTAAATCAGTATAAAAAAATATAACAATTAATTCATTTAAAAATTATCATTGGGGCGTGGCCGAGACAGCGATGTGAGCGGACGCGTCTCGTGCGAGCTCCGTCGCCCCGCTGCTCAATTAGCCTGATTTAGCGAAGTCCGGGGGGTTTCTGCTCCTGGGGACCCCCTGTGTGCTGTGAATCCTGCCAGCGATTTCTCCCGGAGGCGAGTCCCGGCTGTTGGGGTTCCTGTTTCGGACGATCGGAGCCCCGGGACCTCCGCGATCGGCCCCTGGCCGCCATCTTCCCGCAGGGTCTGCTGCAGAGACGCCTGGCCCGGCACCCACAGAGCGGGCCTGATCACTGACGTGGGCGAGGCGCCGGAGACCCCCTGTGCCCCACCTGCGGCGGACCTTCTCCCGTGGAGCCTGATTGCTGCTTGGGCGGCTCCACCGAGGCTGCTGGCGCCGGACTGCCCCTGGCGGAGGACGCAGTGACCGCCCGGGCGCCGAGACTAGGAGAGGCCCCGGCTTTGGCGGGAACGGAAGGCCCGACCCAGAGAAGTCGCCGGAGGCCCTCTCCCCACGAGACTCGGCCCCAGCTCCATCACCCGCCGCGGGACACACCTGGTGAGCCACAACGCGCCGCCCCCCTCCCCTTGTTTATCCCTGGAGGGGCCCAGCAATAGGGGGACCCGGCTGCAGGACTGACCGCCATTTTGTCCCCCAGACCGGCTTTTCGTGGCGGTGGGCCTGGAGGCGGAGGGCCGGCTCCTTTGCCCACGCGACCCCCGCCCTCGAGCCCCCTGCTGCCCTGGGGCGCATTGACGGTGGGCCGTGGGGCTGCTCGGGCGCTGCGCTTGAGGGAGGCCCAGGCTTTGGCGGGAACGGGGGGCCGAGCCTTGCAACAGCCGCCGGGGGTCCCTACACTGTGGGACCCGGCTCCTGACCATCGCGGGACGACTCCAGGGAGCAATCTTCCCCCAACCCCCTTTGTCTGCACGCCGTCTTGCCCCCTTGGCTGGCTGTTTATGGCGAGGTGAGGAGCCAGTTCATCCGCTCACGCAGCCCCCCTGCGCATCAGACTCCTGCTGCCCTGGCGTGCCCTGTGGACTGCTAACTGGACAACCCTGTCTCCGGCTTGCGGGGACCCCGGCGACCCCCCGCCATCTTCTGCCTCATGGCCTGGCGCCCCTGGCCGTAGGCCCTGTGTTGCTGGACCATTGGGGCGCTCATGGGGCCCCCCTTGGCCTCTTTACCATCGCGGACCGGGGTCAGATCGTGACAGCTTACCCTTCCTCCCTCAGTTCCCGGGCTCCTCGAGTGGACCATGACCAGTGGCAAGGGGAACAAGCCGGACCCCCCAACGGCGACGACCAAGGGCACGTCGGTGGCCGCCATGTGGGGCAAAACGGGTTCGCCGCCCTCTTCCGGGGGTCCCTCAACGTCAGGGGGGAAACCTCTACCGCCTGCCGACTCCCCCCCGGTGACCCAGGCCTTCATGTCCTCCTTCATGGCTGATTTAAAATCTGAAATTGGGTCCCTCAGGACGGAGGTCCACTCATGTGTCAAGGAGCTACGCAAGGAGGTCACGGATCTGGGCGACCGGGTTGATGGCCTGGAGAAAACAGTCGACTCCCGCACCAAAGATCTGGAGCAGATCTGGCAGAGGGTGGCGACCCTGGAGGAGCAGCATATTCAGCTCCAGATCAAGCAAGAGGGCCTGGAAAATAGGGGGCGCCGCAATAACCTTCGCATACGGGGTGTGCCACTCGGAGAAGAGGGGACTGATACCATGGCTTATGTGGCCCAACTCCTACACGCGGTGTGGGGCGAGGAGGATGCTCCCCCACCGCGCCTTGACCGTGCGCATCGAGTCTTCGGAGCAGGGGGTAAGACGGGCCCACTACCCGACATCGTCACCAGGCTCCATTACTTCACGGAGAAGGAGGCCATACTCAAGGCAGCGAGAGACAACCCGGACCTGCGTTATGGAGGGCACAAGATCCAGATCTTCCACGACCTGGCTCCCACCACGCTCCACAGGAGGAAGGTCTTCCGCCCGATCCCGGAGAAACTCCGGCCCTCAATATCTCCTATCAGTGGGGTCACCCCTTTGCCCTCATCTTTCGGTGGGAAGACAAGCGTCGGGCCCTCAGGTCTTACCGAGAAGCGGCGCAACTGCTCGGCATGCCGGAATCCCTGGACCACAGCCCGCCGCGCCCTCACCACCCGGAGAGAGCCCCACCGCGCTCCGACTGGTCCACGGTGCGCCGACATCGCCGGTCCCCCCGGGTGGATAGCCTCTCCACCTCACAGGCCAAGCAAGCCATCATCACGCACATACGCTCCCTCGAGGGAGACCGCGAGGAGCAGGCCTCCCAGCTTCTCGCCTCCGGCACTGAGGGAGAGGATCGTCCTTCAACTCCAGGAGACCATTGAATGCGAACAATGAGACTCACGCTGCCTTGAGCCTGCACTCGACCCCTGGACAGCTGGGTCGGTCCCATCACGCCCAGGCGATCTTGTCCTCCTGTTCATGATGGTGGGATCCCCCTCCTCCCTTGCGGGCCGCCTCTGTGGTTCTCCCCCCCATGGGGGGTCAGAGGGAGCGGCTGCAGACCTCCGTCCCTTCCGGGCCCTACCCCTCACCGCTGAGCCTGGGTGCCCTCTTGGCGTCTGGCCTGGACTTGAGGACCTCTCGACTCGTACTTCCCCCGGACTTCCCTGTGGCAGCGGGGTGGATGGGCAGCGAGACGACCAGACTTCACCCACCCAGATCTTCGCTCCCTCACTTTGTCCTGTAGGAAGTGACATTCCTGTGTTCATCCAAACCCTCGGGTAGAGGATGTCCGGTACTTGGGACACTGTACGATGGCCCTGTTGGCCTGTTTTGGTTGTGTTTTTTCTGTACACCCTTTCTTTTCCTTCTCTCTCTTTCTTCCCTGCTTTTTTCTCGCGCTGCCCTTTCTCCTGGTCTTCCCCCTGCGCTTGCGGAATGGTGGCATGGTGGGACTTGCGGGTGTTGGCGCAACGGGGACGGGGGAGGCGACCGCTGCCCTGTCTGAGGGGGGAGATGCTCCATGGGTGATTGCGCAGCCCCGCCCCCCTTAGCGCGATGACGGCGAACATCCCCACACCCCTGAAGGTCCTGTCACTCAATGTTAAAGGGCTCAACTCCCCCAACAAGCGGAATCAGCTATGGCGCTATCTCCTGCACCACTCCCCCGACATTATCCTCCTCCAGGAGACGCACCTTCTGAAGGGGGACACCAGGCGCATGGCGCACCCTAGATATCCCATACAGTTCTGGGTCTCCTCTGACACTAAAACGGCGGGGGTGGCTATTCTCTGCAGGGCTGGCTTTAGACGGGGCCCACGAAACCCTTCAGGAGTGCAGACGGGCGTTTCCTCCGAGCCTCGGTACAGATGGGTAGTGTACAGTTCACCTTGGGTTGTGTATATGCGCCCAACCAGTCGCAGGATAAATATCTCCAAGCGCTCCTGCGGGACCAGCTTCCACCGGGTGACCCTTGCACGATCCTGGGCGGGGACTTCAATCTAGTGTGGGACCCGGAGCTAGATCGAGCGGGGACCCCCTTTAATGGCACGGGGGCAATGTCTTCCGCCCTTCGGACGCAGCTTACAGACCTGGGGCTTGTGGATGTGTGGCGCTACCACAACCCGGGAACCCGGGACTACTCCTTCTATTCTCACTCCCACAGGACGTACTCCCGTATAGATTATCTTTTTACATCCCTTGATCTGACCCGAGATTCCTTGACTGCCGCTATCTCCGACATTTCCTTATCGGACCATGCCCATGTGGAACTTCTGTTACAAGATCCGCTGGCCCGTACCGCTCGGGAGCGGAGGTGGGTACTCCCGCCGAGTGTCCTTCGAGACCCGGAGGATGTTGTTAGCATCCGTGACGCCATAGACTCGTACTTCGCCATTAACAATACCCTGGACTTGCCCTTCCACACGATCTGGGATGCCTTTAAGGCCACCATTAGAGGCCACATTACCTCCCTGGAGGTGGCGCGGAGGCGGGAGGCGGTTAAGCTAGAAACCGACCTGGCCAGTGAGATCAAACAAGCGGAAACTCGGGACAGAGACTGCCCCTCGCAGGCGACTAGGAGAACGCTTGCCAATCTCAGGGGGCAACTCCGCATGCTGCGCACCAATAAGGCTGAGCGCTCCCTGTTGGTGCTCAAACAACGCTATTACGAGGGCGGGGACAAAATAGGACGCCTGCTGGCAGGCAGACTTCGGGCACGTGCGGCCAGGGCCCACATCGCCAACATCAGGCGGCAGGATGGCACCTGCGCCACCACTGAAAAAGCCAAGCAAGAGGTGTTTGTCACCTACTACTCCTCCCTGTATGGAGAGGAGCCTACCTCTGCGGAGGTGCGGGGGCCGTCCTCACAGACTTCGAGGGATTTCCGCTGCCACCGGCATGTGCGGCCGCGCTGGAAGACCCCCTGCAGGAGGAGGAAATATCAGCGGCCGTCAAGGACCTCCCTCCTGGGAAAACCCCGGGCCCGGACGGACTGCCGTTAACTTTCTACCGCGTATTTCTGACCCAGCTCCGCCCGCACCTGCTGCAGCTGTATGGTTCCTTCTCTGACTCCACTGGCCCGTCCCCCGACATGGGCCTGGCGGAAATCGCCCTGATCCCTAAACCCGGGAAGGACCCTGACCTTTGCGCCTCCTATCGCCCTATCTCCCTTCTGAATACCGATCTCAAGATCTACACCAAGATCCTGGCCAAACGGCTGGACCCGTACATGCCGGGATTGATAAACCCGGACCAGGTGGGATTCATTCGGGATCGCCAGGGGGCCGATATCGTGCGCAGGTTGGCACATCTAGTGGGGAAGGTGTGACACTGGGACATCCCGGCCTGCCTTCTCTCGCTGGACGCAGAGAAGGCCTTCGACCGGGTCGACTGGACCTTCTTGAGAGCAGTCCTCCAGAAACTTGGTTTTGGTCCCAAAATGGTCTCCAGGTGCATGGCCCCCTATCTCAGCCCACTGGCCAGAATCCGGGTCAACGGCCAGCTGACGCCGCCGCTCTCGATACACAGGGGCACGCGGCAGGGGTGCCCACTCTCGCCGCTTTTGTTCGCCCTCGCGGTGGAGCCGCTAGCGGCGCTGATTAGGCGCACTCCGGATATCCACGGAATCCCCCACGGGGGGCGCGACAACAAGGTGGCGCTGTTCGCTGATTACCTGATCCTTACTCTTACACGCCCTCGGGACTCCCTCCCGGGCGGTGCACGATGCTCTCTCCCTATTTGAACAAGCGTCTGGCCTTAAAATTAATCACGCCAAATCCTGGGCGCTCAACCTCACCATCCCTGAGGAGGAGGTCACTTTCCTGAAAGGGGTAGTGCCCTACCGTTGGGCAGAGAGCCACATAAAGTACTTGGGATTGGACCTGACGCCCCACTTGGACACCTGGTCCGCACGGAACTGGGCGGCCTGCCGCAAAGAAGTCCTGGCGGACCTGCGGAAATGGAAGCCCTTGATGGTTTCCTGGCTGGGGCGGCTCAACGCGGTCAAGATGTCGGTCCTCCCCCGTATTCTCTATGTTTTTCAATGTTTGCCCACCCCAATCCCGCTCCACTGCATTAAGAGTCTCCAACGCGACCTCACGTCGTTCATTTGGGGAGGTAAACGCCCCCGGTTCTCACAGAAAGTCCTCATGGAACCGAGGGACAGGGGCGGTCTCGCCTGCCCGAACCTTCTCCTCTACTACTGGGCGGCGCACCTTCGGTTCGTCATAGAATGGGGTGTGCGCGAGAGCGACAAGCACTGGTTCCACATGGACCGGGTGGTCACGGGGCGCACCATCTGGGACCTGCCTTGGCTGCCGAGAGTGGCGTGCTCCAGGAGTGCGTATATGGCGGTCCCGACGAAAACGGTTCTGGACGTCTGGGACAGGGTGGCGGTGCCTAAAGGCCTTACCACGTTTCCCTCTCCGCACACCCCCATTGCTGGTAACCCGCACTTTCCCCCCGCAGCCCGGACCCGCGCTTTTGAGCGCTGGATACAAGGGGACTGCAGAGTCATAGGAGACCTCTTTCTTGGAGGATCACCTAAATCGTGGCACGACTGTAGGGAGGAATTCGATCTACCTTCGACCGCCGGCCTACAGTACGCCCAATTGCGCCATTGGACCATGGGAGACGACGTGTACCGGGCTGCCACCAGGGCCTACACGCCCTTCGAGAAACTGGCACGCTCCCTAGGGGGGCTGAAGAGACTTATCGCCCAGATTTATAACATACTGCAGCACCCCACCTCACCGCCTGCACACCCCTACCAGAGGCAATGGCAGTCGGTGGCAGGTGCCGACATAACACCTTCTCAGTGGGCCAGGCTGTGGAACGACATCCCCAAAACCTTTCGCAGCATTCCGCAGAGGGAAAACGCCTACAAGATGCTTACGCAATGGTACTATACCCCCCTGAGACTCAGCAAAATGTTCCCGACTGCCTCGCCGCTGTGTTGGAGGTGTGGCACTGCGACTGGAGACTTTGTGCACATCTGGTGGACGTGCCCTACCCTATCTGTCTTCTGGAAGGAGGTCCTCAGTCACATCAAGAGGGTGTTGTGCTTCCCCCTGCCTGAAGAGGTCTGCACGCTCCTGCTGGGCATTCAACCCTCTGCGCTTAGGGCCCTCACGCGCAGCGACTGGATCCTCACACTACACATGCTAGGCGCTGCCAAACAGCTCATCGCTTTATACTGGAAACGGGCTGAAGCGCCGCCGATAGCCTCCTGGTTTGTGCGCCTCTGGCAGGTCCTGGCTATGGAGCTGCTCACGGCGCGGATACAAATGAGAGGCGTGCGCTTCAAGGCAGTGTGGGAACCCCTCGTGCGCCACCTGTGCTCCATCAGCTATGCGCGCCACATGCCCCCTAGGCTTCGCGCTCTGCACCTATTTGAGGATGCCCTTCTCCCTGCTGACCCGAGCAGACTATGCCCTTGATTACTCCCCTCAGTGCTGGCACTGTCGCGCCCCGCCACACCACACACCCTCTTGTGTATTGCCCCCCTACCGGCAGCCGATGTGTTATCCCCTGACCCCTCTCTTTATCTTCCTCTGACCTTTCCTTCCTTCCTACTTGCCACTCTGGCTTCCGCCCCCCTTAGGGGCAGTTCGAGCCCCGTTGGGCCTTTGGACAAACGTGACCCTGCAGTTATCACTTCTATACGCGCCTCCCCCGCACAACGATGCGGCACTCGCTTGTGGACTAATCTTGCCATCAATGCCCCTAAGCCACGCAGCCGGCCCCCTCCGAGGGGTTGTAGGCAGGGTGCTGTGTTAATACTTCATCCCCCCCCTGGATGGCGCGCACCCACACGTTCTTTTTATGCGCGGCTGGCCCCGACACGGGGTTGTAGGCTTATCGCTGTGTTCACAATAAAAACAGATTTGAACAAAAAATTATCATTTACAAAACCTTTGAAATTCACTGAAAAAAACATAGGTTTCAGCCACGTTATAGTTAAAAATTAGCATTTAAAAAACCTTAGAAATTCACTGAAAAAACCATAGGTTTCACCCGCGTTATAGTTAAAAATTAGCATTTAAAAAACCTTAGAAATTCACTGAAAAAACCATAGGTTTCACACACGTTATAGTTAAAAATTAGCATTTAAAAAACCTTAGAAATTCACTGAAAAACCATAGGTTTCACACATGTTATAGTTAGCTGGACATTTCACTCACACAAAACCATTTAAATCTCCCCGTTATAGTTATCTATAACTCGCGCGCCCGCAATGCACTGCTGATGACATCACATATTACGTTACTCATGAAATGGTCAGTGACATCACTCATGATATCACTGATGACATCTCAAATGACATCCCTGATGACATCATCCTTTTGAAAGAGTGGCAGACCTCCTCTCAGCGTAATATAACCCTTGATACACACATTCAAAAATAGAAACTAAACTTTTCAAAAAAATGGAGATACTAATACCGGTTACAACAACCTATTCAGTAATTTCACCATCTACATACACATCCACTCATTCAGCAACAGTTCTATATAATCACTCATACAAGTACTCACTCATCATATGTACTCATACACCTATATATCCTGTTACACACTGACACTCATCCATAGAGTTACTCACACACATAGTCACACATGCAAATAAACTATCAAACATCTATTTACTTGTATATACAGCTATACACACACCTCTACACTTACTTTTACAGAAACGTACATACTTAGGGGCACATTAGGATGACGGGCGGACTTCGTCCACCCGTCATCCTAGCGGGGAATGGATGCGCCCGCCATAAGGGTCCCGGGGGTGGCATTAGGATGTGCCCGCCACTGTGGCGGGCACATCCTGCATTTCTAGCATTGTGGCGGGCGGAGCGCTCAGCACCGCCTGCCACAATGCTAGAAATGCTTGTCAGCATTTGCATATACAAAGCGGCAGGCACCGCGCGGTGCCTGCCGCTTTGTATATGCAAATGAAGGGGGGTACCATAGGTACCCCCCCATGTGCACCCCCCACCTGTACTTCACTCCAGGGGCCCACAGGGGGCCCCCAGAGTGAACACCGCATGCCTTTCCGTGGCGGCATTGCCGCCACGGAAATGCATTGAGACCAGACCATTGTAATATGGCGGGCGGTGTCTACAGACACCGCCACCATGTTACTGGTTTTCCGCCCCGGCCGCAAGGCGACCGGGGCGGAAAACATGCGGGCGGTGTTTGTCACCGCTGCGGTTCCCTCGTCCATCGTAATATGGCGGGGGGGAATGCAGGGAAGGATGGCGGGCGGATTGCCTCCGCCAGGGTGGCGGTGGCCACCGCTACCCTGGCGGAGGCAATCCGCCCGCCATCCTAATGGGCCCCTTACTCTCTTAAACAATCATTTATAGAAACACATACTTATTTATACAGGAACTTGTCCAATCTCTCACTCTCACATATACTCACTTATATACATCAATACTCATATATACTAGGTTAAAACATGTGTAGTTACTCATAAAGATACAATTAAGACAGTCATTCACTCACTAACACACCTATACACACACTAATCCACCCATACAATCCTGCACACATGCTGTCTTCAAAACACATACAAACAGTGAGTCAGTCATTCATGCGTCTGTGCACTAAGTAATACCCCCCACCAAGCCATACAGACACTCATACTGATACTCTAAAAACCAACTAATAACACATATCGACACTCATGTAGCTAGTCATCAACCCATACAGCCACTTATACACAAAGTGAGACACTGATACAGCTATTTACATATTTAAACATTTCTCACTAATACATGTATTCACTAAGATACACTTAATAAGTCACTTATGCAATCATTTTAATAACAAAACATACATTTCGACACTTATTTACCCATTTATTCTACCGTCGACCTTTAGATATACATATATAAAAAAAAATGTTTTTTCGGAAAGACACACATTCACTGGATGATGTCATCAGTGATGTCATCAGTGATGTCATTTGAGATGTCATCAGTGATGCCATGAGTGATGTCACTGACCATGTCATGAGTGATGTAATATGTGACGTCATCAGCAGTGCATTGCGGGCACGCGAGTTATAGTTAACTATAACAGGGGAATGTCAATGGTTTTGAATGAGTGAAATGTCCAGCTAACTATAACATGTGTGAAACCTATGGTTTTTCAGTGAATTTCTAAGGTTTTTAAATGCTAATTTTTAACTATACCGTGTGTGAAACCTATGTTTTTTTCAGTGAATACATATAATATATATATATATATATATATATATATATATATATATATATATATATATATATATATATATATATATATATATATATATATATATATATATATATATATATATATATATATATATATATATATATATATATATGTATATATATATATATTCACTGAAAAAACCATAGGTTATAGACCATATATAGTTAGGAATTCGCATTTACAAAACCTTATTTTACTCACACAAACCATTGAAATTCCATATATAGTTAGTTGCACTAACTATATATCGCGCACCCGCAATCCACTGCTGATGATGTCACATATTACATCATTCATGACATGGTCAGTGACATCACTGATGACATCACTGACGACATCTCAAATGACATCACTGATGACATCTCAAATGACATCACTGATGACATCACTGATTACATCTCATTTGACATTACTGATCACATCACTGATGATATCATTCATGTGATAATACGATGAACCTCTTCAGACTCTAATATAACCTTAGATACAATCAGTGTAAACAGACACTCACAGACTGTCACTCATCCATGGAATTACTCACACACCTAGTCAGTCATGCAAAGAATCAATCACACCTCCATTTCCTCAACTATACAGTTATGCAAACTTTACTTATTCAAACATATACTAACACATATTTACTCTCTTATACAATCCCTGATACAAGTTCACAATGATCCATACAGCCACTCACACATTCACTGGCTCTTATGCACAGTTATTTATATATGTCAACTCTCACATGTACTGTGTTTTACATATGTACTTACTTTGACATGTAGCACTGAGATATCCATTCACTCACCAATACACTCATGCACACAGTCAACCGCCCATACAGCTGTTTCCTCATGCACTTTTGAAACCATACATCTAGTGAATCAACTGCTCACACATCTATGCACAGAGTCATACACCTCCCAGCCACACACACTCAGTCTCCCATACAAATACTTGGGCAACCAATCAATAACCCATATAGTTACTCATATAGCTACTTATCAACACATGCAACAGTTTACAGAACAACAGACATAATGATGCACAAATTAAGACAGTTTAGTCACTATCCCATGCTCTCAGTGAGACACATTTAATCACTCACTCATACAGTCAGTCATGCACCTACTAAATCCTTCATCCAGACACTTATACATCCACTCATTCTTCAATATGTAAGACATATTTTAACTTTACAGAAACATACAGTCACTGGATGTTGTCATCAGTGATGTCATCAGTGATGTCATTTGAGATGTCATCAGTGATGTCATCAGTGATGTCACTGACCATGTCATGAATGATGTAATATGTGACATCATCAGCAGTGGATTGCGGGTGCGCGATATATAGTTAGTGCAACTAAGTATATATGGAATTTCAATGGTTTGTGTAAGTAAAATAAGGTTTTGTAAATGCAAATTCCTAACTATATATGGTCTATAACCTATGGTTTTTTCAGTGAATTTTCAAGGTTTTGTAAATGCTAATTCCTAACTATATATGGTCTATAACCTATGGTTTTTTCAGTGAATTTTCAAGGTTTTGTAAATGCTAATTCCTAACTATATATGGTCTATAGCCTATGGTTTTTTCAGTGAATATATATATATACATACATATATAAACATATATCATCTGTATATCTATATAAATACAAACATAAATGCATGCATACATATACTTATATGCATACAGATGCATGTTATTTACATGAAAGTTGAAAAAACACTAATTAAAGCAAAGCTAAAAAGCCACCTCATTACAAACAGAATGGCTTTAACTTAAACGAGGGCGAGATCTATTGCATTTTCAATGCTTGTTTACTTTGGTTCCATCAAGAAGGCATTCAGATGTGTCACACATTTGCCATAAATTCTGAATGTTAGCACTCTAGTTGCACATTAGATCACTGTAGTAAAGCTACTGCTCACCAGGGACGTCTGCTGCTGGTATTCAAAGTGCATGTTTCAGTCTGCATGTCAGAATTTTTTTTAATGAAATAGAAGAGGATTTGAGAAGTCACTCAAAATGATCCCTAATTTTTCTTTCTGAAGCACTAATCATACTTTCTATGGCAAAATTAACCCCCTCATGCTGTTCCTTTTTAAATTGAGTGTTTTCAGACTTACCACTTCATTCCAATCAAGATGGCTTCTGGTGTGCCATACTTTTGTCATAAGTAAGACTGTTAGCGCTCTAGTTGTTCTTTAGAACACTCTGGGACATTCTGTCATTGGGCTATACTTGGGCTACATCTGGGTGATATTTGGGCTACATTTGGGCTCTTTTGTCTCTGGTGGCCATTTTGGGAGACTGCATGTCAGAATTTTTTAATGAAATAGAAGAGGATTTGAAAAGTCACTCAAAATGTGCCCTAATTTTTCTTTCTGCAGCACTAATAATACCTTCTATTGCATAATATACCCCCTCATTTTGTTCCTTTTTAAATTAAATGTTTTAAGAGTTACCACTTTATTCCCATCACGATGGCTCCAGGTGTGCTATACCTTTGTAATAAGTAGGACTGTTAGCGCTCTAGTTGTTCTTTAGAACACTCTGGGACATTCTGTCATTGGGCTATACTTGGGCTACATCTGGGTGATATTTGGGCTACATTTGGGCTCTTTTGTCTCTGGTGGCCATTTTGGGAGACTGCATGTCAGAATGTTTTAATGAAATAGAAAAGGATTTGAGAAGTCACTCAAAATGTGCCCTAATTTTTCATTCTGCAGCACTAATCATACTTTCTATGGCAAAATATACCCCCTCATGTTGTTTCTTTTTAAATTAAATGTTTTAAGAGTTACCACTTTATTCCAATCAAGATGGCTTCAGGTGTGCCATACCTTTGTAATAAGTAGGACTGTTAGCGCTCTAGTTGTTCTTTAGAACACTCTAGGAGGCTGCAGTAGAACACAAAGGAATCAACTGACAGTCTCTGTCCTTGTTGGATGTACATGTTTTACTGAGAATGTCAGACTTCATTTTCACATGACTGAGAAAGATAATGTGAATTTACAGAAAATATGCTTTCAGTTTAGCTTATAGATCCCCTTCCAAACCACTGTGGGAAAATCATGAGATATTAGTTTTCTTTCAAACAATATTCATGATATCACAGCAGAAGGTTTTTTCACATGGTAAAATCACCTTAGAACCCACCACAATTCCTAAAACGAGTATGGTACCATCAACAAATGATTTATAATGTAACTAAAGTCCTAAAACCCTCTATTAACTACAATGCTTTTTAATGAGGTGCTATCATGTATATTGGTCCCAAGATGGCTGCCAACACTTCTTGGATGAAGTGCTGACAGCCAATCAGATCAGATGTGTGGTTAGGCTCCGCCCAGATATATATCTTTTTTTTAACCTAAATTACTCAAAATCCACTGGAGCACATATATTGAGACCTAGCAAAGGCACATCGGGCTAACAGTCCCTACAATTTTGCCAAGTTTCGTGCAAATCCATTCAGCCGTTCGAGCTAAAAGTGAGGCCAACCGCCCTATAGAAATTAACATGGGAAAAACGCGTTTTGGGACCCCCCTTTTTTCTCGGCCCCCCTTAATGAAACCCCCCCCCAAATTGTCAGGGGCTGCTCAGAAACAAAATGTTCAATTTTCCTGAAAATTTCAGCCAATTCCGTCCACAAACGCCAAAGTTATTAGACATAGAATTTTCAAAAATCCCATAGAGAAAAAATCCTAACTATATATACCTACTGGCGACCGCCAGTAGGTAATATATATATATATACAACAGTTTCACCAATGAGGAGATGCCACACAAAAAAAGCTTGAGGGCTTTTAATGGTGGAACATCAGAGCAGCAGAGAAACAGTGTCACATTCAATTTGTAAAAGCCCAACGCGTTCCGAGAACTCCACGTGCTCTCGTTCACAGCCAGAGTGTAATTGAGCATAGCGGCAATTACGAAGGACCAAATATTTACTTAAATGTCCTGCCCTCGTGGGCGTATTCACTCAGGCATTATGGTTCTTGTGGTTCCTTCGGTAGTAAAAGCCCCAGTGGGTGCTGTTTTGCATGAAGTAACTCCAAGTATTACCACAGTGGGTTGAATGGGGGCTGAGTATCTCACTGAGCTGTTTGGTGTACATCCCTCAACACGGCCCTTTCGTTCCGCTGTGCCTGGAGGTTTCCGAACACTGGTTCTGTGCGCTCCACGGCAGGGCATCTTCGCGACCTGGGCCAGGCTGCCTTCATATCCACACAACAGTTTGCCCAATGAGGAGATGCCACGCAACGAAAGCTTGAGTGCCTTTAATGGAGGAACATCAGAGCAGTAGAGAAACGGTGTCCCCCTCAAGTAGTAAAAGCCCAACGCGTTTCGAGCACTCCATGTTCTCTTGTTCACGGGCAGAGACTAAATGAGCGGAGCGGCAATTACGAAGACCATATATTTGATAAAAAGTCCCTCCCTCAGGCATTTTGGTTCTCGTGGTTCCTTCGGAAGTATAAGCTCCAGTGGGTGCCGTTTTCATGAAGTAACTCCAATTATTTCCCCAGTGGGTTGAATGGGGGCTGAGCATATCACTGTGCTGATTAGTGTACATCCCTCAACATGGCCCTTTCGTTCCGCTGTGTCTGGAGGTTTCCAAACACTGGTTCCGGGCGCTCCACGGCAGGGCATCTCCGCGACCTGGGCCAGACTGCCTTCATATCCACACCACAGTGTGCCCACTGAGGAGATGCCACACAACGAAAGCTTGAGTGGCTTTAATGGAGGAGCATCAGAGAAACAGTGTCCCCCTCAAGTACTAACCAAAGGCAAACTATCACGTTGGGACCTTTGAGATCAAAGGAGAAATTGCTTAAATTTGGTGTCCCCCAGGGATCATCACTAAACCGGGGTGCTGACGGTGCAGGAAAATGCAATCTTCCTCCCGCGACTAGCAGTCCCCACGCCTGCCATATTTTCTGCCCGTTGCGGTGAGATGATAATCGCCAACTAAATGCGCCCGCCACCGCAGCGGTGGGAGCCAATGAACACTCTCCGCCGTGCGGAATGACATCTCGACCGCCGTACAAATCAGGATGCCCCAAAAAGCCAGCCACACTGCACCGGAGAATCCGCCCTACCAGAGACAGTGGAAACACCACAGAGGAGCCAGTGCAACCAGATTCATGGTCCCTGCCACTCTGTCCCGACCAAAATGGATCCAGCCTTACACATTTTCCCTGCGCTGTATGTGATACACTACCAGCAAATCATGGACCGGCGCGGCCGCCACCGCAGGTACGCAATGACACAACTCTGCCCACAAACACACCACATAACTACAGAGCTCACATAGGGTTCAGGTCCACACCACATACCCTGGTGGGGGCAGGAACACATCGACAAGTGCACACATTCACCCCTCCGCATCCAGGTCACCCATCTACCGAAATCTTGCTGTAATGTCCCGGTCACATCACTGCAGCGGTGAAGCTGCAGGAAAATATGCGCAGAATGCAGAAAGGCAGGGCCTGCACCAGGCCTGGGCAATGTACAAAGACCATAGGGCCAAACCTCCACAAACCAGCCCACCCCGAAGGAACATGTCAGGTGCCTCACCTGCACCACACACACAAAACAACTAGGGAAGCAGCCTCAGCAGGCAGGGTTGCAAAGGAACACACAGCACAGAAACGCATGGCCAGGGCAACCCCCACACCACACCTACACTACACACACAGCAACAAAACTGACTCCAAGCACAAAATCAACACTTATACAGAATAGAACCAAACACTCAACTGGATACACAGCCTGTCAAGTCTCACAGACATACCCCACACTGAAACACAGCCACATACACAGACCACATGTCACCAGCAATGTACGTTAACAAATAGGAAAGCAAAAGTGATGTGCACACCAATGGAAGGCCAGGGAGCCAACCCATAAGCATTTTTACAGCACATGTAAGATAATGAACATATGACAACACCCTTACCCCATCAAACCGCACATGGCTGCTACACTGATTGAAATTAAACCACAGCCTCCCCATTTGCAACTACTCAGGGAGACATCAAGGCAAACCATGTATAGGCTCAAGAATGAAAGGAAGTCTCTAAAGTCAAAGAGACAACAGCCACACATCTGCATCCATCTACTTGATAGGTGTGGGTCAGCAGCACCACACACAGGGCCCATTTACAAACTCCATAATTGTCAAACACAAGAAGTATCCTCCACACATACCCCCCAACCACACATGCATGACACAACACCAGTGTCAAACACGCAGAAGGGTGGCAATAATGACCAGTCAATACTGTAGTGTAGTTCCTATTTTCCCAATAGGCTCTGCGCATTGGAATAACATAAACGATAGTTTAGACGTAGGACTGAGGTCGACTAGGTCTCTATTGAATATGTTAGACTTAATTAGGTTTGCCAGCTAGCTCAGAGGTCACTAGAAACTATCTCGAATGAACAGGGAGGAGTTAACTTCCCTGATTAGACAAGAAGGGATTAGCTTCTGACAACCGCATAAACATGACAACTTTGCTCCCCCAGAATAAGGAGTATATCTCCAGAGTCGTGTGAAAACAATAGTTAGCTATTTCACTCAGTCAATCGTGCATACTTAGTTTCACCAGAGTGCAGAGAAATAGAGAGACAGGCGTTTTCAATAAAAGGTGTTATTTATTGAGAAGTCTTCTTTCTCATGCAAGAGAAGTGAATTGCTACAATTGCAATACTTGTCATAAAGTAAAGTGCGTACAGTAAAAGGAGTATTATGAAATAATACTGTAAAAGCATTGATATGGTTTCAGAGCCATATGATACTTAAAATGTATAAAATATATACAATTACATACAATGATAAAAGTTGACTAAATGTGCTCAACTGATGTTTCTAACTACACCTAACCCAGTGTACCTAACCTAAGCCTAGTACGTGGGAAGGAGTAAAGGAGTTTTTAAGTTAAGTTAGTTTTGCCAAGAATCTGACTCAAGAATTCTCTAAGGATCTAATCAGCTCTGTACCTTGGTTTTAGAATGTAGGAGGTCTTGTATCTCGCTCTCAGGACTCGATCTCCCAGTAACCCGCAAGGGTGACTGGAAACACTGGAGCTGGATTTTCTCAGCAGGAGAAAAAAACTGCGTCTTTCTCAGTGGGTCAAATGGAGGGACGGCTTCCTCGGCACTCGCATCAGCTGGGCTTTGGATAAGTAGATAGCTGCTCTGCTCCAAGCCACAGTGTGTTGCTTAAGGCAAACGCGGGTATATTTATACCTGGAAGGTGCGGTGTTTGACGTAAGGTTGGACATAAGACGTCAATAAAAGATGTCACTAAGAATTGGCCGTTCTTTCGGACTCGCAGGAGTTCTAGGACAAATCAAAACAAAAGCATGGGGAATTCCTAGGTTGCTGGAGGTTTGGTTTGTTGAAAGAACTCGTTGTACTTTCTAGGAGTCTAAGGAAGTAGCCATGCCGTATTTGGACTGCATTGGCTATGACTAAATATGGATATGATTCTTATGCCTTTATAAGGATATGATTTGTTATAACCACATAAGGGCATAAATCGGGATTATTTAATTAGGGTCCTAGATACGTTCACAACACCCACTCCACATAAAATGTCCATCATTACTAAATACTAAGCAATATATAAACATATAGGTATGCATGTGTTTTCCAGCCCACCCCAAAATACATCAAATGCATTTGAAATGGAATAGATACACGAAAATGAGTATTATACTGTTCGCTTTCAAGCAGTGGTATCCTTCAGATAATGCAAATATAAATATCAGCTGAATGAATTGCGAAAATTACATTTATGAAATTACTCTCAATACAGAAGACAAGGTCGAGACCATTTCATCACATATTTATACAAGATTGTACATGTGCTAGAGTTTGATTCAAAATATTGTCTCTAGAGTCTCTAAAAATAGAAGTTCTGTTCTTTAAGAATAGTTCTACTTTAAGCAGAGTACCATGTGCCAAAAAAAGGGTAAATATTTTGGAAATTGAGAAAAAAAAATTCACTTTCATGGGAAAAAAAATAGTTCCAAGTGTTGTTTATAAAAACTGAAGGCCGAATTCAGAGTTCAGGGAACGCTGTGTGCTCGCGGTTTCAAAAGTTATTCTCGTTGTTAGGAGAGAACATCAAATCAGATAGGCTGTTGAAAAATTCCTCTACTACAGTAGGTGAAAGTTCTACCAAGTTTGAAAAAGCTGCTATAGTGCATATGTGAGATGTATTGCTATCATCGATGTCAGGATCAGCAATGTTCACAGAAGGTTGTACCTGTGTGGTGCCGCTTTCATCTCGTACTTCACCGCCACCTAATCGTAATGGTGAAGTCTCAACGAATGCCGTCATCAGAATCGGTAGCCGCTGGGGACAACACGTTGCATGAGTCGTTACCAGACCGAGCAAAGTATCGATATCCATTGGTACTGCTGATGGTAGTGTAAGACAGACGTCCAAAACACATTCTTCTCCGCATAGCAGACATCGAAGCACAGGTAAGATGCAATCTTGCCAGATTGGTCTGAATGAGAGAAACCAGGTAGTATTCAGATCTCTTAGCCGGGCCAATCCGAGGACCTTAGTGATACGGTCTCGGTATCGTATTGCTAGGATCGTTTCTCCAATCGTAGCCTGAGTTTTGTCTGTGACTTGGCTTGCCAAATCGGAGCAGAAGGAACAAAAATAAAATTCCTGCTACGAGTCTCAAAATAAGAGGCAGGCCGCCGAATAGCGAATGCACAAAATTCGGGAAGATGCCCAGAACTGTTTCAAAGGGTGCTAACAGTCCCGAGAAAATTGTCTTAAATACATGTGCGATGCCACTGGTATCTGACATGTTGAAAATTTGGCTTAACATTTCTACGAAATGCACGGGGCAATTTGTCGATAATAGGGTATGTATCTCTGCCGCTGTCCTTGCAGCTTGCAGGTCATACGTCTCTTTGGACGAGGTTAAAGGCACAGTTGTCTGTAAAAGAATAGACTTCATTCTGCTTAAAGTATCAATTTGAATAGAAGAGATATTCACAGAAGGCCATAATGCTGCCTCCATGTCTGGATTGCTGTTTGGATACAATACTTGCATACAACAAAGGACCCTGGAAGTAACGCTCACGAGATAGGGTTTTCCTGGCATCATGCCACAACAGCTGTGGTCACTTAATATAACGTAGGTACCGTTGGAAAGTTGTCTGAAAAAGGGCTCTATCTGTGTAGCTGGGGTGCCGTGCAGATGAGATGAAAGGTTGTTTGATGAACCTTCGCAGGCTCCATCCAAGTTTATACCTTGACATAGAAGTGTACCGCTCAGTGATGTTTTACAATTATTACCACTAAGAAATACCTCTTTCTTGCCCCCACTCCAACATCTATGTGTATAAGGTAAATTCCAGGTGGATTTGATGTATCCTTTACCCAACCTTTCAAACAGGCCTGCTGGTATATACTTTTGGCAGTATTGAAACTGAAAAGTTGTTATCGGGATTGTAATGGTGCCTTGTATTATCCATTCAATGACAGGTCTTTCTGACATTGTCAGTGGTAATCTCTCAGGTTTTTCAACGCTCAGCACCGTACAGTCTGATCCTTTTTGTGCCAACGAGATTTGTCTATCAGTAAGGTGAAAGATAGAAAATAATTACGTTATGTTGATTAGACGCCATGGCAAGTGACCTGAACGCAGGCTTTGTAATGTCCAGCCTAGCTGTACAATAGAACGCAATTTGGACTGACCATGTTGTAACATTATCATATCCTGTTCTATTATATCAATAGCAGATGATACAATGCTGTCCAGTGAATAGATTCTGGAGGACAGAGTCATTAACCCATTGTTCACTACAAAAAGTATTTTTTCCAATTTAATACGATCAATTTCTCGTATTTTTTCTGCAGTTACAATTTGATTTAATTTCCAAGCTTCATTGTAAGCTGCGTATATACCGGCGTATATGAAAAGTTTTTGACGCTGTTTGCGAGGTCCCAGTACGAAATCTTGCAAGTCAGCACCTTCTTTAAGTAAAGTTAAGTGCTGCTTAATTTCGGGAAGTATGGATTACTGTAGCCAGTCTAGGCATAGTTTCCCTACACTGTATGTTGTAACTATCCCTGGATGTTGTCTTTGGGAATATCTTGGGTCTGGCCTATTCTGTTTGAAACCCTGTACTTTGTTCAGGAATCTATCTTGACAGTTATTAGTGTCTAAGGGCCAGATCAACCATTTGTTCCAATCAGGAATTGTTCAGTTTTGTTTTAAAATATAGGCCACGTATAACCCCTCATTTGCAGTGGTGTTTCTATCAGGCATAGGCTTTGGTATAGACGGGTTGTTTAAATCTTTTATCAGGCTAAACCAAGACAGGTTGTTTGCTGAATTGTGTTATTCAGGAACATTATTTGTTCTGGGATCATGCAGGCTCTAAACAATGCTTCTAAACCTTGTAACTGCCATTCTATTGTACCCCAGATGGTTTTGTCTCAATGTTGTTTTTCCAAAATTCAAAACCAAATGTTGACATTTTTTTATAAAATTTTTCAGAATAAATCAGTTTAGTATTTGTCAACATGTTTTTCATTCCTGTCTTATTTAACACTTTGAAATAGAATGTTTCAGGATCAGTGACATTAAACCATGAGAAGTATGGGAAAGTCTCATAAAATGTTTTTGAACTGCCTTTTGGCGGAGTTGGACAATGTTCCCATTGATTATAACTGAAAACATTTTTAGGATTTGCAGATTTATGCAGATAATAATGCCCAAAGTGATTGTAACAATACATTTTCTCATAATTCGACGAACCCTGTAAATAATCATGGGCCATATGTAGGTAAATGGCATTTACCGAATCGTAAATACCGAATTTTACCGATTGGATATTTACAATTCGTTAAATTCCATGTAGGTAATAATTCTTTAAAAATTACCGAATTGGTAATATTCGGGAATTACCGAATCGGTATTTACCGATTCGGTAATTGCCATTGATTCCTATGGGCATTGAGGCCTATATGAATTAATGGCAATTACCGAATCGGTAAATACTGATTCGGTAAATTTACCGATTTGTCAAGGGGGACAGGGTGTTACTTTGACACCCTGTTGCACCCCTGATTCTGGCTTGTGTGCAATGTGACACACATACATGCCCTTAGGGCATGTATGTGTGCCACATGGCACAGGTGTACATGCACAGATGTGCATGTACACAGAAATTCGTTATTTACCATGCCATTGTATTTCATGGTAAATATCGAATTTCTAAGGGCCTGTGGCACTGTTTCCAGTGCCACCTACATCCCATATTACCGATTCTGCACATTTACCGATTTGGTAATTTACCAATTCAGTAAAATTACCGATTCGGTAAATATACAGAATCGGTAATTATCTGGCCCCCTACATCTGAAACTACAAATACCAGTCGGTAACGGCCGAAATCGGCCGTTACCGACCGGTATTTGTCCACCTACATATGGCCCCATGTTCTGTAAATTTTGCTGACATTTCTAAATCTGACATCATATTATTAATATTTTCAAAGTCCCAATCATCAGAGAAAGTACTAGGTGATACAAAGTCACTTAAAGAAATCTTGAATTGGTGTGGATATTTCAAGAGCTCAACCGGGCCATAGATTTCATAATCAGTTTTGTCCCATGCTATACCACCAGGTATAGGCTTTGCTGTGATGTTGACTGATGACAGTTCTCTTTTTTCGATGTGTGAGGATCTGCGTGGTTTCAGGACCAAGTTGATGTTCTGATTTGCTGTGTCCATTGTACTATATTTTCCATCAATAAGTCTACCCAAACTTAAAATCAAGATGAGCCATAGAAGGAGGAAAAGTACACCTAACACAATCCATAATTTAATCAATGGTGAGGTTAGATATGTTTCTCTGAGTTGGTGAAAGAGCTCTGTGATTTTATTTTTGAAAGTTTTTGTTGCTGGCTTGTCTCCATGTTCACTTGGTTCATCGGAAAAGTCATCAAAATTGATAAAGTAGCCAGATGCAGTTCTGTCAATTGGTGGGATTGCTTCCGGATTTCCATAGATTTTTGCATTTTCTTTTGTTACATTTGTATAGTCCGAGGCTACATCGTTGTAGACTGGTGTTTCTTGATGAACTGTTGCAATTTATGTTTCAAGAGGCACAAGTTCCATGGCTTTGTTGCATAGTCTTTTTTTAATCACTGTAGGTTTGTCAAATGTGATTAGTCTCTCAGTTTGAACCTCTTGGATTGTAGCAAGATTTGGTCTTCTGCTATTTCTTGGGAGTCCACTGGGCCTACTACTTATTGTTGGCCACATGATTGCGGTTTCACCAGGTCGATTGATACAACTCGGTTCTCCTTTTTACCAGCAAGGGGCAGTAGTACAACTGATCTTGTTCCGCTGACATCTAAGACAGGTACTGCTTTTCTGTAAGAAGGCCCAAATTCCTTCTTGACCGCGATCTTTTCTCTGACCAGATCCCCAATCTTTGGAATCCAGACAGGTCTTGCTGGGACAGGTGGCTTTTCTTCAGTGGTAGTTGGCTTTAGCTTTTCGTTACTCAGACTTTTTCTTGTTTCATTTAAGTCCTGTAAAACAGCCAAATGATCTTTGATATCTGAAGTCTAACAATCCAAGTCCTGGATGATCATTCTAGTACCAAATAAAAGTTTGAACGGACTGATACCTCCTAGAGAATTTCTTGGCATATTATTTAAGACTACGTTGGACACTTATTAGATGTTTGACCCACCCGTCACCCGAACCTAATACCCTCGCTGTTATAGATTGCTTTATGTCCCGGTTTTTTCTCTCCACTACCGCATTTCCCTCGGGATGGAATGGACTAGAATACCGCATGATGGCCATGGCCTATTTGTAAGCCAGAGAGCTAAACACAGGACCCTGGTCAGAATGTAGCATGCCAATTGCGTATGTGCCGATAAAGACTCGCAAATCTTTTATAACAGTTCTGGCGTCAGCCGAGCACTGGGGCCACATCCAAACGAATCTCGTCATAATATTTATGGGTCCGCATTTGTCCGGTCGGACGTCTGCGTGTAGACAGTCTAATGCTGTCTAACAGAGGTGTCTAGGCTGGTATCTGGTCCGGCTCACAACTACGATCTCTATTGCAGTCCTGACAGTCTATTGCAAAGTTATAAGCATGCACACTCATTCCCGGCCATCAGTATTGTGATTGAAATTCTATTAGGGATTTCAGGATCTCTTGGTGCCTCAGACCCAATCCCATGTGTGCTTCTTGTATCAAGAAGACTCTCCGGTTCGTGTTTGGAATTACTCTATCCCCCACTCCAGGGATTTAAGCAAACGGAACGGAGTTCGCATCAATTATGTATGTATTGCCGAGTGGATAGTTTAGAGGTAACGCCGCATGATTGCCTTCCATTGAGTCTTTTACTGCAAGCAGCGTTTCGCCATCTATTTGTTTTTTCGTACGCTTTTTTGTGGCTACGGAAGCCGAGTGATCAGCTGCCGCTGTGGCTTTGTCAGCCAATGAATTCCCTGCAACGTGAACGCCATCACGTTGAAGACTCTGCGTATGTATCACGTGAGTCTTTTGTAGTTCTTTCTGCAAAAGAACTACTTGTTCCCATAGTTTTTTATGCTTTACTGTGGCACCTGTCTCATCTTTGTAACCGTTTTTTATCCAGGTCTGCATGGAATTATTGTAAGATCGGACGCAGTAATGCGAATCGCACACTATTAGTGTTGGGAATTCGTGATCTGCATTTTCAAGAGCCATCTTTAAAGATCTTATTTCAGCTCACTGAGCTGTACAGTTTCTGAGAGATTCAGTTTTAGTGACCATCGGTCTGAATTTACCTAAGCGCCAGCGACCTTTAACAATCGCGCACGCTGCATTGTAAATCTGTTTTTCCACAACGTAGTGTTGTGCAAATCTGTCTGTGTGGATTACACAGGTGTACTTTTCGAGAGGCAGAATTTCGATCGGCAGAGGACATTCATTTTCATATTCCAGATATTCTATTTTTTTCATTTTTGGATCAAATGCGTGTGTCACGTCTTCTGTTGCAAGAGAAGTTTCCCATTTTATCCATTTTGGATCTAGAGCTTTAGCATTAAGATTGCCTGGTATTGCTACCGCCTCAAGGGCTGATACTGCTGTTAAAACAGATATCCTTTTCCCTTGGGCTAGGGCTCTTTCTTTTGCTACAGTAGTTTGAACCGCAGTTAGAATTTTTTCAGTACAACTGAATTTCATTTCAGCTTGTGTGTACAAATGTGATTTGTAAGCTATTGGTACGTGTCTCCCTCATTAGAGGTCAGGTATGTGAATCCGCATCTTCCTGGGATGACTCGGATTACAAGGTTGCGTTCGTTTGCGTGTGTTTGCAGTTTTGTTTTAGTTAACATGTCTGTCTGTAATGATCTTAGAATTTCTGTGTATTTTTGAGTCCAATTAATTGGTTTAAATTCAAGTTTTATTAGTTCGTAGAGAGGTTTAACCCTTTCTGCATAATTTAGAATGTATGTTCTTCCGAAATTCAGGAAACCTAGTATTGATTGTAAGTTCTTCAGCGTTTTTGGAGCTTGGAGTACTGCACACTTCTCTAAGAAGTTGTCTGCTAGGCTTTTGTCTTCACTTGATAATTCATATCCTAAAAATAGGACAGTTAGATGGCAAATTCGTAATATTTAAAAGTTAAATTGGTACCCTTCATCTGCGAACCCAAGTATTATGGTGTTCACTATTTTCAAGTGAGTCTCCAGGTCATCGTCTGTAAGATAGATGTTATCGACATAGAATAATGCCTCATCACCATACATTTGTAGTAACTCTGTTACCCTGGCTGAAAATAATCCTGGGCTATTCTTGAATCCCTGTGGGAGACGACAACATTGTTTTTGGGTCCCCATGCTGGAGAAATCGGTCAAATATCTGCTTTCAGTTGCTATGTTTTGACAGAAGAAGCCATTTGAAATATCTAATGTCGTTTTATATTTCTTGCGCACAATGTTATTCATTAGTGCTGCACTGTGTGAGTTTTGTACTGCAAAAGTTTTACAGCAGGAGTTTAGATGTCTGTAGTCCAAAACTAGATGATATGAATTGTCTGGCTTGGAGACAGGAAACAAAGGAGTGTTCATTTGTGAGGTGCATGTTTCAATCACCCCCTGTTATTCAAGTTGATCTAAAATTTCTTATACTTCTTTTTTAGCTTCTTGCTTAACAGGATACTGCCTCTGTGCAGTAGGTTGATTTTTAACTGAATTTTATGGTGGGGAGAATCCTCATACCATCCTACATGATATTTATATAATGCAGGGGCTTGGGCCACTGCCCACTTTCTAGCAAGTGTGTATTTCTTATTAATTGGAATGTGATTCAAGAAGGCAGGCATAATCATTTCTTAGCCATGTGGGCACTCCCTGACAAACTCTGGTGGCCCGTCCTTTTCTGCTAGAAGGATATCATAGCCTTTAGATAGGTTCTCCCAAAACAGACCTTTTATTTTCCTAGTTTTATCTCCCTCTATACGTAATGTTATTTCATATAGTTTATGGGGCACGCTCACTCGGGTGTATGCAGTTTCCACTTGAATGTATTCATTCGTGTCCACTGTCCCCAGAAGATTCATCAGGATCTTGCGAGCTATGCTCACTTCTGCTGCGCTGTCTAGCATTGTCTGGGCCCACTCTCCGTTTTTCAGTTGTGTCCTCAGAACTCTCGGCATGTTTTATTTTAATACTGGCTACCTTCTTTCTGGGAAATTGTAATTTTTTACTTTGATGAACAGGTTCCTTGTCTTTGGACTTGACGTGCTCTTCTTTATGTTCTGACCGTCCTCTTCTTTCTGATTTCTTTGATGAAGTCTGAAAAGATCGAGAGGGACGTGCATCAATATCTTGATATCTGTCAGGTTTTCTCAAATCGTCCCTATTTCTAAGGTTGTATCTTTTTTCAGAGGGCTACCTTTGGGGAGACTTGCCCTCCCCCCCGTTATGGAGATTTATCTCTTCATTGGGGAGACCTTCCTCTGGTCTGAAACTGTTTTTCTCTGGGAGTGGTTTGTTTATTACCCTTCCACTTCTTCTTTTGAGAATTGAGATTATTTTTAATAAAAGTTGTCATATAGATGCTGCTTTTCTATATACTGTGTTAAGTTAGCATGAGTTTATTAAATGTTTAAACGACATATGTTCCTTTGACTTCAGTTTGCACACGACACATAATTGTTATTGTAGCTTTCAACCTAGACGAAAGATGTGATTTATTTGAGAATAATATGTTATTGCTCTGATATCAGTCGTGCTTGGTACACTGTCTGAACAGTTAGTGCTAAACCCTCTAAGAATAAACTAACACAAGGTTGCTGGGAGCTCTGATCCTCGTACCACTAGGCATAACACAAATATAGTTGCTGCCAACATTGGGCTCTAAGCGGGTTTAAGATAGAGTTACTGAGAATGCAAAAACACACTTGATGGCGCTTCGCATGCAGAGAGCTGGTAGCTGATGATGTGATCTTCTCCTACTGACATTTAGAGGTATGGGCCCGCCCTGCTAAAACCCAAATGAGACCTTCTTAGATATAATATAGTATGCTAAATAGGGTGCGCGAAATATAGGTGATACAGATTTCTATTGATTTTTGCATTATAATATGCTATCACCGTTTGCTTACTATGGATTAGTGACTATGCTGATAACTCTGATTTTTATAATATGTATTCTGGTATTATATAAGATACTGCGTTTGAGAACCTTGCATTGAATAATAAATATTTCAAAATTGCACGTGTCTTCTTTTACTCCCCGTTCTGGTTTGAAATGATTATAGAGCGAAAGAGTGTTCATGTGTTCCACGATACCTGAGGTAACCTAAGTTCATGTTCTGGTTTGTCTAAGTCATTGGGAGTTTGTTATGACCAATGAGACACTGTAGCTAGTTCGGTAAGGGGATTTTGGATACTAAGGTGAGTTTTGGGTCACCCTAATTCACCAAGGTTCCAGGTCTCTATGCACAGTTCTGTGGGAGAACGGAAACCCTGCTACATGGCGCCCAACGTTGTTGGCCTTATATCATGACACTCGAGTAGTATATCATTCAAACCTTAACCCCTTCATTCCCGTTTCCGGAAAACGGTGGTGTTGGAAAAACCTACCTATTTTTGAAATAGGTCTTTTCAAGCTTGAATCTATCTAAAACGGTTTCCTAAAATTACTACCCAGTTGTGCTACAAAGTAATCTTTGTTTTTTCAATTTCCTGTGCAGTCATGGCACAAGCCGTGGACATTCCGCTGCAGAGTCGCATTGCGGTGCGTGATCATTTGCGGGCTTATGATGTTCCTGTGGAAGGCTTGGCTGTGGTTCTGGTGGTGAGTGCAGAACATGCTCACCCTTACGAACTGTTTTATTCGTGGGTGACATTTCCGGCAGTGGACGCAAATTCTGGTGTGTTCCACTCGTACACTGCGTCACCTGTACCAGCTGAATATGCTCCATACAGAGCACACGAAGTACCTATTGATGTTTGGCAGCATGGAGTTTGGTTTGGTGGCGCCCTACCCCACTCTTTAACCGCTCCGAGATTAGGTCCTTTGTCCATTCCGGGCGCAAATTGGCCTGCTTTGGCTGGATTTACTCCTCACCCTAATCACAGCACTTGTAACTTAGGTGAACTTAGGCAACTTCATGTAGTCGCTATTGCCGTGATTAGAGCCCTTGTACATTACACGAGTCGTAATGTTCAAGGTGCAGCCCCTAGAGGTGCAGCCCTTCCGGCAGGGCAGGCTGGTTTGAAAATCAGTCCTGTCATGATAAATTCCGTAATGGGCAGAAAGCCCCAGGATAAGGATGATTTTCCTTTCTGGCTTGCCGAGAAATTTGACCAGCTGGAAGCGGTATTTCCGAATACGACTCCTGGTGAAAAACACCGGATTCTAACGCTTAGCTTCCCGAAGGATTTAGCCCCTGAGCTTTGTGACTGTGAGTCTTGGGGTAAGACTTTTGCAGCGGTCTATTCGAGGTGCTATGGCACCCCGTCTATGTCCAATCTGTCTACGGTCCTTAAAAGTGTTCAAGATGACCACGGACCGGAGTCTGCGGTTCAATTGGGTATGCGGCTGTGTGGCACCTTTGATGTGGTTTGCGATCTGATCCTTGCAAATGTCAAGGGAGATGCAGTGAACTTTCAGGTGGCTAACGCATTAAAGGCGGTTCCCGATCCCGAAAAACCCAGTCAGTTAGCGAGGATAATTGTGGCGGCTTATAAAACGGTTGGCCGCAATGCCAAGGGTCTTAAGCCTTTTTCTGATAAAGAGAAGAAGCAGCCCCAGGGACAAACTTCGGCAGCGGCGGTTCAACCCAATACCAATAAAAAACAAAATTGGCCTAAAAAACAGAATCAGGGTAAGCAACAGCAACAACAGGCTCAGACATCTCGCCCTGCGTCTCCCTTGCCTGCGCAGTCGGAACGTGTTTATGATTTGCGCGACCGCGCGATGATTAAATCTCCTGATCGGTTTCAGGCTTCTGACCAACGCTCTCCTCGTTCCTTTCAGGACTCATCGGCTCCATCAACCGGTGGTGGGGGGGGCGGCAGGGGCCGGGATGGCCAGCAAGGACGTGGTCAGCCCCGCCCGCACAACGGTGCAGACAAGCAGGAGGGCTCTACGCCTCAGAGACCGCAGTTTGCCAAGAAAAAAGTCGCAGCCTTAACTGCGCATCGATATGCCCCAGATTGTGAGAACACCGGCTTCGGAATCTGACGTGGGCTCTGACCTTGCTGGACAGCGCGGCGGAGATTACCATAGGGAGAGAGGCCCTCCGTCCACTACTGAAAGTGACAGCGACTGACACTTATGTTGTGATTGAAACAGCTGATACAAGAGTTGCTCCCCCTGATGGACTTTTTGAAATTGTCCTGTTAATTGAAGGTGACATACAGCGTACCATAAAAGGGGTATTTCGGGAAAATCTTTCATCTACGTATGACATTTTGCTTTCGGAGGCTGACTGGCCCCCACCTTTTGTGCTTGCAGATCCTAGAGGGGAGGAGGTACTCCTCCCCAGTTTCGTGAACACTGTTTCGAGAGTGGAAGCGATGCACTTTGCAGAAGAGTGGGCTCTGGCGCTTGCACCGGCTGTGTACCGCAATCAGTGTGGCTGGGATAAATTGTCCCCAAGCCACGAGATACCTTTACGGTCTCAGCCGCAGCCTCAACCTCAATATCCCATACGACGTGAAGCCAAAGCTTCGGTCGCAGCGATCCTTGAACAATTGGAATATCAGGGTGTAATTGAAACATGTGTGTCACCGATGAATAACCCCCTTTTTACTGTAAACAAGCCGGACGGCTCTTATCGTTTTTGGTTTTGGATTACCGGCATTTAAACTCGCATTGCCGTAACTGTGCAGTACAGAATACTCACGGCTCTGCCCTTGTAAATAGTCTTGTGCGTAAGCGGTTCAAAACCACGCTTGACATTTCCAATGGTTTTTATGCCCATTCATTGGACGGTCTAAGTTCCCAATGGACTTCTTTCACATGCGGCGGTGTCCCAAAATTTTTTCGGAGTCTCCCAATGGGCTATAAGAATAGTCCTGGAGTATTTTCCGCCCGCATTGCCTCTCTGTTGGAGAGGGTCGACCCAGATGCTCGTTCCTATGTGGATGATATCTATCTCACAGACGAAGAACTTTGGGAGCATCTGTGTCGAGTGAACAGTATTATTTGTGACTTTGCAGACATGGGTTACAAGCTTAACTTTGCAAAGTCGCACATTGCAGAGTACACAGTGTTGTTTCTAGGTTATGAACTGAACAATGAAGGAAAAGGCTTGGCTCCTCACTTCCTGGAGGAATGCGCACAGTTACGCGCTCCGACAACACTGAAAAAATTACAATCTTTACTGGGCTTTTTGAATTTCGGGAGAACATACATTCCGGAATATGCCCAGCGTATCAAGCCCTTGTATGCTTTGATACAACCATCTTTTTCCAAATCATGCTGGCTGCCTGAGCATTCAGCTATTCTGCAGTCTTTGCAGGCTGATTTGCTCGCCTATGAATATTTACAGACTCGTGATAACCAGACCAACCTGGTGATAAGAATTGTCCCTGGGACGGTGGGTTTCACGTACCTAACTTTTAATGAAGGAGATACAGTACCTATGGCTTACAAGTCACACTTGTACACTTCGGCTGAAATGCGCTTTTCCACTGTGGAGAAAGTTTTGAGGGCTGTGCAGATGGCAATTCTCAAGGAACGTGCCCTGTCACAGGGAAAACACATGTTGGTTGTTACCCCGTGTCCTGCCTTGGAGGCAGTTATGAAAGCCAGTGTACCAAATTCCAAAGCTTTGCACCCTAGGTGGATTCAATGGGCTGAATCCTTGACATCCCAGGATGTCACGTTTATTTTTGACGCCACTTTACGGTCGCAGGAGTATTTACAGTATGAATTTGTTCATCCTGCTCCTTTAGCAATGCGGCCGTTGGAGGATTTCCATTGCATCATTTACACTGATGGTTCGGCGCAGGTTGCGCATGGCTCTAAACATGCCTACGTTTCCGCGTGCGCCATTGTGGTCGGTGCCATGGTGAACGAAGAGTTCCAGTCCAGTGTCGTGCACACGCAGACGCTTGGGGAATGCACCGCACAATTAGCAGAGCTTCGTGCTCTGATGCTTGCATTGGAGTACGCAGATCCTAGTGTGACGACTTTGATCGTAAGTGACTCTTACTACTGTGTCCAGTCTTACAATGAAAACTTGTTCTTTTGGATTCAGAATTAATTTTGTGATTCCAAAGGTAGCACAATAAAACATAAAATGATCTGGGTCCAAGTGGCGGAACTTAAAGAAAAGTTGCCACTCGTGTTTGTGATTCATACTCTTGGCCATCAGCGCGTGGGAGTTCACGCTGTCGGTAATTCGCTTGCTGAGGAAGCAGCGAAGTCAGCAGTATCAAAATACTTAGTTGCAGTAGTCACGCGGTCCAAAAGTAAGATTGATGATGACATCTTGGCAGCTGTTGCTGCCACTGAGAAGGGAGGTAAATATCCTGCGGGGTTCCCTTCAAAGTACACATACCACTTAAGTCCCGATAAGGTTCCTTATGTGAAAATTCCTGATGTTGGCGAACGTTTAATTCCCAACTCGGATCGCAGGGCTACTTTGATTACAGCGGCTCATGAAGGTGTGGCATCTGCGCATGCGGGCGTCCCAGCCAAGGTAACACAGCTACAACAGAGGTTCTGGTGGCGGGGACTGTACAAACAGACGTGCGATTATGTCCTTCAATGTGACATTTGCCAGCAGATTAAGCCTTCAACTGCTGCGCGTCCGCCTCAGATACAGTTGTACATTTCTAATAAACCACTGGGGTGCGTTTATTTAGATCACTGCGGTCCTTTTTCTTCTGATACTGCGTATAAGTACATCTTAGTAGCAGTTGATTCATGCACACTCTTTGTGTGGGTATGGCCCCATCGGAGCGCTGATTCACGGACTGTCATTAAGGATTTGCGAGTCTTCATAGGGATTTTTGCCTGTGGTACCTTCCATTCGGATCAGGGTCCGGCTTTCGCCTCTAAGGCATATAAGGATGCTATGGTTTCATTGGGGGTCCAAGTCAAGTTTTCGTCTCCGTACAGACCTGAGGGTAACAGTGTAGTGGAACAAATGAACCGTGACTTAAAGCAATCTTTGACAGCTCGAGTTATAGGCACTGGCAAAAACTGGTTGGGCCACCTCAATGGCGTGCAGCGTGCGCTTAATAATCTCCCTAGAAGGTCTCTGGGTGGGCGGACCCCATACTAAATGCTCTTTGGTATCAAGATGTATGTCCCTGACCTCGACGGTCTAGACTGCAAGGGACAGGCCGCGGTCTTTGACGTAGATGAACATTGCAATGTTTTACAGGATCTACAAAAGACCAGAGACAGTCTAGCTAACGAACATTTGCCCTCCACATCGGATGATGCGTTGCAGATCCCGGTAGTTGGCTGGCTACCCCAAGTTGGAGAACTGGTTTGAGAGGAGATCGATAACAAGAAAGAGTTTGGTCCCTCATATCGTGCACCGGTTCGAGCTCTTGGAGTGAAGGGCACGAGAACAGTCATATTACCACCACTTCCAGGTCGTAAGGAAAACAGATTTATCTCAATTGACAATGTCAAGACACACAGGGTGGCCGATTCTTCATAGCATGACACCGGCTGTATCCTGTTCTTCCATGGTGAGGCACTCTGTGCTGGCTATTACTTCTGGTGCAGAACTGGAGGTGTCCCTCAAGATGCCTGCTATTTCCAGTCCTTTATTAAATACTATTCCTGTTACTAACATTGATGAGCTGAACTACACCTATCCAACCTGATTTATCAATGCGATATTTGCAGATTCGTTTGGCCGACCAGTCCAGATTCTCTTTTGACTCTGTTTCGGAACATTCAAAGAAACCCTCAACTATTGCAAAATATGCCACTTTATTTAAAAAACATTTTTTATTCCCCCTTGGACATACATTTGGCTGGTTCTATTTTCATTTTATCTTTTTATGTCAATTGGTTCTGTGTTTTATTATTTCCGCCTGATCGATGGCCACTATGTCAAAGAAAGAACAGGAATTCGGTACCTTAATGGAACATTGGCCCCTCTTTCCTCTTCACATTCAGCACACAGACTGAAACGAGACTTGAATACAGTCAACATTACTGCTTGGCCTGTCCTTGATGGGATTGTGTGGGATGCGGTTAGATTTCAGATACATGGCCCCACTGAAGTGATTAATGTTCCGAATGTGCTTAGAGTAAACATGGGGGATGTGATTAAACAAAATATATGATCTGATGATTGGGATATTCAGGCCGTAGAAGCATTATTCTCTGATTTGAAATACTATGCTGCCTTTGATGCTGAGGATTTATACTTAGATTCTGTTAATTATGGTGATTTGTTTTGCTTCCAACATTATGGTAATCATTTTCTGCATAAGACAAATTCCAGGAGGATTGCTGTAAATTACACACAGTGGGAACATTGCCCAGCTCCATTGGGAGGCAGCTCCAGTACGTTTCTGAAAAAATACACTTATTTTACAGACTTTAATCAATCAAATCCTGAGTCATTTTATTTCAAAATGACACAAAAGTCCATGTCCAAAGTAAGACTTATCAATACAAAATTGCTGTATTCGAAGTCCTTTCTAGACAAGTTAGCTGTAGATGGCTACGAGTTATGGAAAGGAAAAATTGACCTTAAATCGGTTTGGGGTACCAAAGATTGGCAGGTACAAGGCACTGAGGCTTTGCACCGTGCATGTCTCATCCCAAATCACATGTTGTTTCTAAATTCTACTATTTCCCAAACAACATGCTTTGGATTGGCTACTTCTAAAAAATTAAATACACCAATTATCCCCGAATTGGAAGAATATTCAGGTTGGGGTAATTATACTGAATTGTCCATTCGTGAGTTACAAACTCTGTTGCATAATTCATCCTTTAATGTATCCAGTTTGGATCCGAAGGGTTGGCTGATGTGGCATAGAAGTGCTGATTCTTGCCAACGTCGTTTTCTGGGTTTGGCTGAAGGGATCACACAAGTCAGACCTGATCCCCGTTTTGAAACTGATTATACTGTCACTACTTACTCTGTGGGGAAACTGTGTCAGAATTGGTTACAACATTCCACGTTAGCTGCAGTTAAACTACATCTGTCTCAGTTAAATGATAATGTGGATTTAAATGATTTTATAAAAGGCCCGGCTAATGGTAGGTCTAAACGGTGGATTTATGCGGTTTACAATGAAATTTGGAAATTTTCACAAATTGAGGCTGCTAAGCGCCTAAGGGTGATTGACCAAGCAAATTTGGAAAAAGTGCTTGCAGTTGTCGATAACAGTATTAACATGCTTTCTTCCCGAATTTACACGTTGAATAACATTGTCTCTTCTGTAGTTGACATTGTGAATGATGAGGTATCTGTATTGTACCATGGTCAAAATCAATTGCGTTCTGTGATGCAGTTTGCGTGGACACTACAGACTCTTAAGGCGGGCCGCGTGCCCTGGAGTTACATGAATGTGTCCTCCGTATTTGCCCCATTTAATTTGACTGACAAGCATCGCATGCTTTCCATGCGAGATGCATCATTTTCTATGTTACACATTGAAAAGTTAGAATCTTTGCCCTTTTCTGTAGCTGAGGCAGCTGCTGCAACATGGCTTATCCATGGAGTAATTACGTTACCATTTGCTTTGTACAAATTTACTAATTGTATGCAGTATTTTGCAATAGGGCGATATGAACCGTTAGGCAGTGCTTTCGTCCATGAGGCATGATCTTTACCATACACATACAGATGTCTGAAAGATGGAAAGGAAGTGAATCTAAATGGTGAAGAATGCACACAGTTGCCTGACCGTTCACTGATATGCAGACACATTCAGTTGCATGGTTCTTGTAATCAGGACCGGCCTAATTTAGCCTGTGTTTTAAAAGGCACACCAGTTCCAGCAATAGTTTGCACGTTTACATTATTGACAAACGGTAGTTATTTGCTTTTGAATAACGAGGAGTGTTGTGGGTTAATGGTCGGTATCGCTTATGTGGTTACTGTATCAGAACATGTGGTGTGTTGCAAAAATGTGCTATATCCTCCCACACATGGGAATTCAGATGTTTCCATCTGGCCGCGCATCCCAACCTGGAAAGCGGAGTTCAATGGTATGAGCAGAATAAGGGCTCTTTTGTCTCAAAAGGAAGTGGCCCTGAGCTCGGCCCGTGAAACTTATGTCCTTCACATAGCTAACACACGCACAGAGGTGCAGGCACTTTTAAATACTGACTTGCCGTTTCATTTCTGCGAATTAGTTCATCAAATCTTTAATGCCTCCTCCACGTCTGGCTTAGCTCATTTTTTTAAATTGGTTAGCAGTGGTCTCGTGACTACTTTTGAAAAGATTTTTGGTGTCATCCCCGCTTTCTTCCATTCTATATTTTCAAGTTTGTTTGGCGGATTCCCTGTTTTGCTGGCTTTAGCTGCAGGCGTTTTGATATTATTCTGCTTCCTAAAACATGGATGCCCATCCTGCGCAAGAAGCCGCTCAGTTCCTTCTGACACTGTTTCGCAACCGGATGCTTGATTACTATGGCACACTGCCGCTTGCGACTTTAAGCACGGCATTTGGATTATCGTTTCGATTTTCCTATTTCACATGTGTCCAGCCTGTGTTTCATTGCCTGAGCTGCGATTTCGACTGGGCCATTGATTTGTGTCTCTGCTTGTCGTTATCTCCTGACGTCGATTTTAATCACCTGATGGGCCCCGTAGTTGCTCACGAGTTGGTTTGTTCTGGCGAAAGGATTATGGCCTTGGCAGCGATGCATGGACTAATGGGTCAGTGGGACATACCCGCAGCGGCGCATGAGTTTCTGGCACATAGTGTTCTTGAGAACCCAACGAGTTGTCCTCTGATGTTGCTAGAGGGTCCGGTGCTGGAGGAGCACGTATATTCTTTCCCATTGCTTAATTGGATGGCTGAACTGTTTTCGGATGATGACAGTGATTTCATGTTGGAAGCTGTTGCTACCTATTTTGCATATTCTATCCACCCATGAGTTGCTTTGGAGACTTTCATTATAATGGCACGTGACTTTTTAGTAATTCTGAATGGTGCCTTTTTCTTACGAACTTTCAACTTCATATGATCTAGGCCTATGATTTTATATTTGGCCTCAAGTTCAAGACTTATATTACATTTTGTTTGGCCACTATAGGCATTCATACATATTTTTAAAATACATTTTATATACATTTTTAGCTTGGCTCAATATTGTTGAACTCTGCTTTCATGTTATGCCTTTATTTTAGTACTGGCTTATATATTTTTTGACCGTCCTCGGATCATTGGGGGGGGTGTCATATAGATGCTGCTTTTCTATATACTGTGTTAAGTTAGCATGAGTTTATTAAATGTTTAAACGACATATTTTCCTTTGGCTTCAGTTTGCACACGACACATAATTGTTATTGTAGCTTTCAACCTAGACGAAAGATGTGATTTATTTGAGAATAATATGTTATTGCTCTGATATCAGTCGTGCTTGGTACACTGTCTAAACAGTGAGTGCTAAACCCTCTAAGAATAACCTAACACAAGGTTGCTGGGAGCTCTGATCCTCGTACCACTAGACATAACACAAATATAGTTGCTGCCAACATTGGGCTCTAAGCGGGTTTAAGATAGAGTTACTGAGAATGCAAAAACACATTGATGGTGCTTCGCATGCAGAGAGCTAGTAGCTGATGATGTGATCTTCTCCTACTGACATTTAGAGGTATGGGCCCGCCCTGCTAAAACCCAAATGAGACCTTCTTAGATATAATATAGTATGCTAAATAGGGTGCGCGAAATATAGGTGATACAGATTTCTATTGATTTTTGCATTATAATATGCTATCACCGTTTGCTTACTATGGATTAGTGACTATGCCGATAACTCTGATTTTTATAATATGTATTCTGGTATTATGTAAGATACTGCGTTTGAGAACCTTGCATTGAATAATAAATATTTCAAACTTGCACGTGTCTTCTTTTACTCCCCGTTCTGGTTTGAAATGATTATAGAGCGAAAGAGTGTTCATGTGTTCCACAATACCTGAGGTAACCTAAGTTCATGTTCTGGTTTGTCTAAGTCATTGGGAGTTTGTTATGACCAATGAGACACTGTAGCTAGTTCGGTAAGGGGATTTTGGATACTAAGGTGAGTTTTGGGTCACCCTAATTCACCAAGGTTCCAGGTCTCTATGCACAGTTCTGTGGGAGAACGGAAACCCTGCTACAAAGTTTTTTCAGGATTTTTAATTAGTTGGGGTTTTACTGGTTTACCACCCAAACTATCTCTGCCTAATTCTTCATAGGATTTTTTAATTATTTTAGCAAGCTCAAAAGGTTGGTCTGCTATATCGGTCTCTTTCAATTTTTGGCGGATCGCCACACATGCTGCTTCTCCTTTCATGTTGGCTAATGATATAGCTGAGACCTACTTAAAGTCTTTCAGTAATTTCATACCTAGAGTTAAAGCAGGTTCTGGACCGTATTCATTTTGAATCTGTCTTAGTACGTCTTGTATCACCGCCATAGACGGAACACAATGTGTTTTTGTGTAGATAGAAGCAAAGACTGTGCCCCAAGTGTCACAGTCCTCCACATGTGGTGCAATCCCTATTGGGAGACAGATAGTCAGAATTCTGTGTTTTTCGTGAAGAGTAGTATCAGGAAATACTGCCTCTATCTGAGTGATTTTTTGAGCTAACCAGAATGGAATTTGTTCCCGTTTTGTGGGTGTTTTACCAAGACATGATTGTATATTCTGTAGTGTATTCTTGTTTGTGTTCCCCTGTTGAGGGGTGTTTTGTGGAATTTTAATTGCAGGTTGGACTGTTGAAGTCCGCATGACATATTGGACCAATTGTCTATGAATTTTAATTAGTTGTTTTAGCTGAACTAAAAGTTCTCTGTCTGACATTGTTTCAATGTCCGTATGTGGTATGTAGCTGGCTAGAACCGGCCATGTGGCTCCTGGTCTACCTAGTGGACCGAGCCTGGTAATGTGATTTTGATGTTTTAGGGCGCCATTAAACCAGAGCAGGTGCTCTGGGTCTGTTAGTGGAATTTCAACTTCCTCGAAAGGAGAGTATTCCGCTGGAGCTTCCGCTATTTTGTAGTAGTGGAACTCATGTGTTACAGCATGTGCTGCTGGAAAATTTATCCAGGAATAGAATACCTCTGTCTGCCAAAATTCATGTGCCTCTACCACAACAAATACGACTGTACCACCTCTTGATGTTACTCCATTTTCTATAAGTTTTATAGGTATGGTTTTTCTTATATTTACCGGGTTGAATATTGCATCATGGTCGTCTTCATTAAACCCTGTAACGTCCGCACCCGGTTGGTTCGTATTTACTGCGGCTTCACCGGTTTCGTTGTTGTCACCGTGATTTGACATTGTTTAATTAAAGTTTCTTGCAGAGCAAGTTTTGAGGAAACAAAGATTAGGTGCACAATATTTTGGAACACTGTATCCTTCAACGTTGACTAAACCAAAAACGAATACATAGGATTCTCATCCTACTAAGTTCTGGCGGATATTAACCTTTTACCCACTCCAGACGTCTATTGGAGTTTTTACAGGAAAAAGGGGGCTGTGTGAAAAAGCACGACTGAGTTACTCTAGTATCTAGCGTTTGATTATCGCCTTACCAAACGTTGGGCGCCATGTAGTGAAGTTCCTATTTTCCCAATAGGCTCTGCGCATTGGAATAACATAAACGATAGTTTAGACGTAGGACTAAGGTCGACTAGGTCTCTATTGAATATGTTAGACTTAATTAGGTTTACAAGCTAGCCCAGAGGTCACTAGAAACTTTCTCGAATGAACAGGGAGGAGTTAACTTCCCTGATTAGACAAGAAGCGATTAGCTTCTGACAACTGCATAAACATGACAACTTTGCTCCCCCAGAATAAGGAGTATATCTCCAGAGTCGTGTGAAAACAATGGATAGCTATTTCACTCAGTCAATCGTGCATACTTAGTTTCACCAGAGTGCAGAGAAATAGAGAGACCGGCGCTTTCAATAAAAGGTGTTATTTATTGAGCAGTCTTCTTTCTCATGCAAGAGAAGTGAATTGCTACAATTGCAATACTTGTCATAAAGTAAAGTGCGTACAGTAAAAGGAGTATTATGAAATAATACTGTAAAAGCATTGATATGGTTTCTGAGCCATATGATACTTAAAATGTATAAAATATATACAATTAGATACAGTGATAAAAGGTAACTAAACATACTCAACTGATGTTTCTATCTACGCCTACCCCAGTGTACCTAACCTAAGCCTAGTACGTCAGAAGGAGTAAAGGAGTTTTTAAGTTAAGTTAGTTTTGCCAAGAATCTGACTCAAGAATTCTCTAAGGATCTAATCATCTCCGTACCTTGGTTTTAGAATGAAGGAGGTCTTGTATCTCGCTCTCAGGACTCGATCTCCCAGTAACCCACAAGGGTAACTGGAAACACTGGAGCTGGATTTTCTCGGCAGGAGAAAAAGACAGCGTCTTTCTCAGTGCGTCAAATGGGAGGGACGGTTTCCTTCGGCACTCGCATCAGCTGGGCTTCGGATAAGTAGATAGCCGCTCTGCTCCAAACCACTGTGTGTTGCTTAAGGCAAACGCTGGTATATTTATACCTGGAAGGTGCCGTGTTTGACGTAAGGTTGGACATAAGACGTCAATAAAAGATGTCACTAAGAACTGGCCGTTCTTTTGAACTCGCAGGAGTTCTAGGACAAATCAAAACAAAAGCATGGGGAATTCCCAGGTTGCTGGAGGTTTGGTTTGTTGAAAGAACTCTTTGTACTTTCTAGAAGTCTAAGGAAGTAGCCTTGCCGTATTTGGACTGCATTGGCTATGACTAAATATGGATATGATTCTTATGCCTTTATAAGGATATGATTTGTTATAACCACATAACGGCATAAATTGGGAATATTTAATTTGGGTCCTAGATACGTTCACAACGGTAACAAAATATCGAGTTGTTAATGTCGATGTACCATATTATCGAGTCCAAAATATCGATGGTAAGAAATTTCGAAATCAAAAATATCGTCGTAGAAAATATCGATTTATGTGTGTGTTAAAAATATCGAAGACATGAATTTCGAAATCAGTAATATCGATGCTGAAAATATCGATTGTCAAAAATATCGATATGTAAAAGTGATGTTTTAAAGTATGTTAAGTAATGATCTAGTTAAATGTTGTTTATATATAAGGTAATTTTTACATATAATTTTATAATTTTTAGTTAGAAGTGTAGGAGCGGGATGTAGAGTTTATAAGGGATAAGGGTGGGTAGTGTATTAAAAAAGTATAGTGTAAATATGGAATAATACATTTCGCATTTGAAGTAAAATTTTAAATTTGCGAAATTTAAATCAAATTATTTAAAAAAGCGAAATTTTAAATACATTTATTGAGTATTGTTAAATTATTTGTTATTTGCTTTTGGATATATATTATTAAATTGTGTAAATATATCTAAATATTTCATTTTTTACTAAATAATTGTATATTAATGTTAGGAGCGGGATGTAGAGTTTATAGGGGATAAGGGTGGGTAGTGTTTTAAAAAAGTATAGTGAAATTGTACAATTTTAAATTTCGCATTTCCTTTAGATTTCAAAATTTCGATATTTAAAAAAAAAAATTGTAGTAGTCGAAATTTGTTCAAAATTTAGGGAGTACATAAAACATTATGATTAATTTTTGTGCATGTACAAAAAAGAATTATAAATATTAAAATATTACATTATATTTTTATAATTTTTGTACAATAAATTTAGGAGCGGGATGTAGAGTTTATAGGGGATAAGGGTGGGTAGTGTTTGAAAAATATATAGGGTAATTATATAAAATAAAATTTCGCTTTTTCATATAAATTTGCGAAATTTCTAAAATTTTAATTAATATTTCGATTTATGCGAAATTATATCGATTTTATTCGAATATAGTAATTATTTTGTAAGTTTGCTGTTGTGTATGTACTAAAATAGATTTGTAATTATAATATTTTTATATATTTTCTAAAAATATTTGTCGAATTAATTTATGAGTGGGATGTATAGTTTCAAGGGGATAAGGGTGGGTAGTGTATAAACAAAGTATACTCTAATCATAGAAGTAAAAATTTCGCCTTGTATTTAATTTTAGTTTCGATTCGAAATTTTTTATACATATTATTTACATACGAAATTATGAACACTATTATGTTGTTGTTCTAAATTGAGGTATTTTGTGTATGTAGTAAAAAGAATAAAAAATATATAATGTAGTAGATATTAAATAAATAAATGTATCATATTTTTAGGAGTGGGATGTTATGTTATGTTATGTTATGTTATTTATTCTTTTGTATAGCGCAACGGTTACTCAAAAAGAGTGTCCCGGCGCTTTAGGTAAGGAGAACAGTTTTCAGAATAACACAACACAGCTAAAAGAGGTTAAAAAATAAACCAAAAAAAGCAGAACTACAGGCAGGCCTATTGGGAAAACAGCCAGGTTTTGAGACCTCTTCTAAAATCAAGGAGAGTAGACGCCCCCGCAAAGGGAGCGGTAATGAATTCCACATCTGTGGAGCCAACAGACTGAAAGAGCGGCCCCCGAGGCGAGCCCTCTTCACACGCGGAACAGCCGCCAAAAGTAGAGATTCTGACCTCAACGAGCGAGTCGGATGGTAAAAGGTCAGTCTCTTTTGGAGATGTTTAGCTCCCACAGCATGGAGCGCTTTGTAGGCCAAGGTCAGAGCCTTAAAGGCGATCCGTTTGCGGATGGGTAGCAGTGTAACGTCACCAACAGCCCAGAGGCGCTGGTGCGTCTACTTAGGCCAAAGATGGCCCTGGCCGCCGCGTTCTGTGCAACTTGAAGCCTTTGCAGCAGATACTCTGGCAGGCCCAGGTAGAGAATGTTGGCATAATCCAACCTGGAGCCTATCAGAGCCTGCACCGTCAGCCTCCTGTGCTCCTCGGACAAGAGAGGCAGAAACCTTCGCAACATTTTTAACAGGCCGAAGCAGGTGCCGGTAACCCCCAAGATCTGGGCTTTCATCGTCAGCCCCTTGTCCATCTTAACCCCCAAGTTTTTGGCCATGGGAGAGGAGCCGGACGGAGGGAACATGTCGATGGGCCACCAGGCCTGCCAGCTAGGCTCCGTATCGCACCCGAAGAAGAGTACCTCCGATTTGTCGGAATTGCACTTGAGGCTGTTCAGTTGGAACCATGCGAACACAGCCCCAAGGCAATTCTGGATACTCTCCCCGTCAAAGTCAGCCCCTCTCTCGCAAGAGAAGAGGAGCTGGGTGTCGTCGGCATACGACACGATCCGGGCACCAAATGACTCCGCCACCGCCGCCAAAGGGGTCATAAAGATGTTAAAAAGGGTCTGGCTCAATATAGAGCCCTGCGGGACCCCGACTCCCAAAGGCGGCATTACAGCGGTGTCAGATGATGTCCAGATCGTTTGCCGGCGGCCGGCCAAAAAGGAAGAAAACCATTTGAGCACCGTCCCCCGCAGACCAATCTCAAAGAGTCTTGCGAGCAGGCCCTCGTGGGGGACGGTGTCAAAAGCCGCCGACAAGTCCAACAACACCAGCATGACCTTGCCCCCGGAATCCAACACCCCTTTAATGGTTTCAGAAACCTCTAGGAGCGCGGTCTCGGTGCTGCGATTTGAACGGAAGCCCGACTGGGAGTCATGTAAGATCTCATGGGACTCCAGAAAATTGGAGAGCACCGACTGAACGTGCTTCTCCAGAATTTTTACAAGAGCCGGCAGCAACGAAATTGGCCTGTAGTTGGCTGGGGCTTTCGGGTCAAGTCCCGGCTTTTTAAGCAACGGGATGACCATTGCCTGCTTCCACACTGGCGGCACCTCTCCCAGACTCAACGAGAGGTTGAGAAGAGGGTACGCCAGCGGATTAACCACCTCCGCCAATTTACCCAGGAGCTTAGCAGGGCAGGGGTCAAGCGGAGACCCAGATTTTAAATTGCCCATAAGCGCTAGGGAAGCGGAGGCTGGCAGAGATGGAAACTCAGCCAATATGGCGCCCTGCATAACTGGGGGAGGCGAGCCCGCCTCGGGCATCGGCAATGTAGCCGGTCCACTCGATAGAAAGGAGTCCTGGATGAGTTTGATCTTGCCTGTAAAAAAAGACGCAAGATCCGCCGCCCAAGATTCTACGTGCCCCTCTTCCGAAGCGGTAGATTTTATAGTGGATCAGGGTGGGTAGTTTTATCAAAGGTACATTTAGTGCGTTTAGGGTCTGTTTTTTGTGTATGTGCGAAGGGGTATTTTAAGTGTTCAGGGTCAGTTTTTGGTTTGTGGGTGAAGGGGTATTTTTAGGTTTCAGGGTCAGTTTTTAGTTTGTGGGTGAAGGAGTTTTGTAATGTTTCAGTGTTAGTTTGTAGTTTGTGGGTGAAGGAGTTTTGTAAGGTTTCTGGGTCAGTTTTTAGTTTGTGGGTAAAAGTGTTTTGTAAGGTTTCAAGGTCAGTTTTTAGTTAGTGGGTAAAGGGATTTTGTGAGGTTTCAGAGTCAGTTTTTAGTTTGTGGGTAAAGGGGTATTTTTAGGTTTCAGGGTCAGTTTTTTGTTTGTGTGTAAAGGGGTATTTTTAGGTTTCAGGGTCAGTTTTTAGTTTGTGGGTGAAGGGTTTTGTAAGGTTTCAGGGTCAGTTTTTAGTTTGTGGGTAAAGGGGTATTTTTAGGTTTCAGGGTCAGTTTTTAGTTTGTGGGTAAAGGTGTTTTGTAAGGTTTCAGGGTCAGTTTTTAGTTTGTGGGTAAAGGGGTTTTGTGAGGTTTCAGAGTCAGTTTTCAGTTTGTGGGTAAAGGGGTATTTTTAGGTTTCTGGGTCAGATTTTAGTTTGTGGGTAAAGGAGTTTTGTGAGGTTTCAGAGTCAGTTTTCAGTTTGTGGGTAAAGGGGTATTTTTAGGTTTCTGGGTCAGTTTTTAGTTTGTTGGTGAAGGGGTTTTGTCAGGTTTCAGGGTCTGTTTTTAGTTTGTGGGTGAAGGGGTATTTTTAGGTTTCTGGGTCAGTTTTTAGTTATGGGGTACAGGGAACACATAAATTAAGATTCTATTTAAATTAAATTTATTATATTAAATTAAATTTAATGATATTACATTATTCATTTTTTAACATTTGATTTTTTATAGTAATTAATTATTATTTAATGTCCTGCAGTTAATTAAATTAATTGTTAATTGGAGTTGGAAGAGTAAATTTAATATGTTCTGTGTCCTGCACTTACTCTAATTAAATGGTGATTGCAGTTCTAATAGTAAATTAATCACGGTTTTTGAGAAGCAATTACCTAAAGTAAATGGTTATTGGAGTCGGAATATTTAAAAATTTAATTATGTGTCTTTCAAATATTGATATTATATGTATATGGGTGTATGAAAAATAATTGTTATAACTTCAGTGTATAGTATGTTATTTATTTACATGTGGTATATAGAAATAGATAGAACATTACAGTTATAATACATTTGCAAAAATACTTAAAAATGATTTTGTCATAGGTAATACAAAATAATGACACCAGTTTTCTTTCCTGTAAATTTTTTTATTCAACACTTGAAATATACAATCACATATACATTTTATTAAGCTTTCTTTGGTATACATATAAACAAAAATGGAGAACAATGTTCTTTTAATAATCACATTTTACAGTAATTTTCTTGACAAGTACTTTAAATTTGTAGAGAAAAAAAGGTTAGTTCACATAATGCAATGTATGATATTATACATACATAATACAATTATTGTTTCTTAATAAAACATCAAACATGTGTAATGAAAAACATAAGTCAATTTTTTTTATACATATAGTGATATACTGATGATGATATTAACATATGAACACTTTTAAATTTATAATATAATATAAATATCCTAATTAGAACATGTACATCATCATCAATGATTCTTTTAACATTACAATATTCTTATGTATGATTATTATTATTAATAAATACGTTTTAATAATAACAATTTTCACATATCAGTCATATTGTTAAAAATTAAATCTGATAAACAAATACAATATTACACATTTAGTTATATAATATTTTTAATAAATATTACATTAAATATTTTTATATTTTCATACTTAATGTAATAAATATTAAAAGTATGTAATATATAAATAATATACAGGCAAAAACATTTTCTATTCACAATATACTATACATTTTTTTTAACATTACACATAATTGCGAGCCATATATATAACAATAATGGACATTTATAGTAGTACTTTTCACAGTTACATATCATTTGGATCGTTTATTTTGTAACCACTCTTTGTCTTTTTGCATTATTTTGGTAAAGGGAAAGTCGCGGTTGGAAGCAGGTTCACTTTTGAGTAGGTACGAATCTACTTTTATATTTTTTATTGTAAATTAAAATTAAAGGTTATATTTTGTTATTTTGGGGTTGGTAATTAAAGTATGACTATTTACATATAATGGAGTGGAATCAATATGTATTTTCGTTCACGACTTTTTGAGCCATTTAAAATAGTTGGAGTTAATGAGTATGTGGTATAATTTAATTAAATTAAAAATAAATAGGAATGTTATGTTTATATATTATGGGATACTCGTTAGTGTTATGTCGGTGGGATTGTTTAGCTGTTTTTTTTTCTCGTATTTTGAAACAGCTATTTCCGTTTCCGATTATTTTTTTTTTTGGGAAAGGAAGTGTGTTTCAGTTGTTAGAACGGAGATGATTTACATTCTTCCTTTATATTTTGAGTTCTGTGAAATATTTTTCACACTTTAAGATAACAGTCGTTATTTTAAATGGCATTTAAATAGTCGTTTAATTTGGATGATGGATAGTTTTTGCAGAGTTAAAGAAAACATAAATAATGATTTGTTGGATTAAGTCTTTGATATTTACACATTGTATTGTCGGTAAAGGATTATGTTTATGATGTTCTATTTAAAGGTAAGTTATAAATTTATGTTATTTTATTTGGATGGAAGCAGTTTTTAAAAACAAATATTGTGATATAATAATATATTTATTTAGTCTTTTTAGAATAGTGTTAAAAAATAAATTAGACTAAATAAATATTTTTTTATTATAGTAAAATATGTGGTTTTTAGATTAAGGATATTGTTTGATCTCTATCAATTACTTTAGTTATAGCAATTAGTTCAATGTTTTGGCTATCATTTTTAAATATTCCAGTCCTCTTGTTGTAGGATATAGTTGGACTTGCTGTTGAAGATATAAATACATTTGAGCAGTTTGTCTAGAGAGTTTTGGTTTCAGTTGTATGACAGATTGCTGCATACGTAGTTCCTGAAAGCTTTGCTCTTTTTGTATAGCTGTGACTAGCTTGTGTAATGTGGGTGTTGTACGTCCAGTAGAAGAGAGGAAGGCATTGTGCCAACCTTCAACAGCATTGTTCGTTTTTGCCTCTTGGTTGAGTGTTGGTAGATAGACATTCCACCAGGGAATAGCAAATTTTGGCTGGCGTCTGTGGCCTGACCTATGTAGTCTTCCTACCCAGTTGTCCTCAAAGTAATCTAAAAGTGGGGTGAGTCTTTGCTCATTTTGGGTGTAGAAAGGACTTTCAATTAACAAATTGTAATGTTCGGCCACATCAGTTACTGGTACATATGCCAGAGCAATGAGATGTTTGATTTGGCATGCAAAAGTTATATTTGTTGCATACTCAACACTAAGGGCAGATTTTTGTAAATGTCTCCAGAGACATTGATTGAAATGAAAATAACATTCTTGAATGGATGTGTGTGGGTAAGTTTTCAAAATAGAATTAATCATAGCTTGCTCGAAGTCTATGATGATTTTCATTGGGAAGTAGTCAGAAGTTTGTTCCTTTATTTTTTGTAAGATTTCTGAGTAAGTTGTGGCTTGTTTGTTAGGTAATAAACAATATATGAAGGGGATACAGGTATTATGATATTGCCCATGAATTGTGTATAACTGGTAGAAAGGTTTTGGGCATATAGAAAAAGTACCATCCATCATCCAAGTAGTACTTTCAGTTAATTTTTTTATATTGTTATTAGTTGCAAACATGATTATTCTTTTGTCCTTGCTATGATTATCATAAAATATAAATGGCTCGTCATTATGAGTAATTACAAGCTCTGGCGGAATTATGACTTCTTCAAAAGTTTTAGGAGTTGGTATATTGGGTCTACTTGATTTTTTTGTTCTTGCTATTGTTCTTTTAATGGTAGCAATAGATGGTAGCTGACCTCTTGCTTCTTTGGGAACTTTAGGGAGTAATTCTTTAAGGTAGTTCTGATCTGGTACTTAATTCCTTGATATTTTCAAGAGTGGATCTCACTTCTATTTCCGAGATGTTTGGTGGGTGATTATGTTCAGTGGTATTTATAACACTAGTTTCCCTTGTTGTAGCACAGCCATAGCATTTATTGGAGTAATATTTTGTACACTTCCAATTCACTTTAAGGTCTTTTTGTTTCTCCTGAGTATAAATGTAGCCCATATAGCATAACAAAAATGTGCCTTTCTGAGATGTAATAAATGTTGCATCATCAGTCATTCTTGAGTTCTGGTATCTAGAAAAGTTAATATACAAATATTAATACAATCAGAAATGTATAAAAGATTTTAAATAAAGCTAGTATTCTTCTAGTAATTTACTTACCACCAGTAATGTTCTATTTATTGAAAGTAGATGCTTGTTTAATTAGATGTTGTTCTTCTATTGCCACGGTCTGTTGAGAAATAAATAAGTATGTTATAGGAAAAGTTACAATTTGTTTTTTGGTAACTTTTGTTTTACGTTATAACGTCTCTAAAAATAGTTTTGTTTAATTGAATTTAAAAAGAGAAATTTCCAAGATTATACTAACAGATGCATAAAAAGAGTCTTTTTTATTTCTAGTACATTCTATAGAGTTTATAAAGACTAGTTATGTTTTATTTATGAACTTACCAAGAGAATTATAGTAGTAGCAGAATGTTTGTTCTTTGATGTGAATTATCTGTTTTCTGTACCTTTGAGTTCTGTTTAGAGAGAAAGTTGATGAAAATTACTAAAGCGTTTATATGTGATATAAATAATACACATTTGTTATAAAGCATTGTTACTTAATAGCTAAAAAGAACCGGGGATGATACATGTATTATGAGTAAAAGCACAAAAAAAATATTTAAGAACAGGAAGATTATACTAACAGATGCATAAAAAGAGTCATTTTATTTCTATTACATTCCATAGAGTTTATAAAGACTAGTTATGTTTTATTTATGAACTTACCAAGAGAATTATAGTACTAGCAGAATGTTTGTTCTTTGATGTGAATTATCTCTTTTCTGTACCTTTGAGTTCTGTTTAGAGAGAAAGTTGATGAAAATTACTAATGCGTTTATATGTTATATAAATAATACACATTTTTTATAAAGCATTGTTACTTAATTGCTAAAAAGAACCGAGGATGACACATGTATTATGAGTAAAAGCACATAAAAACATATTTAAGAACAGGAAGAAAACATTTTTTACACAGCATTGTAACGTTTTTTCCTCAAAAAATTCTGGCTTCACACTATGTATTAAGATTTACAAGCTAAGAAACAAAGTATAGAGTTTTAAATTAGGCCAATAATTGGCAAATAACGTTAAGTAAATGTTAAACATATGTAGATACCTTTTTTAAATTTAAAGTGTCCTGCATCTTGAAGTTGAAGTATAACTTGATTTGTTTGTAGAGTCTGTTTAAAGGTAAAGTACATAAAGAAATAACAAATTAGGTTACACATCTTGGTCTATAATTAATAGACAAAAAACATTAGAATTTATTAACAGAGCTATATGATTACTTACTTGTAGTTTCAGGACGAATTTTCTTGAAGAGAAGAATATCGATGGTGCTCCCAAAATTGGCAGTATGTGGTCACGAAGAATATTTCCTGCAACTTGTATGGCTGTTTGTGATTGGTTTATATAGTCTATGTGTAATTAAGTTTGCCATCTGATTGGTCAGATATGTAAAGACGAGTTACTATTGGTTAGTTTGAATTTTTTTTAAGTTAAACATTCAAGATATATCTTCTTATATAGTTTATGTTGAGGAATTGAAATGATATATTTATGTTAAAAAAACTCTTGTAATAAATAAAGATTATGTAAAATGAGTACTAAGTATTAAATAAGTATGTTTACAAAGAGTTTATATACAAATTTCGTCAGTTTGCGAAAACACAATTTTGTACACTAAATGTTACTTAATAATTTGAAAATACATTAGTGAAGTCATTAGAAATGTGTGTATTACTTAGAGAATAGATTTATTGGTGTTATATATAAAAAATGGAGTATAATTTAGCTATCGATATTTTGATATAGACGAAAATAGTGCTATCGAAATTTTTGTATTCGATATTATTGTAGTGTGTTATATGTAGTATTGAGTGTCGATATTATGGTAATCGAAAATAATGCTAACGATATTTCTGTAGACGATATTTTTGTACATCGATATAGTTTGCTCGATATTATTGTAGTTTTCATGTTAAGTATAGGGTGTCGATATTAGTGCTATCGATATTAGAGACTCGATGTTATAGTAGGTCGATTTTTTAGAAATCGATAATCTGTCAGTGATTCGTTCACAACAATGCATTGACAGACAATCACACTCCCTGGGGGGAATACACAAATAACACATACACTCTTGGATGCCTGAACTAATGCTGACACCAAAATAACAGCCATCGACCAACATCAATAACAACACACACAGGAGTACAACCAGACAAGACCTGACCTGGGCAGCAAATATGTAGTAAGGCAATGGGAGCACAAACAGAGCAGGAGAACTCAATATCATCTCTCAGCAACACTGCACAGACAACAACATCACCCAATATAACTAGAACCCTGGATTTGCGTGCCCCAGTGAAAAGAATAAAGAATAGAAGGAGACCCTCAGGCCCCTGGTACAGCGAGGAGCAGAAAATAATGCGGGCCACATGTAGGCAGGCTGAGAGGTGGTGGCGAAGGTCATACATAGAGTCAGACAGGAAAGAGCTGAAACTAGTGCAGAGTCGGTATAAAGAGACTATCTCAGAGTCCAAACCACTTTTTTATGCAAAATCTATCCTGCATGCACCTAACAGCACAAAAGCTCTCTTCAATATTAAAAGGGATGGCTCCAGCCCAGCTTGTTTGGGTAACAAAGTGGTCGCATTGCAAAAACTCTACGATGAGATTGCCACCCACTTTAATGAAAAGATCACCAAAATTGTTGGAGTTTTTAATCCAAATAACGCCAGTTGCCAGGATGAATTCTATGGCAGGACCGGAGGCAAGGATTATGCTTTTACTTTCTTTATTTTCTTAACTCAGCACTTCAACTTTTCACGAAAAAACTACAAGTCCCAACATTGCAATAGTTCCCAAGGGTCTCTCAACCGTCCAATCAGAGGGCTCCTGGTCCACGAGATCGTGCTGCTGCCTACAACCTTCCTCTTTCTTTCCTGCTCAGCACTCAGAGAAGTACCATTTTGCTCTGCTCCTTGGGGCGAGTGTAATGCGGTAGTATATTGTTTTAGCGGTTGTGGTTGCTTGTTAGTTCATCTGTAGGGAGACGCGCGCACGTTGCGACATTAACGTTGTACGGCGCCTCTCCCTGTCCTTGTGTATTTTTTACTGTACTACTATTGTCGCTCATATGTTTATTGGTGAGGCATTCCGGTGCATTTTTTCTTGTTGACAGGGTTTACTCTGTGGTGTACGCGGGGCCGCAGGAGCTTGCGCGGCTCCACTTGCGGCCCCTTTGAAGGTGTGGTGCGGCGCGGAGCTGTCAGGGGGCCGACTCGGCGTCTCGTTGATCTTGGGCGCGCTTGCCACAGCGGGATCAAAGAACACGGATCGTTCCCCGCGTCTGCACGGCCTTATTCTCCCTGCGCTGGAAGCCACTATCCTGCTTCGGCAGGTCTGTACTTTGCATTGTGGTCTCTCCCACGCCCGCTTTGCGGGTCCGTTTGTCGGTCAGTTAGCCCAGTACACCCTGTGTGGGGTTTTTTAGCGTGGAGATCAGCGCTTTCTGAGAGACTCTCGGGGCAGGCCCAGCGTTAGATACCCTCCTGAGCTGTTAGGGTGAGTCGCCCCTGCGGGTTCCAGCCCACACTTAGTGTGCCAAATACGCTTGTGCCCCTGCCAGGTAATCCTGTACTAGTGCTCTCAGCGTTGGGGCTGCATTTTCTCCTCCAAGCTTCTTGTTTCCCACAGTTGACGAAATGGAGGACTACACAGAGAAGAAACCCTCCAAGTTCTCCCCCTAGATGACGAATTTTGTGATGCGTGGATGCCTCCATCCACCAGGCAGTGAATGCGGCCATGGGGCCTTTGAGGAAAGCATAATGAAGTATGCGTTTGCCTGTGAGGCGCAGCGACCGAAACAGGTCCCTTTGAACGCTTAAAGAAGGCGTTTCTGGCTAGATCTAGGGAGGATTCCCTTCCCCCCCTCCCGAGGTCCCAGACCTTCCCGCCCCACCAGGCGACGACGATGATGATTCCATGGATGAGTCGGGGGATGAGGCAGGCCCATCCAGGCCATGGCGGCCCACTGAGTCCTTATCCAGCGATGCACAGGGCAGCGAGGAGCAATCTGACATGTTAGTCCCTGAGGACCTGGTCCATCCCCGATCGTCGGAATGGGTCCCCTCTGCCAAGGTTTCTACCTTTGTGGCTGGCAGTTTGCGGAAGCCTCTTGAAAAGGAAGTGTGAGCGTGTCTAAAGGCGGAGTGTCCACGCCCTGTCCTCCCGGGCAAGTTCACGCTGACCCCGGAGGTGGACCCTAGAATAGCCACTTTCCTCCAGAAGTATATCCGCGATCCTAAAAAAGGGATCAATCGCTGCCAGGACAAGTTGCTGGATATAGCAGGTCCACTAACTAAAGTCCTGGAACTGGCAGAGGAAGCTAAAGCCTCCGGTACCCCCCTCTCTGCTGACAGGATCTCTAGCTGGGCTCAACTCGCTTTAGTATTCCTAGGTAATGCAAATTGAGCCCTCTCTACTGAGAGGAGACGCTCTTTCCTTATCAAGGTGGACCCGAAGTTGGGCAACCTTGCCTCTTCTGAAGCAGGAGCTATACCGTAGGGCGGCTTGTTCGGGGAGCCCTTTATTAAAGAGTTGACCAGATTTGTGTCCACCTTTACTTCACTTGATAAAGCTCAGTCCTCCATCAAGCGGGTCTTTAACCCTAAGGTTTTCATGGGGGTCGGCCATGGCAGGGGGCGCTCGACCGGCCACTTCTACATCCAAAGCCCTCAACGTGGCAATGGCAAGAAACAGCAGGATGCGGGACGACAGGAATTCTTCCAGTCTCGACAAAGCTACAGGGGCCGCCGAGGAAGAGGAACCGGCAGAGGCAGCATGCCTAACCCAGGTGAGAGTCCCTTCTCTTTCCCCTTGCATGGTGGGTGGAAGGTTGGCTTGTTTCGTAGAGAATTGGAGGGCTATTAACTCAGACCCCTGGGTGTTGCAAACTGTCCAAGGGTTTCATATAGAGTTTTACGGGTCCCCGGTTTAAGATGTGCGTCCTCGGCTGCTGTTTTTTGCAGAAGATCAGGCCTCCCTCATAGACCAGGAAGTAGCCGATCTGTTGCAAAAAGGAGCAGTGCTGCCCACACACCTCCACCCCAGGGGTTTCCTGAGCAACATCTTCATGGTCGACAAGACGGACGGGGGGCAGCGTCCGGAGATCAATTTGAGGGAGTGGAACCAATGGTTGATTTATCGCCATTTCAATATGGAAGGCATCCATCTGTTATGAGATCTCCTTCAACCAGACGACTGGATGGTCCGACTCGATTTGAAGGACACGTACTTGGTGGTACCGATCTTCCTGCCTTACCGTCGCTTCCTGCAATTCATGTGGAAGGCTCTAGTGTTCGAGTTCGATTCCCTTACCTTCGGTCTGTCGTCGGCCCCTTGGTGCTTTACCAAGGTGCTAAAACCGGTGGTAGAGACGTTGCGGGCCAAAGGGTTTTGCCTCATTATTTACTTGGAGGACCTTCTTCTCCTAGATCAATGTCCAATCAGACTCTCGGAGCAGCTGCAATTCACGGTAGACCTACTCCAGAGTCTGGGGTTTGTTATCAATACCAAAAAGTCGAGTCTGACCCCATCCAAGTAGCTGCCCTTTCTGGGGTTTGTCGTGGATTCGATATCCCATACTCAGTTTTCCTGCTCGCAAGATCTCTAAGATTGGCAGGGAGCTGCGTCGAATGCTGGTGCGTCAGTCCACCTCGGTCCGTCAGGTGGCACGTCTAGTGGGTTTGTTGAGCTCCTCTATTCAGGCGTTCTTTCCGGGTCCGCTCCATTAAAGAGCATTGCATTGCCTGAAAGCTTCCCATCTTCGCAGGGGCCTCCAGTATTCGAATCAGGTTCCCCTGACAGACGAGGTTTGCACAGAAATGACGTGGTTGCTCATCCATATGGAGGCTTGGAACAGGAGAGCCATTTTCGGCTCTGAACCAGACTTGGTAATCCAGTCCGATGCCAGTAAGTCGGGCTGGTGAGCTCGCTGCGGGCCTCCTTTACCGGAGGAAAGTGGTCCACAGTCGAACAGCGGCTCCACATCAACTGCTTAGAGTTGATGGCGGGGTCCTTCGCGGTACAGTGCTGGACAAAGGACAGAGCAACTTGCAGTGTGCTCCTGAAAATGGACAATGTATCGGCCACCCGGGAAATCAATCATTTAGGGGGCATGAAATCCAAAGAGTCGGCGGACCTAGCCAAAGATTTTTGGACCTTTTGTCTGTCCCACAACATTTCCGTGATGGCGGAATACCTTCCGGGAGAGTCCAATGTCATGGCGGATTGGTGCTCCAGGAGTTGGTCGGACTCGAGCCTTTGGCAGCTTTATCCTCTGATGTTTCAGCATCTTCACGACAGATGGGGTCCCTTTTGAGTGGATCTCTTTGCGTCCCGGTTAGATCATCAGCTGCCGCGCTTCTTCAGCTGGAAGCCGGATCCCCTAGCGGCAGCGACGGATGCTTTCCTGCAGGATTGGTCCAAATAGGAGGGGTATGCATTTCCTCTGTTTGCCATGATACTGCTGCTGATGACCCAAGTCAGACCACAACAAGCGAGGTTGGTGTTAATCACTCCTTGTTGGAGGTCTAAAGTGTGGTTTCCAGTTCTTCTGGAACTTTCTTGGGATTCTCCAATCCTTCTACCCCACGATCGTTTTCTCCTGAAAGATCCCAGGGCAATCCCCATCCTCTAGTCCAACAAGGTCGGATGCCCTTGATGGCATGGTGGATTTCGGGCATCGTTGGCGAATCTCGGGCCTATCAGCAGAAGCTCAAACGTTGTTGGGAGCAGCCTGGGCAGACAGTACTAGTAAGCACTACAAATCAGCGTGGACTAGTTGGGTCCGTTGGTGTGTTAGGTTAGAGGGGGTCACAATCCCTTGGAGTGCGGAGTGGTGACCATCATGAATTTCCTAGCCTCGCTGGCGATGCAAGGTTTTGCATACCGCACGGTCAACTCTTACAGATCGGTGATTTCGGCCAGACACCTTCCGGTGGAAGGAAACCCGGATGTGTAACCTGTTACGTGGTATCCGCCTTTCACTTCCCCGGGAACCTAGGTACTCGGCTTTGTGGGATTTGAATAAGGTTCTCCGTTTGTTTCAGTCATGGCAACCTAACAGATATCTCTCCCGCAAGGAAAGTTCGGCTAAGTTGGCCATGCTTCTCTGCTTGGTGTCTTGCCATCGGGAGTCAGACGTTAGGGCATTAGACATCACTAGTCGCGTCTTTACTCTGGAGGGAGTTACGTTTCATGTAACACATAGGACTAAGTCTGATTCCAGGGTTGTTTCCTACCCAGCATTTGACACGGTCCCTAAATTGTGGGTTGTGCGATGTCTCAAAGAATATGAGATTATGACAGAAGAATCTCGTCCACCGGGCAAACACCAGCTTCTTATCTCCTTAAGGAATCCTTTCAGAGCTGTTTCCTCACCAACAATTGCTCGTTGGGTCAGATGGGTGATGCAAGAGGCAGGTATTAATGTCTCGCAGTGTGGAGCTCACTCAGTACGAGGAGCAATGCCTTCTAAAGCCTTTATATTGGGCGCCAGACTCGAGGACATCCTCAATGCTGCAGATTGGTCTTCAGACTCAATGTTTAAAAGGTTTTATTTTAAACCAGTCATAAGTATGGCGTCTTTGGTGGTGGATAAGCTTTGAACGAGCATAATCCTCTCCTCCGGTCCTGCCATAGAATGAAAAATGTCCTAGTAACCATGACGGAAAGTTTCCATTTTATTAAGGTCGCGGAGGCGAGGATTATTCCCGCCCATGGCTCAGAGTGAGACCTCAACCCACCCGTTTGGAGGTGGTCGCGTGTGTTGGGTTTGGTGATGGTGCGTTCTCGTCGTATGGGATAAGTATAATTATTTGACTTCTCTATGTTGATCTTCATCCAATGTTAGTTATTTGCAATATGCTTGCAATGCTTCGTATAGTCTGAAGAATGGTTTCATTGTTTTCTTTTGGATTCTACTAGGGCCTGATGGTTCCAAAACGGATTAGATTTCTCTGGTGTCCGGCTGGTCGCAGTCAAGAAAGAGGAAGGTTGTAGGCAGCAGCGCGATCTTGTGGACCAGGAGCCCTCTGATTGGACGGTTGAGAGACCCTTGGGAACTACTGCAATGTTGGGACTTGTAGTTTTTTCGTGAAAAGTTGAAGTGCTGAGTTAAGAAAATAAAGAAAGCAAAAGCATAATCCTCGCCTCTGCATCCTTAATAGAATGATTACTAGGAAATCTTTCATTACCTCAGATACTAGCTGAGGAACTTCGGATAGAAACATCTTTGGAGTATTTTCAACCACTTGCTGAGGAGCTCTTCAACGGCCTTGCTCAAAGAGTATCCTCTGGTTCTCCCCTAGACCCCCTCCCACATAGGATTTGGAAGGAGTTTTAGAATTATTTCCTTGGATGTGACAGATCTGCTGTCAGTCCTCAGAAGAAGGCGTGGTTCCAGAGGTATGGAAGCAGGCAGTGGTGACCCCCCTGCTCAAGAAATCTTCTCTGGACCCAACAAACCCAGCAAACTTCAGGCCTATATCTCTCTTGCCATACCCAATAAAAATTCTGGAAAAGGCAAATCTTTGTCATGCTGTCTTGAGGATAAACATTTGCTAGATAGGGATCAGTTTGGTTTTCGTCCAGGACATGGAACGGAAACAGCTTTGGCAACCGTACTTGACACCCAGTGAATACGAGCCAACAGTGGTAATCCATCTGTACTAGTGCTACTGGACATGTCGGCTGCATTCATCACGGTGAGCCATGCAGTACTGGTGGAAAGATTGGAAAAAATAGGTGTGAAAGGTTGAGCTCTGAAGTGGATGCAATCGTATCTATCAGAGAGACAACACGTTGTAACCATGACCCTGTTCGCCTCTTCTAAGTCTCTGGTATGTCGCGGGGTGCCGCAGGGCTCTGCAAAAAGCCCCATTCTTTTTAACATTTACCTGTGTCCTCTGATCCCTATTATCAAGTCTTTTGGAATTGACCTGGTCAATTACGTTGACGACACCCAATTGGTGTTCTCCCTGGAAGGGAAGCAAGCGGTGACCATAGATACATTCCAGGAATGTATGCGCCAGACCTCTAGTTGGCTCAGGAAAAACTCTTTGCAGTTTAATGGGGGAAAACGGAGGTGGTATATTGTTCTACTGCTAAAATGGCCCAGCGCCTCCCGCTAGAATTTAAACTCACCCCTGGGGATGACCCAGGGGTTCCAGTTATAACTGTGCTTAACTTGGGTGTCCTGGTGGATGACCACCTTCAAATGGAGTCACAGGCTAACAAAACGGTTAGCGTCTGTTTTGCCTTGTTAAGAGCGCTTCGGCAGGTTCTTCCATTGCTGCCTAACGCTGCTGTACCTCTTGTAGTGAGGAGCATGATTTTGAGCAGACTGGACTATTGAAATTCCCAGTATGTGGGAGCACCACAAGTCAATCTGCAGGGGCTATAGAGAGTCCTGTCTATAGCAGTAAAGCTGGCGCTAAACAGGCAGCGCAGGTCCCCTACGGGACTGGTCTTGGGGGATCTTCATTGGCTGCCTATTAAGGAAAGAGTGTGTTGTAAGTATCTATGTATTGTGTTTAGAGCAGTACATGGCATGGGACCAATACCTTATCAGGAGAAATTTACTTGGTATAAGCCCATGAGACAACTTCCCTTTTCCAGCACAAATCTGGTAACGACTACCAGATTGAAGAAATCCAGGATGGGAGGCAGAGCAGTTGGTATTGTGGCTTCATGCCTATGGGATGAGCCACCTTAGAGCATCAGACAAGCTAATTCCCTGCTATGCTTTAGAAAGAGCCTGAAAACCTGGCTGTTCCCAAGGAACAAGCGTAATGCTTCCCACTGATAATCAGGCCTTGATGTTTGTTGAAGTCATCTGTCTAAGCCACAGCACCTGGCTGCCCGTTGGGTGACAGTTAGCGCTATATAAGATCAACATACAATACAATACAATACAGACAAGAAGTGCATCATCTCAAAACAAACATGGACACAAAATGGGACCAATGGCCCTACAATGAAACACAGACAGACATACCACACCACCCAGCAAGTCAACATGTTGTCATACTGTACCACCTGCATGTACATGCACAATCCTGACAAATGACAGCTCACACATGATTGGAGAAAACCCCCAGGATGCACCCAACACAAGCCCAGGAATAGGAATACCTCTAAGTGCATGTGACAGACACACAAGTAATGCACACAACACTGGAAACACACATCTGGCTGAATCACAACACACTAATAAAACACACACTGACATGTTAATAGAACATCACACACAGAGCATCTGTTAGCTGCAAGAGATAATACAGACCAAACACTGCATACACCCACATCAAACACACAACATATACACATGCCAATTCCTCACATTGCCCAACACAGCAGGACATCAGGCAGATGCACACCAGGCAAGGACTAGGCAACATACACTCACATCACTGCATGCACAACAAGCAGTGTGTGCACAACAAACATACCAGTACCACACAGATAAGAGTAACACAACATGAACACATACGCCACCAATCAGCACATCACTGACACAACATCACACTCAGAAAGTGAAGCTGTACCACAGCAAGCACACATACAGCCAATACAACACACACATACACAGGTCTGGGACTCCCAGGTGACAACACCAGGACTGTGCAGCACAAACTGCAGAACTGCAAATGGGCAAACATGTCTGCAAAAAAACCAGGAATATCACATATAACCAATTGGTCAACTGTCATCAGTGGCACATTGGTCCTGTGCACAGATCAGCACCACAAAGCATAGGGAAGCCAATGAACTGATGGGGAGGCACACACACTGGCAAGCCAAGAGGACAGCTGACATAAGAGTGAAGTGGTGTGTACGCCAGTAGTGGACAGGTGAGGAGTGCCCCATACTAATATAGATGCAGGACACACACACAATGGGTAGGCATCAGAAACACAGATAGGTAATGGTCTTACTCCACACCCCACATGCCATAATGGCTCCAAAATTGACCCAAGTTACAGCAATGCATGATAAAACACACCCACAATGTCAGTGTGGCTGAGCAGGGCTGCACAGTGAGCACAGACAGTTACAAAACACATGGCTGATCAACAAAACACAACACTGACTTGCCAAACACACACTCTGCATACTCACAATTGCCACAAACAAGTCATCATCTCACACAAGTGCAAGGTCACACCAACACACTGCATAGTGCACAACCTACAACTCACACATTTGCACACAGTCACAAGCACTGGGCTAACCAACACAAACAACAGGCACCCAACTCTAGGGTGACACATGTGTTCAGTTCACATTGCAGGGGTGCACACACACAACAACACCACTGACAAAGTCACCCCTTCACACTGCACACCACATGAACACACAAGTGCAAACATTGAAAGTAACATATGTGACTAGGACACCTGGACATCAGTAGATGAGCATACACCAAAACTGATGTGCGCACACACCATGAAAGCACACGCATACATGATTACCCTGGCCTGCCAGCCTGCAATACTGTGTATAGATTCCCACTTTATGCTGGCACTGCATAAAGACATGACATGTGTCAAATATAGACAAGCTGACCAAAGAGTGACCATTACAACTGTAGTCCATCACAAACCAACATCATTGCACCCCCAAGCCACAGAGTCAAGAAGAACTGAAGTGCATGTCACCTATGTAAAAACTCAGAATAAGGTGACCAAAACCATTGGCAATGTGGAATTGGCATATTGACCTTGTGTCACAGTAAACCATACCCACACAGAAAAATGCTTTATTCATCAAGGACACTGCCAATATAGACAACAGGAGTAACTGTTGTTATTCACATATCACAGTGATAGGCACCAAAAGTTAGCGAGAGCAAGGCCTTTGGCCACAACAAAGTGCAGAGTATGCCGATGAGATCCTGCACAGGGAAGGGGTAAAACAGCAAGGCCAGTGGCCAGTTCAAGGTGCATAGTATGTCCATGAGATCCTGCACAGGGAAGGGGTAAACAGCAAGGCCAGTGGCCAGGATAAAGTGCAGGTGAGGTACAGAAGAAGCTGCACAGGCAAGGCTTGAACATCAGTTAACAACAAGGCCAGTGACCAGCACACAGTGCAGGTGAGGTACATGAGAAGCTGCACAGGCAAGGCTCGGACATCAATGAACAAGGCCAGTGGCCAGGACACAGTGCAGGTGAGGTACATGAGAAGCTGCACAGGCAAGGCTCGAACATCAGTGAACAAGAAGGCCAGTGGCCAGGACAGAGTAGAGATGAGGTACATGAGAAGCTCCACAGGCAAGACTCCAACATCAGTGAACAAGAAGGCCAGTGGCCAGGACACAGTGCAGGTGAGGTACATGAGAAGCTGCACAGGCAAGGCTCGAACATCAGTGAACAAGAAGGCCATTGTCCAGGACATAGTGCAGGTGAGGTACAAGGGAAGCTGCACATGCAAGGCTCGAACATCAGTGCACAAGAAGGCCAGTGGCAAGGATACAGTGCAGGTGAGGTACATGAGAAGCTGCACAGGCAAGGCTCGAACATCAGTGAAAAACTATGCCATTGTCCAGGACATAGTGCAGGTGAGGTACATGAGAAGCTGCACAGGCAAGGCTCGAACATCAGCGAACAAGAAGGAAGTGGCCAGGACAAAGTGCTGGTGAGGTACATGAGAAGCTGCACAGGCAAGGCTTGAACATCAGTGAACAAGAAGGCCAGTGACCAGGATAAAGTGCAGGTGAGGTACATGAGAAGCTGCACATGGAACAATTAACAGAGCCAGGAGAAACAAGGTTAGTGGCCAGTACAAAGTGCAGAGGGAGTACATGAGATCCAGCACTGGGAATCGGTGGTACTGTACCCTGCCATGGTCAGAAACACACTCAGGGTGTCAACAATGGACAGTCCATGGCACCTCTGTGAGAGAGACATGTGTGTGAGGGGGACTTGGCTGACAGTCTGACTGGGAGGTGGCTGTGTGTTGGGCCAGTTGGGGGGACTGGCCCTGGGAGAGAGAGGTCCAGCTGGGGTAGAGCCGTCAGTGGTTTGGGAAGCCTGAGTTCTGCTAGGACCAGGTATGGTAGAGTCATCAGTGGTTTGGGAAGCCTGAGGGATGCTAATACCAGGTGTGGCAGAGCCATCAGTGGGTTGGGAAGCTGAGGGCTGCTAGGACCAGGTGTGGTAGAGCCATCAGTGGTTTGGGAAGCCTGAGGGCTACTAGGACCAGGTGGGGTGGTGGCACATGGAGGTGTACTCATGCTGCACTGTGACACAGTGTGTGTGGGAGAATCTGGAGGGGAGCCCTTCCACTTCTTGGAGATTCAAAATGGCTTCCCTGTCTTGGGATTAATGCCAAGTGGTGTGTACACAACAAGCACATTCACCACAAAAGCAAGATCATGTGCAGATGGTGACCCTCCCTCTGGGGACGTGCTGGATTCAGCGGGGCACTTCACCCAGGATTGCCTCTGCCCCTGAATCCCCTGTTTACCAGGTGTCCCCCTACAGTGGCCTTCTTTGCCTGCTGCACAGGGCTCTGGATGGGAGTTGATGCTGTGGGTGAACTTGCCTTGGAGCTCTTTTTACGTGTACTCTTAGCAGGCACCTGTTTCTCACTGGGCACGGAAACTATCTGCTTGTCTTTGCGAGACACTTTTGGGACAGGTGAGTCCTTGGCTGGGGATGCCGCTGAGGCATCTCAGCCCTTAGGCCAGCTTCTTGGCTTCCTTGCCCTGGGTGTCGCCTGAAGGGCTATTGCCTCTGCGCTCTGTGGTGGGTTTAGCTTTCTTTCGGAATGGTGTCTGTGCCCCTGGACTGCTTGGGCTGCTACTGCTTTGTGCTGCATGTGCTGTATCTTTCCCTTGATGTCTGGGGTGTGTGGTCACTATCATCAGATGTGACCACTGGCAGGGTGGTGGGCTGAGGGACTGGAGCTGGACTATGTGATCGGGCCAGTTGAATATTTGCCATCACCGCAGAGGACAGAGACTGTACAGTCCGGTGTAGCCCACCCACGTCTGATTGAACGCCCTCCATGTAGGCCACAACCTGTGCAATTTTTTTGTCATGGTCTAGAAAGGCATTGAGTAGAGCTGTCTGCCCCACACACAGCTAGCGCAAAAGGTCCACAGACTCAGCACTGATGGCAGCAAGGGGGACAGAGAACTTCCATCACACAGCCCCGTCAGATCAGTTTCAATCTATAAATGTTTGTTATAATTAGATGTAGGCTTATCTACTAAATGTTTGTGTTCAGCCAGTGTTTTGGATCAACTGCTCACTTGGTATACTATATGGTGAACACAATGTATCTGATTTATAATGTATCAATTTGTATCCTTACTTGTTCTTTTATGACTATTTTTATATAAATATGAATAAAACTAATTTATATATGTTTTAAACAGTAGACTCACTTTTACGCTGAGTTTGAGTTATCCCTCTGGTCATGTTGAATATATATTGATGTAAATTCAACAATTGAACTGCCTAGGAATTTTTTCTTCCATTGTAGTATTACCCTGTCCTAGGAGCTCTAGAATATTTACAGGGGGTCCTTGTTATTTGCATGAGCAAGGGGGACAGGGGCAGAGGCAGCGGTGCCTGGGATGAAGGACACGCTTCCCTATTTTGTGGTGCGAGCATTGGCAGCAACAGTGGGAGTAGCTGGGAGGGTGGGCACTGGATGCTGTGTGGTGGACGAGGAGGCAAAGTCCCAGTTCCCTGTGCCCGATAACATAGATGCGCTTCCGCCGTCGTCAGATGACGTTGAGGTCTTCGTCTCTGGCTGTGAGTCCTCTAGAAGACTTCTGTCCCCCACGGTGACATCCGTGTCACTATGCTCGTGTGCAGCAGTTGTGCTTGATGACTCACCACTGGTCTCCGTCCCCTGTCCTTCCATGCCCACGTGAGATGCTGCATGAGAGTGAGAGAGAGAGGTAGGATCAGTAGATTGGCCTCAACATTACAAATATCTGCAAGCAAAGCATTACAAAAGATGAAGAATCCTCCATGTTGCACAACACCATGGGCAGTAACATTGTGCAACCTCAATCGAAAAAATGAAATAACCGTGTTATCATGCAAACTTGGCATAAATCACCATTGTGATGAACACACAGCCAAATAGCCTGTTGGTGGCTCTGTGTAACCAAAGACACAAATCCCTCTGTGCACACCTAGGGCCCTGAGGGGGAAAAAGATTCTTCTCTCAACATGTTGCCACTGTTGCATCTTGAGCCAGCAGAAGTGGCCAACACAGAGACAGACTCCAACATATCAGCCCACAATGGCCATGAGCACATGCCATCCACCATTTCGTATCTTGGGGCACAACTACAGTTGCACATTGGTGTCAGATGTGTAGTCCGCACAAATCTGACGTCAGGCAATGCAGACTTTGATGACCGACGTTGATGTTACTACTCCTACCTGGACAAACACCAGACAGGTCATCAATACCATCAAGCGGATGAGGAATGATGGTGCGCCGGGCCCCAATGGGATTCCAGCGCCAGTCTTTAAACAGGCACCAGAGTTTTGGGCATCACTCTTAACTCCGCTCTTTAATTACACCTACCTGACCGCTACAATCCCCGACACTTGGAGGTGCTCTATACTGTTTCCCATCTTTAAAAAAGGTGACCGCTCAGAGCCTTCGAACTACAGGCTCATCGCCCTGCTCGACTTGGAGGCCAAGGCATATGCACACCTATTACTCAGTGACCTAGAAAAATGGGCTGAAGAGTCAAATATAATACCAACGTATCAGACTGGTTTTAGGGCCAAGGCATCTACAATGGACAACGTCCTGGCGTTAGCACATCTCTCAGCCAAGGCAACCTCGAAGAACCACCCCCCACTATTCTGCTGCTTTGTGGATTACAGCACAGCATTCGACAAAGTGGACAGAAAACGCCTATGGTGGGAATTAGAAAAATGGGGGATATCACCGAAACTTTTAAAGGCTATTAGGTCACTATATGAGGCCACCTGGGTGCGGGTTAAAACAAGCACTCGCACTATCACTCGCAAAATAGCCACAGTAAACGAGCTGAAGCAAGGGTGCGTGCTGGCCCCCATCCTATTTAATCTATACACCGCGGATTTGGGTGAGGCCCTAAAAGGTGCCAGTCTAGTAGCCCCCAGACTAGGAAGACTGAGGCTACCAGTTTTACAGTACGCTGATGACACAGCCATAATGGATCACACGAGGATAGGCCTACAAAGAGCTTTAACAGCCCTAAACCGCTTCAACATCGCCAATAGCCTGACAGTCAACAAAGGGAAAACTAAGGTCATCATCTTCGGATCCTACCATCAGAAACGGCAAGCACAGTGGCAGCTGGGAAATGCTCAAATATATTCTGTGGCCTCTTACAACTACCTGGGGGTCTGGTTTTCGGAACGGGCCAAAGCAAATGTTCACCTTAATCAGCTGACTTCGAAAGCCAACAAGGTAACACATTTGCTAAGACAACTAAGCCAGAATCTGATCAGCCCTTCCGCTAGCCCAATTCTGATAGCCTTAAGAGCAAAGCTTCTTCCTGCAATCTCCTACGGACATCTGGCATTTCCTGGGAAGCTGGACGCACTTCTCAACTCTGCCCAAGTTAAGGCTTACAAGTAGGTGTTACATATACCTAGGTCTGCAAGAAAAACCAGGCTGAGACTGGAGCTTGGCCTAGCAAGGCCTGACGTGATCGGCCAGGGGGACCTTATCAAGTTGTACCTGAGGATATTAAAGGCCCCGGCTAACTCCCTAAAACACCACTTGAGATACATCTTTGAAGACCCAGCATCGACATGGCACACTAGGCTGGGAATTGCAACTAAAGCTCTTAAGATAGTGGAAGAAAATCTCGTGAGGCAGGACATCCCGCTGAACGTTTGGAAGAGAGCCATTAACAAACAAGTGAACGAAATCTCCTTTGAACTTGATTATAAATTCCATCGTCGTAGCCCCAATTTGGAACCCCCTAAACAACTCTTACACTGTGGGCAAAGCACAATCATATCTAAGCGAGGCCATCACAACACAGGCCCGAAGCAAAATTCTATCCATGAGGCTGATCACGCTCGAGATAGCAGATTTCAACCCCGCTTGGGCCCAAAGAGGGGACTCCATATCCTGCAGGCTATGTACGTACAAAAGGGAATCCTGGCTGCACCTTCTCTGTTGCTGTCCTTACTTCAAGAATGAACGCCGGCGACTGTTGCTCCCGATTTGCCTCAATCGGAGCATAACAACATGCTCGGAAGCATCAGCCCTGTGTTTCTCCACCACCAACACTATGTTCCTAGCGAGATTAGCGAAATTCGTTCACCAGATTAGTTTAGCACTAAAAACCCATAATGAGATTATTTCATCATTCAGGAGGCTCACCTCAAAAGCAACTGATCAGAGTTGAAGTGCAATTGTCACGCAGTTTCATTGACAATGCCACTGGCATGCCCCCATATGGAAGAAAGTAAGGACTTGTCCCAACGCATACAATCCCAGGAAACGCCAATCAATGGGACTAAGACTGTGGGAGCTGTATCCTTCTTTCTCATTTTGTTTTTTTTATACCATTCTTTTAATTACCACAGGGTACACTTTTTTTTTTTTTAAACAAGCAAAGAAGTCTTTTTCTTTTTTTTAGAATTACTGTTCTCTGTACCTTCTCTTTTTACTGTAAAGATTTTAATTAATTGTACAGTTAATAAAAACCTGAAACCTGAAACTTTGATGAGGGCACACTCAGATGAAGCACTCTGCCGGAGCCTGCCATGGGATGTCCCTGACTACCCCAATGAAGATGATACTAGAAGGCCACAACTACAAATGTGAAGCCAAAGGCCATTACACCAATGACATGGGAAAGTACATGTATGGGGAATGCATTACAACTGCACCCAACACCACTGCCACTTACAAGTCATTGCATCATACTAGCAACATCAAAGCCCTGCACTGGCCCAGGCTTGGAACACATGCAGCCACTCAACACCCAAAGTCACACTCCCAGAGTACTCACCCCCAGCTTGCTTCTGATACCTCATTTAGACGTGCATCCAGGTCAGGCTGCGTCACAGCTAAAATGCGTGCCATGAGTGGTGTCATGCTGCGTCGTGCCAACCTGCTGGCCCAAGGGATCAGCATCAGTGTCATCTCGGCCATGTTCCTACTCAGCCGGCAGATGTCATCCCACCTCTTGTGATAGTGGGTGCGCCGTCGGTTGGAGACACCCAAAGCTCACCTTGCATGCAATGGCTCTCCACACGGCCTTACGCTGGTTGACTTTGAGCTGCAGGCATGGGTGACAAGAGGGTGAAATAATCAGTGTAACCTGCCACCATTTCCCAGGACAGGAGCTTGACACTGACTCATCCCAACTTCAGCCATACCTTTAGCAGAGACAATAATTCTGCGAAAATCGAACATCATCATGTGGGAAACACATTAATGTATGCAGGTATGGGGGTGGACACAGTACAATCCCATCTCACAGCCATGCAGGATGCCAGCAAAGAGCTCAATGTGTATGCTGACCACATCTAATTCACATTTATGGGAATACCAAGACATGCAGGACATTGCTACATATGTTTTTGTGAAGACTCACTATGTCCAACGCTGCGCAGCCCTCAATGCATTTGCCCTTAAACTTCCCCACTGTGTCACGGAAGTCACATTGAGGGACATGACCTCACAAACGCAACCCTTTATCACAAGGCCTGTCATGTGCAATCTACATAGCTGTACTGGCTCATTGAAGGAGAGTCAAGAGGAAAAGCACAAATTTGACACTCTGTACATTCAGTGATGTGTTCCTGTCAGATTGAGAAGTGAATGTGCAGGCCAGGTGGGGTCACACAGAGGTCCAACGTGGGGCATCTGAAATGTTACATGAAGGGACAATTTGGAAGCACAAACTGTGCCAACACATGCAAGTATGTGCACATGCTGGTGATAATGGAAGGGTCTGGGCACAATATTGTTGAAATCTACAGTCTCATAGGTGAATGCCCAACAAGAGTGTCACCCTGAGGGACTAACGTCCTGAGCATAGTGCAGAACTAGAGATGAGGCACATGTTGTGTCAGAAACAATTCCATCACTACCCTCTGGACAACAACACTAGCTAAGGCCACAGATGAGCCTGTGAAGGACATCAGAGACACACCCAAACATTCAGACTGGCAATCACTGTCCTGACTCCTACATTGCAAACTTGCTGCGTCACTGTATGAATAACAAGACATAACATGTCCCTCAAATCGGGATGTGCAGGCAAGGAAACGTGTGGAATAGGCTAGACACCCTGCCCCCTGGACACAGCATGCTAGGCATTGCATGACACAACCCCACACACGCACACACATACTGCAGCAGATCAACTTCATGTTTGACCCCCTGCACTCTCACTCCCACTCTGAGAGACTTACCACACATTTGGTGCACCATATAACCTTGGATACTGGGTGAGAACCTCGTCCACCAGGACCTCCAGCTCCTCAGTGGTGAAGGGTGTGGCACGGATCTTCTCAGTCTCCGCCATCACTGTGGGCAAGAGACAGCAGAAGTGGCAGTTGGTGGTGAGGGGTCTCAGGCAGCAGTCCCTGGAGGCAGCAGCAGGTGAGGGGTCTCAGGCAGCAGTCCCTGGAGGCATTAGCCAGGTGTATATGCCTATGACTCCCGCAATGGTGTCTTGGGCCATGGCGGTGACACACCGCTGGTGCCAGGCGGGTGCTACCATGATTTCGGGGCCATGCTTTGCTATGAGTGACCGGGATCTGGGTGGTGGAGCATGCCAACCGTCATTAACCAGGTGTATATGCCTATCACTCCCGTGATGGCGTCTTGGGCCATGGCGGTGACGCACCGCTTGTGCCAGGCGGTAGCTACCACGATTCCGGGGCCATGCATTGCTATGAGTGACCGGGATCTGGGGGGCGGAGCACTTTGACTGCAGATATGGACGCACCATGCTGTGTCAATGTTCAATGGGCAGTTTTCAACAGTGCACAGTGAGCACATTATAAATGGCACGTCGTTGTGCACACAATGCCAAAGTGACATTTTTCCCACTGTTGACTACACATGCCCTATTTGTGATCTTGAACATTGCCATGTACTCCCTCACATATCACTTGTGATGTTGATTTGCCTGTACACCGAAAAGTGTTGTGTTGTACTCTGCAATGGGTACACAGTGTAATGTGTGAAAGGGCTGACAAACTCCCAGTGATGTATGTGTAAATGGACAATGCGCAGATTTGATTGTCCAGTTTTCTTGGCTCATGCACACACTTTTTCTTTAGGCACAGACTGTGCTCATTGTGTTGTTGATGTGTGAATTGTGCAACCTACACATGAAGGTGGGGCAGGCACAGCTGATATATATGTGACAGTAATGTTGCAGTTTGCAGTTATGCTGGATGGATTACTCTCAGGGTTTCTCATGCTAGATGTGGCCATCTCCCTTTGTGCATTTACATGGCCTGTTTTTTTCTGGTGGCACTTGCTGTGTGAAAGGGGACTAGTATATAAGTACTGTAGCAGAGGTTGTCCCTACATGTAAGGTGGTCTATGATTCAACAGTGAGGCGAGTAATTGTTGGTTTTGTGTCACTCAAGACATGAGAATTTAGACATGTATATTGTTGTATTGCATTGAACATGTGTCCCCTTTCATCTCTACTAGGAGGAGACCAAACATACATTGACCCTTCACAGTGCTGACAGACATGGCGAAGGAGGAGATCATCCGGAAATTCTGTCTGGATCGAGACTCCCTTCAGAACCTATGTGCTATGTTGGAGCCCCACTTGCAGCCTCGCAGAACATATCCAACTGCTTTCACCCCAACATTGAAGGTGATGGCGGCCCAGCATTTTTTTCCACTGGATTTCCAGCACACGGTGTCCAGTGCAGGTGGGATGTCGCAACCCATGTTCAGCAAGGTGCTACATGATGTCCTGGCTGCTATGATGATCTACAAAGACAGATAAATCCATTTCCCCAGGAGGAAAAAATTGGCGGCCGTTAAGGGTGATTTTTATCCCCTTGGCCACATCCCCAATGTTGTTGGAGCCATTGATGGCACACATGTTGGGCTGGGTCCACCGCAGGCTCGTGAGTACGTCTACAGGAATCGGAAATATTTCCCTTCCATCAACGTGCAAGTGGTGTGCCAGGCGGATATGATCATCTTGCACGTGAGTGCCAAATTTCCTGGCTCTGCCCATGACTCATACATCTTACGTAACAACATCGTGCCCCGGCTGATGGCTAATCTGCTTCAGAAGCGAGCATGGATTGCAGAGTCAACTGGCGTGCTTTGTGTGTGACATGCAGTCCTCTGCCACAGTTGTTTTCAAGAGTAGGTCTGTGTATCTCACACCTGGGTGAGCCCCCTGCACAATCCCCAGACACCAGCTGAAGTCTGCTACAACGATGCACGTGGGAGGACCCGTCGTGTGGTGGAGCGTATTTTTGGTCTCCTGAAGTCACGGTTTTGCTGCCTTGACAAGACTGGAGGTGCCCTGATGTATTCGCCCAGAAAGGTGTGCCAGATCGTTGTTGCCTGCTGCAGGCTCCACAACCTGGCCTTGCACAAGCAGATCCCACTGCTTCTGGACGATGATGATCAGCTAAGGCCCCCGCCTGCAAACCAACCTATGTCCAGGGACGAGGATAGAGGAGAAGGGTGTTGACCTGCTTGGACAGCTCATCAACTTCATGAAGGTGAGTGACAAGGTACAACGGGGCTATTGTCTGCTGATGTTGGTGAAAAGGTCGATGTGATCTTTGTGACTGCAGCCTGTTATTGCCTCTGTGTTGGATGGTAATGTTTAGGGGACACAGTAGTCATGCACAGCTATAGGAGGTCTTTGTCAGTACTGTTGCTCATTGTAATGTGTGCAGATTGGTTTACCTTGATCACAACTGTTGTGTGTTGGCTGTGATGCCACCGCCTGACTAGTGACTATTGTTCTGTTGTTTTTCCCTAGGTCCCTTCAGCCTCTCCTTGCCTACTGACAATCCGTGCTCCTGTGACATTGTTATCATGGTAACATTTTTACATACTGTGATGAACATGGAGCAGACACAACAACATTTGTGTGTAAGAAGGGTTTATTAAAAAAGAGATATATGTGACGGGGGAGTGAATATTTACAGAAATATGCAGGGTGAATCAATGAGTTCAGAGTGATGGTAGATGAGACAAGTCCAACAGATGGTTGCCATTAATATTGCATTTTGGGGAAGGATAGTTGAGATGGTCAATGGCAGGGGGAAATGGTGTGCCATCATGGGTGGCCCCTTGGCTGGCGTTTTGCTGCTGCTTTTCCGTGGCTTGGGGCCAATGATTTCTTAGGGCGGCCCCTTAGTTACTTGGCAGGGGGACACAGCTGCAGCGCCAGTGGTGTCTGAGGAATCAGCCCTCTCCGTGCCCGCAGGGGAGGATGAGCAACTAGCATCCTGACGGACACCTGAGGGAGGTGGAGGGGTTGTCTGAGCCGCAGGCCTTATCCTAAGTTTTCACTAGGAAAACTCCCTTGTGACCTTTATTTCTTTTTTTATGATTCAAATATGAATTCAACATGGTCTGTACATACAATTAAACCATGACAAAATCCAAAAACATGTACATATCTGTGATTTTTAACTCTGTATATTAATTTTCTTTCTTTTATCAAAATTACTTTTCTATTATTTTTTGTCAGATAAACATTTCAAATAAATATTGTAAACATGTATACATCACTTTACAATATAATACCATCTTCACATCTTAACATCATATAACCCCAGGTAAAGAAACAACATAAAAAGCATTACAACAGTATCTCATACATTCATACCTCTTAAACTACATTCAAACTACATTCACAACTACATATCTCTGGAAAGTCGGAGACATAGACATGGTATCAATCTTCTTTGACCACTTAACGCAACTGCATATAGCAGATTCTAAATAGCATTGGTCAACGCGTTTCCGTGGTTTAAGGAAAGGATGAGCACCATCGTCATCAGGACCCGCCAGATAACAGACCAGAGTCTCTACACCCAGGGGATACCTAAAAAGGTATAAATACAATAAGTTCACAGCCCATGATATTAAAAATCAAATGATATCAATTGGACCTACATGCACACACTACAGTATGAAAGTGCTGTGAGATTAAGGTCAGCCATGCCACATTTCTCCAAATAGTGCAAAACACTGAAGAGGGTATCCTAACCCTTATCAGGTAGTTGCTCCGATCCTGCTACCCCTACCTACTACCTCTACTTACTCAGGGCAGAATGTAGGAAGCAATTTTAAGAGTTGCGACAGCAAGAACAGCTTTGTGTGTCACACCACCACCAAGAAAAAGATAAAAGTTGACCAAGAAAGCACCCTTCAGTCCTCAAAAGTATAGATTTAAAAAATGTCCCATGGACTAGAAATTAACTTTGCAATGCATTCCTTCATAAATGACTTACTATCACTATTTCTTCAACATTGGATATACAATTATAATAGCCGACCCTTTAATACTGACTATTGTTGCCGCTCTCTGTAGAAAAGGAACAGTACAATATTAGGGCATTTAGCATTTAGTTACAATACTTCTGGTCTATTTATCGATACATGAGCGGCTACACATCATTAACATCTTTCCCTCAGTATTCAATTTGATGTGTATAATCATCGATACAAATGCAAGTTTTGTTGTTAAAGAGGTAATCCTTTATCGGGGATATGAACAAAGTTCTGAATATTAGGACAATGCAGATCCAACGGATAGCATTTGTACTCATATATACATTTTTCAGTTCAGCTTTGATGGGGCCTCAATGTGCTATATGCTCATGTTTGGCCATTCCATTGTAGCCACATCTTGTAAATTGGAACCTAGAAGTGTTACAAAACTGTCTCCAGTAAGGCTAAAAAAAGGATGATACAATATAAGTTTAAATGGCGTCACTGAGTAACCGGTGCAGGGTATAATACATCTAGGGGAATAATACTGATTCACCAAAGGCTATGCAATTTGGAATCAATCAGGAAGCGTCTAACATGGTAATCTACCTTTTCTACATACTACAATAAGATTCTACACAAGTATCTGACAGGGTACACCCACTACACAACACATGGCTATAGTGGATTAATAATACATTCCCCAATGGTGGTCAAGCTCAGACTACTCCAATACCATGTTTTTCCCATCAATCCCAGTTAGATAATCTGATTTGGCATAGTTTCTACAGGGCCAAGTTCTGTCTATAGGGCACCAAAAGTACGGCGCTTTTTGAGGATACTAAAAACATGCTACGATGTTTCCTTATCTACGCGGGACATGGCTCTACAATTAAAACACCCTCATCCGGCTAGTACTAACGGATTCTCTAAGCCAACTAGTGGTGCTCTCATCCTCAGCGGTCAGTTCCTGGTCACCTGTGGGACAGAGGGGAGATGATCATTGACGTGCACACCTCAAGCTTGCTGTTCACTGTCTCTAATTCACAGGTAATGCAGAGCGCAGTTGACTATTTCACACATTGTATATCTGCACAGTGGTTATCATTATGACATGATGTGGGAGTACATACACATTTTTGGCCATAGTGTGACATGTCAATGCATACCATGCCCCACATGCATGTTTCATTATTACAATGAAAGGTTGTCATCTAACAACTGGCAGATTCACAACTTTGTGGAAAGCATCTTTGCTGTTTGCTCGGCCTGGCAGCCATTACATCTGGGCATGTACTAGCCATTGTCGTTTCATGCATTCCTTAGCCCTGTCCTTTGCTTTGACTTCGTAGTTCAACAGACCATGCTTGCTTACTTTTCCTATGGCCCTTCATGGTCAGCCCCATGTAAGTTATAGGGAACATTCGTTGCTGTGCATGTTGGTGCCCTGATTTGCTTCAACATTGTATTTGGTGAGTCACTCTGCTGTTTCTGTGGCAGTTGCATACGCTTAGCTGTGTGCACACTGTATCTTGAGATAGTATCTGTGCCAATTTATGTGTGTTGTGATGCCTTGTTGTAGTGCAGGCCTCCCACCCCCTCACAGCCCTCCCTGGGAAGATGGCTACCTACCTGTTAGGTGAAGGTGACTCGTGCTGGGAGGGGTGGTGAGTGCTCCATCTTGCTCAGCTGTGGGACAGGGGGCCTGGTGGGAGTGGTGGTGCAGACCTCCCACCCACAAACAGCCCTCCCTGGTAAGATGGCAACCTACCTGTTAGTTTGTTTGTAGTGATACAATGGCTGCCATATGCTTCAGGGAGGAGTGCTCCATCCTGCTCAGGAGTGAGACAGGAGAGCTTGGTGGGAGCTGTAGTGCAGGCCTCCCACCCCCTCACAGCCCTCCCTGGGAAGATGGCCACCTACATGTTAATTTTTTTGTAGTGATACAATGGCTACAAATCAACAGAAGAGTGACTAAAAGGGTAAAGGGATAGTCAATAGCTACCACCAAGTAAAGAAGTTATTCCAAACAAAGAGCAGTCAAACAGTAAGGGTTGCATGCAGAGTGCCACAAGAAGAACCCTCAGGCACCAACAAGACAGCCGGTTGCCATTTGTCTTCATTGGGTCCTTTTAAGAAAGTAGTGATTGAGAAATTAAAAGAAGTATGGACTACTCCCCAAAAAGAGATTATTTTATTAAGGGGGTGGCTCTAACTTCATTAAAAATCTTAGTGAGAAAAGTCGGACTGGAAAGTAGTTATGTTAGTTTGAACCACCCAGTCATAAGCAAAAAACAATAAAATAGGTTGACATGTTTCTGCTAATACGAGCCCAAACTCGGCTCAGCATTCATCAGGACCATACGTAACTACTTCACGTGGGTGGAGCACGCTAAGGCTTCACTGCTACCTGAGGTAGGCAAAGTATCTAAAAAAGATTACAACCTTCTGTGTAATCAGGACACTGGAACTTCCAAGTGTTTCTCCTCCTATATGTGAGGGATATAAGTATGCGTGTCATTTCTACAGCGCTGCATGGGCTCGCGGCTGGGGGAAACTCTTCACGCTCAGGGATCTGACACCCGGCGACTCCCCGCAAATAAACCTGCTTCTTGCCAGGTCCACGGCGGGGCGTGGACCTGGCAAGAAGCAGGTTTATTTGCGGCGGCCCGTGGACCTGGCAAGAAGCAGGTTTATTTGCGGGGAGTCGCTGGGTGTCAGATTCCCGAGCGTGAAGAGTTTTCCCCAGCCGCGAGCCCATGCAGCGCTGTAGAAACTACACGTATACTCAAGTAGAAAAGTCAAAAGCAAATTTTAGAACACAATTAAGGGGCTCATTATAATGGCAGAACGATCGCCATCAGCCATCATTCCGCCATCACATTGAGATTTTCCCACCTCCATATTAGGATGACGGTGAGTATCGTGGCAGATGCAAAGTCTGTCTGCCACTTTTCCACTGGTGGCAATCGTGCTGATTGCCTGGCGGGTGGAGCTGGGACACTAATATGCTGGCAGTGCCTAGCAGGCACCATCACCATATTAGGATGTGTGTGGCCAGGTGCCTTTCTACGGCGCTGGTGCTGCCTTGGAAAGGCTGGCGGGATTGGGTTTTGGGGCCCGTTGCAGGCCCCCCTTTTTGGGGGGGTGTTGCTGCACTGGGGGGTACCCATGGTACCCCCCTATATTTCCATGCACAAGGTGGCAGGCGCCGAGTGGCCCCTTCCACGCTGTGCATGGAAATGCACAACATGCGTTTTCGACACCGCGGCTGCAGCACCGTCCGCAATGTTAAAGCGCTGGATGCGGCCGCCACAGTGGCAGTCACATCCTGATTTAGTGTGCGGGACTGCCGCCGTGCAGGCATGCGGTCCCGTTACTGCTAGGATGCCATGCAGACTCACATCTGCCCAGCATCCTAATGACCCCCATAGCTCCTTAATGACTTAATAACGGTGCCTAAAAGTAACTCATCATCAGGCATCTCATTGGTGTAGGTTTTGATCTATATTACATTTTCTGGAAAATACTACATTTTGTGCTCATGCTGCAGATGATTTATCATATTGTCTATCTTGCGCTGTGTTTATCTCCTCCTGCTTTATGCCACATAATAGGCCACAAGGACACTTCAAAATCATTTTTGGTGCCATCAGTATATAGCTTGTTTACGAAATAGATTTCCAATTTATTCTGCCTTAACTCCTTAACTGTGGGCCTTCTGCCCCAGTGCCTAGTCCTTTTTTGCCCCTTTTGGGTACTTCGCACTCAGGCCTCTATAACTTTTTGTTCACATAAGGTATCCACATCAAATTTGCGTCCTTTTTTCTAACATTCCGGGAATTCTACAGGTACTCGGGGTTTGTGGATTCCCTAGGAGGGTGCAAAGAAAATAGGCAAAACATAACTAGAATTTGAGTTTTGGGGGAAAAATATGAAAAAAGTGTCCCAGCTTCCAGGAACACCCAGTGCAGAATGAAAAAAAAAACTGCCTTGCCACAGTATTGGCATTATTCAAACAGGTAACCCGTTTTTATGTTTCACCTGCACAGCTCTTGCGCTGTGCTTGTGAAATATATTGTATACAATATATCTTAAAAGGAAGTGCCATGGGCTCAGTGCGCTGTTATTATCTTGGTGGTGAAACTCTGACCTGCCTTTTATTTCTTCTTTGTGCTCCGGAGGAAGCACGCAATACCTATTGCCCCCAGTGCACAACCAGGGACCCACTTGAGTGTGTTCCTCATCTTGTGCATTCCTCTTTCCCCCATACCCCCGGGGCACAAGCAGACAGCCAGCCAAACAGATATTTCTTGGTCCCTGCAGAAGTGTTCTTTCACTTACGGCCACACGTCTGTAACGGAAGCGTTAGGCCAACAGAAAGGAAGAAAGATACCGTCCACTCGCAGAAACGTCCCCTCTTTATAGGCAGATACACTGTGGCACACTTCTGTCACGTGACAGTAGATTAGGCCGAAAGCGAGACTTCATTTCCAATTGCAGGAGCGTTTCCTGTTTATGGACTAGTGCACTCCCGCTCTCCTGTCACGTGACACGCCTTGCAGATTCACGTGGGTAACGCAGTCCTATAGGCTGCTACGGGATCCCTTGGGAACCTGTTCTTTTGGCCTGCCTGTGTATGGCCAGTGACAGGACAGGTCAGCTGACTCCTGGGATACTTGCCTCACTCATTCAAACAGGTAAGGGGAGCCATGCCCGCCCACAGAGTGCTCTCTCCTGGGCTCCAGTCGACCCACAGGCCTCTCTTATGGGATATTTAGTGAGTCAGGTTTATTGTGGGGTACAGGACCCATATACCCCTCCATCAGCAATGCCTTCCTTATGACCTTCTGGATTGAAAGTCCCTCCCCCCCTGGGGGTCTATGTCACTATGCCAAGACCCTCTCTGTCCTAAACAGTGGGAACTCTTCATGGGCTGTAAACTCCATGCTCAGCCCGTGATTCCAAAGCCCCTGGTTCTGCCATACACGACTGCGCAGTTCAGTGTATAAGCACCTCCACCGTCGAGGAGTGTGCTTCAGGTCTTCCCAGGCTAAACTGGCTAGTGCGTGGCTCAGGGGTATTGGTGCCAGGGATTTCATCAAAAAGTAGTTACCTAATCTCCTGCATTATTACCACCAGTTACTGCACAAAATATTGGATTTCTCAATAAACAAGTCATAACACTTTTATGAGGTTTTCGTAACTTATATTGCACAACTGCCAAGCTAAAACTTACAACAACAAAAAAAATATTATTAACCACATAGGCGAAACATAATGCATTTGCCAATTCCTGGTACTATTGTTTGGGATTTCGACCTATTTCCAGTTTGTGGTGAAAACCAGTATAAAACCATGGTTGATCCAGCAAAGCTGTATATTTCTGAAAAGTAAAAACAATTCTGAATTTAGCAAAGGGGCATATGTGTAGATCCCTCACAGTTTTCCCAAAGAAACTAACTGTTGACATAAGTATTGAGAAGAAGTTGGGAAAAAAACACTGTCATGTGTGAAAATGTTTTCATTTTTAACTTTTTGTCACAGTAAACAATTTACAAAAGCAATATGTCATTGCGTGTGTTAGACCTTTCTGGTTGTGGGTATATAGAGGGTTTGTTGGTTTTCCAAAACCCGGAGGTACTCAGAGCCAACAACTGAGCTGCACCGACAATGGTTTTTCATTGTGCACCGAGTATAAACAAATTCATATGGTGCAATATATAGTGAAAAATGGGTATCAAGGAAACCTATGTATTTCTGAAATGGGCTCAATGTATGGAGTTTAGGAGTAGTGGTTATTTGTACATTTCTGAATTTGTGGGTGCCCATATTAGCATATGATTTAGACAGTATTTTTCAGTGCAGAGGCAGAATATCGCAGTGGAAATATCGATGTGCATTAATATCAAGTCAAGAATATCGATGGTGTAAAATATCGAGGTAAGTTTAAAAGTTATTAAAAATATCGATTTTTATGTAATGCAGAAATATTGATTTTGTATATTTCGATGTCAACAATAAGGTATAGTATTCCTTATTATATGTTTTATAAATAAAAATAAATATATGAAGATTTTTTTTAATTAAGTTTTAGGAGCGGGATGTTGCCTTTATAGGGGTTAAGGGTGGGTAGTAATTTAAAAACTTTAGGATTAAGATTTAAATAGTTTTTACATTTTTTTAAAGTTTTAGGAGGTGAATAATGGGTTTATAGGGGATAATGGTGGGGAGTAATTATAAAAAAATTGATAACATTTATATATATATATAGGGGGCCAAACTGTAGGCACTCGAGCAGCCCACCAATGGGATTTAAACCAACGAAAAGTGAACGGCTGGAACTGTGCACCCCTCAGCTCACAGATGCGACTGGCCTCCTTGAGAAAGGTCTGAGAAGCAGACCGAAATGCATCGGAGCAAAAACCGCCAGTAACTTTGCACTGAATAAAGACATTCAGACCCACCTGATGAGTGCGACTCCATTCTTTCGTGAGAAAGCTGGTTGGTCATATTTTAACGGCGTGGTCCTGCCGGGAGAACGCACCACCAGCTAAAGAGCGCCACATGCTGCCCGCCATAAAGGACCAACATCTGTTTGCCGCGATAGCATTTAGGGCAGTGGCTGCCGCCAGGGACCTGACCCTGGTAATGGTCCTCAGCGACTCGAAAATAGCCAGCAAGAGAATCAGGTGGAAGCAACTCACACGCGTCACCTACCAAAGGGAAAGAACTGGTGGATTGCAGGAAACCACAAAGACCAGCATGCCTCACTCTCCCAGCCGAGCGCGGCGCCCACCACGGGGCCAAACTGTAGGCACTCGAGCAACCCACCAATGGGATTTAAACCAACGAAGAAGTGAACGGCTGGAACTGTGCACCCCTCAGCCCACGGATGCGACTGGCCTCCTTGAGAAAGGTCTGAGAAGCAGACCGAAATGCATTGGAGCAAAAACCGCCAGTAACTTTGCACTGAATAAAGACATTCAGACCCACCTGATGAGTGCGACTCCATTCTTTCGTGAGAAAGCTGGTTGAGCAAGAGATCGGCTGATCTCGAAACGCGTTGGGTGTTTTCTTCTGCTGATTAAACACTGACAAGCACCGTACTACAATTGGGCTCCGACTCTGTTTTTTTCCCTGGGAAGGATCGTGACCAGGAGTGTGTGCACATTGAGGGGCTGGCGAACCCCGTCGTGAGCCCGCCGTTCGAAGCGGCTTAAGCATGCCATCCTTGCGTGTGTATATATATATATATATATATATATATATATATATATTTTTTTTTTTATTTTTTTTTTTAAGTTTTAGGAGAGGTATATTGGGTTTATAAGGTATAATGTTGGGGAGTAATGAAAAAATGATGTAAAAATTTTTTTTAATTTTTTTGAAAATAATTGAAATATGTAGTTGTGTGATGTTGGAATTATAGGGGATGAGGATGTGGAGTAATTCAAAAATGTAGGATTAAAACTGACATTTTAAAAAATTAGCAAAGTTTTAGTAGTGGGATGTGTTTGTTGGGGATTAGGGTGGTGAGTAATTTTAAAATATTGTTTGTAAATTTTTATTATTTTTTAGAATTGTTTCAGAGAATTTAGTAGTGTGGTTTTGATTATATCGGGGACAAAGTTTGGGAGTAGTTTTTTATTGTTGTTTATAAATAAATTGATAAAAGTACAATTTGCCAAAATTTGTAAAAAAAAAAATTACATTTACAATTTTAGATTGAAAAAAAAATTGAGGTTATATTTATGTTTGAGTACATTTTTTAATACTTTTTGTCATTTAATTAAAAAAAATCAATTTATTATCCAGCATTTTTTTTTAGTTTAGTTATTTTGGAGTTGGAATAGTAATTTAGAGGGTCATAAGGATAGCGGAAGTACCGCCACTGCCCACCGTGCAGAGGCAGGCCTTCCGCCATCGGACCACAATTTCTCCTACCACATTACGATGACGGGAGGATCCAGACTGCGACCGTGGCGGACAGAAAGAGCGTCTGCCACGGAACCCCCACAGGTAATAGTTACGTTTGCCTGGAGGATGGTCCAGATAGGCTATAATGTTAGTGGTGCCTAGTAGGCACCGTCCGCCAAATTAGGATGCAGTCTTCTGCCAGCCGTTGCGGGCCCCCCTTGTGTTTAGGGGGAGCTGTGGGTTCACTGGGGGTGTACCCATGGAACCCCCTATATTTCACTGCACCAAGGGGCACGCAACGTGTGGTGCCTGCCACGTAGTGCAGTGAAATGCACAACATGCATTTTGAACATTGCGTGGGTTGCTGCAGTCTGCAGCACCCGTCGCAATCTTAAAGTGCAAAATGCGACCGCCATGTTGGTGGTCTCATCCTAATTGGGTGTGCAGGACCGCCGCATGTATTGCAGACAGTCCCGGTCACACCACGATGGCGGACGGACCCCAGTCCTTCTGCCATCGTAATCAGCCCCTAAATTTGGTTTGTTACCTAGCACTTTCCCTGAGTTTATTTTGGAGTTGGAATAGTAACTTTGGGGCCCATTGGGATGGCGGGCAGATTGCCCCCGCCGGGCCGGCAGTAGTTACCGCCAGCCCAGTAGGGCCAATCCGCCCGCCATCCTCAACAAAATGACCCCCCGCAACATTAGGATGGCAGAGGGGTCCGCGGCGGACAGAAAGTCCGGCCACCACATTTCCGCCGATCGAATTCGCGTCCGGCAGAAAAAATGCTTTTCAATGGTGGCGGTGTCTGTGAGACACCGCCAACCATATTACGATGAGGGCGGTCCGATGCTTTTCCACGGCGGCAACCCCGCCGTGGAAAAGCATGCGGTCTTTAATTTGGGGGCCCGTTGCAGGCCCCCATGGTGAAGGCAAGGTGGGGGTGCACATGAGGGTACCTGTGGTACCCCCCTGCACTTGCATACACAATGTGGCAGGCAACGCGTGGTGCCTGCCACTTTGTGTATGCAAATGCATAACATGCATTTTTTACATTGTAAACACCGCCCGCCGCAATGTTACAAGTGCATGATGCCCCCACCAGTGTGGCGGGCGCATCATATTGTGCATGGCCGGACTGCTGCTTAGATCGCGGGCGGTCCCGTTTTCCACAAAGAAGGCGGGCAGGCAAAGTCAGCCTGCCATCCTAATGTGCCCCTTAATTTGGTTTATTATCCAGCACTTTCCCTGAGTTTATTTAGTTTTGAAGTTGGAATAGGAATTTAGGGGGTCATTACAATTGCGATGAATCTGCATTCTCCGGGCCGGCGGAAGCCACTGCCGGCCCGAAGTATGCGAATTCACCACGGCGGACACACAAATGACCCCCAGCCAGATCAGGATGACTGGAGGGTCATTTTTATGTCCGCCGCTTTTCCGCCGCGGTCACCTTCCGACCGCCGTGGAAAAGCTCTGACATGGCTGGTGGTGTCTGACATGGCTGGCGGTGTCTGCTAGTTATTTTTTATTATTATGGGTGGGAAATATTATTTGTTACATTGATTTGTTTGTATTTTAATAATTATATTAGGTCATATATGTTTGTGTTATTTTTCAATTTTTATATGACAGTTCTAAATATTAATTTAAAAAAAAAGTCGAATTTTGTTGGTTACATGTTTGAAAATTTTTGATGGTGTTTAGTATTTTTTTTTTTTCTGTATATATTTAGTTATCCTGTAAGTATTCTAGACCTTTGACCGCCCGCCACTCCTGCGGTGCTGGGACCAGCTGCCAGACGTGCGGCGGTCACGCACCACTGAATAGGATGTGACCGGCACCCTGGTGATCGCATTCCGCAATCTTGACATTGCGGCGGGTGCTGCAATGCCAAAATGGCATGTTGTGCATTGCCATGCACAAGGTGGCAGGCACCGTGTGCGATTGCCGACCTGCGAAAAAGCGGCGGACACACTTTGTGTCCGCCGTGATACCCCGCCGTTATAATATGGTGGGGGTAAATCGAGTTGGGATGGTGGGTGGATCGCCACCGCCGGGCCGCCCACCATCCTAATCCCCTGACCGGCACCCTGGTGATCGCATTCCGCAATCTTGACATTGCGGCGGGTGCTTCTGTAAGCAGCACCTGCTGCAATGCCAAAATGGCATGTTGTGCATTGCCATGCACAAGGTGGCAGGCACCGTGTGCGATTGCCGACCTGCGAAAAAGCGGCGGACACACTTTGTGTCCACTGTGATACCCCGCCATTATAATATGGCGGGGGTAAATCGAGTTGGGATGGTGGGTGGATCGCCACCGCCGGGCCGCCCACCATCCTAATCCCTTGGTGTTTTTAAATAGTCTACTTTTATGTTATAGATGTTCCTGCATCTTTTTAGTTTATTTACTTAGATTAGGGCCTAGTTTAGAGGCTTTTTATGATGGAGTAACGATCGCCATCGCCGACCCGCTGGTGGCGATCGTTACGCCATCATGATGAGAATTAACCACCTCCATATTAGAATGGAGGTGGGTATTGCGGCAGGCGCAAAGTTCGTCGCCGCTTTTCTGCCTGTGGAAATCATTACGATTGCCTGCCGGACGGAGCTGGGCCACTAATATGATGGCGGTACCTAGCAGGCACCGTCCGCCATATTAGAATGTGGGTGATGTATAGGCCTTTCAATGATGGCGATGCCGCCATGGAAAGGCTGGCGGGGCTTGGCTTTGGGGGCCCATTAGGGGCCCCCTCTGGGGGGGCATGTGGACTGATGTCCACCCGCCATCATAATGAACCCCTTAGTTAGGGATTGCTCTAGCCTTGCTCTTGATAACTTTGGGACTCATAATGGTGGGCGGACATCAGTCCACCCGCCATCATAACAGGGATGGGACTAACCACCAAAGATCCTGTCCTTTTACGATTGTGGACGGTGTTGCTGGCTGCAGCACCATCCGCAATAGTAAAAGTGTATGCACAGCATTTCAGCGGTGCCTGCCACTTGGTAAAGGGAACTGCAGGAGGGTACTTTGGGTACCCCCCAAGTCGACCGCCACCTCCCCCGGGCCCGCAATGGGCCCCCAAAGCCAATCCCCACCAATCATCCCCGCGAGTGCCATGGAGAGGCCTGTTTGCAAGCCACATCATAATATGGCTGGCAGTGCCTGCTAGGCACCACCACCACATTACTAGGCCAGCTCCACCGCAATACCCACGGCCATCGTAATATGGCGGAGGGTATTTCACTTTACGTTGGCGTAACGGTAGCCACTACCGGCTCGGCGGTGCCGATCATTACGCAATCGTAAGAAGCCCCTTTGTTCTTTTTTGATAGCTTCTATAGGTTTATGTAGGGTTGGTTGTCCTCTTCCAATTGTGGCTTGAAATGCATTGTGCGATCCCTCCACTGCATTTTTTGTTTTTGCTTTTTGAGCAAGAGTACTGATATATACGCTCCACCAAAGTGTTTGGAATTTGGGTTGCCTACGGTGGCCTGACCTATGTAGCCTTCCCACCAAAGTATCTTCAAAGTAGTCTAGCAAGTGACGTAGTTTAGTTTCATTTGCCTGATAGAAGGGGCTTTCAAGAAGCAGGTTATAATGGTTTGCTACTTCAGTTGTTGGAACATAGGCCAGGGCTATTAACCCCTTCCCTGTTCATGACGAGCTCAGCTCGTCATGCAGTACACTGCTCCTGTGCTCATGACGAGCTGAGCTCGTCATGAGCAATGGGAAATAAGGAGTTCCAGCACAGGAGGAAAATCTCCCTAGCAGCAATAAGGTTGATTCTACTTGATGGGCAAAGTTGCTATTGGTGGCATAATCTATACTTATAGTAGATTTTTGTTGGTGCCTCCAGATACTTTGATTAAAGTGGTAGTAGCAACCTTGTATTTCAATGTGGGCTATATTTCTAGAATTGGTTGAATCATTCATTGTTCAAAATAAATGATGATTTTTTGAGGAAGTAGTTGTCGGTGTATTGTTTTAATATTGTTAGGAGCTCTATATATGTGGTGTTTTGTTTATTAGGGAGTAGTGATTATATGAATGGTATGTTAGTATCTTCATATTCTCTGTGGATTGTATATAATTGATAAAAAAGGCTTGGGGCAAACTTTTAATGTGCCATCCATCATCCATGTCTCTCAGTTTTTAATATTTTTAAGTTGTTTTTTGTTGCAAAGATGAGTATTCATTTTTCATGACTTTTGTTGTCATGGAGAATTAATCTTTCATCTTTGTGAGTGATGGCATATTCAGGTAATATTTGTGTTAGAACTGGGGGTCTCTAGTTGGCAGAGGTAGGTACCACTGTCCAAATAGGGACCCTTGCTTCTAGTCAGGGTAGGAAGGATGCACTCTTTAGATAACCCCCTGCTCACCCCCTTGGTAGCTTGGCATAAGCAGTCAGGCTTATCAAAGGCAATGTGCTAAGTATTTGTACCAACACTCACAGTAACACAGTGAAAACACCACAAACCGACTCCACAACAGTTTAGAAAAATAAAGGTATTTAATCTAAACTACACAAGACCAAAATGACAAAAATCCAACATAATATGGTTTCAAATGAGTTCTTAAGGTTGCGTTAAAATAATCCACAGTTGCGTCATGCTTTAGCTAACAGTACCTTGAGATGCGACAAAAGTTCCAAGTGAAAGCTGTAGCGTTGAAAAGCAAGTGATGCAGCATCTAAACCAGCAAAAACGAAATCCAGCACAGCGTCAAAAATACAGGAGGCAGAGGCAAAAAGACTGAGGAAACCACGCCAAAGATGCCAGGTCTAACAATTTGTATTTCAGAAAACGTTTAACGGGTGGGTGGTGTTTAGGCTGTAGCTCTTTTAGTTCGGGAAATGAATCTCTTCAGAGTGGGGATAGGTGGTAGTTGTGACACACTCAAGTACCCTAGTTACCTCGTTTTAAGTATTTGGGTACTTGTTTGTTGTGAGCTGGTACTTGCATCTCTGATTGTCTCAAGAGCATCTCTAGCTTCAATTTCAGTTACATTGGGGGAATGGTTATGTTCTTTGACATTTACTACATTGGTTTTTATCGTAGTGGCTCTCCCATTAGTAATATTTTCCGCATTTCCACTCATTTTCTCTTGGGTATACGTGTAGCCCATGTAGGAGAGAAGTAGTTACCCCTTTTGTAAAGTACTGAATTTCACTCTCTCTGCTTTTTTTTTGGTTAATCTTTCGATATATATTTATTAATTATAGAATTTTGAACAGTAAACATTTTGCATAATTAATATGTCTGAAAAAAACTTTATTTTGGTTTTTTTTTTCTTGCTGGATTTTATTTCGATTATTGATCTTTATCCACTTTTTTCTGTTGATTGAAAAGCAGAAGGTTATTGTTATTAAAGTATATTATTGTTATATATTTTCTTGTGTTATTTTATTTATTTAGTTTCTATTCTTATTTAGTTGAGGAAAAACATGCTTACTATTTTTTGTTGACTTTTTTTGATGATTTTGTTTACATTGTAGTTTATAGAAGTTGGCAAGAGAAAAATATTTGTTAGTTACATTTGCTTTTTAATTTATTTTAATTTTGTTAATTAGTTTGTTTTATTTGTTGGTTAGTTTATATACTTAATTCATTTTATATTTTAGTGTAAGGTTGTTTTTGTTTGTGTTTTCGAAGTTAATTCTTGCTTTGTTGATCTAAGGTGGACTTTTATTGAAGTGTAATCTGTGAAATATAACATAAAAGGTTATAATTTAAGTACATTTGTTTATTTTGCTTTTCAGTCTATATATTTAATTGAAGAAAAAAATACTTACTGAATGCAGTTGGTGAAGTTAATTTTTGATGATGCTTTTTGTTGAATTTTGTAGAAGCTGTTAAGAGAAGTATTTGTTAGGAATAAATAATTTAGTATTCAATTTATAGTTTTTTAATAGTTTGGTCTAATTGTTGGTTATTTTATATACTTACTTTGTAACAAATTTTTCTCATCTTCATTTTGTATTTTTTTATTCTAATGTTTATTTTGGGGTTTTTGGGTAGAGTTGCGAAGTATAATCTGTGAAAAATAAAACATTACGTTGTAATTTTAGTTAATTTGATTATCTATATTATTTAGCGTTTATTTTCATTGATTTGTAATTAAATAAATATTCTAACTCTTTTTAGTTGATTGAGTCTCTTTGGTAAAAAGAAAATATTTATAGCTATGTTTTGCTATTTTATTAGGTTTAGTACTTTTAAATCATTAATGTTAGTTATTGGTGAAGTAATATACTTACTTTGTGTTATATTTTATTTTGTTGTGTACATAAATATTTGTGTTGAATTTTCTAGAAGCAATTTTAGTGAGGTTGCATCTGTTATATGTAAAGGAAAATATATTAGAATATTTTACAAGCTTTTTTTATTTATTCAGTTACAAAGTGTTATGCTTACCTTTATTACCGGATGATGGAATAGTTTTTGGTGTAGTAGTTTTTCGTTTTGTCTTCACTCTCTCTCAAAGGTTCCCTCTTTCTCCAAGGTCATTTGGTAAGTTTTATGTCAATTATTTGATTGTTTTTATAGTGTTTGGTTAATTAGGTAGAGTTTTCTATTGGTTTGTGTTTGTGTGTTTAAAATTTACTGGTTGAAATAGCTTTTTTGAAATTTTTAGCTGTTACATTGTGATTTATTTAATGTTTATTATGTTTGTTTATTGTTAATATTTAATTTTATATGTAGATAAATGTTTTATATTTTTTATATTTTATATATATTTATGTTAGTTTTCTTATTTTTATATATATTTTATGTTCTATTGTTTGTTTATTAATTTGTTTTTGTATTTTTAATTTATGTGTTTAAATTATTTTGGTTAATTATTTTTATTGTTTATTTAAAAATATTTGGTATATGTTAGTTTATTGTATTATCGTAAAATATTGTCAATATTGTTTGTATCAATATGTTTGATGTTTCATTTGATTTTAATGTTATCGATATTTTTGTGCTCTATATTTTTGTTGTCGATATTTTTGTGATGAGATTTATTTGAACCATATTTTTAATCGATGTTAGTGTCATTCCTATTTTGTGTATTGTGTTTCAATATTTTTGTTTACAATATTATTGACTCGATAAATCTGTAGTTAAATGTTATTTATGAGAGTTGATGTTGTATCAGTGATCCGTATTTTTCAAAATGTCTTCTTTCCTACACACTGGCTTAAGTTTGGAAGGCACATTTGCAGCAAAATTCAATTGGTAATAATGAATAGTCTACTATTCTATGGTCCTACATATCTTCCAATAAAAATGGTACCTCACTTGTGTGGGTAGGCTTAGTGCCTTCAAAAGGAAATTGGACAAAATGCAACATTGACACATCAAATTTTTTCACTAAAAACGAACCATTTTTTTACAATGTAGGTAGCTGTGGATTTTAGGCCATACTTCAGGCAGCACCTAGGGAAACCTAGCAAACCTGAACATTTTTGATAACTAAACATTTAAGGAAATCCAGGGTGGTGGGGACTCACGTGGCACTTACCAGCTTTTTGTGCCCGGAATCCCTTGCAAACCTCAAACTTTGATTAAAAAAGCCCATTTTCCTCACATTTGTGTGATGGAACGTTCTGGAATCTGCAGGTAGCCACACACTTCCTACACCTAGAATTAACCCAAGTCTCCTAGTTCTTGTATGGGTACGCCTAATGTCCATACTAGGAAAAGTACCAGAACACACAAATATTTACACTAAGAAATTACCCTTTTTTGCAATGGTGATAGCTGGAGATTGGGTCCTAGCTCAGGTGGCACATAGGTAAATCCAGTAAACCTGAACAATTCTTAAAACAAGATGCCATGGGGAATCCAGGAAGGGGTGACTTGCGTGGTTCTCACCAGATTTTGTTACCCAGAGTCACTTGCAAACATCAGATTTCGACAAAAAAAACATTTTCCTCAACTTTGTGTGATGGAAGTTCTGGAAATTGTGGGGAGCCACAGACTTCCTTCCACTTAGCATTCCCCCAAGTCTCCTGATAACAATGGTACCTCACTTGTGTGAGTAGGCCTAGTGTCCGTGACAGGATATTGTCCTGAATGCAACATGTATACATTTTTCCATTCAGAATTCTTTTTGGGAATGGTGGAAACTATGGATTTAGGCCCTAGGTCAGCCTGCACCTGGGGAAACCTAAGAAACATACACTTTTTTTTAAAACTAGACACCTAGGGAAATCCTGGGTGGGGTGGCATGCATTGCTCTTACCAGAGTATGTAGCCCAGAATCCCTTGAAAACTTCAATCTTTGACGAAAACCTAATTTTTCTCACATTTCTGTGATGGAAAGTTCTGAAATTCTCCCACGTCTCCCAATAAAAATAGTATCTTCCTTTTGTGGGTAGGCCTTGTGCCTACGAATGTAATATTCTACAGAAAACTGACTCTTTTTCTGTAAAGTGGCTAGCTGTAGATTTTGGGTCTTAGGTTATCCAGCACTCACTCACCTGCCATACCTGTGCCTTTTTTTCAAATTAGACACATGGGGAATCCAGGGTATACCCCTCAATGTTCTCGCCAGGTTTTCTTGCCCAGAATCACTTGCAAACCTCAAACATTGACTACACGTTGACAAAACAAATTTTCCTTTAATTTCTGTGATGGAAATTTCTGGAATCTGCGGTAGCCACACACATCCTACCAACTATCCTTTCCTGAAGTCTCACTAGAACTATGGTAACTTACTTGTGTGGGTAGGCCTAGTGCCAGCGGCAGGAAATGGTCCAAAACCCAACATGGACACATCACATTTCTCCACAGAAAATAAACAGGTTTTTTTGCAATGTGGGTTTCTGTGGATTTTGGGACCTAGCTCTGCAGGCACTTAGGGAGACCGAGCAAACCTGTACATTTTTAAAAACTAGGCAACTAAGGGAGTCCTGGGGTGTATAACTTGCCTAGCTCTCATCAGCTTTTTCTTTTACCCAGTACCTCTTGCAAACTTTGACTAAAAAAGCACATTTCCTCTTATTTCTGTGATGTAAACTCTTGGAATCTGTGGAGTGCCACAACCTTCCTGCCACCTAGCATTTCGTTGACCGCCCAATAAAAATGACGCCCCACTTGTGTGGGTAGCCCTACTGCCCGTAAGAGGAAAGGGCCTAATACTCAACATAGATACATCACATCTTTACACTATAAACTGAAACTTTTTTTGCATTTTGGTCAGCTGTGGATTTTGGGGCCTAGGTCAGCCGTCACCTTGGCAAACCTATCAAACCTGCACATTGTTATAACCTAGTCAACCAGAGGAGGCCAAGGGCGTGTGAGTTGCATGGCTCTCCCCAGGTAATTTGACCCAGAAACCTTTGCAAACCTCAAACCTTGACTAACAATATTTTCCACACATTTCTGTGAGAAAAACATCTGGAATCTGTGGGGACCCACAAATTTCCTACCACCCTGGATCATTGGTGGCTGATGAAAATAGTAAGTAGTGGGGTGAGCAAACACTTACTGAGAGACACCAGCAATGCCTTTAAGCTCAGTGCCAAAGCTCTCTATCATGGCTGGTTAAAAATACTCCTTACTCCCGAGATCACCTGACTTTAGGCTGAAGGCAGTGCAAGTTTCTCATAGAGCCTGTCAGTCGGTCAAAAAAGTATAGAATAATACAAATATTTACTTTACGTATTGTCATCCTCAGTGTTCTCTACTGCAGTTCCAGCGTGTGTCTCAGAGCTTCAGGAAAAAATTCAATGATAATTAAGTCAGTTTATTACCATTTTTTTCACTTTGGCTGCACCTGCATCTGGGGTGAGGCGATGCTCATTAGCCCATATGGAGCAGCCACCACTGTACAGGATTCCACAAAGTCTCTCAATAATAATGCTGTGTGGGTTGGCCTAGTGCCCAGGACAGGAAAGGGCCCCAAGCGCAACATAGACACATCACATTTTTGCACTGAAAACCTAACCCATTTGTGCGAGTTAGGTAGCTGTATAGTTTGGGCCTAGCTCAGCCAGCACCTAGGCAAACCTAGCAAAGCTGCACATTTTTTAAAAACTAGGAAACTGATGAGCCCAGGATTGTGTGACATACGTGACTCTCACTGGGCAATATTACCAAGAAGCCTTTGCAAATCTCAAACTATGACTAAAAACACAACTTTTCCACACGTTTCTGTGAGAAAAGCATCTTGAATCTGTGGAGAGGTACACATTTTCTTACCACCCAGCAATCCACAAAGTCTCTCAATAAAAATGCTACCTCACTTGTATGGGTAGGCCTGGTGCAAACGACAGAAAAGGACCCCAAGTGTAACATCGACACATCACATTTTTGTATTGAAAACTGACCCTTTATTTTGCAAACCTTTTTTTAAAACTAGACAACCAGGAGATTCCATGGGTGTGTGACATGTATGGCTCTCATCAGGTAATATTACCCAGAAGCCTTTGCAAACCTCGGACTTTGACTAAAAACACATTTTCCACCCATTTCTGAGGAAAACTTCTGGAATCAGTGGGTAGCCACAAATTTCCTACCACACTGAGTTCCCACATATCTCCCAATAATAATTGTACCCCACTTGTGTGTAAGCCAAGAGACCCCATAACAAAAGTTCCTAAAGCGCTATGTTGTGAGATAAACAAGGCTGGGTGATAGGAAATGTTTGCCTCCCCACAGATTCCAGATGTTTTCCTCACAGAAATGTGTGCTTTCATTTGCAGTCTGCAAAGGGTTCTTTGTAACATTTCCTGGTGAGAGCCATACAAGGCACATACCCCTGGACTCCCCTGAGTCTCCTTGTTGCATGTTTATCAGGAGAATTGGTGGAATGCTGGGTGTTAAAACATTTATGGCCATTGCGACGGAGTATCCCTTCCGCCACAGACATAAATCTGATACTAATTTTTTTATGTTAATCCGCCACTTACACTTGATGGTTTTAGCACCTCCAGAAATGCAAGTTACAAAGAACAAATACTTATCACAGTCTTTGAATAATGAAACCAAGGCTACTGAAGGTGAGCCATGAAGTCATGTCAAGGAACCAACCGCTTTATGGTCCATTCATATGCCATTCATGCACCACACACAAAAATGTCATACAACCGGCCCCAGGCCCAATCCAACAGATCAGGGCACTCAAATCAACATACAACCGCCATTCAAGGGCCCTTTACATTCATAAACCACAGGATGAAATCTTCATCCAAGACTACCTCTAAACCATTCATCAACCAAATTGCACTGAAACAAACCTCTATAAACACATAAGTCCAGACATGTTGACGGTTGGTGTGTCCAAAACCTTCACAAATTAATAAAAGGTTTGACTACCTTTTTACTACCTGTCATGTACCTATATCTGTCGACATTCTGAATATTTTTAAATGTGTGCCTAGACAAACCTTTACTAACGGCTTGCATGACATCCACATGAAGGTCAGGTAGACGTTTTTTACATGCGACTTTAGTGCACTCACTGTGGTAATTCCAACTACTTCCAGTTTATGGATGTAAGTTGGGGTGTCCAAGAATGCCTTCCGAGGACTACATTCCTCAAACTGAGTGAGCATATCTAGCTTTTAAACTGTGGCAAATGTGCTGAGGAAGACTGTCTAAGCTCCATAAAGAGCACATCATTAACTAAGAACTTGTTTTGACACACAGGATAGTCATGAATAACATATTTCCCATCCACCATTATGTGTGTGCTGTGACTGTAACGCACTTGTCTTACGACAAACTGAATAATCTACTAAACTGTGATTGAGGATGAACATGACAAGCAGGAGTAACATTTTACTCATACATGTAGCTTTGGGTGCAGATGTCTTGGTAATGGTGGGATTTTTTGTATAGTGCACAATTTCCAGAGAGGGTATCCTGCCGCCAATGCAGGAACAGTCAGGGCTGACCCCAGGATTAACCTAGTTGAAGAGCCAAGTATTCAGCTTTGTGCGGAATGCAATAATTTTAGAGACAGCGCAGATGTGTAGGGGCAGGTCATTCCGCCATTTTGGATCCAGTTAGTAGAAGTCAGTTCTTCTTGTTCTGGTGTTGCGTATGCATGGATTATGTGTGAGTACAAGTCTGGATGAGCAAAGGTGTCTGGAAGGTTTCTGAAATCTGTGGCGGCAGTGAGGTATGGGCAAGTGCTGTGTAAGGTTTTGAATGTATGCGTTGGGTTTGAAAAGAGCTGTGGTTGAGGAGCCAATGAAGCTGTTTCAAGTGCAAGGTGTGTACATGTTCAGGCTGCTTGCTGCGTTCTGTATGGTTTAGAGTCATCTGCTTAGTTGAGTGAGGGAGTAATTCAATAACGGGTGAGTGTGGTGCCAATGGGTTTGAGTTTGTTGGTGAAGATGAAGTGATGGCAGGTGTGTCTGTACTACCTTGGCTATCTCCATTCTACCTATGTGACATCTCAGTGAGAACACACCTACCCTAAGCTTTTCCTAACCGTACATGTCTCTGTCCCCTTCAAAGTCCTGACTAATCCTGTAAACTTGCCAAGTGTACCTTTACTAACGCCTTCCTTTGCTAGCTACTTGAAGCTCAAGAAAATGAGTCTTCCATGCACCTTCAGGGCACTCACTGTGCTAAATCCAACTCCTTCCAGTTTGAGCATGTAATTTGGAGGTGTCTGAGAATGGCTTCCGAGGCCTACATTCCTTGTACTAAGTGAGCACATCTACCTTTGAAACTAAGGCAAACTTGCTGGGGAATACTGCCTAAGTTCCCTAACTTAGGAGTTGGCCTAAGTTAGGGAACTTATGAGAGGAGTTGGCCTAACGGCTAGGGCGCTCGACCTCGGACCTGGGGAACTGGGTTTGAGTCTCGGCAATGAAGCTAAAAACATCCTGTGATTCTGGGCAAATCATGTAATCCCCCCGTGCCTAACAAAAATGAACGTGTGTCCTCATGTAACGTAACTGGTGCTATGTAAAGCACTCTGGTACCAGATTCGGGTCAAGTTTGTGCTATATAAAACTCTGCAAAAAAAAAATATATATATATCCAGTGGGAATCATTCACCAACACTTCTACTTTTGCTTTGAAATAGTGAAAACTAAATTAATAACTTGTATCATAATTAGGGCTTCCCCTTTTATGGTATTTATTTTTTCAACATTTCCCTCTGTATTTCTCCATATTTATTTTTTTGCCATCTTATTGGTATTTATCTATGTTTATTTTGTGTTTTGAGAATAAATGGAGTTGTAAAAGGTTATAGTTCCACATTTCTTTAACTGATAAACAAGAATTCATACTTTTATGCCTGTCACATTTGAGCAAACATTACACCCACAGGTAACTATTAGCATTCTATCCAGATATATGTTAACATATGCCTGTATTTAAGGAAGTCTCATCTTGTTTTTTAACTCGCAATGCAGTACATCTGCTCAGTTGTTGGTCTGGAATTCATGAAGGACACCATGAACAGTCACTCACAAGAAGCACAACTTTTTGTATTTATACACCTTTAAAAATAAATACAGACAGGAAACAAATTGTTTCTGTCTATATTTATCTGTAAAAATCTGTAAAAATGGAAAACTGGGCATCTTAATCATAATCAATGTTATTGAAAAGGGTACAGGGCACAGCATCTTGTATAATGATGATTTTCAAATGTTTAGTGTAAGGATGATAAACATTTCTTAATGTATCAATATTAGTGAAGATGATGCAGTAAACAAATATATATACACAACAACACAGAACATGGCACTGAACAGATCTCAATGTTGCATAATATTTTATATCAAACATATATAAGTAGAAATGCTGTCTGTTTACCCATGGTATCTCCTGGTGAACCATAACATGTTTGAAAGCAACTTAGGAACGGGATGTTGGTGTATTGACCTGTAGTTAGTCTTCAGGTCTCATCAGAATGAAAGTCGTCTGACTAAAGTTCCCTTGAAACTGTGGAGCTTTGGTAACTTCTGTAAGGAATTCGTGCATGAATATTTCAAGACCAAGTCTACTATGTATATCGGGCTGCTTGGTTAATTCTACAGTTCTGATGAAGTAAACAAATTATTCAGGAGAAGTGCACCTTTGTATTGTGTGGAGACAGCAGTCACACCTACACATCATACAAGAGTACTCCTAGACAAAGCAAAAAATGCAAAACGGGCTGCTTGGTTCCTTAGACAGCCCGTAGAGATACATGGATTAGTCAGGGAAAGCATACCTTTGCATGGTGTCATGCCGCCGATGAGAAATTTAGTCAGATGACTTTTGTCCTGCTAAGACCTGAAGACTAACTAGGGGTCGAAATGTCAATATCTCCTTCCTAAATTGCCTTTCAAAACATGTTATGGATAACATGACTTGTTTTGATTATGATGCAAGTTACTAATTGAGTTTGCACACTTTCAACGCAAACGTAGAAGTGTTGGTGAATGAGTCCCTTGAGACATTGATATGACTTATTACACTTACCCTGGTTCTTGTGGGCAATCAGTGTGGTCCTTGTGTTGTATACATACGTTCCTTAAAAAGCACTTCAAAAACTGGTCAAGACTTTGTGTATTTCCACACAGGGTACTGGATGACAATGTGGCTTATGTTCCATACACCATTATGTGCAGTGTAGAAACTATCATGCACTTTCAATCAGCGAACAGAACACCTTCTGACAGCAGATAAAGGAGTTGCGGAGGCCATAAGCAAGTCCATAATTTCCTCAAGTGGAGGAAAGCAATATATACTCCTGTTTGCCTAGTGAAGTAGTGGCCCATGAAAGGAAGGTATCCATGCACAGCCATTGATAGGTTTTTATTATAGCAGCTCCACCTCACTCAAATGCCCAAAACTTAACTTTTTTATGATACAACATAAAGCAAGTTGGAAAACACAGGGCTGGCTGAGATGGACACTGGGGACAATAAACATGACTCTCCTGCCTCTTTCCTTGCTTAGATCAGACTCTACAATGATGACATGGTCGAGCCCTTTTAGTTGTTTGAGGAATACAGTTAGCAAAGTGTGGATCCTGCAGTCTTGCCACTTTCTCCAGAGCATATGAAATGGAGGCTGTTGCTTCTGTAGAAGTAAGACTTTCAATGAAGTCAAGTAAAAAAAACACATTAATCTTCCTGCGGTGGTCTGACGATAAACAACATACACATTGTATGTTGCCATATGGATCAGGTGGGCAAACAGCTTCTTAAACCAAATGTGAGTTTATAGCTCACATTGTGTGGCTGATGAACCTGGTCATTCTTATCCACTCCATCTTTGTACTTGTTGTAATCAAGCATACAGGTGGGCTTATGAACTTCGGGGAAGTGCTCTCTTCATGAATCGTAGTGAGCACATACATATTACGCCTAATGGTTTTAGATTTGAATTCTTCCCTATATACACTGTACACATAACCAGTGGAGCTCTCACACAGCATGTACAATGTGATAACATAGCAAGCTCTTTTACTCACAATGTACTGTCTGGCACTGAAGAAAGAACTTTAAAACAGGTGCTTGAGCTGTTCACTGGAGCTCAACAGTCTTAGTGCCTCAACTGTTGAGATCCCAATCAAGCGTTGCAATAACGTGGGTGAAGCTTTGGCATCAGTTGATCTAAATTTCCGAAGAGTTGGAGCATAAAGACATGCAGCTGCCTCCGGTTATTCCAGACCCCGTGTGGCTTTTAAATGGAGCCTCAACCAAGGTCCATGAAGACTAATGCATGACAGTACATTCCTCTCAAACCTGGCCACTGGTTTGGGCATTGCAGGATATTGATGCTGAAACTGTCTTATCAGGCTATAAGCATGTACTTTATTCGCAACCATATGCTTTCCAATATTTAAGGTGCTCTAGCCTCCCTTGAAAATAATTGAAAGCCAGAATTACATATACTTCAAATTCAAAATGACCGTCTACCAGCAGTGGTGGAAGTTTGAAAGATACATGGGTGCCTTCAAATTCCGGCTTAATCAATGAGTCAGAAATTACTGGATGTGGAGCCCTAGTCACAGGCAAGATCAGTTTCACTGCTGCTGGACTCATAATTTTTATGACAGGATAGTTTTGAATGTAGATTCTATCAATGTGAATGCATGAATAATTTTTAGTGTTTTTTTTATATATAAATAGGTGTAGACTATCTATCTATACAGTGGGGAAAAGTGCCTTTCTGCAAATGGCAGAAAGAGGGTACTATGTGTTGTTAAAATACCCCTCACACACTATGAATCCCATAGTGTCATTCTCCCATCATTGGGGTCTTGCCGTCCCTCTACGGGGCGGGGCGTGCTACGACCTACGTGATATGCGGGAGCACTTAGTTATTTGACGATAGGCTATGTGATTGGTGCAGACAGTGGTGAGTGATAGGGAGTATAGGGACCTATATAAGTGAGTTTTAGTGCAAAAAAGGGTTTAAAAATTCCCTGGCTAGTCGAAAAAATTTATTTAATGGCTTCGCCGGCTGGGAACGTTAAAAAGAGGTTAGTAAGTAGAACAAAGCGTGTAGTCTACTTATGTCGACATGACATGTTTCGTAGGCAGTCCCCTCCTGCCTACTCATCAGGACCTCTGTTTATCCCTACAGAAAAGTACTCAGTTTTTTACTAAATGTAGTGAGCCTATTGTCCTAGGACCCGGCAGCAAAAATCGTCTGTCTGGTCTTGCTTCTGGGCTTGAGTTGGCCCAAGCGAAGCTGTTTTGAAAAAAGACCTGTTGTGGCCTATTGGCAGATGTGTTCCGTGCCTCATGAGCCTGCGTCTAGGGCATTAGCGGCTTAGTGACCGCTTCAAGCAGAACAAGTCATTCCATACCCTTCGGAAGATCCGATGAATTGGAGCTGCCAGAGGCACGGAACACATCTGCCAATAGGCCACAGAGGTCCTGATGAGTAGGCAGGAGGGGACTGCCTACGAAACATGTCATGTCGACATAAGTAGACTACAAGTTTTGTTCTACTTACTAACCCCTTTATAACGTTCCCAGCTGACGAAGCCATTAAATTAATTTTGTTCGACTAGCCAGGGAATTTTTAAACCCTTTTTTGCACTAACACTCACTTATATAGGTCCCTACACTCCCTATCACTCACCACTGTCTGCACCAATCACATAGCCTATCGTCAAATAACTAAGTGCTCCCGCATATCACGTAGGTTGTAGCACGCCCCGCCCCGTAGAGGGACGGGAAGACCCCAATGATGGGAGAATGACACTATGGGATTCATAGTGTGTGAGGGGTATTTTAACAACACATAGTGCCCTCTTTCTGCCATTTGCAGAGAGGCACTTTTTCCCACTGTATGGATAGATAGTCTACAACTATTTATGTATAAAAAAACACAAAAAATTATTCATGCATTCACATTGATAGAATCTACTTGTTTGCTTATAACGTTCTGGAGGTGTGATTCTATCATTGCCTCTACACTTCCTCAAGTGGTTTTTGGATAGTTTTGAATGTAACAAGGTTTGAACTTGGTTTGCTCTCTGATATATAAATGCATCGTAGACTGTCATACCTGGGCTTCCAAATTATAGGGGGTTATTAGGATGCGGATTTTCCGCATCCTCTGGGCCGGCGGAAGCCACCGCCGGCCCGGAGAATGCGAAAATCCGCAGCGGACCCACCAAAGACCCACCGCCACATTAGGATGGCTGGTGGGTCCTGGTTTCCATCCGCAGCTTTTCCGCCACGGCTGGCTTACAACCGCGGTGGAAAAGCTCTAATATGGTGACGGTGTCTGTCAGACACCGTCTGCCATATTAGGATGGCCTGTTTCAGATGCTTTTCCGCGGCGGGTTTTCCGCCGTGGAAAAGCATGTGTAACTTCACTGCGGGGGCCCGTTGCGGGCCCCCTAGGTGAAGGGGGGTGCCCATGGGGAGTACCTATGGTACCCCCCTGCATTTGTATGCAGAAAGCGGCAGGCACCGCGCGGTGCCTGCCTCTTTCTGCATACAAATGCAACACCTGCATTTTTAACATTGCCGCGGGTGCAGCTTGAAGCCGCACCCGCCGCAATGTTAAAAATAGAGGATGTGACCGCCAGGGTGGCGGTCACATCCTAATTGCACAGGAGGGAACTCCGCATGCCATGCGGAGGTTCCCTCCTGCACTGGGGTCGTGGACGGACGCAAGTCCGTCCGCGATCCTAATGAGGCCCAAAGTTCTGGAGACAATCTACAGCAAGACACATATAACTTGCGCTTAGCTTTAGCCCCTGTAATAGTTTTTGTGGCAGCTTGTAAATATCACAAATGTGTTCTTGCACATTGGGTACCTTTAATAGTATGTCTCGTCATGGTGGTAGCCTTTATGGTGGAATAATATGGAGAATTTAGAGATGGTGTTGTCCGTGTTGTTGTGCGCATATTCAGCCAACCACAATGAAGAGGTCCCCATTGTTAGAATCATGTAATAATGTGCATCGTAAGCGTGCTTCAAACATTTGATTTGATTTCTCAGTCTTTCCATCAGTTTGAGGATGGTGGCTGAAAGAAAGTTCGATGTTTAAGTCCATCAGGTTAAGCAATGCTTGCTAAAAGTGGAAAATAAACGGTTAACCTCTATTTGTAATCAATACTGATGGAATGCTATGAAAAACATGTTCTGTACATAAACTATAGCTAATTTTGAGTGTTTGGCATTCTCTTTAGGGATATAAAATGGACTATTTTGGTTAAGTGCTCTACCACCTACAAAACAGTTTTGAAACAACCTTTTGTAGGAGAGAAATTCTGCAATGAGATCTAGAGCAATGGGATTGCATGTGCTGCTTGGAGGCACTATATGTAAAACTTGTCAAATTGAGCACAACCTGATGTGCCACGTGTACAATAGCATGACGGTATAGTGTGAGTTATTTTAAGGAGAAAGTGCACTGCTCCACCTATGACATGCCCATATAATTCCTGACATCAAGCAATCTTGAAGCTGGCCCTAATAGATTAGTGGAGTTGCTAGAGAAAGCAGAATGGCTAAGTGCTGTGAGCAAAATATATTTTTCAATGAAAAACGTCAAATGCTGAGGTTAGCGGAGAGCACCAACTCAAGTGTTTGACCTGCTAGAGCTGTGGCAAATGCTACTAGAAGCCCACTTGAGTTAATTGATTTCTTAATATTCGGACTAAAAGCATTCTGCTTAAAGATCAAACGTTCCAATCAGCTACATACATTTTGAGCTAGCTAAAAACTCTCAAAGTAGGCCTGAGATTCTTCTAATCTAAACTATTTCCTTCATGAAGGGTGTCGTCCAAAATAGGCTTAATGGCAATGTGGTCAAAAGTCGACATGTCCAGGATAAGAACTCATTGGCCGAGATGATAGGCAGTTGTGAATAGTTTTTCAATACCACTTTTTCCTCTCACATTTTTTATAACAGCCTTCATATATCACGTTTATTACACGCAGGGAATAAGTATTGGCTGTTGGCAGCCAGGTCTTTGTGATGCAAAAGAGGAAACATTTGTAAGCTTCCATTAGGATAGTGAGAATTTATGCTTTCTGACCACACATAGGGCCTGAGTACAATGGAAGTCCGACCGGTGCTGTGGCAGAAGCAGAACCGCCCGACTCGAAGCCGGAAGTCCTGTTGCCCGCATTGCGATGTGACCGCCTTTACGGTTGTCGCAATGTGTATACTTTGCATTTTGGCATGTGCTGTGGGCTGCAGTACACTCTGCAGTACAAAATATACACATTTGAAACATCCCTGCAATTTATGGTGCCTGCCACATGGTGCAGGGATGTCTAGGGGGGCAGCCACATAGCGGAAGGGGCCCTCTTGGGGGCCACCAAAGTCATTTCATGCAGGGTTAATCGCCATGAAATGGTAGGCGGAAAGGGACATCCTAATCCCTACGTCATGCCTGAGTAGGCACCGCCCCATTGTAGGGAATATGAGTCCGACCGCCGAACTGACAGGATCCTTGATCCTGCCGGACGCAGAGGTCATTTTCCCGTCAGCTGAGATCTGACCGCCTGTATCCTAATGCGGCGATCAGATCCAATGAGCTGGATGGCAGTGAGACCACCACTGATGGCCTGACGATGGTGATCCCATGGCCATCGTAATCAGGCCCTTAGATATAGCTGTGATGGTAGAGCCAGGTCCATGATTTGCCTAGCAATCTAGCAGCTATCATATTATTCACTTTTGTGATATATATTGAATGGGAAATAAAGCCCTGACCTATGGTTGTATTAATGTATTAATCAACAGTCAAACAGGCTTATACACTGATAACTGTAAGAGGTTTTCTGTTCATGGCTGCTTGAATTAGCTATACTTAACTGCAGAGGTTTAATTAAGGTTATGTGTTAGTGTGCAGCTTGTTATACTGTATATAGAGAAGAAAGGGTGAAGGACAAGCCATTCATGTGAGTACAAAAGCCTCTGTTTAGCACAGATGCTAGATTTAATGTTTTGGTACACTTATAAACTCAAGAACAAGAAATGCCTAGTAGTTTAGTAACCTATTAAAGAGCTAATGTTACTAGTACCAGAATATTCTTTCCAAAAATTGGAAATGTTGTATGGTAGTGTTGAAAACAAAATAACACGCACTGAATGAATATCCGTATTAACAATTATTTGTTAATAATATGTAAATATTTTCATCTTTTCTGAACATTGTGAAGGGACAGAGAGCAAGATCGGCAAAACGGAGTCATATAGAGAAGTCCGTCCACCAAGTAGGTACCGAGGCTCCGTTTTTGAAAGCAGAAGACCATCTTCCAGGTAAATGAACTATTTGTTATGCCAACATTTATCATGGTGGAAGAAACCTGATACAAGGGTTTTTAAAATAAAAATATATCAATACACATGAACATAAGAAATTGATTTACTGCTCTATCCAGCACCTTAGGCTTGCTGTTTTCTTGGCACCATAATTTTGTGCCGAACCCAGACAAATTTAAGATGCAGTTGCCTGCACTTGTGCATTTTTTTACAGGTCTATGTAGCTGAGTTCTATTTTGTTAGTGTTCATGATAAATAACCATTGTATATAGCCACTATGTTAATATATTGGACAATAAAAATGGCACATGCCACAAATGACATTTCAAACAACAAATGTCCGGCAGTACTGGGTGTATTTAGATCTATATGTACCACAAAGCCTGTGTTCTTGCATTCTTAATTTTTCTTTCAGCAGCCACTTTACCTTTATATACAACTGGCCATTCTCGGAAGCACTGAATATAGTACATTAGGGAACTCTTCGAGTATGACATTCTCCTAAATCCATGATATTTGCCTCCTAAGAAAGAGGTAAGGGTGATTCAATACAAAGCATGACATTAGGGCCTTTATTACAAGTGCCCGGATGTTTGCTGCAATAATATCCTACACAATATAAAGAAAGACACCGCTTTGATACAAATTTATCAGGAACGATAACTATTGCCTACTTCAAGTTGTGCGATCAGAAATGGGGAATAAAGTGGATTTTGGTGCTAACCACACTAAAATATGCATGTCACGTTATTTAATTGGCATTTATAATCAGGAAATAGCAACAAATCTGATCAGGTAAGATAAAATCCACACAACTCATAATTCTGATATGTGCATTAACAGTATATTACTGCTCAAATTGGTTTGGCTTTAAGTCACAGCTCACCTTCATATATACCTCTACAAACTATATCAGATGCACTCATGTGCATCTGATATATCTGCATAGTGGAGAGGTGTGGCTCACTGGTTAGAGGCGGCAGACCTGTAAGCAGAGAACGGCCCGGGACCAGGGTTCAATTCCCGACGCGGCAGGGTCGTGGACCAGGGGTCAACGGATTCAATAATTCTCGCATCAGTGCCTACTCTAACCAGGAAACACACTCGTTAACTCTGGGCATTAAGTTGCCTCATCTCTACAACGGCCCCCCACACACGCTGGGGATGCCTGGTTTCACCTTGGAGATACCCAGAAAGGGACCATCTCACAGGGAAAACCAGGACGGGTTCCCCAGCGGTCTGCAGCGCCAGGACACTCGGTTAGAGTAACAGTGCGCTTTACAAGTATCCCACATTTACATTTACATTTTATTTACTCATCCGTTCACTGGAGTATTTATTTTTATCAATACTTTTGTGGTTTGCAAACGGTGCACTATATAACTTTTAAACTGCAAAATTACACTTCTCTACAGAGTTTACGCTTTTTTCATGCTATTGGCACAAACGTGTACAGTAACTCTATATTGTATATGACTCTGGTGTAATCACTGATGTCAGCAGTGATATCATCAATGATAGGATAGGATAGGATGTGAATTTATAGAGCACGAATTGCTGCCCGGAGGCGTCCAAGCGCTAAGAGTACCATGAACCCGCAAGAGAGCCCAAGGGAGGCTTGATTAGAGTAAGTAGGCAGGATGAAATAAGAAGGTTTTCAGCTGTTTGCAAAACGCAGAGAGATTGGGGTTGATCTCATTTAACATGTTATGAGTGATGTAATGTGTGCGGTCATAAGCAATGCATGGCATGGGCACAAGGTATAATAAGGTCAGTAAACTATATCTGGTGAATGCCACAGTTTTTTATTTTTAAACATTAGTTTTGTTCCTTATTTTAGCACCTAACTATAACGTCACTTTAACCTTTGTTTTTTTCTTCAGTGAATTGCTAGAGTTTTTTTTTACGTAAGCTAGGATCTTATTACCATACCTAACAATAATGTTTTTTTCTATGCCTGTTGGGCTGCTCGTACGTCAACCTCCTTTTTAATTTTTGTAGTTATCCCTGCTGTCTAGTGGGCTTTCTCCCCTTGAGGCACTATATCGTCACTTTAATCTTAGATTTTTTTTCAGCGCATGTTTAACATCAGCTAGGATCTAATTAGCATACCTTACTATGACATCACTTTAACATTTGTTTTTTTCTGTGCCTGGTGATTCACTCTCATGCCACCCCCTTTTTAAAAATGATCCTGGTGCCTAGCAGGCTTTCTACACCCCCCCTCCCCCCACCAGGGGTCAAAAAGATTTTTGTTGCCCTTTTTTTATTTGGGGGGGGGGGGGGAGGGGGGGCATGGCCCTCCACATCGAAGCTAACTCCACCCTCCCTTTTCTTCAATGTACCCCGTGTGTTTAAGGCTTTCTGCCCCACTGGGGGCAGATAGTGGGAAAACCAGCAATCTACTCCTGGGTAGGAAGAAAGAGTGTTGATCCCTTTTTTTTGGGGGGGGGGAGGGGGAGGGCAGCATGGTTTTTTAGTGAAGTGCAATTTTTTTGCTTGCAGTTTAAAATCTTACTAGTATAACTCCACTTAAACCTTTCTTTTTTTTGTGAATTTTTATTAGTTTTTTTAAAACATAAAGTAAGGCCTCATTACTATATGTGTGCAGCCAAGCCCTTCGCACACTGCCCCCTCCCCCAGGGTGCCATGCCCCTGCAGCGCAAGGACAAACGTCATGCACGCTAATGATAGTGCTTCCCAGATTCCTATTCTTGTTCCAAAACATCCCAATGCTCCTGTCACATACAGTGTTCACTAATCTACGTTCATTAGTGATAAGGCTGGCCTGGGCAGGAAAACAACTGAGAGTCTGGTGAGAAATACTCACCTTATCTTACGATATGGGTGGCCTTAATTTGCCAGTCCTAGAGTTGTATTATTAGGCGGCACAGAGCATGTTCCAACCCTACTGGGTCCACAGCTCATATGATTTACCAGACTTACACATAGATAGAGTTGCAGCGGACCCTCACACACTCCCTCAGACACTGTTTCGAGCCCCAACACGACACCATACAATTTTTGACTCTTTGAATGACACAGTACAAGCATAGCAGAGCCTCCTGGAGAAACAGGCCGGCTCTTTCCTGTACTTACCACACATTCTGTTAAACTGGTGCTCCTTGTTTACATTGAGACAGGAAAAAGGCATGATGCAAACCTTACACACGCTGGGAATCGATAGGATGGGAGTCTTTTTTCAGGATAGAGAGGTGTGTGGATGGGATGTGGTCAAAGATAGGTCTAATGCACCGACAGCTCTCACTCATTACCAATATTATAGAACCACAGATACAATACATGGCTTATTGGTGGACAACATGTTAAACCCTCCAGACATGCTGGCGTTGTCCTTCCTATTACAGGTAAATGTCCCCACCAGACTGATAGCGAAATTATATGCACGCAGGCCCAGTGTAACAAAGGCGCGACTCGAATTGCAAAGTGATTTAAGCAGGACCTTCAATGACAAGTATTGGCAGTACTGTTGTACCATAGTTAAGTCAGTCTTACTCAACTGTAGGCATGGACTGATCCACTTTAATTATATCAATCGAGTCTATTACACAGCAGAATTCCAGAGGTGTGGTGAGAATGAGTCCGGATTCGTGCATGTTGTGTGATTTTTCCTATGCTAAGATGCTACTCACTGTATTTTAGATTGCTTCTGCATTACAATGGAAACATCACCACTGTACAATTTGAATTATTGGCCAATAGACTACTTACCCAGATGTGTACTACTATGGTCTCTGATGTATACTGCCTTATAGTAGTTATGGGCGAAACTTTAAAGAAAGGCTGCGGTGGAGCCCAGTCAGATTGTATGTTTCTGATAGATACATCTGCCAGTGGATTCCTCACCTTGTGAATATCCCCTGCGCAGCAGCCAATCGGAAACTTTTGTAGCTCTCCACGCCGGCGAGGTCATGGACGACGTCACAGAGGGTACGACTCCGCTCGCGACCCCGCTGACATCACTGGATCCATAATAGGACCTCGTCGGCGTGATGATGTCAGTTCCCTTTTTTCCACGTCGTCGACGCCAACAGTTTTTTGGGACTCTCCGTAGTTACTTTGTAATTTCTGGTGTTCTCATCTGTTCTTATTACTTCCTTTCTAATATGTTTGGAAGAAAGTCCGGTTCAATTCCTGTAGAGAGTGTTGGGGAAGCAAATGTCTATTACTTACCCGCATCAGGACTGTGTTTGGTGCTTATCTTCCGATCACGACGTCGAAGAATGTGCGTGCTGTAGGAAGATGAACCCGAGGACATTGAAGGAAAGGGAGGCAAAATTGTTTATGGCCAAGATGAAGAAAAAAGAGAATAAGGCGAGTAAAAGAAAATCAAGATCGAGGTCGAGGTCGAGGTCTTGATCTGAATCCAGGTCGGGTTCGAAGTCGGCTTCGGGGCATTCGAAGTCGAAGAGGCATAAGAAGAAGAAGCATTCTTCAAGGCGCCACTCTGATAAAGAAACGTCACCAAAGTCATCTTCTCCTCGGCGTCGCAGAAATGACGTCGGTCCATTGCCTTCAAATCCAGCTTCACCAGTGAAGGTTGTGACTCCCAAAGTCGAGGTCTCATGATCTCCTACGCCGGCTCCCTCGGATTCGGTTCACTCTCCGGATCTTGGTGAGGTTGAGCCAGAGCATGAGGATCAGGAGCAGCCTGAGGAGGTTCCTTTATCGGTGCCGCATGGCCCAACTCCAGGAGCACCGGCTTTAGGGACGACGCCGTGTAATTATCCTCCATTCCCGGCTCTAGGTCAGGACCCATCACATTACCCTAACGCAATGTATGGCATCTTTGCGAGGGCAATGTACCCATCAGGTGCACCTGCGGGTCCCATGGGTCCTTTTGCATTTAATTTGGGTGTTCCCCAAACTTATGCCCAGGCTCAGTTTATGCCCTTTATGCCAGTGACGCCGTCCTGGAACTTTCCGGCACCGAGAGCCCCGACGCCGTATCGAGAATCTCCGGCACCGTATCGAGATTCTCTGGCACCGTCTGGTTGTCTTCGTTTAGAGACTGTGGTGCTGTGGGATCCGCATTCGACGCCGATCCCGAGGCCGACATAGTAGGTCGTGGAGCCATCGACTCCAGCCCCCAGGATCCGCTCCAGGAGGGAAGCCCAGAGGGCTGTAGAGGAGGAACGCTATCGGCAAGAGAAGGTGAACTTCTTGAATCAGAGGACTATTTTGCGGAGTTAAAGGACGCAAGTGGCCTTGATGTCTCGCCTGAGTGGGATTTTTCTCCTGGCCCGGGTGCTCCCTCTAAGGATGCAGCTCCCTATCATATGGTGGTGAGAAAAGCTGCAGAGTTATTGGACATTACTCTGCCTTCTACGGAGTTTAAATCCAATCTTTTGACTGAAGTGTTGCATTCTCCCTCATCTGTGTCTGAACCTCTATTACAATTTAATGAGGCAATGTTGGAGCCAGTGTTGGAAGTTTGGAAGAAGCCTTTGTCCGCTCCTGCGGTCTCCAGGACTGTGGCACGGAGGTATAGGGTGGCACCTGAAGATCCAGAGTTTTTGTCGGCTCATCCTGTAGTGTAGTTCCTAGTTTCCCACTAGACCCTGCGCATTGGAATAACATAAACAGTAGTATCGACGTGGAACTGCGGATATTCCAGGCCTCCACTGACTATGCTAAACTTAATTGGGTTGTGTTACCAACTAGCTCAGAGGTCACTGGAAACTTTCTTCTCTGCATAGGAAGTGATCAGCTTCCTTGGCACAGACAAGAAGGGATTCAGCTTTCCAACAACCGTGCAACATGACAACTTTGCTCCTCAGATCAAGAGTCAATCTCTAGGGTCGTGTGAAACAATAGACAGGTATTTCACTCAGTCAGTCTAGTGCAGTTTACTTTCACGAGATGTAGAGAATAGAGAGACGGGCGTTTGTCAATAAAGGGTTAACATTTATTGAACAGTCTTTCTTCTCGTACAAGAGAAATGTATTGCCACAATTGCAAGACTTGTTATGATAAAAAGTATGTACAGTAAGATAAGTATTGCGAAATAGAACTGTAAAAGCATTGATATGGTTTCTTAGCCATACAATGGTTTAAAAGTAATAAAACATATATACAGTCATATATACATTAGGCTAACATACTCAACTGGTGCTTCTAACTAAGCCTACCCCAGTGTGCCTGACCTAAGCCTAACACGTGGAAGGGGAGTAAGTAAGTAGCTTTAAGTTAAGTTGGTTTTGCCAAGGTTTGTTTCAAGAATTCTCGTCTAAGGGTTTAGTCAACACCATACCTCTGAATAGAATGATGGAGGATTGGTATCTCCTTCAGGGGTCACTCTCGATATCCCAGTCACCCGCGAGGGTAGACCGGAAACGCCGGAGCTGGATTTCTCTGCACGAGAAAGGCAGCGGGTCTCTTCAGCTCGTCGAGGAAGGAGGGGGGACAGCGTCCGCGGGCAGCTGGAATCTGCTGGATGTCTTCGCAGAGGGACGGCTGTTCAGCTCCTAAGCGTACTGCACCAAAGTTCGCGCTTTAGCAGCGATAATGGTATCAGTAGCTTCACCACCACAGGGACAGCAGGCTGCAGCGACAGAGTGCTAGATTCACCAACACGGGGTCTTGCAGGCAGCTAGCATCAGCAACAGTAGCTCATTGCTTAAGGCAACGTTGGTAATATTTATATAGGGAATAAATGGATTTATAGCCGAATAGGGGCATAAGGTCACAGTATCGATCAGGAACCTAGATAAACACGCAACACCCACTCCACGTATTCATGTCCATCAAATTACTAAAACTAAAGCAATTAGATGCATGTGTAACATTGCCCACCCCAAAATACATAAATGCATTTGAAATAGGCGTACTTGAAATACATGAAATTTAGGTACTGTACGTTTTTTGAAGCATAGAAATCATTCAAAAATATTATTGCATATGAAATCAATGAACGATTATGCAAAAAGAATTACACATGAAGTATCTCTGACAGAAGAAGGGCGAGATAAATCATCACATAAAAATGCATTGTAATAACATGTGCTAGAGGCTGGTGTAATGTTGTTATGTCTCTAGATGTGTATAGAAATAGAAGTGTGAAGCTTCTGTTCTCTAAGAATAGTTTTTACGTTAAGCAAAGAATTGTTCGTGCCAAAAAAGGGTCAAAAAAAAAATTGTCCAGTTCAAAGAATTATTGCTTGAACGGGGAAAAATAGATTTCCAAAGCTCTTTGCAGTTTTTGTTGATCAAAACTGAAGGCCGAATTCAGAGTTCATGGGAACGCTGTGTGTCGGAAAGCTTCTCAAAAGTTATTGTTTCTGTATGGGTGAGAACATCGTATCAGACAGGCTCTCAAAGAATTGGTCTACAAATTCAGGTGATAGTTCAACCAAATTAGATAGCGCTGTAACTTGGCAGGTGTGAGAATGATTGCTGTCATCATAGTCAGGAGCAGTAATGCTCACAGAACGTTGTACCTGGATGATGTTGCTTTTGTCACTCGCTCCACTGTTACCACTTGGCTGTAGTACAGGAGTCTCCACGAATGCCGTCATCAGGATTGGTAGCCGCTGGGGACAACACAATGCGTGAGCCGTTATTGGACTGAGCAAAGTATCGACGTCCATTGGTACTGCTGATGGAAGTGAAAGACAGATGTCCAACCCGCATTCATCGCCGCAAAGCATACACCGTAGCACAGGTAAAATGCAATTTTGCCATATCGGTCTGAATGAAAGGAACCAGGTCATGTTTAGATCTCTCAGCCTGGCCAATCCAAGGACGTTAGTTATCCTGTCCCGGTAGCGCATTGCTAGGATTGTCTCTTCCATTCCCATGGGAGCTATGTCTGAGCCGAGGCTTGCCATAACGAAGCAGGAGGGTCAAAAATAGAATCCCTGCGACGAGTCCCAAAAATAATGGTATGCCGCCAAAAACAGAGTGTACAAAATTAGGAACGATTCCCAAAATTGCCTGGAAGGGTGTTAGCAGTCCCGTAAAGACTGTCTTAAATATGCCTGGGATGCTTGTTGCACTAGACATGTTAAGGAGTTGGCTGAACATTTCTACGAAATGCACGGGGCAATTTGTTAATAAAAGGTCATGAACTTCAGTAGCTGTCCTTGCAACTAGAAGATCATACGTCTCTTTAGATGACGTTATAGGCACTGTTGTCTGTAAAAGTACAGATTTCATTTTGCTTAATGTATCAATTCGTATAGAATAGAGATTCAGACGAGGCCAGATGGGAGTCACTGTGTCTGCAGGCCCACTCGGAAACAATGCTTGCATACAGCATTTGACCATGGATGTTACTTCTACTAGATAACTTTTCCCTGGCACGAGGCCACAACATCTGTGATCCGTTCTAAGAATGTAACTCCCGTTCGAAAGTTGCATAAAGAAGGGCTCTATCTGAGTTGCAGGTGTGACTAGCTGGTGGCATGAAAGGTTGTTTGAATTTCCATCACATGCTCCGTGTAAATTAATACCCTGACACAAAAGTATACCGCTTAGTGAATGTTTACAGTTGTCACCACTAAGAAATACATTTTTGTCGCTGTCACTATAGCAAGAATGAGTGTATGGTAATTTCTATTCTGATTTTATATATCCTTTACCCAATTGTTCATACTGGCCAGCAGGTATGTACTCAAGGCACTTTTTAAATCGGAAAGTTGTTATCGGAATTGTGATAATTCCGTGTATTATCCATTCAATGACAGGACTCTCTGACATTGTCAATGGTAATCTCTCGAGTTTTTCGATGCTCAGGATTGTATAGTCTGCTCCTTTCTGTGCCAAACTGATCTGTTTATCAGTAAGGTTAAAACTGGAAAATAATGACGTTGTGTTGATTAAACGCCAAGGCACATAGCCCGAACGAAGATTTTGCAGCGTCCAGCCTAATTCTATAATAGAACGTAATTGAGATTGGCCATGTTGTAACATTAGCAAGTCTCTGTCTATCACATCAAAGGCAGAGGATACAATATTGTCCAATGAATATATTCTGGAAGACAGAGTCATTAACCCATTGTCTACCACAGAAAGTGATTTCTCCAAATTAATACGATCAATTTCTCGTATTTTTTCAGCAGTTTCAATTTGCTTTACTTTCCAAGCCTCGTTGTAAGCAGCATAGATACTGGTCGCTATGAAACGCTTTTGACGCTGTTTGCGTGGTCCAAGAATGAAATCGCACAAATCAGCACCATCTTTTAGTAAAGACAAGTGTTGCTTAATTTCAGCCAGTGTGGATGTTGTTAGCCATTCAAGGCAGAGTTTCCCTACACTGTATGTTGTTATAATCCCTGGATGTTGTCTCTGGGAGTATCTCAAGTCTAATCTGGTCATTGTTAACCCCTGTGTTTATTCAGGAATCTATCTTGACAGCTATTTGTGTCTGTAGGCCAGATTAACCATTTTTTCCAATCAGGATGTGTTCTGTTGAAATGTAAAATTTGTGACACGTCTAACTCAATATCTGTGGTTGCATTCTCAGGTATTGGCTTTGGTATAGACAGTGTTTTAAGGTCTTTGATCTTAGCTAGGCCAAGACAAGATGTTTGGTGTATTGTGTCATTTAAAAATAACATTTGTTCTGGTATCATGCAGGTTCTAAATAGTGCTTCTATGCCTTGCACCTGCCAATCTTTTGTACCCCAAATTGTTTTCGTTTCAATATTATTTTTCCAATAATCAAAACCAAATGTCATCATTTTGTCATAAAATGCTTCTGAATATATCAATTTAGAATTTGTCAGCATTGTTTTCATTCCTGTTTTATCTAACAGTTTGTAATAAAACGTTTCTGCATCACTGGTGTTAAACCCTGAGAAGTATTTGAATTTCTCAAAAAATGCTTTAGAACTGCTTTTAGGTGGTGTAGAACAATGTTCCCATTGATTATACATAAAAACATTTCTAGGCTGTGCAGATTTATGCAAGTAATGATCCCCATAATGGGTGTAACAGAATAACTGCTCATAACTAGATGAACCTTGTAAATAACCATGATCTGTGAATCTAGCTGACATTACTAAATCAGACATCATGTCATTAATACTGTTAAAGTCCCAATCATCAGAGAATGTACTAGGTGTCACAAAGTCACTTAAGGAAACCTTTAGTTGATGAGGATACTTCAGGATTTCGACCGGACCATAGATATCATAGTCTATTTTCTCCCATACTACCCCACCAGGTATTGCAATTGCTGTGACATTTACTGTTGACAGTTCTCTTTTCTTCACGTGGGATGATCTGTGTGGTTTCAGGACTAGGTTGATGTTCTGACTTGCTGTGTCCATTCAATTGTGATAAACTTTCCTAAAATTAAAACTAAAATTAGGCATAGTAGGAGTATGAATACCCCTGAGATAATCCAATGCTCAATCAACGGTGAATCCAGATATAGTTCTTTGATTTGTTGAAGGAGTCCTGTTGTATTTTCTTTAGAATACTTTTTAGTTTCTGGCATCACTTCGGGGTCGTTAAAATCTTCAGAGAAGTTGTCGAAGTTGATGAAATAACCAGAGGCAGTTCTGTCAATTGATGGGATTGTTCTTTCAATCTGTCTTTCGGTAGCATTTTCTGATGCCACATTAGTGTAGACTGGTGTTGTTTCTTGACGAACTGTTTCAATCTGTGTTTCAAGAGGCACGAGTTCCATGGCATTATTGCATAGTCCTTCATTGTGCACTGCAGGCTGATCGAATGTGATTAGTCTTTCAGTTTGAACCTCTTGGATTGTTGCAAGTTTGGGTATTCTGTTGTTTCTTGGGAGTCCACTGGGCCTACTGTTGATTATAGGCCACATGCTTGTGGTTTTACCAGATCGATGGACACGACTCTGTTCTCCTTTTTACCAGCAAGGGGCGGTAGCACAACTGATCTTGTTCCGGTGACTGCTAAGACAGGTACTGCTTTTCTGTAAGAAGGCCCAAATTCCTTCTTAACCGCGATCTTTTCTCTGACTAGATCCCCAATCTTTGGAATCCAGACAGGCCTTGCTGGGGCTGTTGCTGGTGGTGCCTCGTCAGTGGTACTTGGCTGTTGCTTTAACTTTATGTTGCTTAAGGATTTTCTTGTTTCATTCAGTTCCTGTAAAACAGCCAAACGATCCTTTACATCAAAGTGCGTTGTTTCTTCTTGTACCACTGACATCTGACTATCAAGGTCCTGAATACGCATTCTAATTCCGAACAATAGTTCGTATGGGCTGAAACCTTTTAGAGAATTTCTTGGCATATTGTTAAGACTAGTCTGGACACTTATTAAATGTTTGACCCACCCAGCGCCTGAACCTAATACCTTCGCTGTTATAGATTGCTTTATGTCACGGTTTTTTCTTTCTACCACACTGTTCCCTTCGGGGTGCGACGGACAAGAATACCGCAACCCAATTCCCATGCTAGCCATGGCCTCCTTATAAGCTCGAGAGCTAAAAGCAGGACCCTGATCAGAATGGAACGTGGTAATTGCGTATGTGCCGATAAAGACTCGCAAATCTTTTATAACCGTTCTAGCGTCAGCCGAGCGCTGGAGGCCTCATTTTTTAAGTGCTTTTCGTCTTAATGGTGTACACTGGGACGCGCTTCTCTTCTTTGATTGCGCAGATAGACCGCCTTATGCTGTCTAGAAGGGATCCTGAAACTACCCTGGCCTGTTCATTACTGCGATCTCTGTTGCAGTTTTCACAATTTTGAGCAAAACATTTAATATCTATGCTCATTCCTGGCCACCAGTACTCTGATTGTAATTCTTTCAGAGAAACCTTAATAGTTTGGTGTCTCAGACCCAACCCCATGTGTGCTTCCAGTAAGAGGAAGCCCCTCCTGCTCCTGTTTGGAATTACTCTGTCCCCCACTCCAGGGATTCGAGCAAAAGGAACGGAGTTTGCATCGATTATGTATGCATAATTGAGTGGATAGTTCACGGGTAGTGCTGCACAGTCGCCTTTTACGGTCGTTTTTACTGCCAGCATGGTTTCCCCGTCTATGTATTTATCTGTACGCTTTTTTGTGGCTACGGAAGCCGGTTTAGTTGCTTCCGCTTTGGCTGTATTAGCCAATGAATTCCCTGCAACGTGAACGCCATCACGTTGAAGACTCTGTGCGTGAATCACGTGAGTCTTTTGTAGTTCTTTGTGTAAAAGAGCTTACTCGTTCCAGAGCAATTTATGCTTTTTTGTGGCACCTGTGTCATCTTTGTAGTCGTTTTCGATCCAATTCTGCAGCTTATTGTTGTAAGAGTTGATGCAAAAATGAGAATCGCACACTATAAGTGTCGGGAATTCACGTTCTGCATTTTCGAGCGCCATCTTTAAAGATCTGATTTCAGTTCTCTGAACCGAACAGTTTCTTACAGATTCAGTTTTTGTTACTTTCGGTCTGAATTTACCGCACAGCCAACGACCTTTAATGATCGCACATGCTGCATTGTAGGATTTGCTCTCTACATTGAAATGCTGTACAAAACTATCTGTGTAGATTATACAGGCGTATTGTGGGAGAGGCAGAATTTCGATTGGCAGAGGATTTTCTTCTTCATATTCTAAATCATTCAGTTCTTCAAATTGTGGGGCGAAATAGTATTTCACATCTTCCGCTCCTAGAGAATCTATGCACTGTATCCATTTCGGATCCAGTGACACTGTAGGCAGGTTTACTGGGCTGAATAGCGCCTCGAAGGCGGATTCCGCTGTAAGGATATTAATCCGTTTGCCGTGTGCTAGTTCTCTTTCATTTGCTAATGCGATTTGCACTGCTTTCACAGTTCTTTCTGTGGGACTGAATGTTTTTTCTGCTTGTGTGTACAAGTGAGATTTAATTGAAATAGGTACCTTTTCTCCCTCATTAGAGGTTAGGTACGTGAATCCGCATCTTCCTGGGATGACTCGGATTACAAGATCATGTGTGTTGTCACGTGTATCTAACTTTGTTTTTGCTAACATGTCTGTTTGCAGTGATCTCAAAATTTCTGTGTGTTTTTGAGTCCAATTGATTTGTTTAAAATCAGGTTTAATTAGTTCGTAGAGAGGTTTCACCCTCTCTGCGTAATTTAGAATGTATGTTCTTCCGAAATTCAGAAAACCTAGTATGGATTGTAAATTCTTCGGCGTTTTTGGAGCTTGGAGTACAGCGCACTTCTCTAAGAAGTTGTCCGCTAGGCATTTCCCTTCACTTGATAATTCGTACCCTAAAAATAGTACTGTCAGATGGGCAAATCGAGACTTTTTAAAGTTGAATTTGTAACCCTCTGCTGCGAACCCAAGTATAATGGTGTTCACTCTTTTCAAGTGAGCATCCAAGTCGTCGTCTGTGAGATAAATATCATCTACGTAAGACAATGCTTCATCATCATAGATTTGTAGTAACTCTGTTACCCTCGCTGAGAATAGTCCTGGGCTGTTCTTGAACCCCTGTGGGAGTCGACAGAATTTTTTCTGTGACCCAAATGCAGAGAAAGCAGTCAAATATCTGCTTTCTGGTGCAATGTTTTGACAAAAGAAACCATTAGAAATGTCTAATGTCGTTTTATATTTTTTCCTAACTATGTTATTCATTAGGGCTGCACTATGCGAGTTTTGTACTGCAAAAGTTTTGCAACATGTATTAAGGTGTCTGTAGTCCAAAACTAGACGATATGAATTGTCTGGCTTGGAGACAGGAAACAAAGGATTGTTCATTTGAGAGGTGCATGTTTCAATCACCCCCTGGTACTCAAGTTGATCTAAGATCTCCCTGACCTGTTTTTTAGCTTCTTGCTTTATGGGATACTGCCGTTGGGCAGTCGGTTCACTTTTTAATTGGATTTTGTGGGGAGGTAAATCCTCATCCCATCCTACATGATTTTTATATAATGCAGGTGCCTGGGCTACTGCCCATTTCCTTGCATAGGTATATTTTTTGTGAATCGGAATGTGATTCGAGAAGGCAGGCATAATCACTTCTTTGCCACGAGGGCACTCCCTGACAAACTCCGGGGGCCAATCTTTTTCAGCTAACAGAATATCATAGCCTTTTGAGAGCTTATCCCAAAATAGACCTCTTATTTTCCTAGTCTTATCACCCTCTATACGCAATGTTATTTCGTATATTTTATGGGGCTCGCTAAGTCTGGCGTCGGCAGTTTCAACCTGAATGTATTCATTCGTGTCCACTGTCTCCAGATGACTCATCAAGATCTTGCGCGCTATACTGATTTCTGCTGCACTGTCCAACATTGTCAATGCCCACTCCCCGTTTTTCAACTGTGTCCTCAGTATTCTCGGCATGGTTGATTACTCTAATACTGGCTACCTTCTTTTTCTGAAATTGAGATTTCTTATTTTGAGCAGGTTCCTTGTCTTTGGACTTGGTGTGCTCTCCTGGGTCTAACCGTCCTCTTCTTTCCGAATTCTGTGGAAAAGATCGAGAGGGACGTGTATCAATACTTTGATATCTATCAGGTTTTTTTAGTTTATCCCTATTTCTAAGGTTATATCTTTTCTCAGAGGGCTCCCTCTGGGGAGACTGGCGTTCTCGAGTCGGAGTTCTTTCCCTCCGTCGAGGAGACCTTCCTCTGGACTGGAAAACTTTTTCCTTGGGAGTGGATTGTTTATTTCCATCCCAGCTTTTTTTAGGAGTTTTTGAATTATTTTTAATAAATAATTTTACTAACTCTCTATAAGCCTCTGTTAATTCTCTTATGTTAACTAAAAGGTCTTCCTTTGACATTTTTGCAATGTCCGGATGTGGTGTGTAGCTGGCTAGAACCGGCCACGTTGCTCCTGGTCTACCTAGTGGACCGAGCCTGGTAATGTGATCATTGTGTTTTAGGGCGCCATTAAACCAGAGCAGGTGCTCTTGAAATTTAAGTGGAATTTCAATCTCCTCGAAAGGAGCGTACTCTTCCGGAGGTTTCTCTATTTTGTAATAGTGAAACTCTTTTGTTCTAGCGTTTACCGCTGGAAAGTTTATCCATGAATAGAATACCTCTGTCTGCCGATACTCGTGAGCCTCTATCACGAAAATTACTGTACCACCTTGAGTTGTCAGTCCGTTCTCTACAAGTTTTAACGTTATAGATCTTCTTAAGTGGACCGGGATGATAATAGCATCCGGGTCTGTGTGTTCGGGACCTTGCTGAGTCGCATCTGCTGCGGCCCCAGTGGTTCCGTTTTCTCCTGGCATTGTTAAAATGCAAGGTTTGCAGAGTAGGTCTCCAAGGAGACAAAGATTAGGTGCACAATATTTTGGAACACTGTATCCTTCAACGTTGAATAAACCAGAGCTTTACATAGGAATCTCTTCCTACTAAGGTCGGGCGGATTTTAACCTTTCACCCACTCCAGACGTCTATTGGAGTATTTACGGGAGAAAGGGGTCTGTGAAATATGCACGACTGAGTTACTCTAACGTCTTGCGTTAGTTTATCGCCTTACCAAACGTTGGGCACCATGTAGTGTAGTTCCTAGTTTCCCTTTTTTTTTTTTTTTTATATTTTTATTGATAGATTTTTCCCCCACATTTTATTTCCCCCCCCTCCCCCATTACATGGACAAGGCACAATAAGTTTCATAAGGCAGCCACATACTCAACTACATATTCAAAAGAAAAAGGGAAAGTGAAATATTACAATATACATACTACATACAGATCCTATCATAATATATACGGATACAAATAATATATGTTAACATTCCATAATACATACATTCCTCAAAATACCTTATTCAGTTCCAGCCTTCCATTGAATCAAAGGACCCCAGATTTGTATACCCAGCTTTTTACCCTTTCTCCCTTTCCTAGAGTAAATAGCTGTTTCCAATTTTTGTATTGACAAAGTTTTTCCTAGCCATTGATGATACGTGGGAGGATTTGGATCTAACCAAGTTGAGGCCACAAGCAGTCTAAAAATCGACATTGCTACAAACAGAAAATATTTACAATTAATTTGTCCGTTGGGGGATATTCCCAACAAAATAGTTGCTGAGTCCAACTCTATTGTTGTGTCTAAGGCATTCCGGAAACAATTCCCGATATCTTGTTTTATCTTATCTAAGTGTGGACAAGTAGAGAAAATATGTAACAAATTGGCCTCCATACTGCCACATCTAAAACACGAGATGCCCGACACAGCCCCCCATTGAGCAATTTTCCATGGCGTATAATACAGGTGATACAGGCTCTTGTAGTGCTGGGCCTGAAGAGACGCTGAGCATAGTAATTTACATCCCATCTCAAGTGATTCAGAGAAAATATCTCTTTCTCTAGCTATATCTAAATCTGAGGACCATTTAATTATCCATTTGTCAAGATCATCCTTTTTTAACTTTGTCATTTCTAAATAAAATCTTTTTATAGTACAGTCATTACCTTTTTGTATGAGATCCATCATTATACTCCTCCCAAAGCCTAGAGCTCCCCCTTTTTTATTTAATATACAACTCCTTATTTGAAGGTATTTAAAGAAATGATTTGTGTTTAACATATACTTGTTTTTCAAATCTATAAATTGTAAGATGCCATTATCATCCCACATATCACCAATCATTCTTATACCTCGACTCTCCCATTCCTCATATACCATTCCTGAGAACACAGCCCTAGGTAATGAGGGATTATTTTTGAATCTAGTATATACACTATATTTCCCTATTCCAACTTTTTTGGAAAATCCCTTCCATATGCTGTAGGCCGCCATAATTATCTTGAAACGTGTTCTTTTAAAGTAACTTCCATCAGTAAATCTTAAAAAAATATTTTCAGCATTTGTACCCAGAGCTAAACCATATATAGCCAGCGAGCCTGTCTTATCCCATCCATCCATCTCAGCCCCCCCAATTAATCCAACCATTCCTTGTATTGCTGCAGCCCAATAATATACCTTTAGATCCGGCAGTGACCACCCCCCTCTCTCCCTGGGAAGGGACATATACCTCAATGCCCTCCGGGTTTTACCTCTAGCCCAAATAAAACGATTTACCATACTTTCGCAAATTTTAAACCACTTATTTTCAATTAGAAGAGGGATTGCCCTAAAAAGATACAACAGTTTGGGTAAGATCAGCATTTTAATAATATTAACTCGCCCAACTAATGATAAATGTAAGTTCTCATAACGATCCAAATCTTTTCTTGCCTTTTCGATTACTGGGGCAATATTATTATCCACCAAACTATCTAAATTAGACATAATATTAATTCTGAGGTATTTCCCTGCCGGCACTACTCTTCTATCTTCACAAGGTGTAAAAGAATTTTTAATAATCTGGGTTTTAGACGCGTTCAATGAGTACCCTGAGACTTGTACAAATCTTAAGGCCTCGGCCTCTACAAATGTAGTTGCTTCCGTAGGGCAAGGTGTTATCACCGCAACGTCGTCAGCATAGGCTAATATCTTGCATGGCCCAAGAGCTGTATTGACTGGGGTGATCTCTGGTGCTGATTCTATCTTCCGTATTAAGGGATCCATATAGATGGCAAATAGCAGGGGAGAGAAAGGACATCCCTGGCGAGTTCCTCTCTTGATTTTAAATTGACCAGTTATACCCCCGTTTATCCTTAATGCTGCACCTGGATCCATATATAGAGTCTGAATTGCTTTCAAATAGCCTCCTCTAATCCCAACTCTAGCTAGGGTCTGCCACAAATACTGCCAGGAGACCCGATCAAATGCTTTTTCCCAATCCAAAAGCATAACTGCCATCGGGTCTCCTGCTACTTCCGCCACATCAAATAAAGTTATAACTTTTCTAATATGGTGAGTTGACCCTCTACCAGGAATAAACCCATGTTGGTTATCACTAACCAAGTTACTTATAATTCTTGCAAATCTTGCAGCCAGTGCCTTCGAATACATTTTGGTGTCATTATTCATCAATGTTATTGGGTGGTACGACCCTGGTTCATTCGGAGGCTTTTCTTTTTTTTAAATTAATACTATATCTGCCCCGCTCCAGGATTTGGGAATGGTTACCCCACTTTGTGCAGCTTGAAACATTTGAGTTAAATTATTACCTAAACATCCCCAGAAAGTTTTATAAAACTCAATCGGTAGCTGATCAGGTCCAGCAGCCTTCCCCGAGGGTAGAGCAGTCATTGCTTCTTTAATCTCAATTTCGTCCAACACGGTCTCTAATTCCTCTGCATCTTCAGGGGATATAGTTTTTACCTCAATGTTCTGGAGATATTCATTTATTCTATCGATACTACTGGGATCTTTCTCATCATATAAAGATTGGTAAAACTTCCTAAAGACCTCCCGAATTTCTTCTGGATCTGAATGTAGTTGTCCCTTTTCATCCTTTATTTCCTTAATCGTCCCTGCCGCCGCTATCTGTCTGGTTCGTATAGCAAGGACTCGCCCTATTTTCTCACTGAACTCGTAACATCTCTCCCTTCTGATTGTATATTGCTTTGCGGCTCTATTAGCAAGTTCTTCCTCTGCCTCACTTTTCACCTTCAGTAATTCTATTACGAATTGTTCAGTCGGCTCTCCCCTTATTACACAGTTATTAAGTTGTTCTTCTGCCTCCAGTACTTTTCCCTCTTTCTCCTTATATCGCAGTCTTTCTGTTTTCCTCTTGAAGGCGCTATAACTACACGTTTCACCGCGTGCTCCTGCCTTAAAGGCATCCCATACTATGCCAACTGCAGCAGTTCCTCTATTATATTCAAAGAATTCAGTAATCCATTTAGACATATGTTTTATATAGTCATCATCTAAAAGCAATCCCCTTTCGAATGTCCACTCCCTTCTTATTGTTGTTCCCCCACTCTGCTTTATCGTTAGGATTAGGGGATTGTGGTCACTAAGTATCCGAGGAAGTCTATCAATTTCCACTATACTAATTAAATCATTGGAAACCAGGAAGTAATCCAGCCTAACGCATATCTGATGCGGTGCTGAATAATATGTATAACCGAGTTGTTTCGATCTGATTGACCCCCAGTCGTCTCGCAATGTATTATTTTCTAAAAGATCAGTAAGGGCCTTGTAAACCTTTTTTTTCCTCCCCTTATACTGTCTTATTGAGCCTGATCCTAGACCCTCCGCTCCGTCAATATTTAAGTCTCCACCTATAATAACTCGAGGGGCCCAGTCTGCCAACTCAGAATCCAAAAATTGCAGAATTTCTGGATCGTCCTGTGTAGAACCATATGCTGCAACTAATGTTGTCCACACCCCCCCTAATAGTACCTCAACCATCGCCCATCTCCCCCAATTATCTCTTAACTTTCTCCTTGTTACTACATTTTTATCCCTCGATAGAATCGCTACCCTCTCTGTTTAACTCCTTGTTTAGAAGCAACTATTAATTGAAACCCCAGCTGATTAAGATATATCTCATGGGTACTCATTACATGTGTCTCCTGAAGAAACACAAAATCTACGTTCATTTGCCGTAGCCGTATTCCTATCTTCTGCCTTTTCGTTACATCATTTAGGCCGCATACATTCCATGTCACTAATCTAATAGACATTTTTCATTTTATTTTTTTTCCCCAGCCAGTTCTCTTCAGACCCTATCTGCTTGCTTTTATTTAATGTTCTAGAAACGATATACAATACTAGGCCTAGCACACTGCATAAATAGACTTCCCTGTTAATTTCAATATTGTCTTCCACATCTTCAGTGTCACTACCCATATCATACAGTTGATACAAATTACTTTTATCAAATCCTCTTAAGTGTCTTGTACCTTTGTGCCCTGTCCATTTCCCTGCCCATCCCCAACCCCACCCCAGACTGCCCACCCTCAGAGTCCCACCACCCCTACAGGCAAATAGGTCCAACGGACCTATGTCTGGCCGACTTTTGCCTCCTGGATGTCAAACCCGTACACCCCCCTAACTTTCCCTTCATCTTACTGTGCTCAGTGTATGTCCAACAAATACCACCCCTATTCGTGCTCAACCTCTACCCCAATTCTTCTTATATTAATACCAATCTTTACTTATTGAAGCAGAAAAAGCTACAACTCAAGAAAACCATCCGATAAAGAGGAGTAAAACATCAAATAAATTTTTCATAGACCTTGAGCAAACAGTTTCCTCTATTATTTTAAATAAGTCCTCATATGTAGCTTTCGTCCCCAAAAATTACTTTACACAGTCTCTATTTTCCATATTATATTTATCTTCGTTTCTTTTGGGGAATATCCCTAAGAGCTACTGCATGATCATTATTCTCAACATTCTCCTTGTGCCTTGTTTTCCGTTGGTCTTGCAGAAAGTTAAGATATTCTTGTGCAAGTATCTCAGAGTAGAAAATTTTAAAGTTCCCATTTACTCCAATCTTCAAACGAGCGGGATACAGAAGGTAAGCCTCACAACCTATGTTTTGAAATGGGGTAATGAGCTGCCTCATCCTCCACCTTCTTTCCACAGTGGTGTGGCAAAAGTCAGGACGTGCAAAGAACTCTATGCCGTTGTATTTGCATTTAGCTTGGGGCTTTGCTTTGTTAATTATCTCTTCTCGCAGAAGAAAATTCCCCACGTATAGAAGTATTGCGCGAGGCTTACTCTGCGCTGCTTTCTGGATCAGAGGAAAACGATGCGCCCTTTGTATTTCATGGTCAAGATCCCATGTAGACAACTCTGGGAGGGCACCCTTTAATAAGTCAACAACATACCCCCGAACATCACTTCCTTCTTTCCCTTCCTGTATTCCAATCAGGCGAACATTGTTGCGTCTTTGTCTGTTCTCAAATTCCTCGAGTTTCCAATACATGTCGGCCGTAGTCTTATCTTGTTCTTTTCTGTCATCCTTCACTTTGACCATATCATCTTCTAATTTCCCGGTTCTAGTCTCTACTTCAGAGACTCTCTCAGCCATCTCCTCATACAACCTGCTGACCTTACGCAAGGAGGATTGTATTTTCCTATTCGCCTGTTTAGCCCTGCGCTTTGCTTTTTGGCTCTCAATGCGAGCCTCACTCTGCATTTGTTTTAATGTTGTAAATAAAACTTCAAAATTAGACATACCACCATCCGCTCCACGGTCCGCAGAGTCCAGAGTTTCACCATTTACAAACTCATCTGCCGGTATTCCAGAGTTCTCTGCCATCTTATCCAAATTTAGTTTTTTTACTACTGTTTTCATATTGCCTCTGCGTTCCTTTGACAATCTCTGTTGTCTAGATTTCCCTTTTCGTTTGCTTGACTTCTTTTTTTTGCTCTTAGTTTTAATTTTTTCCACAGATCTGATACTGCCCTCAGGATTTGTCTTTGATCTAGAAGAGACGTCTTTTTGCAATGTTTTTTGAACTGAATCCTTATATTCTTTATCAATAGGTTCTATCTCACTACTGATAGGAGTTGAGGAGTTTTCAGAGTCAGTCCCTGATACAGTCTCATTACATCCCGTGTCAGTATTCCCTGTTTCATCATCTGAACTCTCCGTCTCTGACTCCGTGTCTGTCGTTGATCCCAGACTTCCATTCATACTTTCCTCATCATCCGCCTCGTCATTACCAGTGAAAAAAACCTCATCACTGGGAGAGGCAGGGAGTGCATCAGGTAATTTGCGTGTGCTTGCATCCCTCTTATTAATTGAATCCAAGTTAATATCTTTATCAACCCTTAGCTCTGTTTCAATTAAGTTAGTTGCAGCCTCAGAATTACTTTTTTCTACAACAGTATCCTCCACCAGGCTTTGTTCTGCGCCTGGCCCTTTAACTCCAGATACCACTGGTGCCAAATGAATTGTGGCTTTCTCCTTTAAGAGCTTGGGTCCGCCCACTTCCACAGCAGTAGAAAAGTCTCCGCCTTCTGCTGCCTCTGTAACTTCAGTTAGAGGCTGTACCTCGAGCGTGCAGGTACCATCCACATCTGCTCCTGCCTGTTCAAACGGTTCCCTCTCCACAGCAGGCTGCAACATCCTGCACAGGCTCACCAACGTGGGGACTCTCACTCCCTGTGGCAGATTCGACTGCAAAGTTGTTTGGTCAGTCGTTACTGGTGTTGCTGCGGGCAAAAAAGTCTCAACTATGGTCATCTGGCGGAGTGCAGTTTCCTTTCCAAGTACCTCCCCAGCGGTGAGTTTTGCTTCCTCTCTTCTCCTTACAATAGCTGACGCTGGGACAGTCACATTCTTTTTTTTCCCTCCTTCCTCTTTTTCACGTATTTTCTTTAATTTATTTTCCTTTGCCGCTTCTCGCCTTTGCTGCGCTTTAGATCGTGCTTTCCCTCTTAAATTAAGCGCTGGGGCCCCGAGGTTATCCATATCCTCCTCCACCTCGGAGTCACGGCTCCAATCGTCTCGGTCACGATTCTTCCTCGAGTAAAGTGCAGGTTTTGTAGCCATAGATTTTGAAGCAACTTTCCAATAGCGACTTCCAGGTAGGGGCGAACCGGAAATCAAAGCTGAACAGTGTTTGTGCAGATATTTCTGCAGAGCCCACTTTTTCTCTTGTGGAAAGTCACATATCAAAAAAAGCAAGCCAGTGAGTTCTCTCAGCATCGCTTTTTATCAGTATCAAGTGCTCTTTTCTCCCAGTAAGAAAGGCAAATTTTCCGCAGCAGATTAGATTAAATCAACTTAGCTTGGTAGTAGATCGTTGTATCTGCAAATCTGTAAGTCTGTAATCTAAGCATATGAGCACGTAGTACACCTCATCTTCCCAGTCAGGAGGGTTACAGGGTGCGACCATCCACTACGGCGTCTCGGCGGCCATCTTGCCTCTCCCAATTAGCTAATTAATAAATAATTTTACTAACTCTCTATAAGCCTCTGTTAATTCTCTTATGTTAACTAAAAGGTCTTCCTTTGACATTTTTGCAATGTCCGGATGTGGTGTGTAGCTGGCTAGAACCGGCCACGTTGCTCCTGGTCTACCTAGTGGACCGAGCCTGGTAATGTGATCATTGTGTTTTAGGGCGCCATTAAACCAGAGCAGGTGCTCTTGAAATTTAAGTGGAATTTCAATCTCCTCGAAAGGAGCGTACTCTTCCGGAGGTTTCTCTATTTTGTAATAGTGAAACTCTTTTGTTCTAGCGTTTACCGCTGGAAAGTTTATCCATGAATAGAATACCTCTGTCTGCCGATACTCGTGAGCCTCTATCACGAAAATTACTGTACCACCTTGAGTTGTCAGTCCGTTCTCTACAAGTTTTAACGTTATAGATCTTCTTAAGTGGACCGGGATGATAATAGCATCCGGGTCTGTGTGTTCGGGACCTTGCTGAGTCGCATCTGCTGCGGCCCCAGTGGTTCCGTTTTCTCCTGGCATTGTTAAAATGCAAGGTTTGGAGAGTAGGTCTCCAAGGAGACAAAGATTAGGTGCACAATATTTTGGAACTCTGTATCCTTCAACGTTGAATAAACCAGAGCTTTACATAGGAATCTCTTCCTACTAAGGTCGGGCGGATTTTAACCTTTCACCCACTCCAGACGTCTATTGGAGTATTTACGGGAGAAAGGGGTCTGTGAAATATGCACGACTGAGTTACTCTAACGTCTTGCGTTAGTTTATCGCCTTACCAAACATTGGGCGCCATGTAGTGTAGTTCCTAGTTTCCCACTAGGCCCTGCGCATTGGAATAACATAAACAGTAGTATCGACGTGGAACTGCGGATATTCCAGGCCTCCACTGACTATGCTAAACTTAATTGGGTTGTGTTACCAACTAGCTCAGAGGTCACTGGAAACTTTCTTCTCTGCATAGGAAGTGATCAGCTTCCTTGGCACAGACAAGAAGGGATTCATCTTTCCAACAACCGTGCAACATGACAACTTCGCTCCTCAGATCAAGAGTCAATCTCTAGGGTCGTGTGAAACAATAGACAGGTATTTCACTCAGTCAGTCTAGTGCAGTTTACTTTCACGAGATGTAGAGAATAGAGAGACGGGCGTTTGTCAATAAAGGGTTAACATTTATTGAACAGTCTTTCTTCTCATACAAGAGAAATGTATTGCCACAATTGCAAGACTTGTTATGATAAAAAGTACGTACAGTAAGATAAGTATTGCGAAATAGAACTGTAAAAGCATTGATATGGTTTCTTAGCCATACAATGGTTTAAAAGTAATAAAACATATATACAGTCATATATACATTAGGCTAACATACTCAACTGGTGCTTCTAACTAAGCCTACCCCAGTGTGCCTGACCTAAGCCTAACACGTGGAAGGGGAGTAAGTAAGTAGCTTTAAGTTAAGTTGGTTTTGCCAAGGTTTGTTTCAAGAATTCTCGTCTAAGGGTTTAGTCAACACCATACCTCTGAATAGAATGATGGAGGATTGGTATCTCCTTCAGGGGTCACTCTCGATATCCCAGTCACCCGCGAGGGTAGACCGGAAACGCCGGAGCTGGATTTCTCTGCACGAGAAAGGCAGCGGGTCTCTTCAGCGCGTCGCGGAAGGAGGGGGGACAGCGTCCGCGGGCAGCTGGAATCTGCTGGATGTCTTCGCAGAGGGACGGCTGTTCAGCTCCTAAGCGTACTGCACCATAGTTCGCGCTTTAGCAGCGATAATGGTATCAGTAGCTTCACCACCACAGGGACAGCAGGCTGCAGCGACAGAGTGCTAGATTCACCAACACGGGGTCTTGCAGGCAGCTAGCATCAGCAACAGTAGCTCATTGCTTAAGGCAACGTTGGTAATATTTATACCTGACAGGTGCCGGGTTTGACGCAAGTTTGCTGGACATAAGACGTCAATTAAAGATGTCACTAGGAAGTGATAGTTATCAGTTGCTCATTAGAGTTCCATTACTAATCAAAACACAGCAAGCGGGGATTTCCAGGTTTGCTGAGTTTTTATCTTGTTGAAGAACTCGGAGTGTTAATCTAGGAATATCAGATAGTGACTTCTGCTCTGTCATTGCACTAATTGGTCGCAAAGGAAGTGGCAGAGAACTATGCTGGAATATGGCTCTGTTCGTGTGAGACCAGAGATTACTTTTCTGAAAATCGCACTTGAACGGTTATGCCAATATAGGGAATAAATGGATTTATAGCCGAATAGGGGCATAAGGTCACAGTATCGATCAGGAACCTAGATAAACACGCAACAATCCTTCGCCTGCGAGCCTAGTAGTGCAGGCGGCTTGTTCAAAGAAATCTTCAGGGGCTTTTCCTCAGGTTCCGGCTGACAGGGATTCAAAGCGCATTGACCAGTCTGCCAAAAAGGTATTCTCATCTGCAAGCATGGCGCTAAAATCTACAAATGCTACTTGCTTGATGGGAAGATATAGCCATGCCTTGATGGATTCTTCTAAGCAGTTGCTGCCAAAACTGTCTGATGAAGATAAGAAAAATTTTCAGGAAGTTTTGGATGACACCCAGGCTGCTGCTCGTCAAGTTATCCAGAGCGGCCTAAATACGGCTGACTCAGTGTCAAGGATTATGGGCTCTGCAGTAGCTACGAGAAGGGGGGCTCAGTTGAAGTCTTCAGACTTTTCTTCTGATGTGCAAGCTACTCTGTTGGACTTACCATTCGATGGCACAGGACTCTTTGGTAAGAAGGCGGATGCCGCTCTTGAGAGATTCAAAGATTGTAAGGCCACAGCAAGATCACTTCTAGAGGATCTTTCAGAAGGTATAGAGGATTTGGAAAGTCCGCAAGGACAGCCTCGACAGCAGCAACAGCAACAACAGAACACGCTGTACAAGTCCTATAAGGGACAAGGCAGAGGTCGTCCACAAGGTCGTCAACCCTCCTCCTCCTCTTCTTCTACCTCACCCCCTATCACCGCAGCAAAGCAGCCATAGAGTCCACATTCTCATTCATATTGGTCCTGTGGGGGGTCAGCTACCCATTTCCTGCAGGATTGGGGATCGGTCACTACAGACCAACGGGTTCTCAATCTTGTGGCAAATGTGTATGCTCTTCCCTTTCGGGAATTTCCTCCAAATTACCCTCCTTGCCAAGGGGCTTGATCAGAAGAACATCTCTGTCTCCTACAGGAGGAAGTTCTGACCTTGTTAAAGAAAGGCGCGATAGAGGTGGTTCCAGAGCAAGAGAGGGGTCAAGGATGCTACTCCGGGTATTTTCCTGATTCCCAAGAAGGATGGCAGGTTGCGTCCTATCCTGAATCTCAGGATCTTGAACCTTTATCTGAAACAAGAAAATTCAAGATGCTCACCCTTGCGCAGGTTCTTCAAGCGCTGTTGGAAGAAGACTGGATGGTGTCGCTCGACTTGCAGGACGCGTATTTTCATATTCCGATCCTGGATTCTCACAGGAAGTATCTCCGCTTCACGGTGGGTCGCAGCACTACCAGTTTGCGGCCCTTCCGTTTGGAATTACTACTGCACCTCAAGTCTTTACCAAGGTGATGGCAGTGGTGGCAGTACATCTCAGAAGGTCGGAGATTCCGGTTTTCCCCTATCTGGATGACTGGCTGATCAAAGCAGAGTCTCCAGAGAAGGTACTACATAATCTGCAGGAGACAACTCAGTTGTTGTACAGATTGGGTTTTTTGATAAATGTACCCAAGTCTCACCTGGTGCCCTCCCAACGCAACCTGTTCATAGTTGCGGTACTGGACACAACTGTATGTCGTGCATTCCCTCCTCCTCAAAGGATTCACAAAATAATTCCCTTATTTTACAATGGAGCGGTTGTTCCAGTCCTGAAGGTCCTTTGCTTGCTCAGTCTGTTTGCTTCCTGTGTTCTCCTGGTCAACCATGCACGCTGGCACATGAGGGCACTCCAGTGGTGCCTCGGCAGGCAGTGGTATCAGCACAATGGGGATCTAAGGGAGTCGGTGAGGATCTCCAGAGAAACTGCAGCGGATCTGTCTTGGTGGAGCGTGGAGGGCAATCTGTCTCAAGCCCTTTCATCTGTCTCCATCGGTTGCCCCGGTGATAACGGATGCATCCACTCTAGGGTGGGGTGCCCATCTGGGGGATCTGGAGATCAAGGGTCTTTGGTCTCCGGAAGAAAGTTTGATTCACATCAACCTTCTGGAGTTAAGAGCGATTCGTTTGGCACTCAAGGCCTTCCTCCCTTCCCTTCGCGGTCTGTCAGTTCAGGTCCTGATGGACAACACGACTGCAATGTGGTATATCAACAAGCAGGGAGGATTGGGGTCGTACCTTCTCTGCAGAGAAGCTCTGCGTCTCTGGTCCTGGGTTCAGGACCACCAGATTTGTCTGATGGCAAATCATCTGGCCGGAGTTCTGAACGTGCATGCAGACAGTCTCAGTCGGCAGTTCTCAGCCGACCACGAGTTGAGGCTTCATCCGGACGTGGTCTGTCACGTCTTCCGGATGTGGGGAAATCTTCGGGTGGACCTGTTCACCACTCAAGAGAACGCCCACTGCCTGTCATTCTGCAGCCTCCAGTATCCGATGCAGGGAGCCTTGGGGGACGCGTTTCAGTTGAGTTGGGACTCACAACTCCTCTCATACCCTTGATTCCTCAAGTTCTGAGGAAGATTCGCCAAGACTGGGCCCAAGTAATATTGATTGCTCTGGATTGGCCAAGAAGGGTGTGGTACACAGATCTTCTCCACCTCTCCTCGCGCCCGCCACTCCGTCTCCCTCTCAGGGCAGATCTCCTCTCTCAGATGGAGGGGCAGGTTCTACACCCCCACCTCCAGACCTTACACTGACATGCCTGGAGATTGAACGGGACAACCTGAATTCTTTTTCTCTCCCACACGATGTGGTGGATGTCATATTATCGGCTCAGGCGTGACTCCACCAAGTCGATCTATTCCTACAGGTGGTCCAAATTTGTTTCCTGGTGTGGAGAGAAGTCTATTGACCCCTTGAGGGCTTGTTTGTCCAACATTCTTCAATTTGCTCTTTCTTTGGCCCAGCAGGGTTTTGCTATGGCAACTGTAAAAGGCTATTTGTCGGCCTTGTCGGCATTCCTTTGTTTGCCGGACCAGCCGTCTTAATTCAAGTCACCTATTGTTTTACGTTTTATCAAAGGTCTTACCAACAAATTACCTCCAACTTCATTTACTGTACCTCAGTGGGACTTGAATCTTGTTTTGACTTACTTGATGGGTTCACCCTTCGAACCTTTGCACAAGTGTCCCATGAGACTTCTGTCTTTCAAGACTGTTTTCCTTGTAGCAATTACCTTAGCAAAGAGGGTAAGTGAGTTTCAAGCTCTAAGTTCGAAACCCCCATTCCTGACCATTCATGCTGAGAGAATGGTACTTAGGACCATGGCTGCTTTTCTGCCTAAGGTGGTAACTCCCTTCCATCTGGGGCAGTCCATTACCCTCCCTCCCTACCTTTTATCCTCCCCCTCACCGTTCCAAGGAGGAGGAGCGGCTTCACCGTCCAGACCCTAAGAGGGCGGTGAGTTTCTACCTCGATAGGACTAAAGACTATCGTGTGGATGATCAGCTTTTCGTTGGATTTGCTGGCTGTAAGAGAGGAAAAGCGGTGCAGAAGCACACTCTGTCGCGATGGATAATCCTGTGTATAAAGATCTGCTACGCCCTTGCTGGTAAGGAACCTCCTGAGGGTATAAGGGCTCACTCTACTAGAGCAAAGTCATCAACATCTGCTTTATCTAGGGGTGTACCTGTTCAGGATATTTGTAGAGCCGCGACTTGGGCCTCCCTCCACACTTTCGCGAAGCATTACTGCTTGGATTCTGAGGTGAGGAGGGATGGCCACTTTGCGCGCTCTGTCCTCCAAGATTTCTTGGTTTAGCAGAGTGGACACCCTCCTCCGGGAGTGGGGACTGCTGTGGGATTCTATTCACAAGGTGAGGAATCCACTGGCAGATATATCTATCAGAAGAACAAGTTACTTACCTTCGGTAACACTCTTCTATACCTACTAAGTGTATATTTCTTTAAAATAGATGTATTTATATGTTCATGCATATGGCATCGGTTTTACACTGTGTGTGCTGTTTTAAATACTGTGTACTATGTATACTATTACTGTTATGTCAGTCCATCCATGTGCCGGGGGCACGGAAAAAAAAGGGCGGAACTGACGTCATCACGCCGACGAGGTCCTATTATGGATCCAGTGAAGTCAGCGGGGTCGCGAGCGGAGTCGTACCCTCTGTAACGTCATCCATGACCTCGCCGGCGTGGAGAGCTACAAATGTTTCCGATTGGCTGCTGCGCAGGGGATATTCACAAGGTGAGGAATCCACAGGCAGATACTGTATCTACCAGAAAAAGCGTTACCGAAGGTAAGTAACTTGTTTTTCTATACCTTGTTCATAAATTATTTTCTTTTTAAAAAGAAATGAAAAACAGCCGTCATGCACGCTGTAGGGGTTTACTGCAGGGCCTGATGTGTGGCTAGGCCCTGTGCACAATACCCCACAGGCAGCCAGCAGCCTGCTGCACACGGACACATGTAGTGCATGCTGTGTGGTTAGCCAAAGGACCATGCCCTGCACTAGGGATGACTAACACCCATCGCACAAGGCCTTTTACCATTCGTGTCTTGGGGTTGGCCACAGACCTCGCCTGCAGCCAACCCCTCAGCATGCATGGCTTTGACTGTGCGCAGCAGGCGGATGGTTGGCTGCCCTTGGGGGGGTTACATTTTGTTCCCACATAGGGTGCCAGCCAGGAGTCCAGGTATTCCTACCATCACCCTTTATATATATACATATATATATATATATATATCAACAACACAGGTCCCTCCTAAATCACCAGTCGTTTTTGGAGATTACCACAAGGAAGAGGCCAACGAATCCCAAAGGTGCTGGCAAAAGGTACTTTATTCCATAAAGGTCACAGCAGCGTTAGCAGATGACGCGTTTTGGGCGGTTGCCCTTGCTCACATATACATATATATCAATTCCAATCCGGACCTTTAGCTTTAAGTCAAGAAACACACGAACACTTCTTTCTGGAGAAATAGCCTTTTTTGGTTGCCTTTACACTGCATTAAAGGCTATTTCTCCAGCAAGAAGTGTTCGTGTGTTTTTTGACTTAAAGCTAAAGGTCAGGATTTGAATTGATATGGAGGCTCGCAACCTGCACACAAACCGCCTTCGCTTTGTGGCTTGAGGAGAGCGGAGCTCGGCGGCTGCTGGGCTGATTGAATTGATATATATTTGTAAATACACTGCCCCCCCTTTGTGAATTATTCCTGTGTAAATAGTATTAACACTTAATACATTTAGTGCGTTTAACTTCATGTAATCATTTGAGACCATGAGCGTTTCAGTATTCAATATGTTTTATTCTTTGTTACTTTGTTTCCATATTATGTTTCGTTTTAGTCCTTCCTTTATGTTCATTACCTGGAGAAGGCGTGTATCATTAGTGGTGTGCATTGTAGTCCTTTGTTCCTGTTTATTATTTAAGCACTTTTTTGTTTCTGGCGCGCTGTGTGAACAAGCTCTCTTGTAGAGTGAAACACGTCATCCTTAATAAACTACGTCTTCCCTGTTTCCCACTGGTGGATTTACTGTGTTCTGGCTCGAGTTTACTGCTGGTTACGAGGTACTTTGAGGTCCCGACCGCTGGTTCCAAGATCTATTCGGAACCTGGACTGTTTTCTTCATTCAATTCATCCGGGATTGGCTGCTCCCGGTTTCTGGACCCTCCCCGTTCTCTGAGGCACAGTGTCGGCGCTGCTTCCGAGGTGTTGCAACGCCCCTCCGTCTTTTCGAATCGTTGGATTCTGCCTTTACTGTGCCCCCCGTCTACGTGCTGAAATTTTACTTCTGCTGCCGCGCACTGCGAGTGAGGAAGCTGCGGACCTCTCCGGCGTGGTGAAAGGCTCGTTCCGCCGGTCGGCTGACTGTGGGACAGCCCAACACCGATTTCGGTAAGGTTTCTTCTTTTCTCCTCTGCATATTGCGGGTGGCTTGGACATTTGCGCAACAGCGGGTGTGGGGATTGCCTCCTATTTTTACCAGAGTTTAGCCTCCATATCACATTACAGGGACTCGGACTGTCATTTATCATCTGAGTTAGACGTGCGTGTATTCTAGACACAAGATTATGATTTCTAGTGACGTGCTAAGAAACAGAGAAGCCACAGCTGAGGCACGCTTTGACAGTCTTCCTGTTAATGCCCCTAAACAAACAAATGAGGCACCGGGCTCGGCTGATGGCGATGTGAAAAATCTACTTAAAACATTGGAAAAACTCCTCCGTGGTGAAATTTCCAAATGGTGGGAGAAGAAATCCCTCGAGAAGTATAGGGATGCAAATAGAATACCTCGTGGTTTGAGAGTTCTTATTGTCCCTACTTATGAGAATCCGGACCCCCAGATGCTCCAAGAATGGGCGGAAAACAACTTGAAAAGCTCAATGAATATGCTACATATTTTAATCAAGTATGCTGAATCTGACCGAAACAAACTCTACTTGAAATCGACCGAGTGAATGGTCTATTGGAAGCATCAGGAGAAACCGATTTAATTGCGAAAACCAAGGCAGAGATTGATATAAGGATAAAAAAGTTGGAAGAAACTATCATTGAGCGTAAAATCACAAAATTCGCCAGAGACAAGCATGACTATGCCACAGGGAGAATTTTTACATTCTCTGGAAAATATGATAATCTGAAGCATAAAGCAGTGGCTAATGCAGGTATCGCTCAAGCCACTCAACCATCAACCTCCGCCAATACTATACCACCAGACAATAGTGATAACCTCTCTTTGAACTCGCTCACATCCGGAAGTGAAGAAGACATTGCACAAGGAAGATCTTCAGAAGTTCTTTCAAACTGTGAAAACTTCACATTAATCGATGAACTGAATTTTGTGAGCGAGGACCGGCACTACTCCCTGCGCTCCCGGCAACCTCAAAACAAACCAGGCAATCAAACAGCCAGCGCAGGCACGCAAGGAGGGTCCTCTTCAAGCGCAAATACCACACGCGGAAAAGCAAAAAAGAATTGGAGAAAATAACGACCACAGTAGAAAACACTGTTATCAATCTGACTGATTTTCCTGTCTATAAAAGAGCAACAATTGCTCTATTTGGGGTTGTCGTATTGTCCACCCAACAGGTTTTCATACAATCAAACCCGAATTGACATTTATAAGTTTATTCGCAAGATTAAACTTATTAAATATTGCAAACTCGAAGCAAAAAGAAAACAAACTGAGTCCAGTACTGAAGTCAACACGATGACACCTGGATTGCAAGTCCAAGATGCCGCTGGACTACAAAACTTGTTGGATTTAGCTTTCGACAATGATTCACAACCCACTCCTACTGTGAGTCAGAGTACTGAAACGAGCAGCTCAGCTACCACTCCTTTTCGGCCAAAATCTACCTTTCTGCCAATCATGCCCCGTGATTCGGTAGATGTTTTCAGTGACAGAGTGATTGTTGAATTGAAAACACTCAATAGGAAAATCCTCAGTCAGAAGAATCAGTCCAAATACAATGACAAGTAATACCATAGACTTGTGAGCAAACTACAAAAGAACAAAGACATTATCATCAAGAATGCTGATAAGGGAGGAAATACAGTGCTTTGGTCAGCCAAGGACTACATCACTGAAGCACAGAGACACCTTAATGACACCTCCTGTTATCATTCAACTTCCCAGTTTGCGATGAACAAATGTAATGAGTCTACACGCAAACAAATTTACACATGGAAACGGAAAGGTTTGCTCACTAAAGACGAGTGCAATTTTTTGGTAAAGGATCATCCCATCACACCGGTGTTGTATTTTCTACCAAAAATTCACAAACAGGTAACACCCACTCCAGGTCGTCCAATTATAGCTGCCATTGGTAGCAGCAATGAAAACCTCTCCAAATATATAGACTTTTTTTTGCAGCCCCACATGCAGAATCTTCCGTCCTTTGTTAAGGACAGCACAGACTTTCTCACTAAGCTCATGAATGTGGAATGGAATGCGAATCTACTATTTTTGGTAATGGACATTGAATCGCTTTACACGTCGATACACCATCAACATGGCATGCAAGCGTGTAAACACTATTTGGACAGAAGAGACATTTGTTTTCGTGAGCATAATTCCATGTTAATGGAAATGTTAAATATCTGTCTAACTACTAACTTTTTTAAGTTCCAGGGTCAGATATATCAACAACTCCGCGGTGTGGAAATGGGCTCGTGCTTCTCCCCCAGCTACTCATGCTTGCATGTGGGCTGGTGGGAGGAACACGAGCTTAAAACCACACATCGCCATTGGCTACCTTACATCAAACACTATTGGCGTTTTATAGATGACGTCTGTATCATCTGGCAGGGCTCAGCAAATGAGGCTGAAAGGTTTGTTAGGGAGGTTACCATGAACCCCTATAATCTTAAATTCACCTCCACCATCACGACTGACTCAGCCGAGTTTCTTGATGTCAACATTTTCATTAAAAATGACCAAATTGAAACTTGCATGCACAGAAAGGCCACTGCAGGCAATTCAATTTTGCATGCTCATAGTTCTCATCCTGCCCACACTATTCGAAGCATCCCCTATGGGGAGTTCATTCGCATCTGTAGAATATGCAGTGAAAATGACTCCCTGGAGAAATGTCTCAATGAATCTAGACAACGTTTCACTCATAGGGGTTACTCTGATTCCATCCTAGATAAGGCTCTCCACAAAGCTCGTGCTATTGAGCGTAAAACACTACTGATGCCCAAAACTACTAACATCCCAACTGATGAAAGCACTGTGCGCCTTATTACCAACTACAGCACACAGCAGCATAAAATCAGGGGTGTCATCACTTCTGAATGGCCCATTATCCTCACGGATGTCATTCTTGGACCTTTACTATCTATATCTATATCTATATCTATATCTATTTATCTATAAGTCCCAATATCACATTCAGAAGATCTCCTAGCATGCGAGACGCTCTCGATAGACCCATGCCCGAAGATCCACCTAAAAAGAGTTTAATCACTAAGACTGGGTTCTTCCGGTGCAGATGCGTCACTTTGTAAGCCCCTGCGCCACATTATACCTACGTCAGGTGTAATGTATGTAAAAGGGACGTATTGACGCAAGAAAGGGTCGTAGAGGTGACGCAGTGAAATCTATGAGATATCACTGCGTCACTTTTATGGCGCTGTTGCGTCCAAATCTTGCGCCTGTATCACAGCAGGCGTAAGACTGATGCAGGCCCTTTCACATGGGGCCTGGCCCCATGTGAAAGGATGCATTGCTGGAGTTGCATCATTTTTGTGACACACTCCAGCAATGCATCACTTTAGCACTTACAGATACGTCTGAAATACTGATGTATCTGTAAGTACTTCCGACATAATATGTCACATATTTAATATGACGCATGACTAGAAGACTGAAGGCCTCATTTATGAGGCCATGCGTCACTTTAACGCCACCGGTGCGTCACTTTTTGTGACGCACCAGTGCTGTAAAAAATGCACCTTATTCAGTCATATTTACAAAGTGACGCATCTAGGTAGATGCGTCACTTTGTAAGCCCCTGCACCACATTATACCTACGTCAGGTGTAATGTATGCAAAAGGGACGTTTTGACGTAAGAAAGGGTCGTAGAGGTGACGCAGTGAAATCTATGAGATATCACTGCGTCACTTTTATGACGCTGTTGCGTCCAAATCTTACGCCAGTTTCACAGCAGGCGTGCAGGCCCTTTCACATGGGGCCTGGCCCCATGTGAAAGGATGCATTGCTGGAGTTGCATCATTTTTGTGACACACTCCAGCAATGCATCACTTTTGCGCTTACAGATACGTCTGAAATACTGACGTATCTGTAAGTACTTGCGACATAATACGTCATATATTTAATATGACGCATGAGTCGAAGACTGAAGGCCTCATTTATAAGGCCATGCGTCACTTTTACGCCACCGGTACGTCACTTTTTGTGTCGCATCAGCAGCATAAAACATGCACCTTATTGAGTTATATTTACAAAGTGACGCATCTAGGTAGATGCTTCACTTTGTAAACCCCTGCGCCACATTATACCTACGTCAGGTGTAATGTATGCAAAAGGGGCGTATTGACGCAAGAAAGGGTCGTAGAGATGACGCAGTGAATAAACTGGGTTTTCCCCATGCTACGCTCCCCGGTCCGCTCCCCGGTGCGCGTACCGGGCGCTCCCCCCGCGCAAATTGAAAAAAAAATATATATTTTTTTGCCCCGCTGGGCCCTTTTATAGCCCCCACATCAAACCTAGGGGGTCGGGGGGGGGTCTACTCTGCCCCCTTATGGTCATTCCCCCCTTTGTTTTTGCCACCTCTTGTGTCTCGATCCTACCAAGACACAAGATGGCGGCCGCTCCGGACTGTTTCGAATGTTTACAGACATCCGCGCGCAAGTCGGGTAGTGTGCCCGGTGCGCACCCCGGTGCGCGTACCGGGGCGCGCCTATGAATATCTATATTTTTTTGAACCTAAATTACTCAAAATCTACTGGAGCACATATCTTGAGACATAGCAAAGGCACATCGGGCTACCAGTCCCTACAATTTTGCCAAGTTTGGTGGAAATCCATTCAGCAGTTCGGGCTAAAAGTGAGTTTGACCGCCATATGGAAATTAACATGGAGAAAACACGTTTTGGGACCCCCCTTTTATCTCGGCCCCGCTTGACAAATCCCCCCCAAACTTTAAGGGAAGGACCGAGGCGCCGCGCGGCAAATTTGAGGAAATTTTCAGGCAGATTCCTCAACCGGCGCCAAAGTTATTCACAATAGAATGTTGAGATTTTGTATTGAAAATAATCCTAACTATAACTACCTACTGGCAATGCCAGTAGGATATATATATATATATATATATATATATATATATATATATATATATATATATATATATATATATATATATATATATATATATATATATATATATATATATATACATATATATATATACAATATATATACAATATATATATATAATATATATAATATATATACAATATATATATATATATATATATATATATATATATATATATATATATATGTATATGTATATATATATATTATTTTTTTTTAAGACTCTGCTTACTTTAGAAAAGCGTTGGACTTTGTGGATTTATATTTATTATTCCCACTCCAATATTAGAAACAGTAGGGAACTTCGGAGGAGTTTAGTATACCATTCATATTACTAAAGCTTTTAAAAAAGCTTCTAAATTACTATTTTCAATATCATAAAGTAAAAATATTTAATCATATTTAAATAAAAAAAATATGCATTATGGATACATTTCCTGTTATGTAAAAAAAATACATTCCATAATCAAAAGGTAATTTAAAACATATAAAGCAAATATTTAAAATAAATTCATTCCCCTGCCTATTACTCCAAAAAAGCCAACAAACTAACAATTATTAAAAATTATAAATAAAACATTATTAATATTAGTTATTAAAATAAAATATAATTAAAACAAACAATGAACATAAATCTTATTTTCAAAACTAGTATTAAATACATTGATAATTAACAATTAAAAACAAATATTGAATACAAGAAATCAATTCAATGATTTACCAGATTATCAACTAATCGCTTAATTAATGAATAAACACCATCATTTCGCCAGTATTAGGGGTGTCTTTCATAGATTCACATGCTTGAATATTCCCCGTCATCGAAGTGGGAGTCCCATGGTAAATAAAATAGCAATAATGCTAAATATATATATATAAAAACATAATACATGATAAAGAAGAGGAAAACAACTGAAATCCTCTAAAAACGATTCCTACATAGAAATGCTTGATAAAGAGAAAAACTACTTGTAACACATTAGTGTCATTATGTTAGTCCAAATTTCAGCCAATCAGGCGCCAGCACCCTCTAGATCCTTCTCCTCAGAAGCTCAAGCCCTCAGATTTTCTACCGCATGTCGTGTGAAGGGAGTCTCCCTGAGCTCTGCTCAGTTTTCACCTCTACTCTTCGAGTTCCAGTGTTTATCTCAACATGTCAAGTAAGAAGTCTTTATTTAGACCTTGCTCTTCTTGTGGGAAGCTGCGCCTTTTTGAAAAGGACCCCCACCAGAAGTGTATCTACTGTTTATACCCTGATCATGAGGCTGTCAGCTGCAAGTTCTGTAGAACTTTTTCTACAAAGACTCTGAAGGACAGAGAAGGCCGTCTTCTCCTTTGGCTTCAACATCTAAAGGAAAAGGATTCAGTCCTGTCAGACGCAGAAGGTTTTCATTCTGGACTTTCTTCAGCAGCATCCAAGCGTGGTAGTTTACAGGATGTTCCATCTCCTTTCCTCAAAAAGATGAAATTGGCCATGCCTCTGGCTCCTGTGACGTTTTCAGCAACCCCTACCACCTTTACGCCCACGAGACCTGGCTCTCAGGCGTCTTCTGCTGCCTCTCGAGGTGTTTCCACGCCTCTTAAAGTTTGGCCATCAACGGGAGCGTCTATGAGGGTTCCGACGACGAGAACGGCATTTTCTGCATCTTCGACGACGACGCTGACAACGACATCAGCTTTTTCTTCGTCGACGACTGTCTCGTCGACAGCATCCACTTCGACGAGGGTTTCATTGCCTTCTAAGCCGAATCCGAAGAAATCTTCGTCGTCGTCTACGATGACTCCGTCGACCAAGATCTCGTCGACGAAGACACTGTCGACCAAGGACTCGTCGACGAAGGCATCGTCGACCAAAGCGATGAAGACTCCGTCTACGGAGGTTCTACCGGCGTCAACGACCGTTCCATCGACGACTGCTTCGTCGACGACTTTGTCTACAGCTGATCGCCCGTCGACAGTGACCCTGACGACGACTCCGTCGACTGCCGTACCGTCGACGATGACTTCTCCAAAATTATCTTCATCGATGACCAAGTCAGTATCGTCGACGTTAACGACGACGGCACTATCGACGGTGGCACCACTTTCCTTTGCCTCGTTGCTGTTAGTGCCTTTGAAGACTTCAGAATCTTCTCATCGTTGCAATAAGGCTCCGTGCCAGCAGATCTCTGAGCCAGAGCCGCAACCACCTTCTCCAATGTTTGCCACTACCTCTGAGCATGATACTGACTCAGAACAAGAAGGGGATATGCTTGGAGCGGCGCTTAGTCCCTCTGATTTAATTATTAAATGTCAGGAATCGTATTCTGACGAAGGTGACGGAGATCAACAGTCTCAACCTGAGGAACAGCTGGTCCAAGTCCCTATGGCTACCATTCCTTTAACTCTAATCTCAAATCTCCAACATATGCTGGATGATTACAACCGTCGTTTCCCAGCAACGCCACAGAGTACACCTGCACCATCTCCGGCTCCCGTAGCACTGCCTCCACCTTCTCTGCCACCTGTGTTACCACCTACAACTTCGTCTCAGGTTCAGACGTCTATTAGAATCCATACAACGGTTTATCCGCAGGATGCGGATGATGAGGCGGTCCCAGAGCGTGAGGACGGGGAGGTCCCAGACAATTCGGATAATGACGCAGGCGACCAGGATATGGTGGAATGGGACGATTATCGGGCACAGACGCCCTCGCCTCAGCCTGGGAACTCTGGTGATTCACCTCCTGTAGATATCGCCAGTTTCCATCTTTTAATGGATAAAGCAGCTCTGCATTTCAAATTACCACGATCACAACGTGAGGAGGACTATTTCCATTATGATTTTAAAGATAAACCTTATAAGCAGATCCACACAATTCCTATCATCGATTTTGTTTGGAAGGAAGGAATTAAACTCATGACTGCTCCAAACTCCTTACCTGCTCAGATACCGCGCCTTGAGAAAAAATACAAGGCCCCAACTGGCTCTCCGGCTTGCCTGATTTCTCACCCCAAGCCGGACTCTGTAGTGACTCAGGCCGCACAGCGTCGAGCCCGGAACCCAGTGGCTCCAATAACAGCCCCTCCAGATAGAGAGGGTCGACGCCTAGATGCTATTGGCCGCAAGTTTTCAAAGATGGCTTCCACATCTGTCCGGGCAGCCAATGCCTTAGCCATCTTGGGACGTTATGACCGACAGATGTGGTCAGACATTTCAGATTTTATGGAACTCATACCTGATGCTTCCAAGGCTGATGCTCAGCAGATTCTTCGCAATGGTCAGAGAACATCAGAAGAAATGATCGACTGCGCAGTCGATATTGCTAACACAGGTTTCCGTCTGCTTGCAAGTGCGGCTGCACTCCGACGACAGGGTTGGTTAAAATCCACATCCTTCCGACAGGAAGTCCAATCCAAAATACTGGATATGCCATATGATGGGGAATCGCTATTTGGATCCCATATCGATGACGCCCTGGAGTCCATTAAGAAAGACACCGATACGGCAAAGTCTTTGGGCACATTGCAATTTCGAAAGCAGTCCTTTCGAGGTGCGCACGGACGCGGCACTTCTTCCAACGTTCGAGGTGGGCAGCAATACCGCTCATACAATCAGAGCGGCCAACGTTACTCGCCCAATCAGCAATCTCGTCAGCAGCCCTCCAGGCCCTGCAGAGGCCTGGAGGGCTGCTCACTTAGTACAAGGAATGTAGGCCTCGGAAGCCATTCTCAGACACCTCCAAATTACATGCTCAAACTGGAAGGAGTTGGATTTAGCACAGTGAGTGCCCTGAAGGTGCATGGAAGACTCATTTTCTTGAGCTTCAAGTAGCTAGCAAAGGAAGGCGTTAGTAAAGGTACACTTGGCAAGTTTACAGGATTAGTCAGGACTTTGAAGGGGACAGAGACATGTACGGTTAGGAAAAGCTTAGGGTAGGTGTGTTCTCACTGAGATGTCACATAGGTAGAATGGAGATAGCCAAGGTAGTACAGACACACCTGCCATCACTTCATCTTCACCAACAAACTCAAACCCATTGGCACCACACTCACCCGTTATTGAATTACTCCCTCACTCAACTAAGCAGATGACTCTAAACCATACAGAACGCAGCAAGCAGCCTGAACATGTACACACCTTGCACTTGAAACAGCTTCATTGGCTCCTCAACCACAGCTCTTTTCAAACCCAACGCATACATTCAAAACCTTACACAGCACTTGCCCATACCTCACTGCCGCCACAGATTTCAGAAACCTTCCAGACACCTTTGCTCATCCAGACTTGTACTCACACATAATCCATGCATACGCAACACCAGAACAAGAAGAACTGACTTCTACTAACTGGATCCAAAATGGCGGAATGACCTGCCCCTACACATCTGCGCTGTCTCTAAAATTATTGCATTCCGCACAAAGCTGAATACTTGGCTCTTCAACTAGGTTAATCCTGGGGTCAGCCCTGACTGTTCCTGCATTGGCGGCAGGATACCCTCTCTGGAAATTGTCAATCAATCAATCAGTGACATTTATAAAGCGCGCTACATACCCGTAGGGTCTCAAGGCGCTGGGGGGGGGGAGGGGGGGGGGTGCCGCTACTGCTCGAACAGCCAGGTCTTCAGCTTCTTCCTGAAGGAGAGGTGGTCTTGGGTCAGGCGCAGGTCGGTCGGTCACTGATTGAGAGGAAAGTCCTCTTACCGTGGATCCAACTCTAAGCGCCAATGACTTTTGTCACCCTCAAAGTGTTGGAGGTCGAATCTCTCTGTTTTATTCTCAGTGGTCCTCGATCACCTTGGACTGCAGGGTTTTGGACATTGTACGATGGGGTCATGCCCTAGAGTTTGTAGAGATTCCTCCTTGTACTCTACCTCGTGGCCCGCCTCCTCCACATCTCGAGGAGCTTTACCTTCAGGTCCGTCTTCTTGTTTTAAAAGGTGCAGTCGAAGTGGTCCCGAAACATCAAAGAGGAGAGGGGTTTTACTCTCGATTCTTCCTCATACTCAAGAAGACCTGAGATTGGCGACCCATTCTGGATTTGAGGGCTCTCAACCAGTTCCTAAAGTCCCAATCGTTCTGCATGCTGACGTTACTGGAAATCCTGCGTCTTCTATCCAGCGAGGATTTCATGACCACCATAGACCTTGAAGACGCTTACTTTTAATGTCCCAATTATTCAACAACATCGCCAGTGCCTGCATTTCAAGGTGGGGCCAATGCATTTTCAGTTCAAAGTTCTGCCCTTCGGGCTGCGATCAGCTCCTCGTAGGTTCACGAATGTACTGGCCCCTGTGGTGGCTTACCTGCGTCTACAAGGCATTCAAATCTTTCCATATTTGGACGATTGACTTCTCAAGTCTCAATCCCACCATCAGCTATGTCAGGACACTCGCCTTTGCCAGCAGGTGTTTCAGTCCCTGGGGTTTACCATCAATGTCAAAAAGTCACGGTTTGCGCCTCTGCAAACCAGAACCTTCTTGGGAGCAATCCTAGACACGAAGCTCTCAAAAGCGTTTGTCTCGAACGAGCGACTTCAGAAGATCCTTCGTCCGGTCTCCCTCATTCGAAGAAAACAGACTGTTTCTGTTCGAACGTTAAAATCATTCTTGGGAATGGCTTCATCTTGTATCGCACTGATCCCAAATTGCAGGTTGCGCACCCGTCCCATTCAGGAAGAACTGGACTTACAGTGGCGTCAGGTCTCCGGGTCCTTCAACGACCTTGTTGCAGTTACAACCCGCATGAGAAAGAGCTTGCTTTGGTGGGCACAGCCAACAAACCTGGAAATGGGAACGTCCTTTCGTGTTCATGCACCAGATCTTACGCTGACGACAGACGCCTCCCTGGAGGGGTGGGGCGCTCATCTCCAGGGCCTATCCATCAAGGGCAAGTGGACTCCGCCCCAACGCAAGTGGCATATCAACAGGCTAGAGTTGATGGCGATCTTCCTAGCGCTCAAGTCATTCCTCCCTGTAGTTCACGGGGAATCAGTGCTTATCCAAACGGACAATACCACCAGTATGCACTACGTGAACAAACAGGGAGGAACCAAGTATCCTCATCTGTCTCACTTGGCCCAGTCGATCTGAGATTGGGCTCTCCACCATCAAATCACCTTGACAGCCATCCACCTTCCGGGCGTGTCCAACCTCCTGGCGGACTCTTTGAGCAGGTCCACTTCCTCAACACACGAATGGGAACTGCACCAGCCGACTCTAGATCTTGTTTTTCGCCAGTGGGGTCACCCAGATCTAGACCTCTTTGCAACACCGGAGAATCGGAAATGCCCGTCTTATGCAAGTTGGCATCCCCACCCCCGGTCGTGTTGAATGCCCTTTTGATAGACTGGTGCGATCCATTCGCTTACGCTTTTCCGCCGATTCCATTAGTACCGCGGGTGCTGTGGAAGAGGCACCTGAATCTGGATCCCCTCAGTCCGTATAGCGCCTACAGACTGAGGGGATACGACGTCTGGGCTTTGAATTCCGGTGATATCCTCTCTCACGAAATGTGGTGGAGAAGTAAGGAGATATCTTGATATACATCACTATTCAATATCTGAAGGTCCTATTGGATATTTCCAGATTCAGGTGCACACCTCATGATTGGTGCATCTCGCTAATACTTATCTGTATCCAGATCACTACTGACTTTACCTCATCACTGATATCTTAATTTAGTCTAATTCCTAGCCCAGCTGGATGTTCACCCTGGAGGATTGAAATAATCCAAAGACCTCCAGTTGCTTTTGCATTTATACTTTTGATTAGAGACTGCGAAACAGACCCCTACTTTCTGGCCTTCATTACATGACCACAAACACCGCAAATGAGTTGATATCCTATTCTTGCCCTGAAGAAGTCCCTTCCGGGACGAAATGTGTCGGCTGTTCGTTTCTCTTCTGTTGACAAATAAATCAATCAAACAAACCAGACCTCTGGACGTCACTATTTGTGCCTTTGCAATAATTGTGTTGTTTTTGCACACTTCTAATTTATGGTGCACCTGTGCTTTTTTTCATTACATGTTAAAGTTCTGGTTAGGACTGTCATTGTGATGGCGGGTGTCTTATCGGTGTGCACATAATCCCCGTCTAAATGTTCAAACTAGAAGGGGAAAATTACAATAGAGGTAATTTCTGATCAGGTGCATTTCTATGAAGGTTCCGCCATCTGCCATGTTTTAGTATCACCATTTGAACCTATCCATAAAACGGATATCAAATTCCTCACCTGGAAGGTTGCGCTACTTTTGGCTTTGACCTCACCTCATCGAGTGAGCGACCTTCACGCTTTCACTATCATGCCGCCTTATCTTCAGTTCAGGCCTAACGGAGTGGCGCTCAGCACCAACCCCTCTTTCCTACCTAAAGTACCTACGGATTTTCATTTGAATGAGCCTGTGTTCCTGAGAACTTTCTTTCCGGACCCAAAGTCTCCGGCGGAGCAGCGCTTGCATTCTTTGGACATCAAACGATGCCTTAAAATTTACATTACCAGAACTGTCTCCTTCCGCAAGTCCGACCAGCTGTTCATTGCCTACGGACGACTGCGTAAGGACATCCAGTTTCCAAGCCAACAATTGCCCGGTGGCTTTCTTCAGCCATTGCTTCTGCCACCAACAAGCTGGTAAACCATTGCAGTCTTCAGTGAGGGCTCATTGTACGAGGGCGATGTCTTCATCCACCGCCTTGTTTGCTTGTGTGCCTCTTCATCAGATTTGCCGTGCAGCGACATGGTCCAGCAGGCACACTTTCACCAAGCATTACTGTTTGGATGCGGTTAGGATTGACTTTAATTACATGAATTTGTTTCAAACCAAACATGCATTTTTTAGCAACATTGGGCTAATGAAAGACTGGGAAACAGCCATAACGTTCTAACCTATACAAAGCATCCCTTTGATGGCAGTTAGTAATCTTTATTGATTGGTTAAAAAAAACCATTTACAATTTGCGACATGACAAGAAAAAATTAATAAAAACGAATCTAATAAAAATAATTTAAAACAGTTAATTTAAAATAACTTGGGATTCAGGGGGCCATTAAGATCTAATAATGTTCTGGTACAGTACTTAAATCTGGATTACTTGTAGACTGATTCGGATATTGTGTGTGTTAACACCACCGTCTGCTATAATGGGGAGACTTTGGGTTGGAGAGTGGCTTCAAGAGATTTTATCGCTTTATGGACAAATTTTGAAAGCCCAATGTTTAGCTTGACGTTGTCAGGGTCAAGAGCGGCCATTATTGCCTGGCGACAAGATCGAACTTCCAACTGGATACATTGGCCATGCAACAGTAACCGTCTGGCTGTAAGCCGTGCAGGGCATGCACAGACGATATGTTCAATTGATTCTGAATGGTAGCCGCACAATCTGCATTTCGTGCAACTACTCGGCCGCCGCCATTCCGGGAGGTTCTTCAGAAAGGGCCATTCTCCCATCCTCAGGGCTAAAAACTTGCGTTTCCAATAAAGTGCATATGTGCTCGACAAGTAGAGCGGCAGAACACCCACTTTAAGATTGGCAATTACAGCCCAGGCATGTCTCCTCTTTGAAAGGATCGCTCTGTCAGAGTGGAAGGACCACGATCTAACGGATTTTTTGATGGCAGACTTTAGCACAGGAACAGATGGATTTATGGCCCAGAGATCTTTTGCGCCTAATAACTGTAGGCTGTAGTCCAGGAGTTGCCGATGCTTATGGCTGGTCTGTTTATGCTGTATTTCCTGCCAGAGTCGGGCCTCCAAGGAACCCTCCTCGGCACGGCGCAGTCTATGGCACAGTTTGATGAATGCACCTGCCTCCACTCCATGCTGATCTTGGAGACCCAATTCTAGTCTCACTTGGGCTGGCGAGGCAGATTTTGGCAACCCAAAGGCTCTTTTGAAGATTTTTGTTATTAACTTGTTTATTAGTGTACTGGTTGCGCCTTTGGTGATTTCGTGGCCATACGTTAGGGAGTTGATTACTTTGGTTTTCATTACTTTCAGCATGGGTATTAAGCTGGGACCTAGTAGCTGTTTTGCCAGCTTTGCAGCAACCACCTCTAACGACAGAGCTTTGATTTTTAATGCTTCTTTGTGCTTGATAAAGGAGCCTCTTCTATCAAGATAGATGCCCAGGTATTTGTAGCTGTGGGTTGAATCTAACTTTGTTTTGCTGAAGTACCACCTTTCTGTTGACCTTTTTTGCTTCCCAAAAGAGATGGTTTTGGTTTTTAATAAGTTGAGCTCTAGATGGTTTCTTGTCGTATAGGGTAGCAGTTCATCCAGCAATCTCTGGAGACCCACTTTTGTGTGGCTTAGGAGCACCAGATCGTCGGCATAAAGCAAGTTAGTGATGCCAGTCCCGTCAAGTTGAGGAGGGTGGCAGTTTACACTGTCGAGAACTGGAGAGAGATCAGATATAAACAAGTTGAAGAGAAGTGGGGCCAATACGCACCCTTGTTTGACGCCGGTTTCAGTTTGGATCTTCCTGGAGACATGGCAGCCTTCGCCTAGCTTAATTCTTATCCACGTTTCCGTGTGGAGTTGAATTATTGCCTGAAGAAGGGGCTGCGGAATGCCCCACGATTTTAGTTTCTGCCATAACAGGCCCCTAGGCACACGATCAAAGGCTGCTTTGAAGTCTACAAAGCAGCAGTGCAGCGGGATATGTTGGCAGGTCGCTTTATCCAACAAGACGGTTAGCGTTAGCAGATTGGTTGTGGTACCGGTTTTAGCCACAAAGCCCGTCTGGTTGAAAGGAAGCAGTGCAGTTGATTTGGTCCAAGCCTGTAGCTCCTCCAGTAGAATATTTGCGTAGTACTTAGACTCCACATCAAGAAGCGCTACCATTCGGTAATTTTTTGGCTCATTTCTCTTCCCGCCTTTGTAGATTGGATGGATAACTGCGCCTCGCCAGGATTCTGGGACCGTGTTGTTTAAACTGCAGTAGAGAAATAAAGGGGTCAAGTATTCTGACCATAGGCTGATGTCGGATTTAAACATAGCTTGAGGGAGGCCGTTTGGTCCTGGGGCTCCATCGGCTCTGGCTTTCCTTATGCAGCTTGAGATCTTATTTTTTAAGGGAACCAGCGACACCGTGGGCTCCAGTGAAGTATCACACTGTTTCGCTAGTTCCTTGTGTGTCAGATCTTCAGATGAAATAGCTGCAGGGCAAGCCCTCCTCAAATTCTCCAGTCCCGGGAGAGATCTCGTGGAGTTGGCCGGGCTGGCAGAGTCGGTGCAAGCTTTGTTTATGTTAGTGACTCTAAAGTGCAGAGATAAAAACTTGCACCAAACTGCTTCGCTGATGTTTGCGCTACCATATCCACTTGCACTTTCTTTACTCCTATTTACGAGAGACCAGAATTGCTTTGGGTTAGGATTTTTACTTTCATGGATAAGCTTCATCCAGAATTGATCCGATGCCACTCGTTTTTCCTTTTGTGTGGCGATTCTGAAGATGGCTTGAGCTTGCTTATAGTTATTGAAATAGGTTTTGTTGCTGGGGAACTTTCTTGATTGACGGAGTGCTCGATTCCTCTCAGTTCTTAATTTCCTTGTGGCTTTTGAGATGTAGAATTGTGAAATTTGGTTTCTTTGGCCCCTCTTTATTGGGAGGTCCTGGAGAAGGAGATTTGTAAGAGAGGTCCAGCCACTGACCACATGGGTATTTAGAGCTGCAGAATTTTGTAGTAGGGCTCTACTTTTTTCCGTCAGGGATAGAGCCGAGGATTGTGACCACTTTATCCGCTTTAAATCCTCTGTATGACTCCCTGAATGGGGGTGGGGCAGTTCTTGATGATATGGGTTACTGATAGAGAGTGTTATTATTTGTGGCCGGTGGTCGCTCTCTCCTTGTGGAGCAATTTGGTAGTTCTTGAACCTGGGCAGTATTTCTCTGCTCCCTAGGGTAAAATCCAAAAAAGAAAGGGATCTGCCGTCTGACCGGGTCCATGCGGGAGGGATGTCGGATGAGAAGCGCCCATTCAGTATGGTAAATCCTAGGCTGTTAAACTGCATTACCACGTATTCACCTAATTTTGATGATTTGTTTCCAACAGGAATTGTCGGCGGTGCAAAATGTGGGGGAGTACTGGGAAAGGCTGATCCTGGGTCATCGGCAAGGTTGCAATAAAGATTAGTGTTGAAATCACCTGATATTATGACTGGTATACTGCCATACTTGCCAATTAGATCACAGATGGAGTTGATCAGGGTGTCCATTTTGAAGTTTTTCTTATTGGTGCAAAGGGATATATAAGCATTAAGAATGAGCAGCTTGGGGTCCGTGAGTGAACTTCCTAGGGTTATTCCAGTAAGCCAATCCTCTTCAAATTTAATCTGTTTGATACATTGGGCTACTTTTATCGATACATAGATCGAGAGACCGCCACTTAGTCTACCGAACTTGGACTGCCTGGTGGCAGGGGTCGTAAACTCCAGGTAGCCCACTATTGGGATACTTTCTCCTGCCCATGTCTCCTGCAAAAGCAGGATGTCGTATTCTTTTAAAAAATCTAAGATGGCGGGAGATTGTTTTTCCCGACCAAATCCGTTAATGTTCCAGGAGCATATCGTCAGACTATGGTTAGTGGTGGTTCAATCGGACTGGTTTCTAGATAGAATCCCCGGCAGCCATAACCAGTCTGCTTCACCAAGATTTCGATGGTCAATTGCTCGGTCAGTGGTTCCCGTTTGAGAGATGCCTCTTGCAGACCTCAATACTGAATAGGGAATTGAGGAGGAACTAGGAGTATCTGCCTGGTTATTTTCCAGTATTGAGGGGTAACGAGGGGCACTTGGTATTGTTATTATTATTCCCCATGTTTTAAATTGGTCGGTTTTCGTCAGAACCAAATCCCGGGTTGCCGGTGATGCCAGTGTTACTTGTGTAGCTTCGCCCGTGTTAGAACCTAAGAATGGAACAAATTTGATAGCAATTATATCTCTCGATTGCAGATGATTCAAATCTGGTAGGGTTTTGAAAAGTTTTAATATATTCCCTCGGTTCAGGTGGTCATGGGGGCCCCTTGAGATAAATTCCGGGATAAGCAACAATTCGGTGTTCTCATTCCTGCTGTGGGCCTTGCTGGATTCATTGACCGTTACTGACTGTTTTTGTTTTAGTTTTTCTTCAGAGTGCTTTCCTGAATCTGTGGGTATGGTGAATGATAAAAGGGGAAATTCCTTATAGTTGGTGCTTGAGGACTGTGGGGGTTGACTTTTGTTTGTGGGCGCCAACTTGCGACTGCTTGCTGGGTTGCTGACGTGCTTGCGACCTGATTCTGTGGCTGTGCTCTGTGTGCATAAGTTGTTCTCCTTGACAATAGAAAGATGAGGGAAGCTGGTTTCCTGAGATGTCATGTGAATAGTTGCGAGTCTATGTTGCTCTGCTTCCGATACTGGGTGCTCTAAAAATGGTTGTATAGAGCTAGAATTTACTTGTATGGGCAGCAAGAGAGGGTTTTCGGGAACTCGAGGTGGAACTGACAGCTGGGTGGCCCCGTTTGAGGGATCTGTCTGAGTGGGCAGCTGGTTCAGTGATTGTTGTGGACTTGTCAGATCTCCTTTCAAAAATAATGGTGATACAGCCGGTGGAACGTTTGCTGGACGTACTGCGTCGCTTCTGGGAGAGTTGCTTATGTTTAAGTTTGTTATGCCAATTTTTAATTTGTTCCGGCTTTTTCGTTGTCTTTTCTTTTCCCTTTTCGACAACCGATGTAAATTATGATTTCTAGATGGTTCGATGGTGGGTAGTTTAGCTACAACTGATTCTACGTTGTTTGATAAGGATGGACTGGGATGGACTTTCAGGTAGGATGACTCATGTGCCTGGCTTGGAGCCTCAGTTGAAGAGGCTAATGACTTGGACTCCAAGGGTTTCTTTATTTCCTTTAGGACGGCTGAAAGGAATTGGGGCAAAGATGAAAGGGAGTCAATTATAGGGGAACAACAGCACACTGATTGCACCAGTTGGGTTTGGGCTTGAGCTTTTTTGATAAGATCGTTAAGCGCCTCCAATTTTTGATCTATTCCGGCAGTGTACACCGCAAGTGTGTTTAGTAGGTGCACCTGCATGTCCATCTTATCAGAGTGATATGTTAGTGCTGCTGATGTTGTTTGGAAGGTTTGCAATAATTGGGACCATAGATTGTTGAGGTTAGCCGAAGGGTAAATGTCCTGCCTTTCGGGCTCTTTTGATTCAGTATTAAAAAACGATAAGTCCAGAGAGGTATTGATTATATTAATGTTTGACCCCTCTCGCGTGACCGTTTGATCCGTTTCTTCTACTTGATTTTCCTTATCCAGAGAGTAATCTGGTTCTCGTTGTGGTTGGGCCCCAGCCTGTGCAAATGAGGCTTTAGGGCTCTTTTGAGGCTTGTACAATTTAGGATCGGTTGAGGGGTAAAATACGGGCGGAGAAAACAGGCTTACATTTGGTAATGGTTGGAAAGTTGGCGGATCGATATTGCTGTGCAATGTTACATTGGATGAAGCTTGTTCTAACGGAATTAAATCGTGGGCTGATGTTTGGAAGAGGGGCTGTTGAGGTGGACTGAGATCAAGGACTTCTAGGCCTCTTTTGCAGGGGGATTCTGTTGCTGAAGATATAGTGTTAGATTGCCCAAGGTCGAAGTGCCCTCCATCAACACTGTGGATCATTGGCAGAACCGTAGTTTGGTGTGGCCTTAGCTCAGGAGCTGCCGCGGCGAGTACCTGCCGAGGGGCAACTGCCTGTTGTTTATCCTGAGTGTTGGTATGGTTCTTCCTTGCTGTGGCTGGGACTGTGGTCCTAAAGTAATCCCTTAGAGTGGGTTTGATGTTTAGTTGGTTTGAATTGTTCTTTAGGGCCGGACAGTTGTTCCTCGACAGTTGAATAGGGGTATTCTAACCCTGGATCGGACACTGTCCTTTGGTTTACTGATGTTTGGAGAGGCAGGGGTACCACCAAGGGTTCAGCCAGAGGATCACAGAGGTCCATCTTCTTTACACCTTTTTTGGGTGGATTAGGTGGGGCTGTCCTTGTTCGTCCTGACCTCATCCCGGGTGCCCCAAGGTTTTCCGATTGATCCTAAAAATTCCTGTTGGGTATTTTGAAAAGTGGTCCGAGTTAATGATTTGGGGGAACAAATTAAATTGATGTGGGCCTTTGTATTTTTTATGTTGAAATTTATTAAATATTTGAAAAGATTTACCAATGCCGGAGAGATTCTTGGGTATCCGGTTTTCTAGAAGCCCAAACAGACGTTATGAATTATATTTCCTGGTTTTTTACCTTGTTTTTTCCTTTTGTATCCTTTTAGTCTGTTGTGTTTTAGCACAGGTTTTCCTTGGTTATTCCTTGGGTATTCCTTGATTGTATCTTAGTAATTTAGTTATTTCATTTGTCTGAATTATTAGTTCTCCTTTTTTTCCTAATTTGATGATGATAATTAATTCTGATGTTGTGGGTAATGGCGACTGATTGTTACTTTTATTCCTGTATGATTGTGGATTTTGAACTGTATTATTCAGTTAGCTGCTGTTCAGGTGTTGGAATTGTTCAGTTTTCACTGGAATACTTTGATTATATTTTGATATGTCCCAGACTGAAGATTTTCCCCCTCCTGCAAGGTAGAAGCTGGGGCAGGACGGGGTTGGCGGATAGATATGAGGGGGGCTGCACTCCCCAGCCCCCTTGGCCTGGACCCTGTTGATGGGCTCCCCCTCATGTACTGCCTTTTGTTAATCCATTGTGATCTCTGATTTCAGACTTCTCCCCAGAAGGCGGAAGGACAGAAGGGGACGCTTCTCACCTTCACCTAAATCCGCTGAAACATCGGGAGCTCTGCAGGCGTTGCACCTCCTTTCTCACACCGTTCACACTCCTTCTCCCGTAGAGCTCCACTCGGTATGACGGTGCTGCTGCTGCCAACGCAATCAGTCTTCCCAGCTGCGGGGCTCACACTCTGAACACCCACGCCCCCGCCCAACCAGCCGTGCAGTCGTTGAATGAAGGAACTGCGGGGGACAGAGCATCAGCAGGCTCAACGTATCGAGTGCCCAGCGGGAGTCAGCAAGTCCGCCGGTCGGTCCCGTACTTCCACACTCAAATGGGGGCAGAGAGCGTCACCAAGGGCTTGTACAGGCCGCAGGAGAATGCAGCGACCCGGTTACAGCAGCAGCTCTCCCCCGGCGGCTCTGCTCTCTGCACTCACCACGCTCGTCGTCTCACAATCAGCGGTCCGTCGGAAAACTCGAAGTGGATCATCAATGCCATCAATGAAGCGGATACCGCAGTGGGACAGGCAGTACTTCGCTATCTTTTTCAATAAGGTGAGCCTCTGTTCCCCCCTCCTTGGTGTTTTGCTGTGAATGCTATGATGTGTTACATGACTGTATTATTATTATTACTGTCTTGGTTTTTCCATATATGTGCCTAGCAATCTCAGTTCTCGGAGGTTACTGCTTTCTATTCTATTCAAGCATGTGAATCTATGAAAGACACCCCTAATTCTGGAGAAGAACAATTGTTACTTACCTGTAAACAGGTGGTTCTCCAGTATTGGTGTCTTTCATAGATTCACATGCGACCCACCCTCCTCCCCTCAGAGGCTCTCTTCTCCACATACACTCTTGGTTACTTGTGCTATGGAAATCTGAGGGCTTGAGCTTCTGAGGAGAAGGTTCTAGAGGGTGCTGGCGCCTGATCGGCTGTAATTTGGACTAACATAATGACACTAATGTGTTACAAGTAGTTTTTCTCTTTATCATGCATTCCTATAAAGGAATCGTTTTTAGAGATTTCAGTTGTTTTCCTCTTCTTTATCATGTATTATGTTTTTATATATATATATATATATATATTTATATATGGCTGATCATAATCGTATGTTACTATCTATGATTTCATTCTGTTTACATCATAATTTCTTTATGTTCAACAACAGATACTACCAGCAAGTCAGGGGTGTAGCCATGGGGGCCTGTTTCTCTCCCAGTTATGCCTGTCTCCATATGGGCTACTGGGAGAGACAGGTCCTCTTTGGCGAACACTCTGACATTGCTAGGCGGTCAATTTTACGGTGGTATCGTTATATAGACGATGTGTTCCTAGTCTGGAAGGGCACTCGTCTAGAAGCTGAGCACTTTGTTGAAATGTTGAATTGTAATGATTACAACTTGAAATTTACCTCGACAATTAGTAGAGAACAGGTACATTTTCTAGACATGACAGTTTCACCTGGAAGAGACAAACTTGAAACTAGGTTGTACCGAAAGCCAACGGCAGGAAATAAAATACTCCATGCCAGCAGTCATCACCCTACTCATCTCATACGCAGTATCCCGTATGGCGAGATGCTGCGTATTAGACGACTGAGCAGTACTGAAGCTCAATGCCATCTAGCTCAGCAAGCCAGTAGGTCCAGATTCCTGGCGAGAGGGTACAACACTGCAGTGGTTGACAAGGCCATAACTAAGGCAAATGCCCTGTCACGTAGTGAAGCCTTGCAACGCAGGGTCACGGTCGCGCCAACCACCTCCCAGGATCAGAAAGTGAGATTGATCTGGGCCTACAATAGGCAGCATAGGGCGCTTGGTAAAATCATCTCTAAACACTGGGGCCTAATCAAATGTGATCCATTTATAGGTGACAAAATCCCAGCTACACCATCAATCACCTATAGGAAAGCATATTCAATGCAAGATGCATTAGTTAAATCCAGCCCAGAGGTTTCGTCACGAAAGAACTGGCTTGACAAGAGCAAAGGCTTCAGGAAGTGCTCTTCCTGTAAGGCATGCCAGCATGGGCTTAACAAAACTGAATATGCGGTCCCATTCACCCCCAATGCACGCAAGATCAAAAAACAACTGACTTGCAAGAGTGAATATGTGGTTTATGTGCTGGAGTGTCCGTGTGCCCTGCGGTATGTGGGTAGCACCAAGCTGCAGGTGCACAAGAGGATACTCCAGCACATAAGGGCCATTAATACCAATGACCCGGCGTATCCGGTGGCCCGCCATTTCAAGGAGCACCATAACAATGATAGCACCCTTTTACGTTACTATGCTGTAGATTGTGTGGGCCCTTTAAGAAGAGGAGGTGACAGGGATGGTGCCCTTAGAAAATTGGAGACCAGGTACATACTGGAAATGGATAGTCGAGCCCCGGGGGGATTAAATTCCACAGAAGACTTTTACACTTGTCTCTGAATTACCAACAGAAGTGTACCTAGTGGTTCTGAACTGTCCATTCCTAATTCATCCACCTAGTTTTTCTGTCAAGTTATCCAACTGGATGTGAATATATGACATTCTCTTTCCAAGGACCAGTACATGTCTAGTGTTGCGTATGGTTTCAGTGTGTAGTGTGTAGTGTAGCCTAGGCTTAGGCTGCATGATGATGTATCAAATGCCAAGCATAACATCTACAAAGATTAAGTATGTTAACATAGAAAACGTGAAAATTCACAAAAAACTTTACAAAATACACAAAAAAATGCACACTTAAACTTTTACTTCACTTTTTCACTTTTATGCTTAATGCTGGAATGGTGTTGTTTAATTCATGGTTACTTGCCTTAATATGGAGGTATGGGAGGTGAGGTTGCGATGTTCTCCAAACCTAGTGGTTGGTTTACATCTCCTCTCCTCTCTACCCTCTAGCAGAACATAGACACATGATTGGCTAGTGCGTAGAATAGAGTCAGGATGCTGCGATCTCGGTGTACAGGCTTAAAATGCATTTATGCAGCTATGTATTCTGGTCACCTGAGGTCTCATCTTGTGTATATAGTGTATGTTTGGTGTATATATATTTATTATGAATATACTTGTACATTCATGTTTTTTATATATATATATATATATATATATATAACATGATATTGTAGATCAAGTATATAATTGTTATTTATTGTGATGACAATTGTTTACATAACACTACTTGCACTTTACTGACGTGTTGCACATTGCCAATTTTGCACTGCATTTTGAATTTTTTAAATTTGGATTATCCCGTGATTTTTAACTTGTATTGCTAAAAATGACAGTATGGCATTAGCACTTTATCTAGGCATGTTTGCACATTGCGATTTAGGCTGAAATTAGGGATTATCCCGAGATGGGCTTTGCAAACAGCATTTAAATGTTGTCTATGTCTATGACACAAGATATTTTGCATGTGACCATGTTCTACCAATGATTTAACACTAAGACCAGCACTTGCACTTTAAAAGTTGCCTCCTCCCTAGCATGCGTCATGTGATCAAGGCCTCCGTGAAGGCCGAAACGTCATGCTGAGGTGTGCCTTCTTCCCGTACTAAATAAAAAACACTGCTCACCTGCACTTGGGTCTCCTCTCTTCTTCTGCGCTGTGGTATCCAGGATTGGGCTCCAGGCGAGAGCAAGCAGGGATTGTCTCATATATATATATATATATATATATATATATATATATATATATATATATATATATATATATATATATATATATATATATATATATATATATATATATGTATATATATATATATATATATATATACATACATATATATATATATATATATATATATATATATATATATATGTATATATATATATACATATATATATATATATATATATGTATATATATATATATATATATATATATATATATATATATATATATATATATATATATATATATATATATATATATATATATATATATATATATATATATATAATATATATATATTACCTACTGGCGGTCGCCAGTAGGTATATATAGTTAGGATTTTTTCTCTATGGGATTTTTGAAAATTCTATGTCTAATAACTTTGGCGTTTGTGGACGGAATTGGCTGAAATTTTCAGGAAAATGGAACATTTTGTTTCTGAGCAGCCCCTGACAATTTTGGGGGGTTTCATCAAGGGGGGGGCCGAGAAAAAAGGGGGGTCCCAAAACGCATTTTTCCCATGTTAATTTCCATAGGGCGGTTGGCCTCACTTTTAGCTCGAACGGCTAAATGGATTTGCACGAAACTTGGCAAAATTGTAGGGACTGTTAGCCCGATGTGCCTTTGCTAGGTCTCAATATATGTGCTCCAGTGGATTTTGAGTAATTTAGGTTCAAAAAAAGATATATATCTGGGCGGAGCCTAACCACACATCTGATCTGATTGGCTGTCAGCACTTCATCCAAGAAGTGTTGGCAGCCATCTTGGGACCAATATACATGATAGCACCTCATTAAAAAGCATTGTAGTTAATAGAGGGTTTTAGGACTTTAGTTACATTATAAATCATTTGTTGATGGTACCATACTCGTTTTAGGAATTGTGGTGGGTTCTAAGGTGATTTTACCATGTGAAAAAACCTTCTGCTGTGATATCATGAATATTGTTTGAAAGAAAACTAATATCTCATGATTTTCCCACAGTGGTTTGGAAGGGGATCTATAAGCTAAACTGAAAGCATATTTTCTGTAAATTCACATTATCTTTCTCAGTCATGTGAAAATGAAGTCTGACATTCTCAGTAAAACATGTACATCCAACAAGGACAGAGACTGTCAGTTGATTCCTTTGTGTTCTACTGCAGCCTCCTAGAGTGTTCTAAAGAACAACTAGAGCGCTAACAGTCCTACTTATTACAAAGGTATGGCACACCTGAAGCCATCTTGATTGGAATAAAGTGGTAACTCTTAAAACATTTAATTTAAAAAGAAACAACATGAGGGGGTATATTTTGCCATAGAAAGTATGATTAGTGCTGCAGAATGAAAAATTAGGGCACATTTTGAGTGACTTCTCAAATCCTTTTCTATTTCATTAAAACATTCTGACATGCAGTCTCCCAAAATGGCCACCAGAGACAAAAGAGCCCAAATGTAGCCCAAATATCACCCAGATGTAGCCCAAGTATAGCCCAATGACAGAATGTCCCAGAGTGTTCTAAAGAACAACTAGAGCGCTAACAGTCCTACTTATTACAAAGGTATGGCACACCTGAAGCCATCTTGATTGGAATTAAGTGGTAACTCTTAAAACATTTAATTTAAAAAGAAACAACATGAGGGGGTATATTTTGCCATAGAAAGTATGATTAGTGCTGCAGAATGAAAAATTAGGGCACATTTTGAGTGACTTCTCAAATCCTTTTCTATTTCATTAAAACATTCTGACATGCAGTCTCCCAAAATGGCCACCAGAGACAAAAGAGCCCAAATGTAGCCCAAATATCACCCAGATGTAGCCCAAGTATAGCCCAATGACAGAATGTCCCAGAGTGTTCTAAAGAACAACTAGAGCGCTAACAGTCCTACTTATTACAAAGGTATAGCACACCTGGAGCCATCGTGATGGGAATAAAGTGGTAACTCTTAAAACATTTAATTTAAAAAGGAACAAAATGAGGGGGTATATTATGCAATAGAAGGTATTATTAGTGCTGCAGAAAGAAAAATTAGGGCACATTTTGAGTGACTTTTCAAATCCTCTTCTATTTCATTAAAAAATTCTGACATGCAGTCTCCCAAAATGGCCACCAGAGACAAAAGAGCCCAAATGTAGCCCAAATATCACCCAGATGTAGCCCAAGTATAGCCCAATGACAGAATGTCCCAGAGTGTTCTAAAGAACAACTAGAGCACTAACAGTCCTACTTATTACAAAGGTATGGCACACCTGAAGCCATCTTGATTTGAATAAAGTGGTAACTCTTAAAACACTCAATTTAAAAAGGAACAACATGAGGGGGTTAATTTTGCCATAGAAAGTATGATTAGTGCTTCAGAAAGAAAAATTAGGGATCATTTTGAGTGACTTCTCAAATCCTCTTCTATTTCATTAAAAAAATTCTGACATGCAGACTGAAACATGCACTTTGAATACCAGCAGCAGACGTCCCTGGTGAGCAGTAGCTTTACTACAGTGATCTAATGTGCAACTAGAGTGCTAACATTCAGAATTTATGGCAAATGTGTGACACATCTGAATGCCTTCTTGATGGAACCAAAGTAAACAAGCATTGAAAATGCAATAGATCTCGCCCTCGTTTAAGTTAAAGCCATTCTGTTTGTAATGAGGTGGCTTTTTAGCTTTGCTTTTATTAGTGTTTTTTCAACTTTCATGTAAATAACATGCATCTGTATGCATATTAGTATATGTATGCATGCATTTATGTTTGTATTTATATAGATATACAGATGATATATGTTTATATATGTATGTATATATATATATTCACTGAAAAAACCATAGGCTATAGACCATATATAGTTAGGAATTAGCATTTACAAAACCTTGAAAATTCACTGAAAAAACCATAGGTTATAGACCATATATAGTTAGGAATTAGCATTTACAAAACCTTGAAACTTCACTGAAAAAACCATAGGTTATAGACCATATATAGTTAGGAATTCGCATTTACAAAACCTTATTTTACTCACACAAAACCATTGAAATTCCATATATAGTTAGTTGCACTAACTATATATCGCGCACCCGCAATCCACTGCTGATGATGTCACATATTACATCATTCATGACATGGTCAGTGACATCACTGATGACATCACTGATGACATCTCAAAGCTCAGCTCAGGAAAGGGCGGTCGACTCCACAGACTTGGGCCTGGCCTGCAAGGATGGCTCTGGGCAACCCTGGAACTCGGACGCTTGACTGCTAGGGCATGGGCCCCATTCCCAAAAGCGTCACCTCAGCCTTGAAGATTCTACAAGAGTCACCGGGGCCCCCGACTCCCGCAGACTTCCGGTGGGGAGCGACTGCCATGATTGCTCGCGGAATGGCCACGACGTAGCCACGGGGTGCTCTCATGCTGACGCCAGCTTCAGTCTGAAACATCCAGAAACACTGTAGACTACCAATTCGATCAGTTCCGGTGGAGCCCCAACGACGTATCGCGTTGTTGCGTAATGCCTCATATGACGCGCCGCGTTAGTGCACCCGGAAGTGCTCCGGTGCGCGAGGCGCGAAGCGCAGCTTCCCGGAAGCGATCCGGGGCGCGGCGCGGCGCGGAGCGCGTAACATAAGCATAACAGGCCATGTGACTTGTTAATAAAACTTTTCATTGGTTCATTTCACTTTTGGGTTCCTAATGATGTAAGGCTAGGTCATGTGACCTGAAAATAACACTTTTCATTGGTTTAGAACTATTTTTTGTCCCAAATGATGAAAACCCCTCCTTGTTTCCTCACTCTGACTTTCATCTTTGTGAGAGGAAGACCTTTTTTCATCACTTAGCAATAGCAAGTGTTGTAGCTTCAGCTTGTGCATCCCCACCACCACCACCACCACCTAGGAAGAGAGTACCACCTCCTCAGGTGGTGGTTGAGCAAGAGGTGCCCCCCTCCCACACCTTCTTGTTGCCTGATTCGGCCAACTCAATCGATCGAGCATGAGACTCTGTTGTGATCTGAAGAACCGCTGCCTGCGGTGCCTCCCTGAGCCGCTTGATGGAGGCCCCCAAGGGGCGGTGTGGTGGCGCGGACTGGGAAGGGGTGCTTGGCTCCTGCCCCCTCCCCAAGTCTTGCTCGGCCAGCTGAGTTTCGCCCACTCTTGCGGCCTACGACATGGAAAGGCCGGGGCGTTGACTAGGCGGGGCCTCCGGTCGCAACCACAGCGCCAACGATCGCTGCTGACGGAGGGGAGCCTTGCCGGTGAGAGCCACTGATCTGAAGAACCGCTGCCTGCGGTGCCTCCCTGAACCGCTTGACGGAGGCCCCCGAGGGGCGGTGTGGTGGCGCGGACTGGGAGTGGGCGCTTGGCTCCTGCCCCCTCCCCAAGTCTCACTCGGCCAGCTGAGTTTCGCCCACTCTTGCGGCCTACGACATGGAGAGGCCGGGGCGTTGACTAGGCGGGGCCTCCGGCCACAACCACAGCGCCAACGATCGCTGCTGACGGAGGGGAGCCTTGCCGGTGAGAGCCACTGATCTGAAGAACCGCTGCCTGCGGTGCCTCCCTGAACCGCTTGACGGTGGCCCCCGAGGGGCGGTGTGGTGGCGCAGACTGGGAGGGGGCGCTTGGCTCCTGACCCCTCCCCAAGTCTTGTTGCCCTGGTGTGGCCTGAGATCGCCCCCGACATAGGCGGCCGGCTCCCGGGGTCCGGCGGAACTTTTTGCCTTTTGGTGACTCTTCCATTCTGCACCTTGTCCCACAATCCGTTTGACCTAAAGACATGTCCTACGGTGCCCTCGCAATGAGGCCTGGTCCCTGAATGTGTGCAGGGGGACGGTATTGATTGGATCAAGATGGCGGCTTCACACAAAGCTGACTCAAGTGTTGCTGCTAATGCTATGCAGACAAAAACTGGTTTTCAGTTTGTACATTCTTCAGGATTTTTCCATCCAAGGCTGGTTGAGAGTTTGTAGAACGATGGCTTCAGATTTTCAACATACTACTCTTCAACATTCTTCATAAATGTAACAATGTGAGACTCACTAGGAGAACGGCCGTTTATCTTTCCTTTCAAAATGCTGCCAACAATATTTTCTGAATGGAAGACACCATCTTGTAGCATAAAGGGCTGCGTCAAGGGTGATATTGCCCAGAATGTCTTGTTCTCTAGTGCTCGTAATGACGAAGCCAGAACTGCCGAAAGGGATTCTGGTCCTGCCGCTACTTATTGGAGACATTGAACTATACTCTGAACCTGCCTGGCCTCGACCAAAATGGCGCCAGTATGGGAGCGACTTGCAGCTCCTTATGACGTTCTAGTTACTTAGCCTTGACGTTATGGGGGATGTATGCGGTCTTTGTGCACATGGCGGGCGGGGAAGGGTACTGACTGGGAATACGGACAACCCTATTGATGTCGATTTTTCATTATTGTTTATTGTATTAATAAAGCTTCGAAGTAATGTTACCCATGATACTTGCCCATGGTGTGCGTGTGGACGATTTTATTGTAACTGATCCTGTTATACTTTCAATTAAAAAATCAACCTTCACTGATCCTGCAACCGTTTGTCACGTTTAGTTTTTTCAATTAAATGGCTCGCTTGTTACATACTCCTATACCCCTGGCTTTTGAATGACACCATCTTGTAGAATAAAGGGCTGCGTCAAGGGTGGTATTGCCCAGAATGTCTTGTTTTCTAGTGCTTGTAATGACGAAGCCAGAACTGCCGAAAGGGATTCTGGTCCTGCCGCTACTTATTGGAGACATTGAACTATACTCTGAACCTGCCTGGCCTCGACCAAAATGGCGCCAGTATGGGAGCGACTTGCAACTCCTTATGACGTTCTAGTTACTTAGCCTTGACGTTATGGGGGATGTATGCAGTCTTTGTGCACATGGCGGGCGGGGAAGGGTACTGACTGGGAATACGGACAACCCTATTGATGTTGATTTTTCATTATTGTTTATTGTATTAATAAAGCTTTGAAGTAATGTTACCCATGATACTCGCCCATGGTGTGCGTATGGACGATTTTATTGTAACTGATCCTGTTATACTTTCAATTAAAAAATCAACCTTCACTGATCCTGCAACCGTTTGTCACGTTTAGTTTTTTCAATTAAATGGCTCGCTTGTTACATACTCCTATACCCCTGGCTTTTGAAAGACACCATCTTGTAGAATAAAGGGCTGCGTCAAGGGTGGTATTGCCCAGAATGTCTTGTTTTCTAGTGCTCGTAATGACGAAGCCAGAACTGCCGAAAGGGATTCTGGTCCTGCCGCTACTTATTGGAGACATTGAACTATACTCTGAACCTGCCTGGCCTCGACCAAAATGGTGCCAGTATGGGAGCGACTTGCAACTCCTTATGACGTTCTAGTTACTTAGCCTTGACGTTATGGGGGATGTATGCGGTATTTGTGCACATGGCGGGCGGGGAAGGGTACTGACTGGGAATACGGACAACCCTATTGATGTCGATTTTTCATTATTGATTATTGTATTAATAAAGCTTCGAAGTAATGTTACCCATGATACTCGCCCATGGTGTGCGTATGGACGATTTTATTGTAACTGATCCTGTTATACTTTCAATTAAAAAATTCAACCTTCACTGATCCTGCAACAGTTTGTCACGTTTAGTTTTTTCAATTAAATGGCTCGCTTGTTACATACTCCTATACCCCTGGCTTTTGAAAGACACCATCTTGTAGAATAAAGGGCTGCGTCAAGGGTGGTATTGCCCAGAATGTCTTGTTTTCTAGTGCTCGTAATGACCAAGCCAAAACTGCCGAAAGGGATTCTGGTCCTGCCGCTACTTATTGGAGACATTGAACTATACTATGAACCTGCCTGGCCTCAACCAAAATGGCGCCAGTATGGGAGCGACTTGCAACTCCTTATGACGTTCTAGTTACTTAGCCTTGACGTTATGGGGGATGTATGCGGTCTTTGTGCACATGGCGGGCGGGGAAGGGTACTGACTGGGAATACGGACAACCCTATTGATGTCGATTTTTCATTATTGATTATTGTATTAATAAAGCTTCGAAGTAATGTTACCCATGATACTCGCCCATGGTGTGCGTATGGACGATTTTATTGTAACTGATCCTGTTATACTTTCAATTAAAAAATCAACCTTCACTGATCCTGCAACCGTTTGTCACATTTAGTTTTTTCAATTAAATGGCTCGCTTGTTACATACTCCTATACCCCTGGCTTTTGAAAGACACCATCTTGTAGCATAAAGGGCTGCGTCAAGGGTGATATTGCCCAGAATGTCTTGTTTTCTAGTGCTCATAATGACGAAGCCAGAACTGCCGAAAGGGATTCTGGTCCTGCCGCTACTTATTGGAGACATTGAACTATACTCTGAACCTGCCTGGCCTCGACCAAAATGGCGCCAGTATGGGAGCGACTTGCAACTCCTTATGACGTTCTAGTTACTTAGCCTTGATGTTATGGGGGATGTATGCGGTCTTTGTGCGCATGGCGGGCGGGGAAGGGTACTGACTGGGAATACGGACAACCCTATTGATGTCGATTTTTCATTATTGATTATTGTATTAATAAAGCTTTGAAGTAATGTTACCCATGATACTCGCCCATGGTGTGCGTATGGACGATTTTATTGTAACTGATCCTGTTATACTTTCAATTATAAAATCAACCTTCACTGATCCTGCAACCGTTTGTCACGTTTAGTTTTTTCAATTAAATGGCTCGCTTGTTACATACTCCTATACCCCTGGCTTTTGAAAGACACCATCTTGTAGAATAAAGGGCTGCGTCAAGGGTGGTATTGCCCAGAATGTCTTGTTTTCTAGTGCTTGTAATGACGAAGCCAGAACTGCCGAAAGGGATTCTGGTCCTGCCGCTACTTATTGGAGACATTGAACTATACTCTGAACCTGCCTGGCCTCGACCAAAATGGCGCCAGTATGGGAGCGACTTGCAACTCCTTATGACGTTCTAGTTACTTAGCCTTGACGTTATGGGGGATGTATGCGGTCTTTGTGCACATGGCGGGCGGGGAAGGGTACTGACTGGGAATACGGACAACCCTATTGATGTCGATTTTTCATTATTGATTATTGTATTAATAAAGCTTCGAAGTAATGTTACCCATGATACTCGCCCATGGTGTGCGTATGGACGATTTTATTGTAACTGATCCTGTTATACTTTGAATTAAAAAATCAACCTTCACTGATCCTGCAACCGTTTGTCACGTTTAGTTTTTTCAATTAAATGGCTCGCTTGTTACATACTCCTATACCCCTGGCTTTTGACCCTTTCCTACGCGCGGTCTGTACTACCGCCCTCGGGGGATCTATGTAATGAACAGACTACCATTGCCGAAACACAAGGGAATGCATCTCAGAGAGATAAGTCAAGTACGTGGTAGATAAAAACATTTTCGTGCTTATGCACGCTGATGTGCTTTGAACGCTGCCCCCCCCCTCCCTCCTCATCATTTAGATTACCACCGCCCATTGCACAAAAGCGTACCGGGGCCCTTTGAAAGCCTCCACATCAAACCTAGGGGGTCAGGGAGAATCTACTATGCCCCCTTATGGTCCTTTCCCCCTTCGTTTTGGCCTCCTCTTGTCTCTCGATCCTACCGAGAGACAAGATGGTGGCGGCTCCGGACTGTTTAGAATGTTGACAGACACCGGAGAGCCAATCAGCTTCGCTTCGCAAAGTTCCGTTACGCGTCAAGTACGCGAACCGGAGCGCTACCCGGAGTGCTGTCACAGATATATATATTTTTTTGAACGCTAATTTATCAAAATCCACTGGAGCACATATATTGAGACCTAGCAAAGGCACATCGGGCTAACAGTCCCTACAATTTTGCCAAGTTTCATGCAAATCCATTCAGCCGTTCGAGCTAAAAGTGTGGCCAACCGCCCTATGGAAATTAACATTGGAAAAAGGCGTTTTGGGACCCCCCTTTTTTCTCGCCCCCCCCCTTGACGAACACCCCCCAAATTTTCAGGGGCTGCTCAGGAACAAAATGTGACATTTTCCTGACAATTTCAGCCAATTCCGTCCACAAACGCCAAAGTTATTAGACATAGAATTTTCAAAAATCCCATAGAGAAAAAATCCTAACTATATATACCAGTAGGTAATATATATATATATATATATATATATATATATATATATATATATATATATATATATATATATATATATGTATATATATATATATATATATATATATATATATATATATATATATTACCTACTGGCGGTTCACCAGTAGGTATATATAGTTAGGATTTTTTTCCCATGGGATTTCTGAAAATTCTATGTCGAATAACTCTGGCTTTTTTGGACGGAATTGGCTGAAATTTTCAGGAAAATTGCACATTTTGTTTCTGAGCAGCCCCTGAAAATTTGGGGGGGTTTCGTCAAGGGGGGGCCGAGAAAAAAGGGGGGTCCAAAACGCGTTTTTCCCATTCATTTTTCCATAGGGCAGTTGGACTCACTTTTAGCTCAAACGGCTGAATGGATTTACACGAAACTTGGTAAAATTGTCGATATAGTTTGCCCGACGTGCCTTTGCTATGTCTCAATATATGTGCTCCAGTGGATTTTGAGAAATTAACGTTTTAAAAAACAGATATATCTGTGACAGCGTCCCGGTTAGCGCCCCGGTTCGCGTACCTGACGCGTAACGGAACTTCGCGAGGAGAAGCTGATTGGCTCTCCGGTGTCTGTCAACATTCTAAACAGTCCGGACCGGCCGCCATCGTGTCTCTCGGTAGGATCGAGAGACAAGAGGTGGAGAAAAACGAAGGGGGAATTTAATGAAAGGGGGCAAGGTAGACCCCTTCTGACCCCCTAAGATTGATGAGGGGGTTATTAAAGTGCCCCGTGGGGCAAAAAATAAAATAAAACGTTTTTTTGCGATTTTTCGCCGTAGAGGCGCGTCCCGGTACGCGAACCGGGTAGCTTACCGGCAGCGTAACGGGAGTTTGCCATTTTGTGTTTTGGACAAATTTTATCACAAGATGGAGGAATAACAATGTGGGAAATGGGTGTAAGGGGGCATGGGAGAAGTATCTTGACCCCCTAGGTTTTCTGAGGGTAGCTGAGGAGGCTCATATATGTCGTAAGAAAAACATTTTTTAGATTTTTTCGCGTGGTTAGCTGCCGGTACGCGAACCGGGTAGCGAACCGGGAAGCGAACGTAAGTGAAAATTAGTGAAAAAAGGTACATTCGAAATTTTAAAAGAGTAATTATAGTTAAGGTAGCTCTGAAAAGAGCTTTTGGGTTCTGTGTAAGTTCTAAGTAGGTATCAATACACAGTCTTAAATTTTTTATGAAAACTCTGTTTCCCTCATCTGAGAAGTGCACACCATCTCCTCTGTAGATATCTTGCATGTAGTAACGCAAGTTATTGTTGTAGATGGAGCCCATTCCATGGTTTGTTATGTAAGCTGAAACAGACTTATTGACATGCTTCCTCGCTTTCTCAATTTGTGGATAAAATTGATTGGACCACTTCCATTTCTGTCTTTGGCATATTTTGGAATATACCAAGGCAGTTTGAGGAAAAAGTGCCATCAATTGCTCAAAGGTGTCCTTTAAAAAGCATTTCCAGACCTACCCCAGAGAAGGAAAAAATGGTGTCTGCTTCTTTAAACAAATATTTCACTTGCCCCATGATTCAGGGAGAATAATTTGCTTTACTTGATGTGTATAAAAACGTTTCATGAAGTCATTTAGGTTTCTTGATATGTACTGCTAGAGTTTTATAGCCAGCATGGGGCATATTTACAAGGCCTTTAAGCCACTTTCAAGTTATTTTTCCCATGTTAAAAGTGATGCAAAAGTGGTGCAAGGGCCTTGTAAATACGCCCTCATGTGTGTTAGGGCATTTTAAGTAAATTCCCCATGAATGGGGGAGAATAATTTGCTTACTTGATGTGTTTAAAAACGTTTATTGAAGTCATTTAGTTTTCTTGATATATATATAGCCTTTGAGCCATTTTAAGTAAAAAAACACATTTTTAAAACACATCAAGTAAGTAAATTATTCTCCTAGATTCATGGGAAAGTAGAAACAGATCCTTTGAGCATTCCTTGAGCACATAGTAATATAAAAATGTTGTACTCTTTACCATTAGTCTGACTTTTTTTTATAATTACTCTACTATTATATCTTAAATTTAGAAAAAAATGAATAATGTCCTAAACAATTTTTAATTTATAAATACAATTTTATTGATATTAAATTTAAAATCTGTGGAAATTTCAAGTAGTACTTCATCTGAAATTTCATGATTTTTTTTCATAAATTGTCTCTTGTTTATCAAAATTGTCCATAAATTCCAACAGTTGTTTGTCTACTGTCACATTAAAAAAATCGTCATTATTGTCCTGTATTTCAGGTTGTACTTTGGGTTCCTGTGCTTCTTTATCCATAATTGCTGTTAAGGTAGAATAAAAAGAGAGAGACAAATAGAGTTTAAGTAAGAAACTTCAACATTTTTATTTTTAACTTAACGTGTACAACATGGTTCTGAGTTTTTAAGAGTGAATTTATGTTTGGGCAGTGTATTCTACAAGGCAGGAAGTAGAAATATAAAGTACTGCATGTGATCAAGTCTAACTCAATCTATGACTACAACAGAGAAGCCTTACTCAATCTATAACTATAACCGAGGGACAGTAAATATCTAACAGGAAACGTTTTTATAAAAATAACTTTAGGTGCACAACATATTTCTCCTTCAAAACTATTAACTAACATTTGGAAAAGTGTCTTAGGTTTCTCAGGAAATGCTCTGTAAATGTGCCTCAGGGAGTTCCAGTCAAAATGGCTGTCTTTCCCTCTTATTTTTCATATATATTCATGTAACAAACCAATCAAATGTCAGCACATAAAAATACAACTCGAAAGTAATGTTATCATTGGTTGAAAATGTCAACTCTTTCTAATGTGTTTTTGCCATGTAATTTACCTCAGGTTATTTAGACAGGGCTACAACTTGAATGGCTCTATGGAATTCCATCAAATTTTGGAAAATGCGAGGGACTGGTATGTAGTAGGGACTATTCCAAATTTGGTGAAAGTGTCTGTAGTAGTTTTTCTGTAAATTACTTTCCCACCTTTTTTTATCGAGCGCTTACCGGTGCGCTCCCCGGTACGCGAACCGGCAGCGTTACGGGAGTCCTCCATTTTGTGTATCGGTAGAACTGATACATAAGATGGAGGACAAACAATGTACGGAATAGGTAGAAGGGGGCACGGTAGACAGTTTATGACCCTCTAGGTTTTCTGAGGGGGGATTAGGACGCTGATATATGGAAAAATACAAAAATTTAATTTTTGAAAATTTCGCGGGAGAAGCGCCCGGTACGCGCACCGGTAAGCGAACCGGGGAGCGTACTTTGGTGAAGAAAAAAAAAATAGAAAAAGATAAACGTTTTGAATGATCAGAGGTAGGGTAGCTCTGAAAAGAGCTATTGTGTTCTGTGGCTAATTTAGGTACCTACAAGTAAGTTCCAGTGCACACTTTTAAATAAAGGACGAATATTCTATTCCCTTCATCAGAGAAGTGCACACCATCTCTTCTGTAGATGTGTTGAATGTTGGAACGCAAGTTATTGTTGTATATTAAACCCATTCCATAGTCTCTCATGTAAGCAGAAACAGATGTATTCACATGTTTCTACGCTTCCTCAAATTGTGGAAAAAATTGATTGGACCACTTACATTTTTGTCTTTGACATATATTGGAATATACCAAGGCAGTTTGGGTAAAAGTGTCATTTAAAAGAAGAATACATTTTACAGCTTTTGATATTTGCTATTAAAAAACCATTGAAATTCACTGGAAAAACCATAGGTTTTGGACCATATATAGTTAGGAATTAGCATTTACAAAACCTTGAAAATTCACTGAAAAAACCATAGGTTATAGACCATATATAGTTAGGGATTAGCATTTACAAAACCTTATTTTACTCGCACAAAACCATTGAAATTCCCATATATAGTTAGTTGCACTAACTATATATCGCGCACCCGCAATCCACTGCTGATGATGTCACATATTACATCATTCATGACATGGTCAGTGCCATCACTGATGACATCACTGATGACATTATCCAGTGACTGTATGTTTCTGTAAAGTTAAAATATGTCTTACATATTAAAGAATGAGTGGATGTATAAGTGTCTGGATGATGCATTTAGTAGGTGCATGACTGACTGTATGAGAGAGTGATTAAATGAGTCTAACTGAGTGCATGGGTTAGTGACTAAACTGTCTTAATTTGTGCATCATTATATCTGTTGTTCTGTAAACTGCTGCATGTGTTGATCAGTAGCTATATGAGTAACTATATGGGTTATTGATTGGTTGCCCAAGTATTTGTATGGGAGAGTGAGTGTGTGTGTGTGGGTGGCTGGGAGGTGTGGGACTCTGTGCATAGATGTGTCAACAGTTGATTCACTAGATGCATGGATTCAAAACTGCATGTGGAAACAACTGTATGAGTTGTTGACTGTGTGCATGGGTGTATTGGTGAGTGAATGTATATCTCAGTGCTACATGTCAAAGTAAGTACATATGTAAAACACAGTACATATGAGAGTTGTCATATATAAATTACTGTGCATAAGAGCCAGTGAATGTGTGAGTGGCTGTATGGATCATTATCAAGGATTGTATAAGAGAGTAAATATGTGTTAGTATATGTTTGAATAAGTAAGGTGTGTAGAACTGTATAGTTGAGGAAATGGAGGTGTGATTGATTTTCTGCGTGAGTGACTAGGTGTGTGAGTAACTCCATGGATGAGTGACAGTCTGTGAGTGTCTGTTTACACTGATTGTATCTAAGGTTATATTAGAATCTGAAGAGGTTCATCGTATTATCACATGAATGATATCATCAGTGATGTGATGAGTAATGTCAAATGAGATGTCATCAGTGATGTCATTTGAGATGTCATCAGTGATGTCATCAGTGATGTCATTTGAGATGTGATCAGTGATGTCATCAGTGATGTCACTGACCATGTCATGAATGATGTAATATGTGACATCATCAGCAGTGGATTGCGGGTGCGAGATATATAATTAGTGCAACTAACTATATATGGAAATTTCAATGGTTTCATGCGAGTAAAATAAGGTTTTGTAAATGCTAATCCCTAACTATATATGGTCTATAACCTATGGTTTTTTTCAGTGAATATATATATATATATATATATATATATATATATATATATATATATACATATATATATATATATATATATATATATATATATATATATATATATATATATATATATATTAGCATTATTGCTATTTTATTTACAGTGGGACTCCCACTTCGACGACGGGGAATATTCAAGCATGTGAATCTATGAAAGACACCAATACTGGAGAACCGCCTGTTTACAGGTAAGTAACAATTGTTCTTCTTGTAAAAACACTTTTATTAGGTTTTTGCATGGAAAAACAAGCAATATGCATGGTAAATACAGTACCATATGTCGGTTCAGGTGTTACATATACAATGTCCTGAGTAGTGGTACCTTTCATATGGTTGCGGTGGCATCCATGGGGAACATATGTGCATTCTTCAGCTTAAATGCAACAATACACATGATTAACAGTACAAACAAGCAGGGCACAAGCAGTCGCAAAGCTGGTACCTGCTTCTCCTGTACAGGAGTAGTATATATGGTGCATAGTGGCCATTGAGCTTACCAATTACACCTCAGGCTGTCTTAGGCGCACGCATAACAGTCTAGCACTGCTTCATTCACACACAGTAAGGGGAGCAAGGTTTGATGGGGGCTTGGGCATCCCAGGCATGGCATTGAACACAAGGAGAGACGGGGGAGGGGTAATCTCAACTCGCTACCCGACCCCCTCTCTCCAGGTCCCTCAGAGTAGATTTGCAACTCGCACATGAGGGCATCCTAATCCTGCGCAGTGCTGTAGACTGCTCTGCTCCATTTCAGCATTGCCGCGTACCAGTATGACATATTCGGGAGGCGAATATTCTCTTCCAGGGGATCCTCATCAATAGTCATAAGCACTGAATATTCCCGGCCATGTGCGGAGACCCCGGAAATAATATAAAATTATATATGGAAATCACATATATCTAGCTCCCCATATATGTATGGACATATATCAGCCCCAAACTGAGGCTAAACAATGTAACAACCCATACACATATTGCATTTGCAAGGATATAAAAAACACATTAGGTCAAATAGTACTCTGTGTTTTAATGAGCAAAACACTCATAAATCCTGAAAATTGCTAATAAATAGACGTTGTTAGCCTATAGGCTGCATTTTAAAGCAATAGCATAGAAAATGAAAGCATTTTCAACAAAAACTGGCAATGTGCCTTTAAGGCAGCCGTGACTCCTGGCTTCCCATCATGCCTCAGGGGTGACAGTTAGGTCAGTTGTTCTTTACGGCTCCTTCAGTCAGGACCCTGGTTTTACAGCTCCTACTTTTTTTGACTTTCTGTCAAAAGAAGGCCAGGACTGATACACACCCTGTGTGTATCCTCTATCCCCCTGAGACACATTCTGCAGACAGCTGTCTACACTTTAAGAACTTATCTAGGACAACCCTCAAAGATAGAGAGATAATAAGGATTTATGGCCTCTCTGAAAGAGGTAGGTCTCCTAAGAGGCAGCAGAAGAGGAGGATGTGGTCAACGTCGAGAGAAGTTCCGACCTGTTCTCTGTCGGAGTCAGGATCGGCGTCAAAGCTGCCACCGAAGATGCAGACTACGTCAAAGACAGCTCATCATCCTTCAAAGGCGAAGGCTTCAGCGTCAAAATCTAAGGTACCTCCGTTGACGTCAACTAGGCGGTGTTCAACGTCGAGGTACAGGTCTCCGTCGATGCACAGGGGCTCGACGTCGAGACATGCTCCATCGACCCGCATCACTGGCGATCAACGTCAAAGCATCCTCCGTCGGCCCCTAGTCAACGGCGATCGACGTCGAGGCATTCTCCGTCGACGAATCACCACCGGCGTTCAACGTCGAAGCACCCTCAGTCGTCGCCTCATCACCGACGTCGAGGCAAGTCACTCCGTCGGCATCACAATGGCGTTCGACGTCGAGCCACAGGTCTCCGCATAGGGGAGTTCAACTGTCTTCGGCGTTGAGCCGCCAGTTTCCATCTTCATCGTCGAGACCTATGTTGACACAGCACACATCAACGTCGACACAGAAGACCACAACGTCGAGTTTGCCAACTCCGTCGCCAGGTCACCAGACAGTGTCTCAGTAGAGATCTCCAAGGTCGACGATGGCTGAGGAAGGGGGATTGGCTTCGGAGAGGCGTTCAAAGTCCAAAGAAAATTCTCCGGCTCGCCTGAGCCATCCTGCTAAAAGAAAGAGGATTTCTTCAGGACAGGCAACACAGAGTCTCTCCAGATGTCGCTCCATATGCCCTTCAAGAGAGAACGCTCCTCCAGTGAGCCTCTCGTCATCGTCCTCAGGCTCTCATGCCTCTCACCGTGGTTCTACATCTAAGTCCCCAGATGTGACTATCTATTCCTCCAACAGCGAAGGATCAAGGCAGTCACCAGCACGATCACTGCATGACCAGAGGAATTCTCCTCTTCCAACATGACTGTCACCTAGATGGTCCAGGCCACTGCATCACTGGGCTCCGACAAAGATACGGCAGCCAGGAAGACACAGCAGGCAGACCAAGATCGACCTCATTCCAGGCCAAGGGAGCGAACGCGCACCCTTGTACGGTCAAGCAAACAGAGATCCAAGACCAGGAGCAAAAGAAGAGAACACAGATCTCCTACTTCTTCCTCCTCTCCTACTTGATCACATAGGGATTATTCTCCAAAACTGACCTACAGCCCACCGTCGCGAATCTCTCCAGTGGACGACATCTTTACCTTTCAAGACATTTTAGGTAGAGGGGCGCTTAAGCTGGGAATTCCCATGACAACTCACCAGACCAAGTCTTCGTGATTTTCGAGACCTTGCATCATATAACGTCAGCCAAACCTCTGCTACCCTTGGTTCCGGGTATCATAGAGCCTGTTATGGAGGTATTCCTCATGCCAGCGACGATAAAATCCGCTCCAGCGAGAATTCTCAAAAAATATCGGTCGCCAGAGGAGGATCCACTATTCCTCAGAGCTGACCCTCCCCCAGATTCTGTGATCAGCGCACCGGCACAAAAGACTCATGCAGTGGCATCTTCCTCCACTGTCCCTCCAGACAAGGAGAGCAAGACACAAGACTTCTGGGGACAAAGAGTATTCGGCACCCCAGCCTCCTTACTGAAGGTTTCCAATGCTGAGGGGCTATTGGGCCACTATGATAGATACATAAGACACAACACACAATATTTAGAGGAGGGCCCGAGGGCAAGTTTAACGACCACTAAGGTACATGCCCCACACAGCAATACCTAAACAACCAAAGGTACCCAGTAGTCAGGGTAGTCTGTCACCCGGAATCACACCGTAGATGCAGTGCAGCTAACACCCAGAGGAACACAACACACCAATTATTAAGTGCAGAAATGGCCTAGTTAGGACTCAAGGACATATGGAAAAAATTCCCATCAGAGGCCACACTGTACCGCCCTCGTTGTACATCATTTGGGATCTCCTTGCCCAGGAGACTAAACACAGCGTCCGGCAAACATTACCAGTGCCAAAGTGGAGATGTGAGAGGGTGGTAACACATGAAATATGTGACAACTGAAAAAGCCCTTTTTCCAAGAAGTGTGCGGTCAGGCGAGTGGCTTGTTTTCGACATCGCTCTGTACTTTTATGCTCTTGAATCCTTGTTCTAACCTTCCTAGTGGTATGACCGCACACTTCTTGGAAAAAGGGCATGGTCCCAATGATTTTCACTGGACCGTCCTAGAACAACCACACATTCCTGAATCCTGTCCAGATGCCAGCCGTTTTCTGTTCAAGATTGAACAGAAATGGGTCTACAGACTCAACAGCGATAAAGCAGGATTAAATGAGCCAATACCGTGGATGTCTCTTTAATCAATCACCCTTAGATTACCCCGATTTTATCAGGGTACATCCATGATCACACACCATAGGTACTCACCCTGGTTCCACGAGTTCTGTTGAAACTACATTACCGGGCACCCAGGAAACTACATTTCCCGGCAGTACCTGTGACCACGTGATCGGTGATGGTCATGTGACTCGGCCTTCAGTAACAACTGCATATAACACAACGCGAGTCACACAGTCGGTGCCCCCCCAGACAGCTCGGATGACTGTCAGGAGACACCGACGGATAGGTAAGCAGTGTGAATGTATCTGACTATCATAGAAACATCAAACGTGGTGTAGTTTAACATCGGGATCACACCGCGGCAGACAATAGTCCAACCAATAATACCCAGACCCCCTAGAGTAGGACGTACAACAGGGTAACGGCAGGTCTTTTATTCATGATCAGCGTACGTTAAAATAGTCAATCGGCAAAGACAGCTATTGTTCTGAGATATCTTCCATCTACCACCAATGGATTCTAAATGAGCGATGATTGTCTCTTTTCTTTCATCTAATTCTCCTTCTGTAGAGCGGTGCTCCTCATACCTGAGCCGCAGCCAGGTGGGGTGAAGCCTCTCAACCATCATCCATGGGTGAGTGTTAATAATGGAATATGTATGGAGTTGTTACCTTACACAGCAGGATTTATTTTGAATACATTTTTAAAAAATCGCGGGAAAATAAATTACTGATTTTTTTCCCAATTTGTGTTGTTTGTTTGTCTCCCTTGTGGATCCCTTGTCCTGATGCGGTGCAATATCAGTCCTTGGTTGAGCACAACCTGATCCTTGCAGGTGATATCTTTTACCCTTCACTAAAAGCAGTAGTTTTAAATCTTGGTCCTGAGGAATGCATGGAAAACTTTTTTCGTAAATGCTGAAACATGTCGACCACTACTCAACGCGGTTATTAATTCCGACACCGCCTTTGCACATTTCTTTTTAGTCTTAGGGACTGGGAGACACTAATAAACTTTGATCCTCTACCCACCTCACCTAATTTTAATACTCACTTTCTATTCTTTTCACCCTACACTGCTTTTTCAGTTGTCACATATTTCATGTGTTACTACCCTCTCACATCTCCACTTCGGCACTGGTAATGTTTGCCGGCCGCTGTGTTTAGTCTCCTGGGCAAGGAGATCCCAAATGATGTACAACGAGGGCGGTACAGTGTGGCCTCTGATGGGAATTTTTTCCATATGTCCTTGAGTCCTAACTAGGCCATTTCTGCACTTAATAATTGGTGTGTTGTGTTCCTCTGGGTGTTAGCTGCACTGCATCTACGGTGTGATTCCGGGTGACAGACTCCCCTGACTACTGGGTACCTTTGGTTGTTTAGGTACCACTATGATAGATACCTGTGGTATTCTCTGCAGCTCTTCGTTGAAAAACTCCCTCAGGAAGATTGCAGGGATATCGAAGAGATCCTTACGGAGGGCAGCCAAGTCTCCAACCAGATTATTAGTGCTGCAGCAGAGTGAGCTACCCTGTCGGCGCATGGATATGCTCACGGGGTATGTGCAAGGAGGTCTTCGTGGTTGCGCCTTACCGCCCTGAAGCCAGAAGCTCAGACACGGATCATGAACCTGCCTTTCTCGAGAACATCTTTATTCGGTTCACACACCGATGAGGAAATCCAGAGTAGGAAGACGGAATTGGACATGTTAAAAGTCGTGAAGCTTGAAAAGAAAAAAGAATTCCGTAAAAGGTACCGCCCCTACAAGAAGCGATCCTCCCAACAGAGGGTTCAAACCCCTCAGTGGCAGAAGGGTCAAGTCCAACAGGGGCAGCAAAAATCCCAGTACAGAGTCAGGCACTCCTCAAGAGGTGGAGGTAATCAGCAACAAGGCAATAACTCCAACAAGGCGCAATCCAAACAATGAGTCTTTTCTTCCCCCCAGCGCCGTTGTCCACTCCAGTGGGGGGAAGCATTGCGTATCATATGGAAGAGTGGCAGGACATTACAAAAGATCGCTGGGTGTTAGCTACTCTTCAGAATGGTTACTTTCTTTGGTTCCAACACCAACCTCCCTCTATCCCTTCACTGCCAACGTCGAGTTAAAACTCCTTCAAAAAGAAGTAGCCACCCTTCTCACAAAATCAGCTATCGAGAGGGTACCAAAATCTTAAAGAGGGAACAGAGTTTATTCAAGATATTTGCTGGTCAAGAAAAAGGGCCAGAAGACGGAGTACAGACCCATTCTGGACTTATGCACACTCAACCTTTACGTCAAAAAAGAAAAGTTTCGCATGTTGGCGCTTCATCAAATATATCCACATCTCAGGCAGGGGGATTGGATTTGTTCACTGGACCTACAAGATGCATATTTTCATGTGCCAATAGCTCACAGTCACAGGAAATATCTCTGTTTCCGGGTGGGGACCTCTCATTACCAGTTCAAAGTCCTCCCATTCGGGTTGAAGTCAGCTCCCCGAGTGTTCACGAAGTGCATCGCAGTGGTAGCAGCCACTCTACACCGCAGGGGTGTCTTCGTGTACCCATATCTGGACGATTGGCTGTTGAAAGGTCCTTCCCCAGAGAGTGTAAGAAACCACTTTCTAAGCTGCATTGATCTATGCCATCGGTTGGGTCTGCATGTGCATTTCAACAAATCAACTGCACAGCAGACAAAGCAAATACATTTTCTAGGAGCTCTGTTAGACTCCGAGGCAGGAAAAGTGTGAGACAGTCTTCCATCACTCAAAAATGTCAACTAGTTCTCCGAAGCAAAGATCTGACGGTGCAAAGGATTGCCTCCCTGCTAGGGTCGATGGCATACTGCATTTTTCTGGTCCCCAATGCCAGACTACAGATGCGTCCTCTTCAGCAGGGTCTGGAGGACAAGTGGGACCGGCAGTCATCTCGCTGGGATGACAAAATAACTTTGTCAGGCAAGGTGCGAGCGTCCTTGGTGGATGAAAAGGAGAAATATGCAAGTCGGCATTCCATTCCATCAACCTCCACCTGCCCAGACGCTGATAACGGATGCCTCTCCCTAAGGCTGGGGGGCACAAATGGGTCATCTCCAGACGCAAGGACTGTGGTCTCCCAAAGAGCGCTCCTACCACATCAACATGTTGGAGCTGGGGGCAGACCATCTAGCCCTCAAAGCTTTCCTGCCCTCGACTCAAACATCATCAGTGTTAGTACAAATGGACAACACCACCACCATGTACTACCTGAACAAATGGAGGAACACGCTCATGCACCCTCTCCCTGGAAGCGCAAAATCTGTGGCATTGGCTCCTGGCTCCGAATCTGTCAGTCACAACAGTCCATCTCCCAGGAGAACAGAACGTGAGAGCGAATGCTCTAAGCCGGCATTTCGAATACAAAGAGGACTGGGCTCTCCACAACGAGGTAGTCGAAAACATCTTGCAGTCATGGGGTCGTCCCACAATAGATCTCTTCACGGACGATGAAAACACCAAATGCCGAGACTTTGCCTCAAGATTTTACCGACCACGGTCAAAAGGGAATGCCCTTTTGATAGACTGGTCAGGGGAATTTGTGTATGCCTTTCCACCCCTTCCGCTGATCCCGAAGATGGTGAGCAAGCTGACTCACTTGTACCCAAAGATGATTCCTATTGCCCCCGATTGGCCGAGACAGTGGTGGTATACGGACCTTCTACATCTGTCAGAGTGTCCTCAAAAGAGGCTGCCGTGCAGGCCGGACCTGCTATCCAAGATGAACGGGAGGATTCATCATACCAACCTTCCGTCATTGAACTTGGCAGCATGGCTCCTGAGGTCATACAATACGGCCACTTAGGACTGCCACAGGACTGCATGTCCATTTTGAAAGAGGCAAAACGACCTTCCACAAGGCATTTATATGCGTGCAAGTGGAAGCGTTTCTACATGTGGTGTATGCAGAACAATTGTCATCCTATCAAGGGTCAGGAAGAGGTAATTCTCCCTTACCAATTAAAACTGGCTAAAGCAGGGTTTAAATTTAATTCTATTAAGGTGCACTTAGCAGCTATAACAGCTTACAGGCGGTCACCTTCCCAACCTTCTTTTTTCCAGTTACAGGCTGTGAAAGATTTTCTGCAGGGCTTGAAGAAGGTCTATCCTCCGCTACGCCCTCTGTCGCCCCCCTGGGTGTTGAACCTGGTGCTATCAAAATTGATGGGCCCTCCTTTCGAACCCATTCATAAAGCAACCTTGCAACATATGTCTTGGAAGGCTGCTTTTTTGGTAGCAATCACGTCGGCTCGTAGGGTGGGCGAAATTCAAGCTCTCTGTTCCAAAGAGCCTTCAGCCTTCGGGCTGGACTGTTCCCATGAGGCACAGGGTCAGACTGATTTGCATATAGCCATGTCTGAACTGGGGTGGCAGAGTGGGCTAAAGAACGGTGATGGATTAAACCCAGATCTTTTGACTGGGTGTGAGTGTTTGATTGATTCAGATGCTCCGTTCATCACCACCCCCTTTTGTACCGCAGCTTTTTTTCAGGCAGCAGCGCAAGCATCAATGCTGAGAGGCATGTTACTGACTACCTCCATGGGGGTCGGATCGTAATTCCCCTGGCAGGACCACCAACTTTATGTTGGCCGTTCCATTTCCCGACAGGATCATAATACGGCCCAAAATATTGAAAAAAAGATATCGCCATACCAAAATATTGTGTCCAAAATATTGCGATATCCAAATATCGTAAGCAAGAATATTGTTGTCAAGAATATCAATTTAAGGTAAATATTGATTTGTAAAATATCAACTTCTAATATCCCTGCAAAAATATAGTTGTTTAAAATATTGTTTTTAATTATTGTTATGTATATTAGTATATATTTTAAATGTATATGATGTATATTTTTTGTATAATAATGGTTTGTTTTTTAGGTGTGGGTTTGTAGGGATATATGATGGGAAGTAATTTAATTATAATACATTAATTATTATTTTTTATATTATTTAATCAATCTTTAATTGTTTTAATAGCGCTATTCATTTTTTTATGGGCTGGGATTGGGGTGTATAGTGGGAAATAATGTATTTGTAATTAATTAATTAGTTGTTAAATAATATTAATTGATTAACATAATTATCAATTTTGTAAAAATAATGTTTTTACAGGCGGGTTGTGGGATTTAAGGGGCAATGGGTGGGATGTCATTTATTTCTCATTGATTAACAATTAGTTGTTAATTAATATGAATTAATTAATTGACACTTGTGTTAATTTTGTAATGTATTTTTATGTGTGAGTTGTGGTGTTTATTAGGGTAAAGGGTGGGTAGTAATTTATTTTTAATTAATAATTTACATTAATTAATAGAGCATTAATTTTGTACTCAATTTCATTTTAGGTGTCAGTGTAGGTCTTATAGGGGTGAAGGGTGAGGAGTAAAATGAATGAATAATTGTTAAATACTACTGTATTATCATGGTTGGGGACATCCCCCAACCATGAACGCACCAGGAGGCGTGTTTGCAGAGTGGTGGAGTAAGGGGTCGGGCCTCCGTCGAGTTGCAGCTTCCTTTTTTTGGTATTCTAGGAAGGGGGGTTGTGTGGCCACTAAGGGCTCCCAACAGCAAAGGGGGACTTCATCCCCCAACCAAGAGTGTGCCAGGAGGCGGGCTTGCAGACTGGTGGATAAAGGGAGCATGGCCTGCTATCTGAACTCAGCAATCCTGTAGTGTGGGCCTTACTGGAGGTAACTGGAGGGGTAGTTGGCCCTCAAGGACATCCTTTGGGGCCAACTCTCCTCCTGTTACCTCCCGTAAATCCCACGCACACACAGTGGGATCGCTAAGAGAGCTTCGAAGGCCATGCCCCCCCTTTCTCCACCACTCTGCAAACGTGCCTCCTGGCACACTACTGGTTTGGGGAGGAAGTCCACTTTACTCCTGAGGGAGCTTGGGGGCCAAGTAGCCCTCCTGATACCTCCTGTAAGTCCTACTGTCATGTAGTTTCTATATACCCTTTACAGAATCTGCGTATTCAGATGACATAAACTGTGGGGTTTGGTGGCCGACTGTTTCCGAGCATATTCACCGGATATGTTATCCTGTTTGCATTAGCGTGTGTATGTATGTGTGTATAGGCATTTATATAGCGCACTACTTACCCGGAGGGTCCCAAGGCGCTTCGACCGCTGCGAAACCCTTCCTGGCTTCCCTGAGAGATGGTCCCTTAATGGGTATCTCCAGGGTGAGACCAGGCATCCCCGGCGGTCTGGTGGGGCCGTTAGTGAAGATGAGGCAAGTTAATGCCCAGAGTTGCCGAGTGTGATCACTGATCAGAGTGGGCACCGAGGCGAGAGAATTATCGAGTCCGCTGACCCTGGTCCAGAAACCTGCCGCGCCGGGAATCGAACCCTGGTCCCGGGCCGTCCTCTGCTCTCGGGTCTGCCGCCTCTAACCAGTGAGTCACACTACTTCACTTAGCTAGCTCACAGTGCCACTAGAATCTCCTCTAATCGGAGATAGAGAATAGTTTCTGGCATTCTGGCAACCTCAGAACATGACCACCCGTATTCCTCAGAATTGTGGAAACAATACACTACCTTTCGCTCAGTCACTCGTGCTCACTTAGTTTGTCTCAGAGATACACAGAATACACAGTCTGAGTGTTTCAATAAGGATTTATTGAACAGTTGTTAATCTCGTGTAGAATAGATTTGCTATACCAACCATTTCGCAGTAGCAGAGATATACGATTAGCAGTACTACAAAAGTAAAGGGATGGTACAGTTCTACCATTTTACAGTAATCATGAATATATCAATGCCTCCCTAACTAGATATACCTAAATGTACCTAGCATCTGTGTAGATGTTATGCCAAGAATCCCTGTTAGGTCTGGTCAAGCCCATTACCTGATAAAGGAAAGAATATGGGACCCCGTCCTGCTCTGGAGTTGGGCACTCCAAGAGGGATGTTTAAATCACTGCGAGATGGAGTGTCTGCATGCAGGAACCTCATTGTCTCTGGTCAATATGTCAGTATGGAAGTCACAGTCTCCTCTGTCTGCCTAAGCAAGACATGATGTATATAAACCCCTGGTTTCCCCAGGGGGTCTACCTTACTGTGTTACTGTGTCAGCCTAAAGGTTGACATCGGGCTTGAACTTTATACATAGATATCATACAGGAGATGTTTGTGCTGACGTCAGTCCTGCTGTGCTTCTGAGAAGCCTCATGCATAATGTATGAGTTTTGAACTAGGGGAAAACCTGCATTCTGAATGCAGTGTCGTATCTAGGTAAAAGGTGAGTCTCTATGAACCGTTATGTATGTAATGTAGGGGAGGATATAGGTGAAAGGTTGCAGTATTACCTGCACCTATATAAGGTACCTATATGGAACATAACACTACTCAGCGGAATTCCTGTGAGCTGGTTGGAGGCCCAACTCACTTTCTCCACCACTCTGCAAACATAACTGCTACTCAAAAAACTATAGAAGTTCACTGACAAAAACACAGGTTTCAGGGACGTTATAGTTAGGAATTAGCATTTAAAAAACACCTTAGAAATTCATAGAAAAAAACCACAGGTTACAGCAACGTTATAGTTAAGCTGACATTTCACTCATACAAAACCAGAGAAATTCAGCCATGAGAGTTAGCTGAGCTAATTATAACTCACACCCCCGCAATGCACTGCTGGTGACGTCACATATTACGTCACTCATGACATGGTCAGTGACATCACTGATGATATCTCAAATAACATCACGGATGACATCACTGAGGACATCATCCACATACTCTCTGATGCACCTACTCACGCCAATATAACCTTTCATACACCCACTCCAATTTTCAGACTACCATTCTTGAAACCATTGACACACCAATACCATTACGTACATACCTACTCACTGATTCATAAGTCTACATACACATCCACTCACTTACCCATACAGTCACTCATCAACACAGCCACTAATATATCCACTCCTACGCCCAATATAGCCACTCATACACTGTCAGTCACCCATAAAGCTACTCACACACTTAGTCACTCACCCAAAAATTCAATCACACTGCCACTTATTCACCTATACAGTTATATACACTCCACCTCACTTTCTCATACAGATACTAACACATACTTACTTTCCTATACAATCGCTGACACAAGTACACGCTCACCCATACAGCTGCTCTCACATTCGATCACTCACACAGTCACATATATACTCCAACACTAACATATTCTGCCTTTCACATATGCAGTTACTCACCAATATACCACTGAGACATCCATTTACTCACCGACACAGCCATATGCACATTCACTTACCCATACAGCCCCTTGCACAGGCACTCTTGAACCCATACACCCAGTGATTCACCCACTCACACATCCATGCAGGGATTCACATACCCCCTCACCCACCCACACAGACACTCGGGCACCAATATAGGCAATCAATCAATCACCAATATAGACACTCATGTAGCTACTCACCAACCGCTGCAGCCACTTACTCACCAACTGACAGACTGATACTGACATTCACACAGATTAGTCACTCACTCATACATTAACCAAGACACATATAATCACTCACTTATACTGTCAGTCACGCACCCACTAAATCATTCATACAGACACTCATACACCTGTTTTTTCTTCAATACACCTTGGCGTATAAATATATACATATATATATATTGGACTTGGCCCTTTTTTCAGGGCCATCCCTGAACTTTTTGCCTTCCTTCTAGCCTTTTTTCTGACATGGTGTTGGTGGTTCTTGGACTCTGGGCACTTTAGCACTGCTGTCCAGTGTAAAGTGAGGGTGCTCTCTGTGGTAACATGGTAGGATTGGTCTACACCTGTTTGGCATGTTTAATTTACCTGTCAGTCCCTTGTAAAGTGGTATCTCATATACCCGGGGCTGGTAAATGAAATGCTACTGGTTGGCGTACAGCGCTGATTGTGCCACCCACCAAAGTAGCATTTTAAACCTGTCTCAGGTCTCCGCCATTGCAGGGCCTGTGCGCGCAGTGTTACTGCCACTGTAACATGGCACCTAAAGTGTGTGCCATGTCTGTGACCCCCTCTTTTACTGCATGTCAGTCACACCTAAGGTAGGCCCTAGCTAGTCCTATGGCAGGGTGCATTGTAGGGAAAAGGTAGGACATGTACTTTAAGTGTGTGACATGTCCTGGTAGTGACAAACAGCCATTTTGGTTTCTCACTGCTATGGGGCTGCCCTCCCATAGGAACACATTGGGGATTCCCTGATAAGTGTTTCAATGGTAATTCCTGATAGGAGAGGAGCAGCGTGGTCTATTTGGAATAGTGATAATGTTGCTGCTACTGGCGGGAGCCCACCCCACATTTTGGTGTGCTTTTGATGAGCCCAAGCATGGTTCGTGTTCCTTCACTGCCACAGCCAGGCCGGAAGTGAGGCGGCAGTGCCTGACTGTGGGCAGAGCCAGAAGTGAGGTGGAAGTGCTGCTGTTGTTGAGCGGGGCTCCCGTGCCAGTGAAAGCCCTGCGAGTACAGGAGACAGAAGAGCCTGGGTCGAGGCGGGAGCCTATCCCGCCTTCGTGTGAACCCGCATAGAAGCTGCCGGTGAAAGGAGCAAGGAAGGTGGGGCCCCCACGTGCCAGTGGGAGCCCAACGTGTGGCAGAGGAAGTCAGAGCTTTGCAGGCTCCATTGCCACCTTCCATGGAGGGAGCCGCCAGAGACTCGCTTTATGCCCTGCCCACCTGGTTCTCGTGAGGAAGGAGAGGTTTTGCTGCGGAAGTGCAGTCTTCAAAGAAGAAGAGAAGAGCTCCGGTGAGTGGGGCTGAGATGTGAGCTTGCTGGGGGGGTTAGTTGAGCCACATCAATGCCTTCCCCCTGTGGTCAGGAGTCCTTGAAAAGCCCCGGTGAGTGGGCCTTACACTTATCAGTGTTGGCGCTCCTAAGGCACAGTTCTTGCCAGTGCCTTTATTGCTGGTCACAGCTGCTGCGCAGTTGTGGACAGCCGCACCGATGGGGGCCTATTGTTTTTAGTACCAGGAAACGGTAAGTTGCACTCCACGCCGCCAGCGCATTTGCGCACCAGTGATTTCTCTGCATTGGCACCCGAGGGGCTACCTGGGAGGCCCTAGGGGTGATAGCCCTACATTTCTGGACATAGAGCATTTGAGCCCCAGCGAAAAGCCAGATGGCCTAGGGTCTTTTGTGTGATGATGACAGGGCGCAAGACCCTAAGGTGCTGTGTGTGCTTTTTCAGTGTTACTGTGTTGCACGGTTTATGCCTAATGTGATGCCTACAGCATAATGTGTTTATGCTTATGTTATTTATGCATAATGTGTTTTTGCCTAACACAAATGTCATGCTTTGATGTTTAGGCCTAATGGGATTGCATAATGTTAGTAATAATGCGAAGTTCATTATTTTACCAGTAGTTACTGGTTGTGTTTTATTTTTACTACTTATGCTTGAGATGGTTCTGACAGTGGCCTGATTTGCCCTGTCTTGTATATAATCCCCTGTAAATTTCTACCTTGTGCCAGTTGGCACAGTGTATATGTGTGATTACGATTCTAATGTGTTTTGTATAATACAAAGGCTATTTTTGATAAACCCTTGTGTGGAATTTCTTTGTGGTGTGCCTAATGTGTTGCTGTGTATGTGCGTTGCGCAAATGCTTTACACATTGCCTCTGGGATAACCCTGACTGCTCATGCCAAGCTACCAAGGGAGTCAGCCAGGGTTATCTTCAGCATGTAACTCCCTTGCCCTGACTAGAGTGGTGGTTTCTGCCTGGCTTTGGCGCAAGCCCTAGCCAAACAGAAATCCCATTTCTAACAATATATATATATATATATATATCTCCTTACCACCCTCTCGGGTTAGCCGGGACACTGATGCAGCAGTGCAGGCCTGGGTCCGAGGCAGCCCTGTCTTGATTAGCAAATCACCACGTACACAAATTGTACACGTGCAAAAGTGCTTGGGCATGGTTTTTATTTTCGGTACCAAGCTGGAAAAAACCCAATGCTTTTTGGTGTCAACACACCTTGCTCACAGGTAAATTCATTACTTTTTTTCTGCATACAAATACAAACAAATTCACATACAACATGAGTTGATCATCGACATAAACATTGGCCAACAAGTGAAAATGTAACACCAATGTTTGTTAGAGGTCAGCCATTTTGTAGTGGGTTTTCAGACACATAGATATTGCTTGTGTCTGCTTAAAAGAAAATCGACATATTGGAATTTATTTAGCCTCATGTCCTCTTCACAGAGATTACCAATACTGTGGGTAAGGTTCATCAATCTAAACATTATTTTCCCATAATTAGGCATAATTAAAAAGACATGTTACATTTCCTATTACGATTTTTCAATTTAAAATTATATACAGTTATTGCAATTAATGGCATAATCCCCAGTCTTGATCTAAAAAGGACTTTGTTTCAATTTCTTTCCTGCCATAGATGTGACATGTACTTAGCGGTGTGAGACTATAAACAGATCTGTACACAATATGAAGATAATGCCGAATAGATTAATCACAAGTGGGTTAGTCCGCACATCAGAAAAGCAAAGAGGCGAAGAATGGCTCTATACAACCCAAGTGGGCATATCAGCTGATCACATGCAGCTGCTGGAAACATATCATCACCATTTCATTCTTGCTATCACCATGAAGTTACCACTATAGACAAGGGGACCCCTGAGGTTAAATGTAGGTAGGGAAGCAGGGGGAAGAAGCCAAAAATGTACAAAGAGAACCTCTACCTATATGAATTTAAAGTATGCTATACGTCATGGATTTTCATGGAAGGGGCGTCGATAAGAGCGGCCGGAAGATTGCCCTCTTCTTCCGGCCCTTCCAAAAAGGTTACTGTTGTAATTGAAAACTTTTTTCATATTTTGATGCGCTTTATCCAGGGCTGTAAAGGTCGATACATGTTTACCCAGGCTTCTTATTAAATCTTCTCCAAAAAGTAGACCTTTTGGATTGATAGAGGTTTCTTTTTCAGCCATGTCCGTTAGTTTGGGGCTGATTTTGGTAAGAACCACTCTTCTTCTCTCGCAATTAAGCCCAGCATTTGCATTTCCTAAGAGGACTAGAGCCCTTTGACTCCATCCGCGAATGGAGTGTGTATCAAGGGGGCAACCGTTAAGGTAACTTTCCTCGGCTGCGTCGATTATTTTTGTCAGAGGGCCTAGGATGTCAAGGACTTTATCCTGGCAAATCTTAAGTGATCTTTCTAGACCTTTGCGTGGGTCTCTTCCTAGTTTAAAAAGATAAGTAATTAATTCTGGATCAAGATTCGGAGTTTGACAAACTTTACCTTCAATAGAAGGTCTGTTACACTCCGCCCTTAGGAGATTGCGAGTCTCTCTCTCTAATGGGTTCCTAATCCATTTGGTTATGAATTTGGATACATGCTCATGTGGGGTCCACTCCGAGCTTCTAGGATGTTTAATATTAAAGGGAGAGAACATTTCCTCTCCCAAGGGATCCAAAATATTATCTCTGGAAGATGAAGGAGCATCAATTTCATTTGAGAGAAAAGACTCAATATCTTGATCGTCTTCGTCAAGATCAAGAATATATTCATCGGGGAATATTGAGCCATCATCATCATTGTCTAGAGCACTTTGATTTGTTGTGCCGCGAGGGTCACCCATTAAATTTGTGCCGCTGAGGACACCTTTCCAATTTGTGCCGCGAGGGACACCTGAGGCAAATGAGGTGCGATGACCTCCTGATAAGTTTGAGGTGCTAGGACCTCCCGTGCTCTCTGGGGTATAATCTATATTTTTACTTTTTTTATGCCTCTTACCCCTTTCTTGTGTTACATCATCAACCTCTTCTGGATCTGAAAGATCATTATTATCGTTGATAAAGGGTCTTTTTGATGAAATAACTTGAGATAAGGTAGAGAACATGCAGGATCTCATTTCCTTATGTATGAGTTTTTTGATGGCATCATCATTAAAATTTGATTCAATTGTATTATTATGTAATGAATCAGAGTCTGAGTCAGACATGATTGTAGGATAATATTAAGGGTCTGAACTCGTGTATATATATAAGATGCTTTCTATTAAATTATAATTTGCTCCTTTTTTTTTTTTTTTTTTATATTAATGAAGGTAACTCTAAATAAACCTTAAATAATAATACTGGGGTATGGGAATTGTTAGAACGAGGTATAATGCGAGGAAAACGGCAGCGCGATGAAGGAGAACTGTTTTGAAAGGCTCGAGCGGAGATAACATCCGTTGCTCGGCTCTTGCGGTGTTTACATTGGAGGCAGTGGAGGAAAGTACCTTGGCGACCAGCGCACGCAGCGCGTGTGTTGCCAAGGGTCATTTCTTTAACGCCCGGGTGCTGGCGACATGGGGATAGCGAGGGTAAAGTGCCGAAAATGGCGAGGTGAATGTTGTTTCACGTGAAGGCGGCGCACAAGCCTAATTGGAATCCGGGAAGGCGAGTGAGCCGAAATCGGTAAATGTAAAGCGCATTTGAAAGCGCATTTGTAATTTATAGTACAGCGGCGATTTTAAGTAAGAAAGGTGGGAGGGGTGGGTACACAATGAGGAAGCCGATCTCCGTAAATTGGAGAGCGGGTGCCCGAATCAGGGGTTAGGGAAAGATAAGGAATAGGTTAAAGGGTGAAATAGACAGAAGTCGTTACGCTTGTTAAAGGCAAGGCAAGTGTAAGCAGTATATAAGGAATAATAATACATAGGTTATGATAGGTACATAATCAGATAACAATCATAAAGTTAGTAATGGTAAGGAGGATAAGAAAAACATGACTTATCTGTTTGGAGCCACATTTAAAAGAGGCTGATTGCCTAGTGATACTTGCTATTGTTGATTCTAAGTTGGAACTTTGCTTTATGACATATGCGGCTGTTTGGAACTGCATTAAAAGTTGTATGCATAATGTTAGCCTCCGAGTCTTTAATGAAATCCAGATTCTCTGGTCATGGTAATAGGAGAATCGCAATTTTCATGGACCACTCTTACTTGACCATCGCAAATATTGACATCATTCAAAGAAATGTAATCATCAATTAATTTATATATTTATATATATATATATATATATATATATATATATATATATATATATATATATTCACTGAAAAAACCATAGGTTTCACACCAGTTATAGTTAGGAATTAGCATTTAAAAAACCTATTAAATTCACTGAAAAAAACATAGGTTTCACACCAGTTATAGTTAGCTGGAAATTTTACTGATATAAAACCATTGAAATTCCCACGTTATAGTTAGATGGACTCACTATAACTTGCGCGTGCAATGCACTGCTGATGACATCACATATTACATCACTCATGACATGGTCAGTGACATCACTCATGACATCACTGATGACACCATCCAGTGAATGTGTGTCTTTCTGAAAAATAAATATATTTTATATATGTATATGTAAAAGTTGATGGAAGAATAAATGTTTAAATAAGTGTCTAAATGGATGGTTTTTAAAAATTGATTGGTTAACTGGCTTAATAAGACATCATCAGCAGTGCATTGCACGCGCAAGTTATAGTGAGTCCATCTAACTATAACGTGGGAATTTCAATGGTTTTATATCAGAAAAATTTCCAGCTAACTATAACTGGTGTGAAACCTATGGTTTTTTCAGTGAATTTAATAGGTTTTTTAAATGCTAATTCCTAACTATAACTGGTGTGAAACCTATGGTTTTTTCAGTGAATTTCATAGGTTTTTTAAATGCTAATTCCTTTGTATATCGAGTTTCTAACCTTTTTTTTTTTTTACAATTTGCTGTTTTTTTTTAAGTATTCATTTTTTTTATATAATTTTTTTCTTTTGCGCTCTGGGTGCGCGCTCCGGGAAGCTTTCAGCTAAGCTCTCCGGTAAGCTTTTCCGAGAGCTCATCTGAAAGCGCACCCAGAGCGCAACTGTCGTTCGTGAAAAAAAATATGAATGAAAAGTTAATAATAATGCAAAACATTTCGTACCATACAAATAAAATTAGTTTTTTTTAATAAGGAAAATGATTATGCATTTCTGTAAAAGATTGATGACGTCACTTCGGCGCGCAACGTAAGTGCCCTCGGAAGCGCCTACGTTCGCGGCGCGTAAACGCACGCAAAAGCGCCTACGATCGCGCCACGTTTGCGCCCCGGAAGCGCCTACGATCGCGCTGCGTAAACGCACCGGAAGTGCTCCGGAGCGCGCAGCGTAAACGCGTCGGGTCATGTGACCCTAAAATAACACTTTTCATTGGTTGCTAACAGTTTTTTTTTACAATGAATGAAATCCCCACCCATTTCCTTCACTTCTTCTTTCACTTTTGTGACTGAAAGACCTGCCTTTTTTGCTGTTCCATATTCCTTGATTAATCATGGCTGCCAGACCATCCAGCAGTGAAGATGACTCCAATGATTTCATTGATGAAGAGCCTCCTCAGCCGAAGGTCAAAGAACATTTCATCTGGAAATTTTTTAAGTTTCCAGCAGACCAGAAGAAGGTGAATGCACCAAAAGTAGAGTGCAGGATCTGCAAACAGGTCCTGTCACGGGGTAACCCCCCAAAAAAATACTCTTTTGGCAACTTCACCATGATTCGCCATGTGGAGAGGAGGCACCCCCAGAATTTTGCCCGGGAAAGTGTCAGGGCTCTGGCACAAGAGGTTCCCAGAGATGGGGCCTCTACATCAACAGGAGGAGCAACTTCTTCTGGAAGAGAACAATCACAGGAGCAGGTAGCAAACATACAACCTGCATTTAACCATGGGGTCGTCAGATGCAGATACTGCAATCAACTCCTCACCTATGGGGAGCAAAGTGTCCTGCTCATGGTTCGAGCATTGGAGAACCATCGCTGCCCTTCCCACCCCTAATTTTTTTCTTTTCTTTTTGCTCCTGTTGAGCAGTTTCCATTCCCTGTTTTTGTTCCTGTTCAGTTAAAAGAAGAAAAACAAAAGTTCTTTTCAGAACTACCTCCAATTCTCATCAAAGAGCTATATTCTTAAAAAATGAAGAGTAAGTGAAATATAGTGCATTGATAATTGAAAGGAGAATGAGTAAGAAAGAACAGAAAGGTATGAGAGGTGAAAGGAAGTGAAGTAGGAGGAATGAAAGAAGGTGAGTGTTAGAAAAGAAAGTTATGACACAGTGAATAAACTGGAGGCCTCATTTCTGAAAAGTGACGCATCGCTACGTGAAAACAGCGATGCGTCACTTTTCTGGACGCACTCCTTATGACATTCCAGATATGTCATATTTAATATGTGACTAATCAATTCGCAAGGAGTTACAGATATGACACACACTGCGTCATTATTACCAAGCTTTTTGCAAGGAACATCCCCTCTGCATGCATTATACCTGACACTATTTTTTAAAAAGTGACGCATCTAGGTACATGGGTCACTTTTTAAAACTCTGCGCCACATTGTATCTGCATCAGGTATAATGTATGCAGAGGGGGCAATCCCTCGCAAAAAGCTTGGTAATAACGACGTACTGAAATCTATGAGATTTCTCTGCGTCACTTTTAGGATGCTGTTGCGTCAAAATCTTGCACCTGCCTCGCGTCACTTTCATGTTTACAGATATGTGAGAAATACTGACGTATCTGTAACTCCTTGCAACATGATTCATCATACATTAAATATGACACATCTGGAATGTCATAAGGACTGTGGACAGAAAAGTGACGCATCACACCAGCAGTGTAATAAAATGTGCCTCGTTGCACTATATTTAAAGGATGCAACAGCATCCTAAAAGTGACGCAGTGAAATCTCAAACATTTCACTGCATCGCTATTACAAAGCTTTTTGTGGGGGAACACCCCCTCTGCATGCATTATACCTCACGCAGATATAATGTGGCGCTTGATTTTAAAAAGTGACCCATCTACCTAGATACGTCACTTTTTAAATATAACGCAACGAGGCACATTTTTTTACACCACTGGTGCGATGCGTCACTTTTCTGTGCGCACTCCTTATGACATTCCAAGTAACGCATTGCTGGAGTGCGTCACAAAAGTGACGCAACTCCAGTAATGTGTCCTTTCAAATGGGGAAAGCAGCATGTGAAAGGTCTTGCCTCAGTCTAACACCTGCTGTAAAGCAGGCACAAGATTTTGACGCAACAGCATCCTAAAACTGACGCAGTGAAATCTCAAAGATTTCACTGCGTCGCTATTACAAAGCTTTTTGCGGGAGAACACCCCCTCTGCATGCATTATACCTGACGCTATTTTTAAAAAGTGACGCATCTAGGTACATGGGTCACTTTTTAAAACTCTGCGCCACATTATATCTGCGTCAGGTATAATGTATGCAAAGGGGGCATTCCCCCGCAAAAAGCTTGGTAATAACGACGTACTGAAATCTATAAGATTTCTCTGCGTCACTTTTAGGATGCTGTTGCGTCAAAATCTTGCACCTGCCTCGCATCACTTTTATGTTTACAGATATGTCAGAAATACTGACGTATCTGTAACTCCTTGCAACATGATTCGTCATACATTAAATATGACACATCTGGAATGTCATAAGGAGTGCGCACAGAAAAGTGACGCATAACACCAGCAGTGTAATAAAATGTGCCTCGTTGCACTATATTTAAAAAGTGACGCATCTAGATAGATGCGTCACTTTTTAAATATTGCATAACAATGCACATTTTTTTACACCGCTGGTGCGTCACAAAAATTGACGCACAGGAGGCGCAAAACTAACAGCGCAAGGCCTTCATAAATATGGTCCTGGATTTTCCCCGTGCTTCGCCGGTGCGCGTACCATGCGCTTCCCCCGCGCAAAACGAAATTTTTTTTTTAATGCCCTACAGGACCCTATTTTAGTCCCTACATCAAACCTAGGGGGTCAGAGGGGGTCTACTCTTCCCCCTTATGGTCATTTGCCCCTTTTTTTTTCAAACCCCTTGTGTCTCGATTTTACCGAGACACAAGATGGCGGCCGCTCCAGACTGTTTAGAATGTTTACAGACACCCAAGAGCCAATCAGCTTTCTGCGCGCAAGTCGCGTGTCGCGCCTGGAGCGCACTCCGGTGCGCGCACCGGAGAGCGCCTATAGATATATATATTTTTTTGAACCTAAATTACTCAAAATCCACTGCAGCACATATCTTGAGACATAGCAAAGGCACATCGGGCTACCAGTCCCTACAATTTTGCCAAGTTTGGTGTAAATCCATTCAGCCGTTCGGGCTAAAAGTGAAATTGACCGCCCTATGGAAATTAACATGGGGAAAATGCGTTTTGGGACCCCCCCTTTTATCTCGGCCCCCGCTTGACATATCCCCCCCAAACTTTCAGGGAAGGACCGGAGCTCGACGAAGCCATTTTCAGGAAATTTTCAGGCAGATTCGTCAACCGGTGCCAAAGTTATTCCAAATAGAATTTTGAGATTTAACATTGAAAAAAATCCTAACTATAACTACCTACTGGCGACCGCCAGTAGGTAATATATATATATATATATATATATATATATATATATATATATATATATATATATATATATATATATATATATATATATATATATATATATATATATATATATATATATATATATATATATATATATATATATATATATATATATATAATGTATATATATATATATATATATATATATATAAACTTTTCTATACCGATACATCAATACATTCATGAATACATATCATAACTAGAAAAGATTTTTTTTATAAAAAGAATCAGATCCCATTGCACAACTCTCACTCAAAAACATGCAATCACCTTCGTACCCAAACATACTCACGCGAACCTACATCACAAATATACCAAAAACCGCATAATATGCACCAAGTCCGCTAACAATAAGTACCAGTGTACAAAAAGAGTTTTGCCTCAAATACAAAATACGATAAATCACAAATTAGTTTAGCCGTTGATTTGATGCCAAGTTAGATCCAAATGTTATCAGATCCAAAAAACTTTAAAACATGATAAATCAATTTTCATAGCAGGTAAGGAAGGGGACTGATTTGGAGCGCTGACGCACGTTTTGGTGGAACCCTTTTTTCTTTTTAGGCTATCACCTCCCTCAGGGCGCATGTAACGGATTCTCATTAGAAAGGGCAATGAAAACTGTCAAGGAAAAATATGGATTACAAAAAATCTTCACTCTAGATATTTAAAGATAACAGATTCATTTCTAATAGAATAGTAACTTAATTACACTGAAAGAAAAGGGGGGGCCGCTCGGCCCCCACGCACGTATGGCGGGGCCCGACTTCCCCCCTCCCCGGATCCTCGTGGTGGGGCATGCCCCCCCTTCCTGCCGCATCTTGATAACGCGGCTGGGGGGCGTCCCACCACGATTGGTCAGGCCCCCTACATTGACCCGGAAGAAGTAGAGTGCTTCCAGAGCAAGGGGGGGCCAGGTGGAGGCAGGACAGCGCGAGCTGGTCAGCCCCCAAGCTCATTGAGCTTAAAAGGCCTGGAGAGAGCAGGAGGCGCCCTCTTGCACCCACGCTCTCCAGACTCGCTCCGTGCCCCTGGTGAGAGGTTGATTAATTTGTGTTCTTTGTCCCTAGCTGCAGGTTTACGAACTACGGAACGTCGAAAGACAGGAGAGGTTTCGGTGACTCCAGCTGCGGCGGCATAGTTTTAGTTTTTCCCTAACTGCAGGTTTAACGCGGAACGTCGAAAGATTATCTTGGTAGCGGACAGGGAGCCACCAGCTGCGGAGGCATCGTGTGCATCGGAGCAGAGCGTCAGAAATCTGTTAACACGGTGGACGGGGCAGAGTTGGTGGCGGTAATCTGCTGAGACCGGCGAGGCGCTCCAAGTCAGGTGGCTCGTAGGCGGTGACGTACCGGGTGGAGGCCCATTAACACACAGTAAGGGGGCCGAGCACAATACTGGAGCATGGGCCCCGTTTGATTGTTGTGCATTGGCATTGGTTATTGAGTTAAGGTTACCCCCACCCACTATCTGGGCCCCGTTTGATTGTTGTGCATTGGGATTGGGCATTGAGTTAAGGTCCCCCCCTAATTTCTGAACATCGGAGGGGCTATCGAGGCGGAAACGTGTGGGGTGTTAAACTTGCACGTGGTGCATTTCAATGCGATTTAGCATTGTCTACAGTCGGTAGTGTAAGGGGAGACTAGTTTTAACGCTTCCTGTTTGTTGATCTACACAGCGCTAATACCATTCAACGCTAAGCAAGGGTTTTTTTATTGCAAAACTTTAATTCCCGGGGCCATAGTGGAATAGGTAAAGAGAGTGGTGATTTAATATTGAATTGGCCTGGGGGCGTGGCTTGGTGCCCGAGGAGCATGGCGGCTTCGGGTTGAGCGCTCCGCCGTCGCTGTTGGAACCCGCGATGTGAGGCGCGTGTTTCAGGCCCTTCACCGACGCTGCTGAGGCATTTTCAACCTTTGTTTCTTGCAGAGTAAGTCCGGCAGTGTTTCTTCAAGGTTGCGGCCTCCATCTTGCCTAATAACGGAATGCGCTTCTCTTCCCTTCCTCCAATGGCCCTATGTTCATGTCTGCTGTCCACAAAGCCATTCCAATGACTTTTTCTTCTCTGGGTAGCATCTCATTGGCATTTCTGCTATTTTACACGAATGCACACCCATATGAAACTCTGGAGTTCTTCTATATTGATATTTGGCGGCCATCTTAAGTCTTCTCACAGCTACCTGTATTCTACTGCGTCATGTCGATTTTGGACTGTGCTCTCTATATACTGAAGGTGGCTTTTACATATTTTCTCAATTTCTGAGGCTCCAACTGCTTTTTTTACAACTTGATATTACTTTTTTGACGGTTTGAGGACTTATTGCTTGGAACTCTGCTTCTTTCTTCGTGTAGCTCGCCATTACCTTACTTTGCCTCAAAGCCTTGTGTGGTGCTACTCTGTTGTCTGTTCTCTTTTTTTTCTGGGAAGAAATAAGCAGCACCTGGTATCTACCAATTCATAACGCATATTGCTTAAAAACTCTACGCTATTTTCACAGTTTGCCAAATCTGAAGCCTCACAATTGTCTCCTGCTCAGGACCTATTTTCTATAATGGAATCTTCCACCACAGCTCCAGGAAAAGCTACTTCTTCTAAAAGACTTAAAAAAGACCCCCCGTCTCCACCTAAGCCCTTATCTTCTGTATCTATGGAACTCTTATTGGAGGAGATTCGGGCTCTCCCACCATTCATGGAGGACACCAATGCTAAGTTGCAAGTACTGATATGATAATTGGTTGTAAATGGAGGCAAGGGTTGCCTCAGTGGAGCAGAGTGTCTCTTCACTTCAAGAATATTCTACCAAAGTCTCGCACTTATCTTCACAGGAACTTGAAAATCAAAATCGACCACACAATTTACGTATCTACGGCCTGGCGGAAGGTTGCAAGGGGAATGACCCTATCACTTTCTTCAAGTCTTTCCTACCAAAGTTATTGCATTTGCCAGAGGACACTTCTCTTAATATTCAGTGTGCGCACAGACTTGGCAGACCTTCATGTCCATCTTCAACCATCTCACATCCGAGGGGAGTTATCATGTACTTCCTAGAATATACCGACCTTTTGAAGGTCCTTTCAGCAGCTAGAGCTTCTCCTCGACTCACTTGGTCTGGTTCTAATTTATTCTTCGCGCAGGATTACGCCAAAGCCACAGCATCTCGACGCAAGGCCTTTCTGGACATGAGAGCCGATCTTCGATCCATTGGGGCTAGATATGGCCTTTTTCATCCTTGTCTTTTTAAAGTCACATACAACAACAAAACGACCACCTACGAGGAACCAGTTTGCCTGCGCAGCTTCCTGAACTCCTGCAGACCTAATGCTATGGATCTCTCTGAGTCTTCTTCTTCTTTACCTCCTTGAATCTTTCATTTCCGCTTCCTCACTACTGCTACTTTTCTCCTCTTTGTTCTCTTTTTGCTTGTCTATTTTTTCTTCTAATGTTGTATTTCTTATATTATCATTGTAATTTTTACTGCTTCTTCCCCATACTCTGATCTTTTTCAACTTTGTTATTCTCCCTGTATCTATGCTTGGTATTCTAATTCATTTATATCCCCATGTTCTCTGCAGATCCATCACCTTGTTCCATGGGTTCCCCCAGTTGTGCATTTTGCTGATCCTGGAAGCCATGCCTGTTCGATGTGGCTCCACCCCTCCCTCCCTCTATTCCTGGTTTTGTTCCTGGTTTTTAACCCTCGCCTACCCTCGTTTGTAGGTATGTTTTCTTTTTCAATGTTTTATATCTTTCTTCCATTGTTTGCATCCTCTCCTTTCTTTCCTTCTATTCATTTTCTTCTCTCTTTAGATGTCATTCTTTGTTTCCTCCTTTTCATTATCCCATTGTTATTTTCTGCTAACCATTTGTTTTTTGTATTGATGATATGGCTCGTGTTCTCTCTCATTTTATTACTTATCTTCGTATTTTTCTCTTTTTTCATGTTGTTTCACATACTATCTTTCAAATTGTGGTGCGTACTTTGACATATTTTCTTCTCCTTGTATTCTTCCTTCTATATTTATTTTTATTAATTTTGTTTTTCATTCTATTTGTATATATCCCATTTGGTTTTCTTGTTTGTGATTGTCATATTCTTTTTTATGTCTGATTTCAGTAAAAATAGTTACATGGAACGTTAAAGGTCTTCATTCTCCCATTAAGAGACAACGAATTTTAACCCATCTTGCCAAAATGAACGTAGATTTTGCCTTCTTACAGGAAACTCATTTGTCTGAGGTTGAATCGACCAAACTCAAGAGGGGATGGGTGGGTGAGGTTTTTTATGCACCTGGTGATGGTAAACGTAAAGGTGTGGCAATTTTGTGTCGCAAATCTCTTTCTTACTCTTTAGTTGCTACAGAATCAGATGCTGATGGTAGATGGTTGTATGTCAAACTTTCTTTAACCCCTTGCATGCTGATGACGAACCCCAGCCGTCATGCACTACTGTGCTCGTGTGCTGATGACGGCTGGGGTTTGTCATGGCCCGCCCCTGTTCATTTGTTTACAGCACAGGGGCGGAAACGGGCCAGCAGTGAAGGGGTTAAGGGGTGTTCCACTTTCTCTTTTTAATGTTTATGCCCCTACAGTGGGTGATCCTCCTTTTTGGCATAGGATGGCCTCCTGTATTACTAGGTTCATGGATGACAATTTAATTATGGCGGGAGACTGTAACCAGCCTCTTGATCCCTTTTTGGATAGGAACTCGAAAGCTCCTGATGTTCCAAATAAGCCTCACAAGCTTTTCGCTCATGCTATTACACAACGCAAACTTATTGATGCCTTGCGTTTGTGTAATCCGGTGATTAATGAGTTTACTTTTTATTCACCTTCTCACCATTCGCAGTCCTGGATTGATTATATTTTTGTTTCCCATCATATCTCCCAAACTTTTACTAATGCTGAAATCGGCCCCATTTTGTTATCAGATCACGCTCCTGTCTCAATTAATATTGACATTTTACCAAAAAGCTTGGGACCAAGGAGATGGCGTTTCAATAATACCCTTTTATTAGATCCCAAATTTAACGCTTCCTTTTCCAATTTCTTTACTGAATTCTTTGAGATTAACGACACCCCCACTATTCCAAAACACACTATCTGGGACGCTTTTAAAGCGGCAGCGAGGGATTTCATAATTGGCTTTGTGGCCAAGAAGTGGAAAATTGCTCGCAAATTCACTGGAGATATTCGGCATAATATTAAGAGATTGGAACACTCTTATTATACTTCTCATTCACAAGAAAGTTTGACTGCCCTTATTGATGCCAAGATGCAATTTAACAAGAAAGCTACGGAGGATGCTTCTTTATATTCATTAAAATCTAGTGCGAAATTTTATGGGGGCAAAAACAAAGTGGGGAAAACTTTGGCCAACTATTTGAAAGTTAAGCAAAATAAGTTTCATATTGAAGCTGTTTTTTAAGGATGTTGATATTCTAACTGAATTCTCTTGTTTCTATTCCACTCTTTAGTCTTCTGACACTCATCCCTCTGCACAATCCCTGTCAACTTTCTTTTCTGATATACATAAACCTCACAATTTTCCTCTTGACTTCACTTCTTTGGAATCTGATATTTCCCAACAAGAATTATTTACAGCCCGTCAACATCTTACTGATGCACTGGGCCAGGGACAGACTGATTTGCATATAGCCAGGTTTTGAGCTGGGATGGTGCAGTGAGCTAATTAACGATGATGGATCAAGCCCTGATCTTTGGACTGGGAAAGAGTGGTCTACTTAATTCAGACACTCTGTTCATCACCACCCCCTTTTCTGAATCGTTTTTAGCCACTATAGGTGTGGCAGGGGATACTCAGACATGAGTCCCTTGCTCACTGCACCATCAGGATTCAAGCAAGCCGGGCCGACGACGGCTGAAATGCCAGAAACCGGTCCCCGGAAGCTTGTCTCCTTTCTGGTGAAGAATTGGCTTGGTAGTTTAGTCTGCCCTGTTCCCATGATGCACTGGACCAGGGACAGACTGATTTGCATATAGCCAGGTTCTGAGCTGGGATGGTGCAGTGAGCTAAATAACAGTGATGGATCAAGCCCTGATCTTTGGAATGGGTAAGAGTGGTCTGCTTAATTCAGACACTCTGTTCATCACCACCCCCTTTTCTGGGTGCAGAAAGAGGCAAGAGGTGTGCAGAAAGAGGCAAGAGCAGTGCACAAGGAAGCAACAGAGGTACAGAAAGAGGCAAGAAAAGTGCAGAAAGAGGCACAAGAGGTGCACAAAGAAGGAACAAGGGTTCACACTGAGGCAAAAGAGGCGCAGAAAGAACCAACAGAGGCAAGAGGGGTGCACAAATATTCAAGAGAGTAGCAGACAGAAGCAAGAGCAGTGCAGAAAGATCCGACAGAGGTGCAGAATAAAGCAAAAGATATGCTAGATGGGTTCAGAAAGAGGCAAGAGAGGAGCAGAAAGAGAGGTGCACACAGAGGCGTGAGACGTGCAGAAATGTGCAAGAGAGGTACAGAAAGAAGCAGCAAAGGTGCAGAAAGAGGCAAGAGGGGTGCAGAAAGAAGGAAGAGAAGTGCAGAAAGAAGGAACAGAGGTGCAGAAAGAGGCAGGAAGGGTGCAGACAGAGGCAAGAGAGGTACAGAAAGAGGGAAGAGGTATGCAGAAAGAGTCAAGAAGGGTGCATACATTTACAAGACAGGTGCCAAAAGAAACAAGAGAAATACAGAAAAATCTAATAGAGGTGCAGAAGGAGGCAATAGGGGTGCAGAAAGAGGCAACAGAGGTGCAGAAAGAGGCAAGAGGTCTGTAGAAAGAGGCAAGAGAGTTGCAGAAACAGGCAAGAGATGTGCCAAACGGGGTACAGAAAGAGTCAAGAGAGGTGCAGGAAGAGCTAAGAGAGGTGACCCACTTGTGGGACACCCCGCGCCGCACGGCCACCAGCTGCTGCGTGTGCCCCTTGCCTGCCCTCTGCCTCGCTGCTGCCTCGTTTTGCCGGTTGCCGGCTGGCGCCGCTGCGGTTGTTTTTGCCCTTGTTTTGTCTAAAATTTGTGCCTGTTGTGTATAACTTTGGTTTTTTCCTTGTTTTGTCGAGAATTTGTGCCCGTTCTGTTTAATTTTTATTTCCCCCGTGTTGTGATTTCCTTCCTTGTTGTCCGCCTACCTCGCCGCCCTCCGCCCTCCCTTCCCGCCACCGCCGCTTTTCCCCGCCCCTTTTTCTATTCTGTACCCTCCCCGCTCCCGCCTCCCAGCTGCTCCGCCCACCCGCGCACTTGGCCTTAAATGGCGACCGTGCGACGCAGGTGAGTGTGACCCACTTGTGGGACACCCCCGCGCCGCACGGCCACCAGCTGCTGCGTGTGCCCCTTGCCTGCCCTCTGCCTCGCTGCTGCCTCGTTTTGCCGGTTGCCGGCTGGCGCCGCTGCGGTTGTTTTTGCCCTTGTTTTGTCTAAAATTTGTGCCTGTTGTGTATAACTTTGGTTTTTTCCTTGTTTTGTCGAGAATTTGTGCCCTTTCTGTTTAATTTTTATTTCCCCCGTGTTGTGGTTTCCTTCCTTGTTGTCCGCCTACCTCGCCTTCCCCGGGCCCTCCCTTCCCGCCATCGCCGCTTTTCCCCGCCCCTTTTTCTATTCTGTACCCTCCCCGCTCCCGCCTCCCAGCTGCTCCGCCCACCCGCGCACTTGGCCTTAAATGGCGACCGTGCGACGCAGGTGAGTGTGACCCACTTGTGGGACACCCCCGCGCCCCACGGCCACCAGCTGCTGCGTGTGCCCCTTGCCTGCCCTCTGCCTCGCTGCTGCCTCGTTTTGCCGGTTGCCGGCTGGCGCCGCTGCGGTTGTTTTTGCCCTTGTTTTGTCTAAAATTTGTGCCTGTTGTGTATAACTTTGGTTTTTTCCTTATTTTGTCGAGAATTTGTGCCCGTTCTGTTTAATTTTTATTTCCCCCGTGTTGTGGTTTCCTTCCTTGTTGTCCGCCTACCTCGCCGCCCACCGCCCTCCCTTCCCGCCACCGCCGCTTTTCCCTGCCCCTTTTTCTATTCTGTACCCTCCCCGCTCCCGCCTCCCAGCTGCTCCGCCCACCCGCGCACTTGGCCTTAAATGGCGACCGTGCGACGCAGGTGAGTGTGACCCACTTGTGGGACACCCCCGCGCCGCACGGCCACCAGCTGCTGCGTGTGCCCCTTGCCTGCCCTCTGCCTCGCTGCTGCCTCGTTTTGCCGGTTGCCGGCTGGCGCCGCTGCGGTTGTTTTTGCCCTTGTTTTGTCTAAAATTTGTTCCTGTTGTGTATAACTTTGGTTTTTTCCTTGTTTTGTCGAGAGTTTGTGCCCGTTCTGTTTAATTTTTATTTCCCCCGTGTTGTGGTTTCCTTCCTTGTTGTCCGCCTACCTCGCCGCCCTCCGCCCTCCCTTCCCGCCACCGCCGCTTTTCCCCGCCCCTTTTTCTATTCTGTACCCTCCCCGCTCCCGCCTCCCAGCTGCTCCGCCCACCCGCGCACTTGGCCTTAAATGGCGACCGTGCGACGCAGGTGAGTGTGACCCACTTGTGGGACACCCCAGCGCCGCACGGCCACCAGCTGCTGCGTGTGCCCCTTGCCTACCCTCTGCCTCGCTGCTGCCTCGTTTTGCCGGTTGCCGGCTGGCGCCGCTGCGGTTGTTTTTGCCCTTGTTTTGTCTAAAATTTGTGCCTGTTGTGTATAACTTTGGTTTTTTCCTTGTTTTGTCGAGAATTTGTGCCCGTTCTGTTTAATTTTTATTTCCCCCGTGTTGTGGTTTCCTTCCTTGTTGTCCGCCTACCTCGCCGCCCTCCGCCCTCCCTTCCAGCCACCGCCGCTTTTCCCCGCCCCTTTTTCTATTCTGTACCCTCCCCGCTCCCGCCTCCCAGCTGCTCCGCCCACCCGCGCACTTGGCCTTAAATGGCGACCGTGCGAACGCGCAGCGGTCACGCGCAGCAGGCGCGCCGATTGTGCGCCGAAGGCGCGCCAAAGGTAAGCCCGTCTACGCCCGTCCGCGCCTGGACCGCGCCCAGTGCCAGGACCCCTGGCCCACGAGGACCCCGACCGACCCGCCTGACGTACTCCGCCGCCACCCTCACCGCTCTCAACACCGGCCGACTCCCAGAATGCCATCAAGCCTCTCCACGACGTACCCAAGGACCCTTCAGCTGCCACGCCTGCAAGTTCACCTGCATCCGGACCTGCCTCGCACCAGCACCCACCAAGCTGAACACCAGCAGCACCCACCTCAAGTGCATCCTGCTCAACACCCGCTCCGTCCACAGACACGCCATCGAACTCTGGAACCTCCTCGACACCACAGCTCCAGACGTTGCCTTCCTCACGGAGACCTGGATGAACGCCTCTTCAGCTCCCGACATCGCCATCGCCATCCCAGAGGGCTACAAGATCGTCCGGAGGGACCGAAACGCCAACCAGATGGGAGGAGGCATCGCCATCATCCACAGGAGCACCATCCGTCTCACGACCAGCACCGACAACTCCCTGACCACCGCCGAACACCTGCATTTCCAGATCCACACCAACCCGAACACCACCCTCAGAGGCACCCTGATCTACCGACCCCCTGGACCACGCACACAATTCAGCGAGGACATCGCCGACTTCGTCAGCCCACATGCCCTCCCCTCCGCTGACTACATCCTCCTGGGAGACCTCAACTTCCATCTGGAGAATAACAACGACCGCAACACCAGCACCCTGCTCGACAACCTCGCCAACCTGGGACTCAAGCAACTGGTGTCCACCCCCACCCACCTCGCCGGACACACACTCGACGCTGTCTTCTCATCCAGCAAGGACATTGACTTCAGCCACGCCACAGAGCTTCAATGGACGGACCACAGCTGCGTCCACTTCACCTTCAAGAAAACAACGACCCACCACCACCAGCAACAGGCCGCCCGCAGAAGCTGGAACAAGATCACAGCAGACCAGCTCGCCACCTCCCTGAGCCAGCACCCTCCTGCCAGCTCAGCGAACCCCAGCCAGGCCGCCGACAACCTCACGAAGTGGATCAGCAACTGCGCGGACGAACTCGCCCCACTGAGGACCCCGCCCAGCAGACCCGGCAGCAAGAAAGCCCCATGGTTCACCGACGAACTCAAGAGCTCCAAGAAGAACTGCCGAGCCCTCGAGAAAGTCTGGAGAAGGGAACCGACACCGGACAACAGGACCTCCTTCAAACTTGCCACCCGGAAACACCACCAGCTGATCCGCGCCGCCAAGAAAACAGCATTCAAGGACCGGTTGGACAACAACGCACACAACTGCAAGGAACTCTTCAACATCGTGAAAGAGCTTTCCAACCCCAGCGCAGGAAACAACGACATCACCCCATCGCAAGACCTCTGTAACTCCCTCGCTTCATACTTCCACAACAAGATCGCGGACATACACAACAGCTTCAACAACCAACCAACGCACACCATGACCGAACAACCACCCCCCACCACCACCCTCCACGCCTGGACCCCGATCAGCACCGAAGACACCATCCGCACGATGAACTCCATCCACTCCGGATCACCGACCGACCCCTGCCCTCACCACGTCTTCAACAAGGCCGACGCTGTCATCGCACCCCACCTGCGAGACATCATCAACACATCCTTCGACACCACCATCTTCCCTGAGAGCTGGAAACACGCCGAACACAGCGCTCTACTAAAGAAGCCATCAGCTGACCCCACCGACCTCAAGAACTACCGCCCCATCTCGCTCCTCCCGTTTCCAGCCAAAGTCATCGAGAAGACCGTCAACAAGCAGATGGCCGCGTTCCTCGAGACGAACGGATCCCTCGACCCCTCACAGTCCGGCTTCCGAGCCAACCACAGCACCGAGACCGCCCTCATCGCCGCCACCGATGACATCCGAGCCCTGATGGACAACGGAGAAACAGCGGCCCTCATCCTCCTAGACCTCTCCGCGGCATTCGACACGGTCTGCCACCGCACCCTAGTACGGCGCCTCAGCAACGTCGGAATCCAGGACAAGGCGCTGGAATGGATCATCTCCTTCCTCGACGGAAGAACACAGAGAGTCCGCCTACCACCGTACAAGTCAGAGGCCACCGAAGTCATCTGCGGCGTCCCCCAAGGATCATCTCTGAGCCCCACCCTCTTCAACGTCTACATGAGCCCCCTCGCGGCCATCGTACGCAAACACAACCTCAGCATAATCTCCTACGCCGACGACACCCAGCTGATCCTCTCCCTGACCAACGACCCCGCCGCCGCCAGAGCCAACCTGCACGAAGGGATGAAAGAGGTAGCCGAGTGGATGACGATCAGCCGCCTGAAACTGAACTCGGACAAGACGGAGGTCCTCATCCTGGGCTCCTCTCCCTCCGCCTGGGACGACTCCTGGTGGCCTCCCGCCCTGGGCACCGCACCCAAACCGACAGACCATGCACGCAACCTGGGCTTCATCCTGGACTCCTCCCTCTCCATGACCAGGCAAGTCAACAACGTCTCCTCGGCATGCTTCAACATCCTACGCATGCTACGGAAGATCTTCTGGTGGATCCTCACCGAGACCAGGCCCTCGTCACCAGCCGACTGGACTACGGCAACGCCCTCTACGCCGGTACCACCGCCAAGCTCCAGAAGAGACTCCAGCGGATCCAGAACGCCTCAGCCAGACTCATCCTCGACATCCCACGAACCAGCCACATCTCCGGACATCTGAGAGACCTTCACTGGCTCCCCGTCAACAAAAGAATCACCTCCCGCCTCCTCACCCACGCACACAAAGCCCTACACGACCAAGGCCCGAGCTACCTCAACAGCCGAGTCAACTTCTACGCTCCCAAACGCCACCTCCGATCAGCCAACCACGCCCTCGCCGCCGTCCCCCGCATCCGAAGAGCGACTACAGGAGGAAGGTCCTTCTCCTACCTGGCCGCCAAGACCTGGAACTCCCTCCCTCCCGACCTGCGCCTGACCCAAGACCACCTCTCCTTCAGGAAGAAGCTGAAGACCTGGCTGTTCAAGCAGTAGCCCCCCCCCCCCCCAGCGCCTTGAGACCCTACGGGTATGTAGCGCGCTTTATAAGTGTCACTGATTGATTGATAGAGGTGTAGAAAGAGGGAAGAAGGGTACAGAAAGAGGCAAGAGGGGTGCCGAAAGAAGCAAGAGAGATGCAGAACGAAGGAAAAAGGGTGCAGAAAGAGGCAAGATGGATGCAGAAAAACGCAACAGAAGTGCAGAAAGAAGCAAGAGCAGGTTAGAAAGAAGCAACAGAGGTACGGAAAGAGGCAAGAGGGGTGCAGAAAGAAGCAAGAGAAGTACAGAAAGAAGAATAAGAGGTGCAGAAGGAGGCAAGAGAAGTGCAGAAAGAGACAAGAGAGTTGCAGAAACAGGCAAAAGAGGTGCTGAAAAAGGAAGTGCAGTGCAGAAAGAACCAACAGAGGTGCATACGCCAAGAGGGGTACAGAAAGAGGCAAAAGAAGTGCAGAAACAAGCAAAAGAGGTGCTGAAAAAGGCACGAGGGATGCAGAAAGAAGCAAGAGAGGTGCAAAATGAGGCAAGAGAGGTGAAGAAAGAGGCAAGAGGGGTGCAGAAAGAAGCAAGAAAAGTGCAAAAAGAAGCAACAGAGGTGCAGAAATAGGCAAGAGGAATACAAAAAAAGGCAAGAGAAGTGCAGAAGGAAGCACTAGAGTTACAGAAACAGGCAAAATAGTTGCAGGAAGAGGGATGCAGACAGATGCAGGTGAGGTACAGAAAGAAACAACAGAGGTGCAGAAAGAGGCAAGAGAGGTGCAGAAAGAGGCAGAGGGGTGCAGAAATGTGCAAGAGAGTAGGAGACAGGCAAGGGCAGTGTAGAGAAAGGCAAGAGAAGTGCAGAATAAAGCAAATGGGTTGCATAAAGAGGCAAAGAGAGGAGCAGAAAGAGGCAAGAGAGGTGCCGAAATAGACAAGAAAGTTACAGGCAAGAGATGTGCAGAAAGATGAAACATGGATGCAGAAAGGCAAGAGAGGTGTAGAAAGAGGGGAGAGAGGTGTAGAAACAGGCAAGAAAGGTGCAGGAAGAGGGAAGAGGAGTGCAGAAAAAGGCAAGAGCGGTACAGAAAGAGGGAAGTGGGATGCAGAAAGAGGCAAGAAGTAGGCATATAGAGCCAAGAGGGGTGCAGAAAGAAGCAACAGAGGTGCAGGAAGAGGCAATAGAGGTGCAGGTAGAAGCAAATGAAATTCATAAAGAGGCCAGAGAGGCACAGGAACAAGCTAGAGTGGTTTGCACACCATTAGTACCAATCTAACACCCATATTTAGCAATAAGTAAGAGGTGACAATTCTAGGTTTGCAAAGGGCCTTCCACCACGCTATACCACTTGTCGCTGCATTTTTGATAATGTTTGAGCCATTTGAGCTAGAAACAAAGGTTTTTTTGTTCAAATCTGCAAATTATGCAGCAGATGATGGATTATGTGGAAAATGTATAATAGTGCGAAAGTTGGTGCAGCCAAACAGGCGCATAATTCCAGTAGCCCTCTGACCATGTCCAAAAGTACTTGTTAGTGGTCCCTTTGGGTTTTTTGTCTCATTGAGTTTATAGTTTAGCTTCTACAGAAACGAGGAAGACTAAACATGAGGTAACCACTCCACAACACAGATTACCATACCACATAATTACTCTCCGTAACACATAATCCCACACTACATAATTCCTTTACACTAAATACAACATAATTTCTATCCACATTTCACTGCACAAAACATACATCCACTCCACTCCACTCCACTCCACTCCACTCCAATAAAACATTAGTAAAACACTTTTACATTTATAACACCAATAGCTCTTGCATATGCGAGACCTATGACATTGCAAATGCTTCTTTATCTGGTAGTCTCGTTTACAGAGCGGTGGAGAAAGGGAGCTGGGCCTCTGACCAGCGCTCAAGAATTCTGCTATGTAGGACTTACAGGAGGTACCTGGAGGGCTTCCTGGCCTCCAGCGCCCCTCAGAAGAAAAGTGGACTTCATCCCCAAACTGTAGTGTGCCAGGAGGCGTATTTGCAGAGTGCTGGAGAAAGGGGGGCATGGCCTCCAAAGACCTCTTAGTAATCCCACTCTGTGGGACTTACTGGAGATAATAGGAGGGGTAGTTGGCCCACAATCTTGGGGGCCAACTACTCATCCTATTACCTCCAGTAAGTCCCACACAGCAGCATTGGTAAGTTTTCATTACAGGCCACGTCCCCTATGCCCACCAGTCTGCAAACATGATCTCAAGCGCACTCTTCAATGAGTATTTAAGATCCCTTCACTGCTGTGGGTCAGTAGGGTCCAAGTAGCCAACCTGTTTCTTCCAGTAAGCCCCACACAGTGGGACTGCTGGAAAGGGGGACACAGAGCACGCCCCCTTTCTCCACCACTGCGCAAATGAGCCACCTAGCATGCTCTTGGTTACAGATGACATCCCCTTGCCTCCTGAGGGTCCCTGGGGGCCGACTAGTCCACAAGATATCTCCAATAAGTCCCACGCAGCTGGATTAGTGAGTGGTCTGAGGCAAAATTCTATGTCTAATAACTTTGGCGTTTGTGGACGGAATCGGCTGAAATTTTCAGGAAAATGGCACATTTCGTTTCTGAGCAGCCCCTGAAAATTTGGGGGGGTTCCGTCAAGGGGGGGCCGAGAAAAAAGGGGGGTCCCAAAACGCGTTTTTCCCATTCATTTTTCCATAGGGCCTTTGGCCTCACTTTTAGCTCGAATGGCTAAATGGATTTGCACAAAACTTGGCAAAATTGTAGGGACTGTTAGCCCGATGTGCCTTTGCTGGGTCTCAATATATGTGCTCCAGTGGATTTTGAGAAATTAACGTTTAAAAAAACAGATATATCTGTGACAGCGTACCCGATAGCGTACCAGTACGCGTACTTTTCGCGTAACAGAGCTTTGCGAAGCGAAGCTGATTGGCTCTCCAGTGTCTGTCAACATTCTAAACAGTCCGGAGCGGCCGCCATCTTGTCTCTCGGTAGGATCGAGAGACAAGAGGAGGCCAAAACGAAGGGGGAAATGAAGGAAAGGGGGCAAGGTAGACCTCTTCTGACCCGCTAGGATTGATGAGGGGGATATTAAAGTGCCCCGCGGGGCCAAAAAAAAAACAAAAATAATTTGCGATTTTTTGTCGTAGAGGCGCAAATCGGTACGTGAACCGGGCAGCTAACCGGCAGCGTAACGGGAGTCTGAGGAGAAGCTGATTGGCTGTCAACATTGTAAACAGTCTGGAGCGGCCGCCATCTTGTCTCCCGGTAGGATCGAGAGACAAGAGGTGGTGAAAAACGAAGGGGGAAATGAAGGATAGGGGGCAAGGTAGACCCCTCCTGACCCCCTAGGATTGATGAGGGGGATATTAAAGTGCCCCGCGGGGCAAAAAAAAAAATGTGATTTTTCGCTGTAAAGGCGCGTCCCGGTACGCGAACCGGGCAGCTAACTGGGCAGCTAACCGGCAGCGAAACGGGAGTCTGAGGAGAAGCTGATTTTTCTGTCAACTATGTAAACAGTCCGGAGCGGCCGCCATCTTGTCTCTCGGTAGGATCGAGAGACATGAGGTGGTGAAAAACGAAGGGGGAAATGAAGGAAAGGGGACAAGGTAGACCCCTCCTGACCCCCTAGGATTGATTATGGGGTTATTAAAGTGCCCCGCGGGGCAAAAGTAAAAAAAAAGAAAATTGCGATTTTTCGCGGTAGAGGCGCTTCCCGGTACGCCAACCGGGCAGCTAACCGGCAGCGTAACGGGAGTCCGACATCTTGTGTTTTTGGAGCGTCCGGTTTGCGTACCGGGTAGCGTTCCGGTAAGCGTAACAAGGGGAAAACCAAGAGAAACAGTCAAATAAAATTTAAAGGAATAGATTTCCACCAAACTTGGCAAAATTGTAGGCACTGTTTGTTTGTTGTGCCTTTGCAAGGCCTCAAGATATGTGCAGGTGTGGATTTTGTCTAATTAAGGTTAAAAAAATATATATATATCTGCAAGCGTGCTCTGGCGCGCTTACGTTACGGGTTTTGTTTGCGCTGCAGAGACGATACGTCACGTTTATGCAACGCGTCATGAGGCGTCTCACGTGGCTACATGATACGTCACGTAATAAAGAATATATTTTACAGCTATAGATATTAGCTTTTAAAAAACCAATGAAATTCACTGAAAAAACCATAGGTTAAAGACCAAATATAGTTAGGAATTTGCATTTACAAAACCATGAAAATTCACTGAAAAAACCATTGGTTATAGACCATATATAGTTAGGGATTAGCATTTACAAAACCTTAATTTACTCGCACAAAACCATAGAAATTCGCATATATAGTTAGTTGCAATAACTATATATCGCGCACCCGCAATCCACTGCTGATGATGTCACATATTACATCATTCATGACATGGTCAGTGACATCACTGATGACATCACTGATGACATCTCAAATGACATCACTGATGACATCTCAAATGACATCACTGATGACATCACTGATGACATCACTGATGACATCTCAAATGACATCACTGATGAAATCACTGATAACATCTCATTTGACATTACTGATCACATCATTGATGATATCATTCATGTGATAATACGATGAACCTCTTCAGACTCTAATATAACCTTAGATACAATCAGTGTAAACAGACACTCACAGACTGTCACTCATCCATGGAGTTACTCACACACCTAGTCAGTCATGCAAAGAATCAATCACACCTCCATTTCCTCACTATACAGTTATACACACCTTACTTAATCAAACATATACTAACACATATTTACTCTCTTATACAATCACTGATACAAGTTCACAATGATCCATACAGCCACTCACACATTCACTGGCTCTTATGCACAGTTATTTATATATGTCAACTCTTACATGTACTGTGTTTTACATATGTACTTACTTTGACATGTAGCACTGAGAAATCCAATCACTCACCAATACACTCATGCAGATAGTCAACCGCCCATACAGCTGTTTCCACATGCTCTTTTGAACCCATACATCTACTGAATCAACTGCTCACACATCTATGCACAGAGTCACATACCTCCCAGCCACCCCCACACACACATTCACTCTCCCATACAAATATTTGGGCAACCAATCAATAACCCATATAGTTACTCATATAGCTACTGATCAACACATGCAGCAGTTTACAGAACTACAGAAATAATGATGCACAAATTAAGACAGTTTAGTCACCAACCCATGCACTCAGTGAGACACATTTAATTATTCTCTCATACAGTCAGTCATGCACCTACTAAATCCTTCATCCAAACACTTATACATCCACTCATTCTTCAATATGTAAGACATATTTTAACTTTACAGAAACATACAGTCACTGGATATTGTCATCAGTAATGTCATCAGTGATGTCATTTGAGATGTCATCAGTGATGTCATCAGTGATGTCACTGACCATGTCATGAATGATGTAATATGTGACATCATCAGCAGTGGATAGCGGGTGCGCTATATATAGTTATTGCAACTAACTATATATGCGAATTTCTATGGTTTTGTGCGAGTAAATTAAGGTTTTGTAAATGCTAATCCCTAACTGTATATGGTCTATAACCAATGGTTTTTTCAGTGAATTTTCATGGTTTTGTAAATGCAAATTCCTAACTATATATGGTCTATAACCTATGGTTTTTTCAGTGAATATATATATATATATGCAAAGACAGAAACCCATTCAATGAATCCAGACAAGCCCGCAGTTCATCCGAAAGTTCTTTATTCGGCTGGCACAAAAGTCAAGAGATAACGCGTTTCGAACAACAAGTTGTTCTTGGTCACACGACCCGCGTTCATCTCAACCCACTATTTAAAGGTGTAGTCACACAAAAAATGATAAACATAGAAGACATTTCTCCTTAATGCTAAAAACAACGTATTTGCTTCTGTATCAATGCATGTCACTGGCAGAAATTTATACAAGTTTTATAAATGTGAATAATGTGAAAAAACCCTTTTCAGAAAAAGGTACAAAATGACACAACCAGCTCTTTTTTTAGAAGAGAGACTCCGTTCAGCAATTAAGTTTTACAAGGTCCATAATGTTGGTATAGTACCTGTATATAACATAATACATTATTTCTCCAAAGACAATTATGGTATAGTACCCTATGCCTATTCAATGCAGCTAGCTATACATAATCGTGCACATTTTGTTTGCAATAATATACATTTTAAATAGGAAGAACGTGAAATTCCCATGTGTGGACGTCACTCAAAAATGGTGTCCTCTTCTTTTCAACCTAAAGAAAGAAGAGGAAATAGTTCATTGATTCTTTTTGTGCAAAAAAGGTCTAAAGAGTTCATAATGATACTTTGAGGGCCTAATCAATATTATACTGTGTAAATATTTGCTAGTAGTCATAGAGACTGGTGCAAGTTTAAAAGAAAAAAGGTTGGGGGGTGAGAGTGTGCGGGAAGGGTAAATAAAACAAAAAGGTATATTATTTCAGGTGAGAATTCAGCTATCCTACTCTTCATACGGGTAAATCATTCTTTTAAAGATGGGAATGTAGCTCCTCGTCCACATTCAAACCGTCAGGGAAACGGGTGCCTGCCAGAAGAATCAGTCTTGATTCTAATTTGCGTAATGCTCCCAATCTATCTCCACCTCTGATGCTACTTTTAATAGTTGCAATACCTATATAGCTTGCTTTAGAAGCATCACTCTGGTGGAATCGGCTGAAATGTCTTCCTGTGCTGTATGAGAAGTCCTGGTTAGTAACTGCTCGCAAATGCTCAAGAATACATTTCTTAACAGGTGCTGTGGTTGACCCAATATACCATAAGTTGCATGGGCAACAAATCAGGTAAAACAACAAAGTAGTGCCGGAGGGTCTTGTCATGAAAGTGAGGACTAATGGTGTATAAAGTACAAGCAAAGAAACAGTGAACACCTGAAGCTGACCTGCAAATGATGGTGTGTAAATGACAACCTAAAGAGATAGTCAGAATCACCCATCAGTCACCACTCGATACCGCCCTTCATCATTTGGGATATTTCCAAAACCATCCGTAAAGGTATGTAAAACTCAGTGAGAAAGGAGCCCTGGATGGAATGAGGGCTCTTAACTGAGTGGACGGAAATATGATCGGCCACTACTCTGTGTTAGTGAGTGGTCGGAAAATGTGGTGACTAGGGTAGTGCAGTGCAAAAAAAGAGGTGGAAAAGAAACAATAATAGTGTGAGTGACTAAAAATGGATGAGGGAGCACAGAACAAACTTTATTCAACTGGTGCTCGCTCCGCCAATATTATAAAGTGTTAAAGACAGTTGGAGTAAATTTTTTACTGTCTAGAAGTGGAACTGGGTTGACATGTTTCAGCAACCAAGGGACACAATTGCCTTTGCTTTCATCAGGACCTTGTTAACAATGAAGTGCTACTGCATAAAAAAAAAATAATAATAAGTGACAACTAAAATGGGTCTAATAGACAAGTACAGAGGTCACCTGCAATATCCAAGTGACACGTCTCGTCAGGGACTCACAGCTAGTGTTGTTCACTGAAAGGTCAAAACATGCAGGGGTTACATGCCACATATGATGACTTCATACACCAATCTCACAATAAAGCCATATCTAATATGTAAACATTAGACTGCGTGCAACTAGACACACTGACAAATAACATTCAAAACAGTAATGTAATTTGTATAGCTTGTTAGGATATATAATTTATATGCCACAACAATAGAGTCACATCTTACCATAACTTGTAAGTAGTGAAGGCCTCACCCCACCTGGCAGTGGCTCAGGGAATAGAGTGAAGCACCGCTCTAAAAAAATAATGAGAGAAACCTAGTATTTAAATGTACAGAAAACGCTGCTAGTTGGCAACCCTTAGATGAATATTAGAAAGAAGGGCAAAATACGCGAGATTGCACTCTCTCACATCAAATTGCACACGTGGTTTAAAATAAGTAAGTATTCACAACAAATTGTAGCACATCAGGGTAATGGTATACGGGAGCCTGGTGCATGGGCTTGATAGCAGTATGGTTAAAACATCAACGCAAAAAGGCACAAACCCTTGGATCGGCTGCTGCTCTTTCACGAGTGAAAGCGCGCCTGCCGAATGACACGCTGAGCCAGTAAGAGGCTCGAAGTTTAAAGGAAATGGACGCGCTGAGGAGAGGGAGGAAGAAACAAGCTTACCTCTCCGTCGGTACTTCCTAGTTGGCTTCTGATCCAACTGGGGAGGCGCCGAACCCTGGCAACAAAGCTCAATAAGAGCTGAATCATGATTTGCTGGCGTAACCACGTGGTTTGGAGAGAACCGCGTGATTGGTTTATGAGCAACGGCGATGACTATTGGTTGTCGGGCCATTGCCATAGCAGCCACTCGAGTATTTACTAACACTGAGACGAAACATTAAGGCGGCGAAACCTGCAGAAACACACCGAATTTGGACTGATCCAGCAGTCCATGAACTTATAATCAAAGGTGAATAAAGTATTGATATAACAGACCATAGAGAGTTGGAGACGCTCGACAAAGAAAAACATTGGAGCTGAGTGTTTCACTATTTGCCATGGGCGCTATCTCGACAATGAAAGTGATTGAGATGGCCCTCACAGTAGAGCAATTCAAGGAGACATATATGTCCAAAGGCTTATTTACACCGTCATTAAATTGAAATGAAACCCACTATGAGGATGGACAGAGTGCATGTGTGTAATTATCTGTTTACAGTGTGGACCAGGGTATTTCATCATTCAATCCATTGCGGTGGGTATCCAATTTGAGGACCCATCGTTGTTCTTTTAGAAGTAAGAATTTTGTCACATCCGCAACGTGGGACGGAATGAAGGGCTGCTCTAGCACTGTCCACTGAAAAGAGGTAGAGGGATGGTTAGCCTCCAGAAAGTGTGTAGTAAGCTTAGTAGCCTGTCTGCCGCATCTAATTGTGCTTTTATGTTCTGATATTCTTACACGAATTTTGCGGGTAGTCATGCCCACATACCTATGCCCACATGGGCATGATATGAGATAGATTAGGCGTTCACTGTTGCAATTGGTGAATCTATTCAATTGCCAAGGTCTAGATGTCCCTATATCAATTTCTGTCATTTTCTTAGTCTGGGGGCAAGCTTGACAACCCCCACAAGGATGATGACCTTTGACTGGGGGAAGATCCCATAATGACCCCAATGCCCTGGGTTGTTCTTCCAGGGGTCTCGTGTGCACCAATCTATCTTTCAGATTAGGGCCTCTTTTAAAAGAAAAGAGGGGATGTGGGAGAGACAGACGCCCAGAATTCAGAATTGGCCAATGTTTTCTAACAAGTTTCTGTATGTTGTTAGAGAGAGTTCCAAAGGTCTGGACGAAAGTGAGTCTTTCCAAGGGGGGTTTGGGTGGCAATGGTTCCAAAAGAGCCAAACGATTATTGTTCTGGGCACGTTTCATAGATTGACGTACTAACTTGGGTGGATACTTGCGCGAAATTAATTGATTCCCCAAAGTGTTAGAGTGATTTTTAAAAGCCCAGAACAATCTGAAAGATAGGTTGGTGCACACGAGACCCCTGGAAGAACAACCCAGGGCATTGGGGTCATCATGGGATCTTTCCCCAGTCAAAGGTCATCATCCTTGTGGGGGTTGTCAAGCTTGCCCGCAGACTAAGAAAATGACAGAAATTGATATAGGGACATCTAGACCTTGGCAATTGAATAGATTCACCAATTGCAACAGTGAACACCTAATCTATCTCATATCATGCCCATGTGGGTATAGGTATGTGGGCATGACTACCCGCAAAATTCGTGTAAGAATATCAGAACATAAAAGCACAATTAGATGCGGCAGACAGGCTACTAAGCTTACTACACACTTTCTGGAGGCTAACCATCCCTCTACCTCTTTTCAGTGGACAGTGCTAGAGCAGCCCTTCATTCCGTCCCACATTGCGGATGTGACAAAATTCTTACTTCTAAAAGAACAACGATGGGCCCTCAAATTGGATACCCACCGCAATGGATTGAATGATGAAATCCCTGGTCCACACTATAAACAGATAATTACACACATGCACTCTGTCCATCCTCATAGTGGGTTTCATTTCACTTTAATGACGGTGTAAATAAGCCTTTGGACATATATGTCTCCTTGAATTGCTCTACTGTGAGGGCCATCTCAATCACTTTCATTGTCGAGATAGCACCCATGGCAAATAGTGAAACACTCAGCTCCAATGTTTTTCTTTGTCGAGCGTCTCCAACTCTCTATGGTCTGTTATATCAATACTTTATTCACCTTTGATTATAAGTTCATGGACTGCTGGATCAGTCCAAATTCGGTGTGTTTCTGCAGGTTTCGCCGCCTTAATGTTTCGTCTCAGTGTTAGTAAATACTTGAGTGGCCGCTATGGCAACGGCCCGACAACCAATAGTCATCGCCGTTGCTCATAAACCAATCACGCGGTTCTCTCCAAACCACGTGGTTACGCCAGCAAATCATGATTCAGCTCTTATTGAGCTTTGTTGCCAGGGTTCGGCGCCTCCCCAGTTGGATCAGAAGCCAACTAGGAAGTACCGACGGAGAGGTAAGCTTGTTTCTCCTCCCTCTCCTCAGCGCGTCCATTTCCTTTAAACTTCGAGCCTCTGACTGGCTCAGCGTGTCATTCGGCAGGTGCGCTTTCACTCGTGAAAGAGCAGCAGCCGATCCAAGGGTTTGTGCCTTTTTGCGTTGATGTTTTAACCATACTGCTATCAAGCCCATGCACCAGGCTCCCGTATACCATTACCCTGATGTGCTACAATTTGTTGTGAATACTTACTTATTTTAAACCACGTGTGGAATTTGATGCGAGAGAGTGCAATCTCGCGTATTTTGCCCTTCTTTCTAATATTCATCTAAGGGTTGCCAACTAGCAGCGTTTTCTGTACATTTAAATACTAGGTTTCTCTCATTATTTTTTTAGAGCGGTGCTTCACTCTATTCCCTGAGCCACTGCCAGGTGGGGTGAGGCCTTCACTACTTACAAGTTATGGTAAGATGTGACTCTATTGTTGTGGCATATAAATTATATAACCTAACAAGCTATACCAATTACAATACTGTTTTGAATGTTATTTGTCAGTGTGTCTAGTTGCACGCAGTCTAATGTTTACATATTAGACATGGCTTTATTGTGAGATTGGTGTATGAAGTCATCATATGTGGCATGTAACCCCTGCATGTTTTGACCTTTCAGTGAACAACACTAGCTGTGAGTCCCTGACGAGACGTGTCACTTGGATATTGCAGGTGACCTCTGTACTTGTCTATTAGACCCATTTTAGTTGTCACTTATTATTATTTTTGTTTTATGCAGTAGCACTTCATTGTTAACAAGGTCCTGATGAAAGCAAGGACAATTGTGTCCCTTGGTTGCTGAAACATGTCGACCCAGTTCCACTTCTAGACAGTAAAAAATTTGCTCCAACTGTCTTTAACAATTTTTAATATTGGCGGAGCGAGCACCAGTTGAATAAAGTTTGTTCTGTGCTCCCTCATCCATTTTTAGTCACTCACACTATTATTGTTTCTTTTCCACCTCTTTTTTTGCACTGCACTACCCTAGTCACCACATTTTCCGACCACTCACTAACACAGAGTAGTGGCCGATCATATTTCCGTCCACTCAGTTAAGAGCCCTCATTCCATCCAGGGCTCCTTTCTCACTGAGTTTTACATACCTATACGGATGGTTTTGGAAATATCCCAAATGATGAAGGGCGGTATCGAGTGGTGACTGATGGGTCATTCTGACTATCTCTTTAGGTTGTCATTTACACACCATCATTTGCAGGTCAGCTTCAGGTGTTCACTGTTTCTTTGTTTGTACTTTATACACCATTAGTCCTCACTTTCATGACAAGACCCTCCGGCACTACTTTGTTGTTTCACGTTCGTGGGGGATGTGTCCGGAGCAAGGTCTTTAAATATTCCCCTTGGGCCCTATCCCACCCTAGTGTTTTTGTTGTCAACAAATCAGGTACACAACGTATTCCGTAGTACATGTAATCAAGGTGTTGATCTTCCATTTCATTTTTGTTTTAGGTAGGAGGATCTCATTACAGTTTTGACTATACTTGCACGCCTTGCAATTTCCACATTTCCTGAATCCCTTGGTCATTTTCAACCAGTCAGTCTCTTTAGAGGCTAAATGGCTTTGTACTAGGCAATCCTTAAGGGATTGGCCACGTTGATACGAAATGCCAGGAGAACTGCCAACAGCGTTTCTCAATATGGGATCTTGCCTTAGTATATCCTATCTGTTTTTCAGTATTTGTCTTATTTGATTTGACTGGCTGCAGTATTTTGTGAGGAATCTCACTTTTGGGGTTTCAGGATTAGTAGTCAAAAGAGTAGTAGTTTTGGGTGTTAAAGCATTCTCTCTTGTTATCTTATCAATTCTAGATTCAGCTTCCTTGAGTGATTTGGCTGGCTTTGAATCTTTCTTTCATCTCCTCCTTAATGTTTTGGAAGTGTAATTCAGTTGAGCAATTATGTTTAGCTCTCAGGAATTCACTAAAAGGGATTCCCCACCAAAAGCTAGGGGGGTGAGCGCTGGAGGAATGGAGTAAAGAGTTCCCTGCTGTCTCTTTATGAAAAAGTGAGATGGCTAGTTGGTTGTTGGTATTCGTAACTTTGACGTCTAGGAAATCTACGGAGTGTCTGCTGTAATGCCTTGTAAATTTTAAATTCACCTGGTTATCATTAAGACAATCAATGAAGCAGTTCAAATCATTTTCAGTACCCCGCCAGACAAAAAAGACGTTGTCTATATATCTTAGCCATCGCACCACATTCAATGCCCATCTTTCCGTACGGTCATTCCAGAGCACCTGCTTCTCCCACCATATATATATATATATATATATATATATATATATATAACCTACTGGCGGTCGCCAGTAGGTAGTTATAGTTAAGATTATTTTCAATGCAAAATCTCAACATTCTGTTGTGAATAACTTTGGCGCCGGTTGAGGAATCTGCCTGAAAATTTCCTCAGATTTGCCTCGTGGCACTCCGGTCCTTCCATGAAAGTTTGGGGGGGATTCGTCAAGCGGGGGCCGAGATAAAAGGGGGTCCCAAAACGTGTTTTCCCCATGTTAATTTCAATAGGGCGGTCGACCTCACTTTTAGCCCGAACGGCTGAATGGATTTCCACCAAACTTGGCAAAATTGTAGGGACTGGTAGCCCGATGTGCCTTTGCTATGTCTCAAGATATGTGCTCCAGTGGATTATGAGTAATTTAGGTTAAAAAAAATATATATATCTATGGCCGCGCCCCGGGGCCAATTGTGGTTGTCACCAGCAAGGAGGATGAGCTTGATGCTCTGTTCACCATAGGAGATGGTCTTACCACAAAAAAGACATGTAATTCGGTATTCCCCAAACCGTGGTTGTATGCAAGGGATTGTCTCCCTTGTCTCTGGTACCGATGGAGTGGTTTGCTTTCTTTTGGAGGTAGTGGTTGAAGATTGGGGAGGGTTACTGGCCAGTTCTCTCATCTCTGCAGCAGAATAGTTGTTTGGATGCTTGCGCTGCATGTGTCTAATCATGGTATTATTACCAAAAGAATATTTTTTGTTCGGGTTCCCCCTTGAAAGTTCCATGCCACAGATTAGGCAAGTCACCTTGGGCGCATTGACTTTCTTCTTGCCCTCTGGGATAGAAAAAAACTCCCATACAATGTGTGGCCTTGGCTTGTATGGGGTATTGTCTTCTGGCAGCCACCTTCTCCCTTCCTCCTCCTCCTCCTCCTCCTCCTCCTCCTCCTCCTCCTCTTCTTGACCACCAATGTAATGTTGTGATCGTCCTCTTGGTGGTGGTGGTGGTGGTGGTGGTGGTGGTGGTGCAGATGCTCCAGCTGCTGCTGCTACTGTTGCCATTTTAAAGTACAACATTTTGCACAAAGATGTTCAAACAGGTCTTCCTCAGCCAAAGGACAAAGTCAGAATAAGGAAAAAAGGTGGGGTCTTTCATCATTTGGAAAAAAGAACTGTCCTGAACCAATGAAAAGTGTTATTTTCAGGTCACATGACCTGGGCTTTCATCATTTAGAAACCAAAACTGTTCTGCACAAATGAAAAGTGTTATTTTTAGGTCACATGACCCGACGCGCTTACGCGAAGCACCCCCGGGCGCGCCCGGGGACGCGCCACGGGGCGCGTCGCGTAAGCGCGTCAGATGATTACGTTGCGCGATCGTATTCGCTCGAGTATTTCCGGGTGCGCTTACGCTGTGCGTATTACGCGGACGCGGCTATGCGATATGTCATGATGTTTTCGTTCGCGGCAATAGCGCTAAAGGGACGCTCACCGGTGCGCGACCCGGGGCGCTCTGAAAAAATGCACTTTCCAGTGCGCACACCGGGGCGCGCACCGGGAGCGCACCAGGGCAAAAATAAAAAAATAAAAATATATTATATAAATATACAATATAGGATTCATTATAAAAAATATTACATTTCATAGGTTTGAGGCCCTATATATAGTTAGGAATTAGCATTTAAAAAACCTATGAAATTCACTGAAAAAAACATAGGTTTCACACCAGTTATAGTTAGGAATTAGCATTTAAAAAACCTATTAAATTCACTGAAAAAAACATAGGTTTCACACCAGTTATAGTTAGCAGGAAGTTTTACTCGCATAAAACCATTGAAATTCCCACGTTATAGTTAGTTGGACTCACTATAACTTGTGCGTGCAATGCACTGCTGATGATGTCACATATTACATCACTCATGACATGGTCAGTGACATCACTCATCACATCACTGATGACACCATCCTTGTGACAGAGTGACAGACCTCCTTTCACTGTAATGTAACCCATGAAACACATATTGAAAAATATAAGTTAAACATTTTTTAAAAATGGAGATACCCATACCAGTTCCAACAACCAATTCAATAATTCCACCATCTATATACACATCCACTCATTCACCAACAGTTCTATATAGTCACTCATACATATACTCACTCATCATATGTAGTGATTCACCTATACATCCTGTTACACACCGACAGTCATCCAAAAGTTACTCTCACACATACTCACACATGCAAGTAAACTATTGAACATCCATTTATTTGCATATACAGCTATACACACACTACCACCTTACTTCTAAGAAAACTTACACATACTTACTCTCTTAAACAATCACTTATAAAAACACATAATTATTTAAATAGGAACTCTTTCAATATCTCACTCTCACATATACTCACTTATATACAACCAATACTCACAAATACTAGATTAAAACATATGTAGTTACTGATAAAGACACTAGTGAGACAGTCATTCACTCACTAACACACACCTATACACACTCATCCACCCATACAGTCCTGCACATATGCTGTCTTCAAAACACATACAAAGAGAACTCTAGTCATTCATGCATCTATGTGATAAGTAATACCCCCACGAAACCATACAAACACTCATACTGATACTGAAAAAACATCTAATAACCCATATTATCCAGTATTATGGGTATCTTTCATAGATTCACATGCCTGAATCATTCCCTGCCGTCGGGGTGGGAGTCCCCGGTAAATAATAATAGTAATGTCACATAGACATATACTTAGTACTAGGCCAGAGGCCTTACATTAGTAGCCTATCTAGGTCCTTATGTAAAAAGGACCAAACTTTGGCCAGGAGCCAATCAGCTACTATCACCCTCCTCACCTTCCTGGAAGGAGCCCTAGTCCCTCAGATTTTCTACCCCACGTCGTGCTAAGGGAGTCTCCACTGAGCTCTGCTCAGGTTTTTTCCCATATCTTTGGATTTATCCTGTTTTCTCTTCAAGTTTCAGCTTTGGAAGGAGTATTGGTATTTATTATGTCTACTACTCCTAAAAAAGGGCTTTTTAGACCATGTGCCGCTTGTAGCAAAATGAGGTTACATATAGAGGACAAGCATGAAGACTGCTTGTATTGCCTCTATCCTCAGCATTCTGCCATGGAATGTAAGATTTGTCGCACTCTCTCGTCAAAACATTGAAGGACAGGGAAGGGCGCCTGCTTCTGTGGCTTCAGAGACTAAAGGACAAAGATCAAGCAGTCTCTTCAGGTGAGAGCGAGTGTTCCTTCAGGAGTTTCCAATCCTCTCCTAAAAGGCCTCAACAGACATCCCCAGGTCAGTCTGCTGCGCCTTCTCACAAGAAGCCAAAGTCCATGTAGGGTCATCCTAAGGTCAAGCCTCAGAAACCTTCTCTTCAGATGACAGACTTCAAGAAGCCTGCTATGGTGTCTTCTGGCCTCCCTGTGACGATGTCGACAGTCTCCATTTCGACATCCACGGCGTCTACTTTCTCCATGGCGTCGACTTCTACAATATCGTCGACGATGGGTAGGTCAATACCTTCTATCATTCCTGTCACAAATCCGTCGACGACGCATCTGTCGACGCTTCTGTCGACGTCGGCTTCATCGTCGACGAAGGCGAAGCTTTCAGCGTCGTCGAAAGTCCCATCGTCGACGAGGACTTCAGCGTCGACGAAGATCCCATCGTCGACGACGACCCCACCGTTGACGAAGACTACATCCTCGACGAAGACTACCTCATCGACGAGGACACCGTCGACGAGGACACCATCGACGAAGCCATCGTCGTCGACACCACCGTTGACGAGCCCGTCAACGACGAGACCGTCGACGAAGCCATCGTCGTCGACCACTACAGTGTCAACGCCGCCGTCGACGAAGAAATCATTGTCGTCGAAGACGTCGTCGTCGTCGACGAGAACATCAATGACGACGATACAGTCGACGATGAAAATGCCTGATAAATCTTCCAAATTCGTGGACGCTCCACCGTCGACGGACACCGCGTCAACGGATCTACAATCTAAGGGCTCTTCCTCATTGAAGTATACATATACACATTTTAAAATGTCATCATGCCGGGTGACACCAGAGATGACCTCACCTAGCAAGGTCCAACAGCTGCTGCCAACGCAGTTTCTAGAATCAGAAGATCCTGAGATGGAGACCATGTTTCCCATAGCGTCCAGTCCATCTCATCTTAACATAAAAGTTCATGAGAGTTCGGACTGTGAAGATTTAGAGGAGGTTACAATTCAAGAGGAAGTTCAACAGCATACCACTGTCCAGCCTATGGTGTGCCTTCCAGCGTCAATTGTCTCTGACCTCCAGTTTCTAATTGCGGACTATAAGCAAAGATTCCCATCATCTTCTCCAGCATCAGGAGTACAGGCACAACATCGACAGCGGCCACCTCCGCTGGTTGTGCATCAGGAACAAGAGAAATTACCTCCTCAAATTTCTTCGGATGAGGATGAATATGAAGAAGAAATGAGAGGTGACGAAGCCCAAGAGGAGGAAGGTGAAATACATGATGATGATGATGATTCTGAGGATAACGCCAACGCGGATTCAGCATCACTAGACAAAGTACAGGACGATTCACCCCCTGAAGATTTAGGGGGATTCCATAATATTGTAGGGAGAGCGGCTGCAAGGTTCAACATCCAAATAGCATTGGAAACACAGGACTGTTTCCTTCATGATTTTAAGGAACCCTTCAAGAGATCTACTCGCTCCATTCCAGTAATCGATTATATATGGGAGCAAGGACTTAAAATAATGAAAAATCCTTCCTCTCTTATTCCAGTGCCGGCTAGACTTGAAAGGAAGTACAAAGCCCCAGACACTGCACCCGCATGTTTAACTGGCCAAACTAAACCTGACTCGGTTATATCACAGGCCGCTCAGCAGAAGTCCAGCAACCCGTCAGCGGCAATAACAGCGCCTCCTGATAAAGAGGGGAGAAAACTTGATGTCATCGGCAAGAGATTTTCCTCCATGTCCGCCCTATCAGTCAGGGCTGCAAATTCTCTGGCATTACTAGGTCGCTACAATCGACAGATATGGGCAGATAGAGCCCCATATCTAGGTGCGATCCCAGAAGACCAGAAAGAAGAGGTTAAGAAGATTTTGCTGGAGGGCGAACGCTCTGCCTCAGAGATGATCGATGTGGCCTTGGATATCGCTTCCACAGGCTTTCGTCAATTGGCAGGAGCAGCGGTTTTGAGACGCCAGGGCTGGCTTAAAGCCACCGCATTCTGGCCTGAAGTGCAAGCCAAAGTTCTAGACATGCCATTTGATGGAGAACTGCTCTTCGGTGAGCATATCGATGACATGCTGCAAGGTATTAAGAAGGATACCGACACGGCGAAAGCCCTAGGCACCCTGCAATACAAAAATAATTCCCTTCGAGGATCCAGAGGTAGAGGGCAACAGAATCATGGCAGCTATCAAGGTTACAAGTCCGCTTATAACTCTTCCCAGCAGTACAAGCCTCAATATCAGCAGAGGCAGCAACAAGGACGATCCTCACACAACAAGTCGTCCTTTCGAGGGAAAGGAGGAAAGAAAGACAATTACAGACGCCAATGACTGCTTTCTCCAGCAGGCCTCCACCTCTTCTCCACAATTCGTAGTTGGAGGGAAAATTACCAACTTCCTTCACAATTGGAAGCAAATTACAACAGATTGTTGGGTGTTGCAGTTAGTTCGCTTCGGACACACTTTGGAGTTTGTGGAGCATCCTCCTCCGAACCCACCATGTCCTATGCAGCACAAGAATCTAAACCTACTTCAACCGGAGCTCTCTCTAATGCTCCAGAAAAGAGCAGTGGAAAGAGTTCCTCGAGGTCAGAACTGGAGAGGATTCTATTCCCGATTCTTCCTGATCATAAAAAAGGAGAAGAAGCAGTGGAGACCAATACTGGATCTGAGAAACCTAAACAAATACCTCAAGAAGCAGTCCTTCCGTATGGTTACCCTCCAGGAGGTATTACACCTACTCAATTCAAAAGACTATATGGTATCCTTAGACCTCCAGGATGCCTATTTTCATATCCTCATTCACAAGAGTCATCGACAATTCCTGAGGTTTGCAGCGGTAGGCAGACACTACCAGTTTAGAGTATTACCATTCGGCCTGAAGTCAGCTCCACGCATCTTCACAAAGTGTCTGTCTCCGGTAGCAGCATACCTTCGCCAGCATCATCACCAAGTCTTTCCCTACCTAGACGACTGGCTCGTCAAAGCTCCTACTCGGACAGGAATAGCCAGGTCCTCTACGGCCTGCCTTCATCTCTTCGAGAACCTGGGCCTAACACTCAACCAGGAAAAGTCAACTCTACAACCGTCACAAGTCTCAATTTCCTGGGAGCAACGTTGGATACACAACAGGAGAAAGTCTTCCCTTCCAGAGAACGTCAGCTCAAGCTGAAGACCCTGGCCGTCCACATTCAGACCAAAAAGAGAGTCAAGGTTCGACTCTTCAAGTCGTTGCTAGGAATGATGTCTTCCAACATTTTTCTCATTCCTCACTGTCGCCTCCACATGCGGCCTCTACAGGAAGCCTTAACAAATCAGTGGATCCAAAGTACAGGATCCTTCGACGACTGGATCAAGATCACTCAGGTCATGAAGAAAGCTCTGAGATGGTGGCTTCTGGGCGACAACTTAAACAAGGGCCTCCCTTTTCTACTCCCAGTCTCTCCTCATGTGATAACCACAGACGCTTCACTGGAAGGATGGGGTGCGTTCCTTCAAGAACTGCAAGTACACGGTCAGTGGTCAGTGGCAGGAAAACAACTCCACATCAATCTGCTAGAGTTACGAGCAGTGCGCTTGGCACTTCGAGCATTCCTACCCCGAATCAGGAACTCCCCAGTGCTTGTGAGGACGGACAACACCATCACAATGCACTACCTGAACAAACAGGGGGGGTACTCGATCCAGGACGTTGTCTCGAGAATCTCAGCAAATTTGGATCTGGCTGCTACAACACAACATTTCTCTGCGGGCAGAGTATGTCCCAGGAGTAGACAACACCCTGGCAGACTCGCTAAGCAGTCAGCACTCCATTTGCCACGAGTGGGAGCTCGACCAGAAGACGCTCGACTCACTGTTCTCCCGTTGGGGCAAGCCTCACCTGGATCTCTTTGCGACGGAAGTGAACGCGAAATGCCAACATTACGCAAGCTGGCTTCCCCAGAAATGGTCCCTGGGGAATGCCTTTTCGATGACATGGTGCAACGTCTTTGCTTACGCTTTTCCACCGTTTCCCCTGATCCCCAGGGTTCTCCGGAAACTGAAAGCAGAAAGTTGTACCATGATCCTGATAGCCCCAGCGTGGCCGCGCCAGCACTGGTATACAGAACTACACCTTCTATCGCTGGAACCTCCAATTCTATTCAGGACATGCCCACATCTCCTCACAATGAACCAGGGACAAGTCCAGCATCCGGATCCAACATCTCTAAAATTATCGGCTTGGCTGCTGAGTTCTGAGAGTTCCAGGATTTAGATATTCCGCAGGAATGCAGGGTCGTCTTAGCCCGGGCCCGGGCTGAAAGTACTAATAAGACATGTTCCCTCAAGTGGAAAAGGTTCTGTTTGTGGTGTAGAGCTCAGAAATTACATCTGTTCACTTCTACTCCAGCACAAATTCTGCCCTACTTGCTCCACCTAGCCAATTCAGGGCTGGCACACGCTTCCATAAAAGTCCACCTGGCGGCCATATCCAGGTTCAGACGATCTTCGTGTGGAGCTTCACTGTAGACCAACAGACTAGTCAAGCAGTTTCTGAAGGGATTATTCAGAACTTTCCCTCCAGTTAGAGCGTCTCCACCTACATGGCAACTAAATGTGGTACTAGCTCAACTAATGAAACACCCGTTTGAGCCAATCCACAGAGCAGATCTAAAATATTTGTCATGGAAAACAGCTCTATTACTGGCGCTCACGTCAGCAAGGAGAGTGAGTGAACTACATGCTTTTTCTGTGCAAGACCCCTTCATCCAGTTCAAGAACGACAGGGTCATTCTACGGACTAACCCTAAGTTTATACCGAAGGTTCCGTCCTCTTTCCATCTCAACAAACCTATTGTCATAAGATCTTTCTTCCCGAATCCATCATCTGCGGCTGAAAGATCTCTACACTCATTGGACCTCAAACGATGTCTCAAATTCTACATACACAGGACGGAGCAATTTAGGAAGTCCAACCAATTGTTTGTTGCATTTAGCAGGCCCAGAAAAGGCCTAGCATTGACAAAAGAGAGCATTTCCAGATGGATTTCAGCGGCCATCGCCTTCTGTCACCAACAGGCGGGCCATCCTCTGCCTTCCAAGGTTCGAGCACACTCCACTAGAGCGGTATCCACCTCCATGGCGCTCTTTGCTGGGGTACCCATTGTCGACATCTGCAGAGCGGCGACATGGAAGACACCACATACGTTCACCAAGCACTACTGCTTGGACTCTGAACTTATGAAGGATGCAGCAGTGGGACAGGTGGTCCTACGTCATCTATTTCATTAGTAGTGAGCCTTCTTCCTATCATCCCACCTTCCAGGTAATTTATCGCACATTTCTTATCAGGTTGTCAGTATCATGTAAACTGTGTAACAGCTTATGATAAGATTATTATGTCTTGACGGATGTATTAGACGAAATGTGCTCATTATTGCTTGCTATTCTGATTCAGGCATGTGAATCTATGAAAGATACCCATAATACTGGATAAGAAATGCGTTACTTACCTGTAACAGCAGTTATCCAGTATTGGTATCTTTCATAGATTCACATGCAACCCACCAGCCTCCCCTGGAAGGGCTCACCTTTACCCTCTCAGTAGGTACTACTTAGCACTGTGCTTACAAAAATCTGAGGGACTAGGGGTCCTTCCATGAAGGTGAGGAGGGTGATAGTAGCTGATTGGCTCCTGGCCAAAGTTTGGTCCTTTTTACATAAGGACCTAGATAGGCTACTAATGTAAGGCCTCTGGCCTAGTACTAAGTATATATCTATGTGACATTACTAGTATTATTTACCAGGGACTCCCACCCCGACGACAGGGAATGATTCAGGCATGTGAATCTATGAAAGATACCAATACTGGATAACTGCTGTTACAGGTAAGTAACGCATTTCTACCTACACATGTACCTACTCACCAACCCATGCAGCCACTTAGACACAAAGTGAAACACTAATACATATATAATTTAAACATTACTCACTAATATATGTATTCACTAAGAAACACTTAATAAGCCAGTTAACTATTCAATTTTTATTAAAAAAAACATCCATTTAGACACTTATTTAAACATTTATTCTTCCATTAACTTTTACATATACATATATAAAACAAATTTATTTTTCAAAAAGACACACATTTACTGGATGGTGTTATCAGTGATGTCATTAGTGATGTCCCTGACCATGTCATGAGTGATGTAATATGTGACATCATCAGCAGTGCATTGCAGGCGCGCAAGTTATAGCGAGTCCAACTAACTATAACGTGGCAATTTCAATGCTTTTATGCGAGTAAAACTTCCTGCTAACTATAACTGGTGTGAAACCTATGGTTTTTTCAGTGAATATATATATATATATATATATATATATATATATATATATATATATATATATATATATATATATATATAATATATAGTGGGTAGTTATAGTTAGAACCTAGTTTCCATAGAAAAAGCATTTTTTGATTTGCTAATAACTTTGGCGTCATTTGATAAATCTTTGCGAAATTCTCCAAAAACAAGTCTATCAAGGTCAGCTTCTATCCTGAAAGTTTGGGGGTGATTCATCAAGCGGGGCTGAGAAAAAAAGGGGGTCCCAAAACACGTTTTCCCCATGTTAATTTCCATAGGAAATTTTGCAACGGGCTACAGCCCGAACTGCTGAACGGAATTACCCCAAATTTGGCAGAAAGGTAGAGCTTGGTTCAGAAAGCAACAATTTGTTAAATGGTGTAAATCCTTTCAGTAGTTTTTTAGAAATTAAAAAAATAGGAGTCAAAAAATCAATTTCCCAAAGGAAACTTTGTGCAAGGCTACAGCTGAAACTACTGAATTGAATTACCCCAAATTTGGCACAAAGGTAGTGCTTGGATCAGAAAGTGACCTGTTTTTTAAATGGTGTAAATCTGTTCAGTAGTTGCTTGGAAATTAGAAAAATAAAAGTTTCAATATCTGGGCAGAGCCTAAGCCCCAGGAACGAGCTTCACTGTGATTGGCTGTCAACACTCCAAACCAGGAAGTGTTGGCAGGCACCTTATGGCTCAGTAGAAGCGAGTCGCCAGAAAACAGAGAAAAAAAGGTGAAAAACAAGAGAAGGGCAGGGTAGAAACACCCTGACCCCTAGGCCTGCTCAGGGGGTCCCGGAAGGACCTCCAGGGCAAAAAAAAGATTTTTTTTCAATTTGGACACATTTGCACAGTGGTGCAGGGAGGGGGCGGGGCCTGACATAGCAAGTGTGCAAATGCAACCCCTGGCACATTGTAAATTGGGGGATTAAGTCATTTCAATTCTGATGGTCCCTGGGGGCGAACTAGCCCACCAGGTACCTCCAGTATGCGCCAGGGAGCTGCATTGCAGAGAAGTGTTGAGAGGCCATGCGCCTTTTTACACCTCTCTACAACACAGCTCTGTGGAGCTTACTGGAGGTAGCTGGTGGGCTAGTTGGACTCCAGGGACCCTCAGGACTCAAAGGGATGTAATCTCCCAATTTACAACGCTCTAGGGGGCATGTTTGCACAGTGGTGCAGGTAGGGGGCATGGCCTGATGTGACAAGTGTGCAAACGCACCCCGTGGCATGTTTTAAGTTGGGGGATTAAGTCCTCTTGAATCCTGAGGGACCACCTCTCTGCAACGCAGCTCTGTGGTGCTTACTGGAGGTACCTGGTGGTCTAGTTGGCCCCAGGGGACCCTCAGGGTTCAAAGAGAATTAATCCCCCAAATTAAAACCCGCCAGGGGGCGCGTTTGCACAGTAGTGAAGGGAGGGGTGGGGCCTGATATGACATGTGTGTACTTATGGAATCACTCTGCCGAAACCCTTATAAATTCACCATGCACTCTCTTTGCAGCACTCTAATCATCCAGTCACTACCCATGCACTCATGCAATGACTCATGCATTAACACAGTCACTGCTACAATACCCTGAGCAGTACCCATGCAGTCCAGCCATCGCCTGTAACTACCCATGCACTCCTCCAGTCACCCAGCGAGCACCATGTACTTATCCAATTACTCTGCCAAAACCCAGGCACTTATAAATTAACCATGCACTATCCTTGCAGTTCTCTAATCATCCAATCAGAACTCATGTACTTATGCAATGAGCGGGGCACTAACACATGCACTGCTACAATCCTCTGAGCACTACCCATGCACTCCAGCCATCGCCCTGTCAGTACCCATGCACTCTTTCAATCACCCAGCTAGCACCATGTACTTATCCAATCACTCCACCAAAATCCAACCACTTATAAATTCACCATGCACTCTCCTTGTAGTACTCTAATCTTCCAGTGAGCACCCATGTACTCATGGAATGACCCAGGCACTAACACATGCACTGCTACAATCCCCTGTACACTACCCATGCAGACCTCTAACCACCTACACAGTAGTGATTCACTCCAATTATACAGGTTGTACCCATGCACTCCAAAAATCCCTCTGTCACTTCCCATGCACTCCTCAAATCAGCCATCCAGCATCATGTACTTATCCAATCACTCTGCCAAAACCCAGCACTCTAATCGTCCAGCCACTACCCATGAACTCATGCAATGACCCAGGCACTAACATATGGCAAATACAGAGGAAGTCATGCTAATCACAGGGGTACCCCAACACATAATGTTCCCTAGTGTATGTAGGTATTTTCACAGAATTCTAAGTGTCTTTTAGCATAGCATGGGCTCCAGTACTGGTTAGTCGGAGTCAGTTACCACCAAAACCCGTCAGTAAAAAGTTGGGGGCACAGGAGGACTTTTTGCTCCTCTGTTGGTTCTTTCTGCTCATCTCTTGCTTCTTCCTGCACTTTTGTTTGTCTTTCTGGACTTCTATTGACTCTTTCAGCATTTGACTTGCTTCTTTATGCGCTTTGTTTCCTCTTTCTTCACATGTTCTACCTTTGTAGGCACAGTTAGAAATTAGCATTTAAAAAACCTTCGAAATTCACTGAAAAAACCATAGGTTTCAGGGACTATATAGTTAGTTGGACATTTCACTTGTACAAAACCATAGAAATTCCGCCGTTATAGTTAGTTGAGCTAACTATAACTCGCGCCCCCGCAATGCACTGCTGATGACGTCACATATCACATCATTCATGACATGGTCAGTGACATCACTGATAACATCTTAAATGTCATCACTGATGACATCATCCACGTAAAAATCTGATGCACCTCCTCAGTCTAATATAACCTTTGATACACTCACTGTAAAATACAGACTACCATTTTCGAACGCGACACACCAATACCAGTTATTACATTTGCACTAACTGATTCCTAGGTCTACACACACATCCACTCATTCACCCATACAATTACTCATACATACAGTCACTCATCAAAACGACACTAGCATATGCACTCATACACCTATACAGACACTCACACAGCATCAATCAGTCATGGAGTTACTCACACACCTAGTCAGGCATGCAAAGAATCAATCACACTTCCACTTAATGACCTATAGAGTATACACAAAACAGATCACTTATTCAAACAGAAACAAACACTTAATTAGTCTCTTATACAATCACTGACACAAGTAAACACTCACCTATACAGCTCCTCTCAAAATCACTGACTCTCACATATAGTCATTTATATACTCCAACTCTCAAATACACTGCCTTTTAGATATGTAGTTACTTGGACATGTACCACTGAGACATCCATTCACTCTGTAACACACCTATATATGCACTGACCCACCCATACGTCTGTTTCCACATGCACTATTGAACTACATACAGCCAGTGAATCAATCACTCAAACATGTATGCACAGAGTCACACACCTCCCACGCACCCACACACACTCAGGCACCCATGCAAATACTCTGGCAACCAATCAATAACCCATATAGACACTCATCAGTGATGTTATCAGTGATGTCATTTGAGACGTCATCAGTGATGTCATCAGTGATGTCACTGACAATGTCATGAATGATGTAATATGTGACATCATCAGCAGTGGATTGCGGGCCGTGCGAGCTATAGTTAGCAGAACTAACTAAAACAGAGGAATTTCAATGGTTTTGTACAAGTGAAATGTCCAGCTAACTATAACAGCCCTGAAACCTATGTTTTTTTCAGTGAATTTCTAAGGTTATTTAAATGCTAATTCCTAACTATAACATGTCTGAAACCTATGGTTTTTTAGTGAATTTGAAGGTTTTTTCAATGATAATTTTTAAATGTAATAATAGTTATATGTATTTATTTATACTGATTTTCTACAGTTTTTTAACTGTTTATTTTTACATATTTTATATTTTAAATTAAACTATATATTTTTCATATAAATGGCAAAAAAAAAATTCAATATTGAAACTGAAATTTTTTTGTTTTGTTTTATATTTTTATTTTAATATATGTATATTCTTTTCTTAATTTTTTTTGCATTTGGAACTACCAATGTTATCCTATGGAAGGAAATTCAATTTGCAGGTAAAGTATGTTCATGTTACTTTTGTAGAAAACAGCAGGTCTGGGAGCACACCGCTGACCTATCAAGCAAGGGTCACCCTTGGCATTCTGGGTAATGCAGTCTCTGGTAGTTTGCCTCGTAGTAGTCTTATCGAGTGTTTCGCCAAGGTTGGCGCAAATGTGCTGATCTCTAGACACCGGTGTTTCAGGTTCATTAACTTTCGTCAGTAGAGATTACAGACTAGTTTTAGGGGTTTGCTGGATAGGTTGCCGAAATCATCTCAGGTCTGGTACCGCTCACTGGCGCGCAGGGCATCAACCACAAGCTCGTCAGCTCCATGACTCACGGGAGTCCATTTGTAGAAAACAGCAGGTCTGGGAGCACACCGCTGACCTATCAAGCAAGGGTCGCCCCTGGCATTCTGGGTAATGCAGTCTCTGGTAGTTTGCCTCGTAGTAGTCTTATCGAGTGTTTCGCCAAGGTTGGCGCAAATGTGCTGATCTCTAGACACCGGTATTTCAGGTTCATTAACCTTCGTCAGTAGAGATTACAGACTAGTTTTAGGGGTTTGCTGGATAGGTTGCCGAAATCATCTCAGGTCTGGTACCGCTCACTGGCGCGCAGGGCATCAACCACGAGCTCGTCAGCTCCATGACTCACAGGAGTCCATTTGAAGAAAACTGCAGGTCTGGGAGCACACCGCTGACCTATCAAGCAAGGGTCGCCCCTGGCATTCTGGGTAATGCAGTCTCTGGTAGTTTGCCTCGTAGTAGTCTTATCGAGTGTTTCGCCAAGGTTGGCGCAAATGTGCTGATCTCTAGACACCGGTGTTTCAGGTTCATTACCCTTCGTCAGTAGAGATTACAAACTAGTTTTAGGGGTTTGCTGGATAGGTTGCCGAAATCATCTCAGGTCTGGTACCGCTCACTGGCGCGCAGGGCATCAACCACGAGCTCGTCAGTGACTCACGGGAGTCCATTTGAAGAAAACAGCAGGTCTGGGAGCACACCGCTGACCTATCAAGCAAGGGTCGCCCCTGGCATTCTGGGTAATGCAGTCTCTGGTAGTTTGCCTCGTAGTAGTCTTATCGAGTGTTTCGCCAAGGTTGGCGCAAATGTGCTGATCTCTAGACACCGGTGTTTCAGGTTCATTAACCTTCGTCAGTAGAGATTACAGACTACTTTTAGGGGTTTGCTGGATAGGTTGCCGAAATCATCTCAGGTCTGGTCTAGCTCACTGGTGCGCAGGGCATCAACCACGAGCTCGTCAGCTCCATGACTCACGGGAGTCCATTTGAAGAAAATAGCAGGTCTGGGAGCACACCGCTGACCTATCAAGCAAGGGTCGCCCCTGGCATTCTGTGTAATGCAGTCTCTGGTAGTTTGCCTCTTAGTAGTCTTATCGAGTGTTTCCCCAAGGTTGGCGCAAATGTACTGATCTCTAGACACCGGTGTTTCAGGTTCATTAACCTTCGTCAGTAGAGATTACAGACTACTTTTAGGGGTTTGCTGGATAGGTTGCCGAAATCATCTCAGGTCTGGTACCGCTCACTGGCGCGCAGGGCATCAACCACGAGCTCGTCAGCTCCATGACTCATGTTACTTTTGTAATCAAGTGATGGACTCCTAGGTTCAGCACTGGGACCTCTATCTAAAACAGGCAAGTAATTACGTTTTTATCGTTGGCACGATTTTTAGAGAATATTTGTAAGTTTAAAAAATCAACACTTAGAAACTTTTTCAGCAAAAAGCAGACAATGATATCCTATGGAAGGAAATTCAAGTTACTGGTAAGTATGGTTAGAATTACTTTTCTGGATCAGTACTAGGCTAAAAGATGCAGCACTGAGGTCTCTCCTGAAAACATGTGAGTAAATCGGAATTCGTAGTTCAGCTGATTTTAGGTTTAAATCTTTTTTTATTGGAAAACAATGCAGTAAAATACACAGTTTACAGGAATAACGCAGGTCAGTGCCCGTTAGGCTCGGTAGAGAGTTCAATAGAGGCCCGAGGGCCCTGGCGGTATTGGATGAGTCCGACCTGTCTGGAAGAAGGCAGTTGTGTTCAACATCAAATTCAATAACTCCCAACAGAAAACTCCCCCCACCCTCTGTCCCATTTCCCTCTCCACTTCGGGCCCTCCCTCCTCCCTCCCCTTGTCCAGTGCTCAGGATTCTTCTTGGAAGGTCAAGTGTCTGATCCGGCGTGGTCGCATCTTTAATGTGTATCTCACTGATATGAGGTCGTTGGCGTGGTAAGGCGCAGAAGTCTAAGATAGCGTAGGCATGTGATTTCGGTGAAATCAGTGAGTAGTAGAGACCGGAGTGATTGCCAGAGCTCTTTGAATTGTTCTCTATCTCCGGCTAGAGTGAGGGTTATCTTCTCCATACCTAACACATGCCACAGCCGTTGGAGCCAGCCTGTGGTGGACGGGACCGTGGCTGTGCGCCAGTGTGTGAGAATGTTTTGCAGAGCTGACCCCAAAGCAATGGCGATCTGACGCCCTCTGCGGGATCGAAGGGGATACATCAACGCATTAGGGAGTCCTAACAGGATGTATGCAGGGAGGCGTGGTATGGTGGTTTGAAAATGGGTGTCCACTTCATCGAGTATATGTGTCCAGTAGGATTGGAGGTGAGGGCATTCCCATAACAAGTGCACAAGGGTACCCACTTGGTCGCAGCCCCTCCAGCGGCGTTTGTCTTTGGAGTGGTCCATCTCGTGTAACCTTTCTGGGGTGTAGCACCAATATGTGGAAATTTTCGTAAGGGTTTCAGTGAGTCCTAAGTGATACGCAGAGTGGCGCGCCCTGTAGGAGATCCCCTTCCATTCTTTGTGGCTGAGAGCCCTGCCCAGTTCCTTCTCCCAACGTTCCCGACCTGGGTTATGGACATGTCTGGGGAGTGTTTGGATCATCTTGTAGATGTCAGAGATACGTTTGGTGTCAGAGGTGCGTGTAACTAGCCACTTTTCATATGGTGTGAGGCGTCTGTCTGCAGTCTCCCTTACCTCCGGATGAAGCGCCCAGTGCCGCATCTGAAGGTATCGCAGGCGTTCCGTCTCGATAAAGCCATATTCCTGCTTGAAGAGTGTAAAGGAGAGTACGCCATCTGGGCCGTATATGTGGTATAAGAACCGGCAGCCTGCCGGGCGCCAGTGCGCAAAGGCTCCCTTTTCCATACCCTGGGTAAAGTCTGGGTTGTCCACGAGTGGCGTCAGCGGGGAGGGAAAGGTAGTCAGCTCATGAGAGCTGTTGGTTGCGTCCAAGACTTCCAGCGAGGCTCGGGTTACATGGGAGGCGTAGAAGTTTGCAGGTCTATGCGGTTTCGGTAGGAAGGGGACCTCCTGTAGTGGGCGCCCCGCCACAGCCTGGTCCTGGAAAAGCCAGTGTTTCCCAGATTCCCACCGGCTCCACTCGACCAGGTAGCGGAGTTGTGCTGCCTGGCAGTATTTATGCAGGTCTGGTATGCCCAACCCCCCGAATTCTGGTGCCATCATGGCGATTGCCTTCTTCATTTGTGGCTTCCGGCCCTGCCAAATAAACTGAGCTAGTTCTGCTTGTGTCTGTCTGATCCAGCCTGCAGGTGGTAGTAGAGGCAAGGCTCGGAAAAGATAGAGGGCCTGCGGCAAGATGGTCATTTTGACTGCGGCAATTCTCCCCAGCCAGGAGAGGGGGAGATGCCTTCAGCGGCTCAGTTCTCGTCGAATCTGTGTGCGAAGGGTAGCGTAGTTCGTCGTCGTCATTCCTCCAAGCGTTGGGGCCAGCTGAATCCCCAAATCGAAAACAGTATCAGTCGCCCACCGAACGATTATGAGGCTCCTCAGGGCGGTCTTGGTGGAGGCAGAGAGTGACACGTCCAGTGCTGTGGATTTGTCCACGTTAATTTTGAACCCCGCCACTGTCGCGAAGGACTCAGGCTCCGTGATGCAAGCCGGTAGGGCTGTGTGTGGCTGTTCTAGGGAGATTAGGATGTCGTCCGTGTAGGGACTGATGGCATGCACGTCTCCGCCGAACTTTATGCCGGTAACCTCCCTGTTTTGTCGTACCCTTTGCGCGAGTGGCTCCATGTATAGGGCGAAGAGCAGGGGCGACAACGGGCACCCCTGCCTCGTCCCTCTCTCAATTCCGAAGCCGGATGAACTGCATCCGTTAACCTGCACCACCGCGGTAGGGGATTTGTAACAGTTAAAGGTCAGGGTACGGAACTTTTCCCCAATCCCAACCTTGGCCAGGACTAGTTCCAAATAGGGCCAGGGTACCCGGTCGAATGCTTTCTCAGCATCGACTGCTAACATCATACGTTCCCCTGGTATGCGAGATGCTTTTTCAATCAAATGAACCACTCGCTTGGTGTTGTCTACCGTTTGTCTTTCGGGGACAAAGCCAGCCTGATCCGGGTCAATGAGGCCAGGGAGATAAGATGCAAGTTGTGCCGCCAGAATGCCAGTATAAAGCTTAAGGTCGACGTTATGAAGCGAGATCGGCCTGTAGGATCCGCATTTGTTTCTATCTTTCCCCGGTTTCGGGATGACTGAGAGGGATGCTTGGAGGAGGTCTGGTGGAATGGCCCCCGGCTCAGTGAAGGAGTTAAAAAGGCGGGTGAGGATGGGAGCCAACTTGGCGCAAAAGGTTTTATAGAAAATAGCGGAAAAAACGTCCAGGCCGGGTGCCTTCCCTGTCTTCAATCGGGTGATAGCGGTAACCACCTCTTCAATTCGAATCTCCCTCTCCAGAAAATCTGTCTGTACTGGAGCCAGGGAGGGGAGCTCAACCGTGTCTAGGTAATGTGTGGCTGCCGTCACATTCGGGGTTCGCCAGAGTACAGGGCGGCATAGAAGTCACGAAAGGTCTCTGCTATTTGCGCGTCTCCTGTCACTGTGGATCCGTCTGGCCTAGAAATCTCTTTGATATTCCGATGTTGTTGCACTGCCCGGAGCTGATTGGCGAGCAAACAACCGCATCTGTCCCCCCCAGTGTAATAGGTGTGTTTGAGGCGCAGAGCTGCATATTCAGCGCGGTCCAAGTCTAGAGCTGTTAGCAGCTGCCGGGCCACTTTGAGCTGTTTCCATATTCACGGGGCCCCTGTCCGCTGGTGCATTTGTTCTAGTTTGTGCACTCTTTGTGTGAGTTTGTCCCGTTTAGTTTGCCTAGCCTTATTCTCCGCAGAGGAGAGGGCGATAAACTGTCCCCTAAGTGCTGCTTTCATGGCGGCCCATTGAGTCGCAAGGGTGGTGTCTGAGTTGGCATTGTGGGTCAGATAATCTTGGATAGCGGTCTGTATGTGTTTGACTACCTCCTTCCTATGTAAGAGTGTCCCTAAGTCTCCATATCCTGGGTGGTCGTGTTATAGGGGGCAGGGTTAGTGTAGCGGTAACTGGAGCGTGGTCTGATAGTGAGATGACCCCAATGTCGGTGGATGACGTGAGGGCGCATATTGGGCTTGTGGTTAGGAGATAGTCCAGCCGTGCATATGTTTTGTGTGCGTTAGAGTAGTAGGAGTAAACTTTCTCCCGCGGGTGGTTAAGGCGCCATAGATCATGTAGATCGTACTCTGTCATCCTTTCTAAGCAAGAAGGGGGGAACGTCCCTGCCTGGTGGGAGCACTGTCCTGATCTGTCCAAAGCTGCGTCGAAAACCATATTCATGTCTCCCCCCCCAGTATGATATGCATGTCTTGCGTGGCAGTGATATCCGTGAGAGCTGAGTGGAAAAATCGGTCCTGTCCTTCGTTGGGGCAGTACAGGGAGCCTATTGTGAAGGTGAGGCCGCCTAGGGCGATTCGGTATGCCAGTAGCCTGCCCCGCAGTTCTGCACTCTTATGGAGGATTTCCCCCTTGAAGTGGCGCGCCACCAGGATCGCGACCCCTGCTGTTTTAGTATGGCTAGAGGAATAGTATTGACTAGGGAATATCCGTGAGTGGAGTCTGTGGCAGTCTCGGGCCAGTAAATGTGTCTCCTGGAGTAAGCAGATGTCCACCAGCGTGCTTTCGAGGTAGGACAGTACAGTCCTTCTCTTGACTGAGTTGTTAAGACCCCGCACATTAAGGGTCAGTATCTTTAGGGTGTTAGGTGTCATGATATGTGGATCAGTAAAGTTCGGCTGTTGTGTCGATCAGGTGTCCTCTGGAACGCTGGGGGTTGGAGAGCCCCTAAATGGCACCCACTGACGAGGATGGGAATGATGATGTGGGTAAGAAAGCATAAAGAAAAAGGGAGCACTGGACAGTAGAACCCCCCCTTTCAGCACCCCCCTCCCGTTCCTCCCTTCAACCTCCCAACTGCAACTCCCCCCTCCCCAACCGTCCCCCCCCGACCCCTGCCCCAACTATTCCTAGAACTGCCGGATTCCTCCCCCACTCCCCATCACCCGATTCCCAACTTCCCAACTTTGTGAGTAGTTCAGGGTCCCAGTCCTGCCCGTCCATTGCAGGGCTGTGGTAAAGTTACTTCGTGGAGCGTGTCCAAGTGACGGCCGTCGTGGCCCCCCATCCGCCCCCCCGGTACCTGCATAGAAGAAGCGAGGAGTCGACCCCACCTCGAAGGAGATTATTCTGATGTCGACGTCTTTTTGGCCACTTCCTGAATGGCGATGGCCTGTTCTTGCGAGATGACGTGGGCCTCCGGTTTGGAGTGTAGCTTGGGCGATCGTCTGCGTCTCACCCTCTGCCATCCCTCCGAAGTCTGTCCCTGGGACTGTGTCATGGGTGTCTGTTCTTCCGGTTGTTCCAGGCCCAGCAGTGTGCACGTGTCCTGCAGGGATTGTAGTTGTTGTAGGGTCCCCCTCCATTTAAAGATCAACCTGAACAGGTGGCCCCAGGAGTATGGGATCTCCTCCTTGCGAAGAAAGTCTGTGACCACTTTGAACGACTTCCGCTTCTGCAGGGTTATGGCCAATAGATCTTGATAAAGTGCAATGGGACAGTTGCAGAATTGGAGTGGTTGCTTCTGTCTTGCTTCCCTGAGAATCCGTTCTTTAAGGGGGAAGTCCGGTAGGAAAGGCAGGATGTCGGGTGGAGGGGCGGGTGCCCGTCTATGGGGTCCCACTCTGTGCGCTCTGTCAATCCTGATGTGAAAGTCTGAGGGTTCCCCTAGGACGTCGCGAAAGAGGGCTTGTAAGTAAGCTGTAATGTCCATTCCCTCTTCTTTCAAAGGGACTCCCCGGACCCGTATGTTGTTGCGGCGGGACCGTTTTCCAAATCTTCTGCGTGTGCTTGCCGGTCCAGTTGCTGATCTCCCAGGCGGATGACCTCCTGTTGTAGTAGGTCTATTTCTTCGCTCCTGGCCTCATCTTTCCCCTCGATGGCCATCACCCGTTCCCCAAGGTCGTCTACATAGCGCCTGATCTCTTTGACTTCTCCCACCACTTCTTGCTGTAGCGTCTTAAAATCGTCTCTGAGCGGGTTGAATAGTGACTCCAGAAAGGCCTTGGTAATTGGCGCGTCCGTCCCGACGGGGCTAGGGTGTGGTTTCACAGGATCCGGCGTGAGCGGTCCTTTGTCCGTCTTTGTTTGGCCCTTTGCCAGCATCTCAGGTAGCGTCCGTTCTCCTTTCTTCCTAAGACCCGCCATGGTGCCCTTTCGCTGGTTCTTCTCAGTCCCCACTCGGCCTCGCTCCAGCCCCGGACAGGGCGTCCAGACCGGGAGTGGGTCACCCAGCAGTGGTGATTGACCGAGCCCGGTAAGGACAAACGTGGGAGGTTTGCCGGTGCTCTCTCAGCCCCCGCTGTGTGTAGTTCAGCTCGTGGCCCAAGCCTGCTATGGAACCTGCCTGTTGGGTCTCGGAGCTTCCGCAGAGCGTCCGTGATGCGTTGCTATTCCTTCTTTCTCCGTCTCGCTGCAAACTGCGTGGGCTGGAAAGGCGAGTGGGCCCACTCGGTCGTGCACCGTTGGCTCAATTATGCCACCCGGGAGGTCCTCCCCAAGCTTCTCAATGTTGCACCTTTTCCCTGCTAGAGCCCCCAGGGGAACGCTGCTCGGCTGTGTCTGCTGGTCACTACCTGATCTGACTGGAGCTTTCTGACCACTCTCGGGGTCTGGCACAGGCCAAGAGCCGGGATCTCAGGTTCTCTTCCCCCGGCCCTTCCTCAGTCAGGGTCTCATCGCTCAAGCTTCCTGCGTATTTCTCCGGTCTGTCAGTGCTAAGGCCTACCACACGCCTCGTCATTTTTCCGGGCTTTTGTCGGGGCCATAGAACAGGCGGGCTCCCGCTCTCTCTCCGCCGGGGGCTCGGTGATGCCCCTCGAGTTAGGCGCTTCCGCCAGCTACACTCCGCGCACCTCACCTCTCTTTGGGCTTTGGGGGATCTGCCGTTCCGTCTGCTGCCTGGGTACTGCCCCCACCGTCACTCGGTCTCTGGTGCGACTCGGGGTTAGCGCCGTAGTCTCCGCGTAGGCCCGAAGCCAGGGCCTCGATTTCGGCCCCTCTGGTCGATCCCTCCGAAGTTGCTGGGGCGGCAGCAGCCAGCTTCCGCTGCCGTTCTCCTTCGGCTCCGGGGTTGCTCATCTGAGCGGGGGGCACGGGTGGTCCGCTACAGGGGGCCCAATCAGCAGCCAACGGTCACCAGCTCAGCTGCCATTTCTATTCCGGCTGCTCGGGCTGGTCACCTTCGGTTCGGGAGGTTCCCGGGAGTCTCGCCGGTCGATTCTGGGGTTCACCGTACTAGTCTCATCCCCTCTGTCGAGGCGGCTGGGTTTTGAGGTGCTAGGGGGGTCACGTGAATATAATAGGGGGCGCCAAGGGGGTTTGGACGGGGAGCCTCCGGCACAGACATCTGCTTAGGCCGCCATCTTGGCCACGCCCCCGTTCGGCTGATTTTAGAGGAATATTTGTAAGTTCCAAAACTCCACACTTAGAAGAATTTCCAAGTGAAACCAGTCAATGTTAGCCTATGGAAGTAAATTCAAGTTACTGGTAAGTGCGGTTAGAATTACTTTTCAGGATCAGTACTGGGCTCAAAGATGCAGCACTGAGGTCTCTCCTGATAAAAAGTGAGTACATTTTAATTCATAGTTCGGCTGATTTTAGAGGAATATTTGTAAATTACAAAACTCCACACTTAGAAGAATTTCCAAGTGAAACCAGTCAATGTTAGCCTATGGAAGGAAATTCAAGTTACTGGTAAGTACTGTTAGAATTACTTTTCAGGATCATTACTGGGCTCAAAGATGCAGCACCGAGGTCTCCCCTGATAACGGGTGACTAAAATGGAATTCGTAGGTTAGCTGATTTTAGAGGAATATTTTAAAGTTCCAAAACTCCACACTTAGAAGAATTTCCAAGTGAAACCAGTCAATGTTAGCCTATGGAAGAAAATTCAAGTTACAGGTAAGTACGGTTAGAATTACTTTTCAGGATCAGTACTGGGCTCAAAGATGCAGCACTGAGGTCTCTCCTGATAACAGGTGAGAAAATCGGATTTCGTAGTTACGCTGATTTTACTTCGGTCCAGTATATATGGAGCCACTTTCCTACACCATCCCCTCCCTTCACCAATGTGCAAACACGCCCTGTGGTGCGTTTTAAGTTGGGGAAATAATTCCCCTTCAATCCTGAGGTCCCACAGAGTCCAATTAGCCCACTAGGTACATCCAGTAGGCGCCACAGAGCTGCGTAGCAGAGAGATGTAAAAAGGGGCACAGCCTGCACCACCTCTCTGCAACGGAGCGCAGTGGCGCTTCCTGGAAGAACCTGGTAGGCTACTTGGCCCCATGGTCTCTCATGATTGAAGAGGAATTTTTTCCCCAACGTAAAACTTGCCACAGGGTGTGTTTGCACACATCACCTCAGGCCCTGCCCCCTCCCTTCACAACTGTGTAAATGCGCCCTGTGGCCGTTCTAAGTTGCGTGATTAAGTCCCTTTCAATCCTAAGGGTCCCTAGGGTCAAACTAGCCCACTAGGTACCTCCAATAATTGCCCCAGATCTGCGTTGCAGAGGGGTATAAAAAGCTGCGTGGCCTCTGAACACCTGTCTGCAATGCAGCTCCCTCGCGCATACCGGAGATACCTGTTGGGCTATTTGGCCCTCAGGGACCCTGAGTATTGAAAGAGAATTAATTCCCCAACTTAAAACGCACCACGGGGCATGTTTGCACAGTGGTGAAGGAAGGGGGTGTGGCCTGAGATGACATGTCTGCATACACACCCTGTGGCGCATTTTAAGTTGGAGAAATAATTCTTTCTCAATCCTGTGGGTCCCTGGGGGCCAAATAGCACGCCAGGTACCTCCAGTATGTGCCAGGGGCTGCGTTGCAGAGAAGTGTTCATAGGCCACGCCCCTATTTACAATACTCTGCAACGCAGCTCCATGGCACTTCTGGAGGTCCCTGGTGGGCTAGTTGGCCCCCGGGGACCCTCAGGATTGACAAAGAATTAATTCCCCAACTTAAACTGCGCCACAGGGTGTGTTTGCACACATGTGGACTCAGGCCATGCCCCCTCCCTTCACCACTGTGCAAACGCGCCCCATGGCGCATTTTAAGTTGGGGGATTAACTCCCCTTGAATACTGATGGTCCCTGGGGTTCAATTAGCCCACCAGCTACCTCCACTAAGCGCCTCAGAGCTGCGTTGCAGAGAGGTGTAAAAAGGGGCATGGCCTCAGAACACCTCTCTGCAACGCAGCCCCCTGGCATATCCTGGAGGTGCCTGGTGGGCTAGTTGGCCCCCAGGGACCCCCAGCATTCAAGAGGAATCTGTTCCCCCTCTGTAAACGTGCCAGGGAGCGTGTTTGCAGAGTGATGAAAGGAGGGAGCATGGACTCCGGCGCGATGCCGGTCTTGTTTTTTATTTTATTTTTTTAAGAAGGGGGGCTGTGTAGCCCCCCTTCTTTTTCAATTTTTGTGGCCCTGAAAACCCAATCTCCTAGGGCCTGCCCCCTAATTTTTTTTTTATTTAAAAAAAATGTGGAAGGGGGCCCCCCCATCCCAAGGCCTTAATCGGCCCCAGGGACCCCATCACCCCACGGTCCCAGCTGGCTCCCCGCGTACTGCGGGACCCGGCATTGCTTTTCCACATGGGGAGCAACTAACATGCTGCTGCCCATGTGGAAAAGCAATCTGCTTTGCTTCATTGAAGCGAGAGCAAAGCAGTTTGTAATGACAGGGTGGGCAACCCGGGACACTGCAGGAGCCGGCTCTGGGAGGTGGCGGTGCCCAGGGCTATCAATGGCTCCAGGAGGGGGGGCGCGGGTCCCCCTCCCATATTTCCCGGGGGTGGTGGTGAATCCTAGTGGCCTGGGGGGGGGTGGCGGACCCCGGGGCATATAGGGCTTGAGCCCCCCTCACAGGGTATTTATTTATTAAAAAAAGCCCCAAGGGGGTGGCGGTCCCTGAGGCTACGGGGGGGCTGTGTGCCCCCTGCAATGTCAATAAAGTCGAGCCCCGGGGGGTGGAGGTTCCCGGGGCTCGATCGGGCCTTAGAGGCCCCCCAACATTAAACATTTAAGCCCCAGGGAGGTGGCGGTCCCCGGGGCATGTGGGGATGACTTGAGCCCCCCACACAGGGTAATTATTTATTTTAAAAAAGGCCCAGGAGTGGCGGTCCCCGGGACTGCGGGGGGCTGTGTGCCCCCAACTATTAATCATACTTTGCCCTGTCGAGTGGCAGTCCCTGGGGCAGTGTTGGGGGATTGGGCCCTTTGTTTTTTTTTTTTATCTGCAGGATCCATGCACCCCGATGGGTTGTGGTCCCCAGGGCTGGGGTGTCCGTCACAGACCCCCTAATTTGAATCTTTAGTGCCCCAGAGAGGTTATGGTCCCCGGGGCATGTGGGGGGGGGCTTGAGCCACCCAAAAAAATCCCCAGGGGTGGCGGTCCCCGGGACTGCAGGGGGGTTGTGTGCCTTAGAGGCCCCCCAACATTAAGCTTTTAAGCCCCGAGGGGTGGCGGTGCCCCCGCAAACATTCATACTTTGCCCTGCGGGGTAGTGGTCCCCGGGGCAGTGCGGGGGGACTGGGCCCCCACACTTTATTTTCCAAATGCCCCTGGGACTTTGCCCCCGGGGGCTAATTAGCATCAAAGCGTGGAAGACCGCGCTTCGTTACCCAGTGCGGATTTTTAAAAAAATAAAATACATTTTGGGGCCTTGGGGGTCCTTGTGGGACCCCCTGAGCAGACTTAGGGGGCCAGGGTGTTTCTACCCTGCCCCCTTTTTGTGTTTTTTTAAATTTTTTCTTAAGTTTCTTGTGCCTCGGTTCTCCTGAGGCACAAGATGGCTGCCAACACTTCCTGATTTGGAGTGTTGACAGCTAATTAGCATGCAGCTCTTGCTCGGCAGGGTGCAACGATCCTGCGCGGCCATAGATATATATGTGATTTTAATTATGATTTCCTCAGGAACTACTGAACAGATTTACAGCATTTAAGCAAAAGGCACGACTCTGAACCAAGGTCTACCTCTTTGCCAAATTTGGTGTAAATCCGTTTAGCAGTTCGGGCTGTAGCTGCGACTAAAGGTACAAGACAGATTGGCTCAATCCCCATAGTGGATTTTATATCGGAAAGAAGGCCTAAAGTTAATGAGAACACCAGCCTCAATTCCAGCGGTCTTACCTAAATTGGAGAAAAAGTATAAGGCACCAGGCAACTCACCTGTCTGCCTTATAGGACAACCTAAGCTAGATTCAATAATTTCACAAGCTGCTCAACGTTGTGCCAGAAATCCTTCTTCTCCCCTGTCTGCTCCTTCTGATAGAGATTGAATGCGTCTTGACTCCATTGGTAAAAAAAATTCCACCATGGCAGCAACTACCGTTAGAGCGGCCAACTCTCTCGCCATTCTGAGCAGGTCGACCACCAAATGTGGTCGGGCATTTCGCCTTTTATTGAAATGTTGCCTGAGGACTCGAAGGCTGAGGCGAGAAAAATTCTTCAGGAGGTAGAAAGGATCTCTACTGAGATTTTTGACTGCGCTATGAGAGTTTCATCAACAGGTTTCTGTCAATTTCCTGGGGCGGCAGTCCTGAGACGACAGGGCTGGTTAAGAGCTACTTCTTTCCGACAAGAAATTCAGACAAAAATCATTGATATGCCTTACGATGGCGAATGCATATTTGGTCACCATATTGACGAAGCGCTACAAGCTATTAAAAAGGATACAGATACTGCAAAGGCTCTAAGCACACTGCAGTTCAAGAATTAGCCTTTTTGTGGAGCCAGAGGATGTGGCTTGTCCTCCTTCGGGGAGGTTATAATCAATACAAACAGTACCAACCGTATCAAGGTCAATCTCGATATTCATCATCACAACATCAGCAGTCGTACAAGCAACCTCCTGCCGATTCCTACAAGCACTATAGAGGCAATAGAGGCAACACTGCCTTTAGAAGCAAAGAGTGACAAACGCCCAGTGTCAGCCACAGTTCCCACCTATCCTACTAAGGTTGGTGGAAGAATTTCCTTTTTCCTCCCCGAATAGTCTACAACATCAACAGACAGATGGGTTTTTGATATAGTTTCTAACGGTCACAATTTGTCATTTTAAAAGATCCCTCTAAACTACCCACCCCAAGGTCCTCCTCCCTCTCATCTAAAGGAACTGTTATTTCAGATAAAGATAATGTTGCACAAAGGAGCTATTGAAGTGGTACCAGGTGTACAGAGGGGAACAGGATTTTATTCAAGAATTTTCCTCATAAGAAAGTAATCGGCAGAATAGCGTCCCATCTTTGACCTTCGTTGCCTCAACAAATTCCTGAAAATGCAAACCTTTTCTACATTAATTTTCAGGAGGTGCTTCAATTAGTAAATCAAGAAGATTGTATCACTATCACAGACCTTCAGGATGATTACTTTCATATCCCTTTCTCCCAAAGGACAGGAAATCCTTACCCTACAGAGTGGCTGGCATGGATTATCTATTCCTAGTTCTACCATTTGGCCTTGGTTCTGCGCTCCGAGTGTTCACCAAGATCCTGGCACCTGTAGTGGCCCACCTGCGACAGGCAAGGATTCAAATCGTGCCTTATCTGGACGATTGTCTCATAAAAGCGAAACCTTGGTAGCGGCAATTAATCATACTCAGAGATGCCTCTCCCTCTCTTCCAGTCCTTGGGTCTCTCCATCAACCTTCCAAAGTCTCAGCTAATTCACTCTTGAGTCAGAAGTTTTTAGAAGCAACCTTGGACACTCACCAGGTGAAGGACGCAGGCAAATATTTGCAAACTGGCAGCTCTACTCCTCGTAAGAAAGCCCACTTCAGTTCGAAAGTACAAATCGCTAATTCACAACTGCCGCTTACAGATGAGGCCCTTGCAAGAAGGGCTAGACAGTCAGTGGCTGCAAATCTCAGGGTCATTTAGGATATTATAAAGATAACACCTCAAATGAAGGAGGCACTTGAATGGTCCGCGACCGACCGAGACCAGAGGCCACTCACCCTGCGTCTCCTATCCAATACTCCCACTCGCAACTCACCGCTCATCAAGGCAAGTGGTCTCTACCTGCCACCACCATAGCTCGTATCTCTAACCTTGGACTATTAACTTCACATAATCCAGTCCATACCAACACCTTGTCCATGCCTCCAACTAACAGCTCCCCAAACCTGCTTCCTGCCGCCCCTCCCCCCCACAGCAATAACTGCCATGTACCTTAATACAAGATCGGCAGTCAAACATCAGCTCGATCTTTTTACTCTTCTCGAATCTCATAAACCCGACTTATTATTTCTCGCCAAGACTTGGTTCTCGGACAGCTCTCTTCCCTCCCTGCTGGCAATACTCCCCCCGGACTATTATGCCATTCGAGCCGACCGCTCCTCCGGCAGGCCTAGTGGAGGGGTCACCCTGATTGCCCGTAAGGAACTCACTTTCCACCCTCTAGTCTCCCCCTCCATAGGAACTTCAGATTGTTTAGTGGTTCGCTCTCTTTCCCTTACTCCCCCTCTTACTTGTGTCCTTGTTTACCGACCCCCGTCCTCCCCTCAAACATTTCTCCCCAGTTTTCAAGACCTGATGGCGACTCTGGTTGTTAACCATTCCTCCATCATAGTCTTGAGAGACTTTAACTTCTGGCCCTCCGACCCCGCGGAATGCGCAACTTCCAAAGAGTTCTCAGACTCCCTTCAGTCGCTCAACTTTACATCAGTCGTCAATGCTCCCACGCACAGGCTGGGACACATCCTGGACCAAATCTGGCAACGTGATTGCCCGGTCACCTCTCTCTCTATCTCCCCGTGTCTATTGGCAGATCATTCACTGATCACCTTCTCCCTATCCCCCTTCTCATCACCTAAACCCACTCCTGCGAGAAATGTCTGGGCACGATCATGGAACCGCGTTGATATCAAATCTTTATCTACCTTTCTTTCCTCTTCCAGCCCCGATCTTACCGCGCTGCCTTCCTCTGGTCAGGTAGAAGCTATCAACTACTGGCTGCGGGCCGGGTGCGACACCATCGCTCCTCTAAAACGCATCGAAACCAAACGCCCTAAGAATGCAAACCGCTGGTTCTCGGACGATCTAAAGATCCAAAAACTCACTCTCCGCCAAGCTGAACGACAATGGAGACGGAACTATTGCTCTGTTGCTAAAACCCGGTATACCGAACTTCTTTCACAATATAAGAAAGCCATACTAGACACTAAGAAAACCTATTTCTCATCCAAAATCCAACTCGCGGAGAACCGGCCAAGAGAAATTTTCTCCATCGTTCAAGACATTGCCTTTTCCGACAGAGCCTCACTCAAACCATCCCCCTCACAACCACTATGTGACTCCCTCAATCATTTCTTCCTTGACAAAATCAGCAAAATCAAAACTAAAATTCCTCCTCCATCCCTGGCCTTCACTGACCCCCGCCGTCCTCCGGCCATGGCACACCTGGACTCAATTCCCCCCCTCTCGACCCATTCATTTCTCTCCATCCTTCCGTTGGTCAAATCTGGCTCCCCGATGGACCCCTGCCCTGCCTACATCTTAAAGCAGATCTACACCCACTGCCCTTCACCACCTTTAGCGCTTCTTAACAGCTCGCTGGCTCAGGGCATCGTTACCCCTGCACTCAAATCGGCAGTGATCTTTCCGATCCTAAAAAAACCTGGAGCGGATCCTTCGGATTCAGTCAACTACCGCCCCATTTCCCTTTTGCCTTTCCTGGCAAAGGTATTGGAACGACACGTGGTAAAAACCTTGAGTGAGTTCGTGGAGAGACATGGTGTTTTGGCCCCTAGACAGGCCGGTGTCCGCCCAGCCCACTCAACTGAGTCCGTGATAACATCGGTTCTGGATAACCTACGACAAGGAATGGATACCAATCAACATCAGGCCCTGATCCTCTTAAATCTTTCCGCCGCATTCGACACGGTGGACCATACCATCTTACTTTCACGCGTCGAGGCGGCGGGAATCGGAGGAACAGCCCTGCTATGGTTATCCTCCTTTTTGAGCGGCCTGACTCAGGCGGTTCGCTTGGGAGAGTTCTCTGCTGAATTTCAACCCATCCAGTGCGGGGTCCCCCAGGGTTCCTCTTTGTCCCCCCTTTTATTTAACCTTTACATCGCCCCCCTCATCTTTGCTTTACAGCAACTGGAGGTTTCTGTGCACAACTACGCAGATGATCTCCAGCTCATTTTTTCCCTTTCCTCTTCCCCCGAGTCTATGTCTAATGTTCAGTCCATCATGACTTTCATCCAGGACTGGATGAATTTCAACCACCTGAAACTCAATCCCGATAAAACGGAGTTGGTGTTGACAGGTGGTTGCTCCAGTCCCTGGTCCTCTTCCTTTTGGCCCCCTTCTTTAGGTTCCCCACCCACTCCTGTCTCTTCCGTCAAAACCCTTGGGTTCAAAATCAATAACCAACTCTCCCTACACTCTCAAGTCTCTGCTGTTTTATCCTCAGCCTTCCTCTCCCTCAGGACAATTCGCAGAGTCTCACGATTCTTCGCCCCAGACGCGCTCAAATTAATACTCCTGGCCATGGTAACATCCCGCCTAGACTATGGCAATGCTCTCTACCATGGCATGCCCGACTATCTTATGAGGCGTCTTCAACTGGTTCAAAACCAGGCCGCTCGGCTGGTTTTTAACCTATCTAAATCACATCATGTAACTCCCCTTCTCTTCTCCTTGCACTGGCTCCCTGTCTGGCAGCGCGCCTTATTCAAGCTCGGCTGCACCATCTTTAAAGCCCGGACAGGTTCTGCCCCCTCCTTCATCAACTCGGCCATCCAAAACTACACTCCCTCACGAGATCTCCGATCCTCTTCTCACCACCTTCTCGTGGTTCCCCGTTTCAAACGGAAGAAGGGGGGTGGTTCCAAGTTTGCAACCGCTGGTCCAGCTTTTTGGAATTCTCTCCCATTTTCTCTCAGAACCTGCACCCAGTACCCCCTCTTTCGCAGAAACCTCAAGACTTTCCTCTTCGCCCAAGCCTTCCCATCTTGAATGGTCACCTTCCCTACCTCTCCTACTCCCCGTGTAGCAGTTGCCAGTTAAGCGCCAAGAAATCGCTAGGTGTACGAGCGCTATACAAATCCCTTCAAATTCAAATTCAAATTCAAATGGTGGCCTCAGATCCCGAACATAGCCGAAGGCCAGTCGTTCTTAGTAGATTCTCCGAATTACATATTTACAACCGATGCATCCCTCGCGGGGTGGGGAGCACATCTGGAAGGGCTGACACTCAAGAGCAACTAGGACACCCAGCAACGGTCCTTACACATCCATCTATTGGAGTTAAAAGCAATATTCCTGGCCATGAAACCCTTTCTCAATCAATAAATAAATCAATCAATCAATCAATCAGGCGTTTGTTAAGCATGACTACTCACCCGTTAGGATCTCAAGGCACTTGGGGGGGTTTCACAAGCTCCATTCCATCAAGGCGGGGTCTGTCGAAGAGCCAGGTTTTGAGGTTTCTTGCGAAGATGGGGAGCGATATTGTCTGTCTGAGGTGGAGCAGCAGGGCGTTCCAGGCTCGGGCCGCGAGGAAGGAGAAGGAACGCCCTCCCGATCTGGTCTTTCTGGTGTGGGAGATCGTAGCGTAGGAGAGCTGGCAGATTGTAGGGTCCTCTGAGGTGCGTGGAATTTGAGTTGGCTGTTCAGGTATGCTGGTCCAGTGTCGTGGAGGGCCTTGTGAGTGTGGGTGAGCATCTTGAAGGTGACTATAGCTTTGATGGGGAGCCAGTGGAGTGTGCGCAGGTGCTGGGAGATGTGGCAGTGTATTGGCAGGTCAAGGACCAGTCTTGCAGCGACATTCTGGATGTTCTGTAGCTTGCGGTGAGGTTTTTGTTTATTCCGGCGTACAGTGCGTTGCCGTAGTCGAGTCTGCTGCTGACCAGGGTATGAGTGACGGTCTTTCTGTGTTCGAGGGGGATCCATTTGAAGGTCTTACGTAGGAGGCAGAGGGTGTGGAAGCAAGAGGACGAGATGGAGTTGATCTGGCGGTCTATTTTGAGCTCGGAGTCCAGGATGATTCATAGGTTGCTTGTGTGGTCCGTGGGGGTGGGCGGTTTTCTCAGGTCGGGGGGCCACCAGGTGTCATTCCATGCATCGGGGTTTGGGCCCATGATGAGTACTTCTGTTTTGTTGGTGTTTAGTTGTAGCCAGCTGTGTTTCATCCATTTGGCAATGGCTTCCATGCCTTCTCGAAAATTGTGTCTGGTGGTATTGGGTTTGTTGGATAGGAAGAGGATGTGTTGGGTGTCGTCTGCGTATGACACAATGTTGAGTCCGTAGGTTCTGATGATGGTGGTGAGCGGAGCCATGTAGACATTGAAGAGTGTAGGACTGGGGGACTTCGCAGGTGGTAGGTGTAGGGTCGGAAAGGAAAGGTGGAAGTCTGACCGGCTGCATTCTGTCGGAGAGGAAGGAGCAGATCCAGTTGAGGGCCTTGTCTTGGATCTCTGCGTCATGGAGTCTGCGTAATAGGGTGCGGTTGGAGACTGTGTCGAGCGCCGCTGAGAGGTCATGGAGGATGAGAGCTGCTGTTTCTTCTTTGTCCAGTAGGATGCGGATGTCATCTGTTGCAGCAAGGAGGGCGATATCCCTACTGTGTTTTTTTCTGAAGCCGGATTGGGAGGAGTTGAGTATGTTGTGATCTTCGATGAATGTGGGGAGAGGGCTGTTGATGTCTTTCTTGATGACTTTTGCTGGGAACGGGAGCAGGGAGATGGGTCTGTAGTTTTTGAGCTTGGTGGGGGTCCGCCGAGGGTTTCTGCAGGAGGGGGTTGACCTTGGCGTGTTTCCAGCCGTTGGGGAACGTGGCAGTTTCAGGGAGTGGTTGATGGTGTGGCAAAGCATGGGTGTAATGGTGTCAGTGACTCTGTTGAAAATGTGGTGGGGCAGGGGTCCATAGGGGCCCGAGTGGATTGACTTCATCGTCTTCAGTGTGTCTTTGGTGGTGAGGGCTGTTTAGTTGTCGATCGCTGGCTTGAGGGTGTCGGGGTGGTTGGTGAGGATTCAGTGTGTTGGTTGTCTTCATCAAAGTTGTCGTAGATGCTCTTGATTTTGTGGTGGAAAAAGGGGCTGAATTTGTCGCAGGGTTCTTATGAGGGAGGAATGTTGATGGACACGCTGGTGGGTTCGGCGAACTCATTAATGATGTTGAAGAGTTCTTTGCTGTGTGCGTGAGTGGAGATTTTGTCTCCAATCGCTTTTTTCCTCGTTTTTCTGATGAGTTGGAGGTGGGCGTTGGCGGCAGCTGTGAAGTTGTTGTAGGCTTCAGTGGATTTGATGTTCCTCCAGGCCTTTTCTAGGTGGCACCAATCATTTTAGGAGCATCAGTTGTAATTCGGTCAGACAATACAACAAGTATGCACTCTCTAAACAAACAAGGAGGGACAAGATTGACTACGCTATCCCTACAGGCCCAGCAGATTTGGGATTAGGCAATTCAGCACCAGATAACGTTGACAGCCGAACATGTTCCAGGAGTGGCCAGAATACTGACGAATTCCTTTAGCACGTCAATCACAGCCAACCACGAGTGGAAACTCCACCAATCGACGCTGGATCGCATCTTCCTGTTATGGGGCAAGCCGAAGTTAGACCTGTTTGCGAACAGTCTGAACCCCAAATGACAATTCTTTGCCAGCTGGCTACCCCAACAGGAATCGTGCGGGAATGCGTTTTTGATAAATTGGTCCAAGATTTATGCTTACGCTTTTCCTCTGATTCGATTATTCCCAAGGGTGCTACGGAAGATGAGGAAAAAACCTTGCTGAATACTACTCTTAGCACCCAAGTGGCCTAGCCAGTTCTGGTTCACAGAGCTTCTCCTCCTATCGGGGTGCAAACCCAGGTTGTTACGTCCAATCTCAAACTTGCTAACAACGAATCACAGCCAAGTCTGTCATCCGGACCCATCATCGCTACGATTGTCGGCTTGGCTCCTGAACACTGTGAGATTGCCGATCTGACCATCCTTGCTGACTTTCAGGAAGTCCTTATGAATGCTAGAGCGCCCTCCACTATCAAAACTTACACGCTTAAGTGGAAGAGATTCTGCCATTGGTGTGCAAGTTCTGTAGTACATCCTATTCAATCTCTGCCAGAACAGTTACTACCTTTCTTCCTGCAGCTGGCTAAATCTGGCCTCTCCCATTCGTCCATTAAGATTTTCCTCACTACATTATCCAGATTTTGTTGGCATAATGGGTCACAGTCGCTTTGGTCATCAAGAATTATAAAACAATTTCTCCAAGGATTGTTATGATGTTCCCTACAATTAGGCGTCCACCTACGCCTTAGCATCTCAACATTGTATTGGCACAACTTATGAAGAGCCCATTGGAGCCCATTCATAGAGCAGACCTCAAATACATTACATGGAAAATGTCTCTAGTGCTAGCTCTTATCTCAGCCAGACGAGTAAGCGACATACATGCTTTCCCTATTCATCATCCTTTCCTTCAATGTGCAAGGTACTCTGTTATACTTCGTACCAAACCTACCTTCATCCCTAAGGCCAATCTGATTTTCATTTAAATGAACCAGTCATTGAAAACTTTTTTCCCAAATCCGCAAACACCAGCGGAAATATCTTTACATTCCTTGGATCTAAAGAGGTGTATAAAATTCTACTTACAAAAGACCCCTAGCATCCACAAGACTGATCAGCTTTTTGTAGCTTATGGTAAAATCAGAAAGGGAATTCCGATTACTAAGCAAAGAATAGAGCATTGGATATTATCAGCATTATCATTTTGCCATCAGCAAGCAGGCAAACCTTTATCTTCCACAGTGAAAGCTTACTCTATGAGAGCTGTCTCCTCTTCAACTGCTCTCTTTGCCAGTGTGCATCTACAGCAGATCTGCAGAGCAGCAACCTGGTCCAGCAGGCACACTTTTACCAGGCAGTACTGTCTGGAAGCTACAAGCAATGCGAACACAGCTGTGGGACAAGCGGTTCTGGGTAATCTTTTTTAATAAGGTGAGCCTCTCTCCTTCCCACCTTCCTATATGTTTAACTATTGCTTTTATTTAATTGATATTTGAATTAAGTTTGTCATATCAAGTATACATTGTCATGTACATTTGTATATTTAATTACATATATGCAGGCGAATGTCTCTGTGTATATATATATATATATATATATATATATATATAAATATATATATATATATGAGGTATGTCCAGTTCCCAACGTAAGCAGCACAGCGCAATCAGCCACACCAACAAACAGGAACCGGCGAGACCCAAGATGGTGCAAAATAGTATTTTTATTTAGTTTTCAGCCCAGCACCAGTCCGCCCAGCATAGATATATATAGATATATATGTATATATATAGATATACATATATATACATACATATGTATTCCAAGCACAATCCAATAATGTACGCTCTCAGGACAGTAAGCAGTTCACCAGTGTATAGTCCAAGTTTATTACACAACGCATTTCGACTGTAGGCACAGCCTTGTTCACTTGTAATGTGCATACCAACAAAGGTAACTGATAAAGTTTCAAGCGAGTAAACGAAGTGGAAGAAGGAGTATGCCAATTGACAAAACCATGACAGCCATGATGTAATGGTGAACACATAATGCATAACATGTAATAAAATGAAATTAAGTCATCCAACAATAAGATGCACACAGGGAATGCGGTAATGTCAAATACATACATACGAAATCACAATATAGTCTGTGACAACATTACATACAGAAGCTAATATGTAATCTGGATCAGGAAATAGTCCCATATACAGTTAATGATTATCCTGTCTCCAAACAATCAATCTATTTGCGGGATGTCCTCCCTCCCGTCCGTACCCAGTATTAGCCCGTGCAAAAGTGAACAAGGACTCCTGAGGCGGAAGCCGGGAGTTTAGGGCTCTCATTTTTTAAATGTATTACTGTATTTGTTTATTTAGCGCCAATATTTCCCTAACTATTTAGAATTGGTTTGTTCTGTTTTAATCACCCCCCACTGACGCATCTTGCTGCATCTTACCTCCAGAGTCCCCTGAAACCTCAGGAAGCCGTTTTGGGCTCCTGTTGATTTTCGCCCTCATTCCCTCCAGGCGCAGACTTCGGGCGCCATCTTGGGGGAGGACGAGGACAGCGCTCTAGTGTCTGGGCGATTTGGGCCTAAACACTATAAAAGAGCATACTACAATCTGTCCATTACTTTGAACAAGGACTCCTGAGGCGGAAGCCGGGAGTTTAGGGCTCTCATTTTTAAAATGTATTACTGTATTTGTTTATTTAGCTCTGATATTTCCCTAACTATTTAGAATTGCTTTGTTCTGTTTTAATCACCCCCCACTGCTGCATCTTGTCGCATCTTACCTCCAGAGTCCCCTGAAACCTCAGGAAGCCGATTTCGGGCTCCTGTTGATTTTCGCCCTCATTCCCTCCAGGCGCAGACTTCGGGCGCCATCTGGGGGGAGGACGAGGACAGCGCTCTAGTGTCTGGGCGATTTGGGCCTCAACACTATAAAAGAGCATACTACAATCTGTCCATTACTTTGAACAAGGACTCCTGAGGCGGAAGCCGGGAGTTTAGGGCTCTCATTTTAAAAATGTATTACTGTATTTGTTTATTTAGCGCCGATATTTCCCTAACTATTTAGAATTGCTTTGTGCTGTTTTATTCACCCCCCACTGCCGCATCTTGCCGCATCTTACCTCCAGAGGCCCCTGAAACCTCAGGAAGCCGATTTCGGGCTCCTGTTGATTTTCGCCCTCTGTTAAAATCTAGTTTGCGACGTAAACATTATTGGCGCCATCTTGTCCCTTTTAGGCTCATATGTGCGCGTAAGTAGCAGCCATTTTGAATGCCATGGCCTCTCTGCCCACTGCCGATAGCCAGCACGTCTCTCTCTCTCTCCCTCTGACCTCGCAAGCATCCCCCGCGCACTGACAGCCCCCGCTCCCACATGCTTGGGCCATAAACCACTCCTTCAGCGCGGCCCTGCCTCGGAGCCACATCCCGTACCCGGCTAACACCTCCCTCCATCCCTTTCATGATCACACATCCTTTGATGAACCCCCTTCCTCTGTGCCCGATTGTCCGGCCCGATCCCAGGCCACCACCTGGCCCAGCGGATGCTGTTTATTGCCCCCTACAGTTGGAAGCTGCCCCTCTTCAAAGGATCTACGACTGATCAAAGCCCCCACCCCATGTGATCCGATCAGTTGCACACATTCCGGGAACCGGCGGAATGTCCAGCTGCACGATAGTCATCACCTACTGAGATCGGGTGGGGACTTCTACTGTAAATGTGTGTGGGAACGGGCTTGAAGCGGGGATTCCGAGGATGTCTTTCCGTACATCAAAGTATTGACAAAGATGTGTTTCATGCAATAAAGCCATAAACCTGTGTATAAGAGGCCAGGCCTCAGAGATGCGGTTAGAGCACCTTGAGAAGATACCCTGTTGTCTGGTTTGATGTGTTCTGCTCCGTCGGAATAAACTTCTGTTTCCTGCCTTCCAGTCTCCAGCGCCTGCCTCTTTGTTTGGTAATTTCGAGTGGTATGAGAGGCGACTAACGCCGGGCAATACTTAAAGGTTATCGGTTGAAATCTGCCTACCCTTTTACAATTGGCGTCCCAAGCGTGGGGCCCATCAGCGACACGTGGATCCAGTGGGAGAGGTCCTGACGACAGAGTGAACGACTGCAATGATCGGGAGTGCACCTGCCCGATAGACCCTCGTCTGGCAGCCAATCATCCGAACTTCACCGGTTCCGAGCAAACCTCTCTCGAGTGATATACGGTCCTGACTGGGAACCATCAGGAGTGCCGCGGCAATTACGGAGAATAGGTCCGGGTAAGGTCGTGTAATACGACAAATTGCAAAACGATTGTTTGAAAATACTAGTATTGCTCATTTTTTGTTTTTGAGATATTCTTTGCCTGCAAATGGGGAAGAATAGAAATATTCTCTCTTCCTTTGCAGATAGTAAAGGGTAGGTAACGCGGACTTTTGTCCCCCTTTGTAATCTGTCGTGCCTATTTTTCTCCCCACTGATTGATTGATTGTCCGAACATTGATTGTTCGAAGTTGGTTCTTTTGAGATATTCTCTGTTTGCAAATAACGTAGAATAGAAATATTCTGTCCAGTCTTTGCAAGTAGTGTAGGATAGGTAGTGCGGACCTTTGTCCCCCTTCGTAATCTGTCATGCCTATCTTCTCCCCACTGATTGGTAGTTGGTTCAGCCCGGACCGCTTATTAGAGATGAACCATCCAGCTCCACTGGAAGGCACCCCTATTAAGGACATGTTCACTAAATATGGACTAGTTGCTGTAGCTTATAGTAAGCTATTGCATAAATATATAAGAAAGGATCAGGAAAGTCAGTGGCCACTGATAGGATCCTTTGGTGACGATAAAATAAACGTGCTGGAAACAGCCCTTCGTAACAATAAGACAACGCCCACTATGCTTGATATTCTCGGCATGTGGCGCAAAAAAGCAGAGCAACGGAAAAAGAGAAGCGAAGTTAGATTAGAGAAAGAGCTACGAAAAGCAGCTCACCTAGCTGCTAAAAAGTTAGAGGAAGAGATAAAGGAGAGAGAGGAAGCCAAACAGAAGCAAGAGTTCGAAACATCGGGCCAGTGCCCCGTTAGAACACCCTCTACGCTCTACCCTGATTTGCCCTCGAAACAACGAGTGAACGATGATTTATTACTAGGTCCCCCAATCATCTACATGCCCCCTCCATACGCCCCTTCCCAACCCTTAGTACAGCACCCGCAGCCCCCTAGTACAGGTGAGAACAGTGCCAGGACCCCGGTACTCACGGCCTCCGCGCCGGAGAATGAACCGATTAAGCAAAGATAAACGAGCAGGGATCGATAAGATAGTGAAGACACTGGTCGAACGAAGATAGAGTGAGGAATACGTAACGGCTATGTACAATTTATATAGCCAATAGCCACAGACGACACTTTGTTGTGCGATTTTGTTATCACACCCTCAATGCCTACGAAGACCGATACCAAGACAAAGGTCCTGAGAGCCTAACGACTCTGTATAGGAAAGTTGACATTGGGGATGAAGGCGAGTGTGATGTGGCGGACCTCTTCACACGTACGCTTGAAGTTTTCCGCCACCTCACTGAACAGAGGCTAGAAACTAACGCTACGACTCCTGTAGCGACCGAACCCCGAACAGAAAAAACGGACACAATGATGCCTATAAAGGAGGCCGCTCCCTACTGAGTTCCCCCACGAGGACAGGGAACACATGATGATATTAACCACCAAGATTCGAGAGGGAGGGTAGTTTACAACAGGGTCTACCAACCATGGGATCGGCAAGACATCCTGACTTTCCGAAAATCCTTGCCTGATTTACGAAAGAACCCCACTGCCTTTTATACTGAATTAGGCACAGCCTTGGATTCGACAATTATGACCCTAGCGGACATCGATTTGTTTTTCGGGCTATGTCTGCCAGCTGATGTGTGGAAGCAAATCCGGAAAGTCAACCACCTTGAGCTGTTCAGACATACCTGGTCACAACTTGATGACATAGATAGACAACGAGAGCCTGGACAGAAACCTTTAAAATCCATTTTAGACCTCCCAGGCAAGATCGTTCAGAAATTAAAAACCCTGATCCCAGAAAAGAAGGTGGACTGGTCGATAGTAACGGCCTGCCGCCAGAAACCCCAGGAAGACGTATCAGAATACTTCTCCCGGTTTGAGACGGTGTTTTCCGATTACAGTGGCCAGGACATGACCACTGCAACCGGACATCATCTGTTTGTCCAGAATTATGTCAAAGGTCTGTCGCAGGAACTCTCGCAGAAACTACAGACTAGCGAGAGTAGTTGGGCGGCCTCCAAACCCGCGGCTATCCTTCAGATGGCCCAGTACTTTGAGCATCAAAAGAATGAGAACGATACGGCGACTGAGAAAAAGAAAAAGGACCTGAAAGAAAGGGTGATGATCGCACAGTTGCAAGGGGTGACTATAGGAAGGGAACAGTACAAAAGAAATTACCAATCGAATGCTCCTAGAAATCCACCCCCTAGAGACCGTACATCCGCACCCTACGCTGGACGTAAAGACATCGATGAGAACCAGTGTGCATTTTGCAAGGGATTTGGTCATTGGAAATCACAGTGCCCGGTTCTGCAAGAAACGAACAAAAATAGGGACACAAGAGACGTAGCGGGTGGGCCAAGAAATAGAGGACAGGGACGAGGGTACACGAACAACACCAACAACGACAGGCCAGGCAGACCGAACACATTTGACCGTCCCCGACAGAACCAGTACCAACAGCCTGACTGCGAAGACACCCACGACTTCACATAGGACTGCCAAGGGCAAGGGAGGGATCCAGTCGAGCTCTATGTTGACCAGCAAGGTCCTTATGTCACCGCTAAGGTCCTGGGTACGAAGTCTCCATTTTTGGTAGACACTGGCGCAACACGTAGTGCGTTATCTAAACAACTGATTCCAAGGGCACCCTTGTCTGGCTCACACGTAACATCAATAGGTTTTGATGGAACGCCCTCCACTAATCCCTTGTCCACACCGATCTCCTTGGACTTGAAAAATAACACCACTGACATGACGTTTTTGCTCTCATCCAACTCCCCCGACGCCATTATGGGACTTGACTTACTGAAACATTTCCGAGCTACTATTAGGTGTTCACAAGACGGAGTTCGAGTCATTCTGTACGACAACCCGACTCTGCTCAGACTTTGTCCCACACGACGCATGTTCTCCATCACTGATGCTGACTTGTCTCTACTCGACACCCTACCTCTGTACCTGTGGGCCAAAACAGACTCGAACGTAGGACGCATGATGATCGACCCAGTGCACATAACTGTTCGACAGGACGCAATACTCCCAAAACTTCCACAATATCGGATATCGCCCGAGGGCGAGAAGGCATTGGTAAAGATCATCCAGTCCCTGATAGATGCAGGAGTGGTAGAGGAAGTAGTTAGCAATGTTTGCAACAGCCCTATCCTACCCATTGTAAAGAAGCAGGGTGAGGGAGATGAGAAAGCGTACCGATTCATCATTGACCTACAAGAGGTCAACAAAGTAGTTGTACCTCAGTACCCCGTAGTCTCAGACATCATCACCATTCTGACTCTGATTCCTTCCACTGCCACCACCTTCACTGTAATCGACCTCAAGAATGCATTCTTCTCCATCCCCATCCACCCAGACAGCTGATACCTTTTCGGCTTCACCTTAAAAGCCAGCTCATATAGATTCTGTAGAGCACCCCAAGGCTACACTGAAAGTCCCAGCATCTATAGCCAGGCCCTCAAGAGACAGCTGGACGCAGTCCAGTTACCGGATGGAGTGGTGTTGATACAGTATGTCGATGATATCCTTTTGGCGGCCGACACCACTCCACTTGCAGTGACAGCCACCATCCAACTCCTGCACTTCCTCGCGGAAAATGGCCACTAGGTCTCCAAGAAGAAGTTGCAATTCTGCCAACCCCAGGTCACTTACCTAGGCCACCTCTTGTCCAAAGACGGGAGAAAAATTACACCCGATCAAATTCAAACCATTCTAGAAACCCCTGTTCCTAAGACCCAGAAACAAGTCCGCTCCCTGGTAGGCCTCACCTCCTTCGGTGGACAGTGGTTACCAAATTTCAGCCTCATTGTGAAACCACTACTTTCCATGCTGGCTAAAGATGTCCCCTTCCCGCTCCCTTGGATCCCTGAATGCCAATCCTCCTTCAAAGAACTTCGAGATGCCCTTTGTTCTGCACCAGTCCTAGGAACCCCCGATTACACGAAGCCCTTCTCCCTCTACACTCACGAAAGGGAGGGGTACGCTTTGTCTGTACTGACTCAGTCCATCGGCCCCAAGCAACGCCCATGTGCCTACTTCTCTGCCACTCTTGACCCCGTAGCCAGAGCTTTGCCTGCCTGCCTTCGAGCTGTAGCTGCCGCTGCTGTCGCTATCCGACAAAGTGAGGGGATCGTGCTCTCGAACTCCCTCACGGTGTTAGTGCCCCATGCGGTTGACACCCTCCTGAACCAGACTAAGACGCAGCATCTGATTAGTGCACGACTGACTGGGTACGAACTGACTCTGCTTGCACCCCACATCACACTGAAAAGATGCACCACGCTGAATCCAGCCACTTTGTTGCCCCTACCTGAGAACGACCCCAATGTGTCCCCTATACATGACTGTGTAACCCTCACGGACGAACAGACTAGGAGTTGGGTTGACCTCCGAGACACTGCCTTCCCAGATCCTGACGGAGAGCTATGGGTGGATGGCTCTTGTATCAAACTCCCCGATGACACCACCTCAGCTGCTTATGCAGTTACCACAGCCCGAACTGTAGTTGAGACCGCCCATATCACACAACGATCTGCACAGGCAGAGGAATTGATTGCCCTCACACAAGCGTGTATCCTAGCAGCAGGGACGACAGCAAATATTTACACAGACAGCCAGTATGCCTTCGGGGTGGTTCATCATTTCGGGCTCTTGTGGAAGGAGAGGGGATTCCTGACCTCACACGGCACACCCATCCTGCACGGAGATCTAGTCTCCGCTCTAACTGAAGCGGTCCTCCTTCCCAAACAACTTGCTGTAATCAAATGCCAAGCACACAAAAAGGTGACGGACATTATTGGTCAGGGGAATGCACTGGCGGACATCACTGCCCGGACCACAGCTGAGAATAGGACAACGACACGCATGTACGTGACCAGGTCACAAACAGAAAGATGGAAAGACGCTAGGGAGACTATTAGGGACATTCAGATGGCCAGCTCACCACACGAATTGACTGAATGGGCACGGGTGGGACTGAAAGACGATGAAGGCTGCTGGTGGACAAAAGACACGAACAAATGGTTGCTACCCAACTCATACCTGATCCCCATACTGACCATGGCACACTCTCCTGCACACATAGGATCTGCCCCTATGGCCGAACTTGTCTCCAGAGTTTGGCACAATGACAAGATCACAGACTCAGCTAAACGTCTGGTCCAACAATGTCTGATATGCCTGCAACACAACCCTGGGAATGGAACTGTAGTACCCCGGGGAGGGTTTGGGGTCCCCAATCATCCCTTTGAAGTCCTGCAGATGGACTACATCCAGCTAGAAATATGCCAAGGTCTGAAGTATGTACTTGTTGTCGTGTGCGCATTTAGCAAGTGGGTGGAAGTCTATCCAACTCGCGACAACACTGCCATTGCTACTGCAAAGGTATTAATCAAGGAATTCTTCCCTCGCTACGGCCTTTGTCTAATTTTGTGGAGCGACAATGGCCCCCACTTTGTAGCCGAGGTTATCCAACTCATCTTGATGGGGTTGGGTGTAAACCAGAAATTTCATGCAGTCTTCCACCCCTAATCTGCTGGACTGGTTGAGCGACATAATGCCACACTGAAGCTCAAACTAGCTAAGATAGTGGCTACCACAGGACTGAAATGGCCGGACGCTCTCCCACTGGCATTGCTATCAATGCGTTCCACCGCCACCAAACACCATTTGACCCCTTACGAGGTCGTTTTCGGCCGACCTATGAGCGTTTGCTCTGCACCAAAACCGACATCTATTCACGACGTCCCGGATGTCCTAATGTCTGACTATTTGTACAATCTGACTAAAACACTGTCTGTTATTCATCAACAGGTGCTGCAGGCCATTCCCAATGCTTCCAGGGGTCCCGGTCACGATATCCAACCTGGGGACTACGTATTGATCCGAAACTTCCAGCGTGCAAAGAGTCTGGAACCCCGGTGTACGGGCCCCTGGCAAGTCTTGATCACCACCCGAACAGCTCTTCGTGTGGAAGGAAAGCGAAATTGGCTGCATGCACACCATTGCAAGAAAATCCCCTCAACCCTGACGACGATTGAAGACGTGGCCACCCAAGAAGAGCTCCTGAACAAAGACCGACCATCCCTGAGCTGTTACCCTGATACAGAGACACTTGAACTGGCAGAATTCCTCGATCCCACTGTGCCATCCAGAGAAGGGTATAACCTGCGACGAAAGGAGGGAGCTTCGGCTAAGCAGACCACTGACTAAGTTACAATTCTCAGAGCGGTGGCCTAACACTACTAAGGCTGCCAGGAGAGAAACCAAACGGAGTTTGTGGTTCTGCCCACTACCGAGCCCCTTGAAGATGATGGAGGCGCCCGATACGAAGATGATGGAAGCGCCTGATACGAAGAGGATGGAAGCACCCGGCACGAAGATGATGGAAGCAATCGGACATCCGAAGACCCACTACAGAAACCAAAAGACTGACAAAATACACAGCTCAAAGACTATTGCCCTCTTTATCGCCTTTCTCTTTTGCCTCCTCCTCATGACCACCCTCTGGATTGTGGAAGAGAGCGCACAAGCTCATAAGACATTTCTAACTACTGCACAGCCTACCACCATGAAAGAACACTATCTGGTCTCTCTTTCACCTCAACTCCGAGAGAGACGTAAGGAGTTCTGGAACAACTCCTTCGTGCAGTTGCTGCACCAACACAACCTTGCTGCCAATGCCACAAATTGCTGGATCTGTGGGTTGTTACCACATGCCACTGGACATTCCATCCCCTTCATTCCTTCACCTTTCTCCGTTCATAGTTCCTGCCTTGCTTGGCTGATCCTCTTGCAAGAGAGTTACAGGGATAATGCCACTTCCAGCAAAACTGTGTCACACTTTTTTCATGGGGTCTGGCTGAACAAAACAGGAAGAACTGCTGCTCCCTTTTTCCCTCTGACATCCAACGCCTCTATTCACATGGACATCCCTGCCAAAGAACGGGTTGAAATGCAGGTGTTCAACAACCCAGCCAGACCCACCTTCTCCTACCTCCGGAAACGAACAGCTGCCACCCTGACTGTGGCCCTGTCTGTCGTCAACGTCTCGGGCCTTATATGCATCGAAGGCCTTGGGACACAGTTGGTGGGCAGTTGCTGCATCACCAGAACTTTGGACTCAACTGATCCACCCTCTTTTATCACCTCTCCGAACATGTACTTTGTCTGCGGTACGAAAGCCTACACCTGGCTCCCAAAGGGCTGGGGAGGTACCTGCTACATTGCCTTCATCCTTTCTCCAACCTATGTGGCACCAGCAAACCATCACCGACAAAAGCGAGCAAAAGACATTGAGCAAGCCGACTCCACCGGAGCACAGTTCCTGGACGCACTGAAGGGACTTGTTCCACTCTGGAGTCCGTTGGCGAACAGCCGTGCCATCCGACATTTGACCCAGGCAGTTGAAACAACTATGAACATTACAGCTGGCATCCTCACAAACAAATAGACGAGCTTCAGGCGGTCTGCCTGGTGGCCCTTCAGAACCGCCTTGTTCTAGATGTGGTTCTAGCGGATAGTGGAGGAGCATACCGTATCATTGGGTCCAGCTGCTGCACCTACATACCGGACAATACGCCCTCAGTCTACAAAGCCATTGAACACCTCCACAGACTTTCCTCAGAAGTTCACCAGGAACAAGAAGAATGGTCGCTTGGGAGTTGGTTCTGGAGTGCTGTAAAGGACTGGGGGTGGAGGTTGTTTATGGTCGTATTGATACCGATTGTCGTAATATGTGGATTCTGCCTGGCTGTTCAATGCTTGCCACCCCTGTGCTCACTTTTTGCTAACTGTATCTGCCCTAAGACTCTGGACTTCAAAGCTGAACGCATGAAAGCTTTGTATGAAGTAGAAATCCGTAATATGATGGAAATAGACATAGATTGACAAGCTGGCTAGATATGTTGAAAAGGGAGGACTGTTAAAATCTAGATTGCGACGTAAACATTATCAGCGCCATCTTGTCCCTTTCAGGCTCATATGTGCGGGTAAGTAGCAGCCATTTTGAATGCCATGGCCTCTCTGCCCACTGCCGATAGCCAGCGCGTCTCTCTCTCTCCCTCTGACCTCGCAAGCAACCCCCGCGCACTGACAGCCCCCGCTCTCACATGCTTGGGCCATAAACCACTCCTTCAGCGCGGCCCTGCCTCGGAGCCACATCCCGTACCTGGCTAGCACCTCCCTCCATCCCTTTCATGATCACACATCCTTTGATGAACCCCCTTCCTCTGTGCCCGATTGTCCGGCCCAATCCCAGGTACCACCTGGCCCTGCGGATGCTGTTTATTGCCCCTACAGTAGTCAATGGATCTACGACTGATCAAAGCTCCCACCCCATGTGATCCGATCAGCCGCACACATTCCGGGAACCGGCCGAATGTCCAGCTGAGCAATAGTCATCACCTACTGAAACCGGGGTGGGGACTTCTACTGTAAATGTGTGTGGGAACTGGCTTGAAACGGGCATTCCGAGGATGTCTTTCCGTACATCAAAGTATTGACAAAGATGTGTTTCATGCAATAAAGCCATAAACCTGTGTATAAGAGGCCAGGCCTCAGAGATGCGGTTAGAGCACCTCGAGAAGATACCCTGTTCTCTGATTTGATGTGTTCTGCTCCGTCGGAATAAACTTTTGTTTTCTGCCTTCCAGTCTCCAGCGCCTGCCTCTTTGTTTGGTAATTTCGAGTGGTATGAGAGGCGACTAACGCCGGGCAATACTTAAAGGTTATCGGTTGAAATCTACCTACCCTTTTACACCTCATTCCCTCCAGGCGCACACTTCGGGCGCCATCTTGGGGGAGGACGAGGACAGCGCTCTAGTGTCTGGGCGATTTGGGCCTAGACACTATAAAATGAACACCCCTTCCCGCACGCGCCAGAGGCAAGCCTTTCTGTGCCCGTCCGTGGCTGACTGGGGACAGGGGCACAAACCCCTGCCCGAATTCCTCTAGACTCCCCAAGAATGATCACATATTCTAAAGAGCAGCTAGAAAGACTCTGCCCACCTATTAGGAAAACATGCAAGGACTCATGGAAGGCTGAAATGAGGCCCTTAAGCTGTAGGACCTGCTCTCAAAATCCTAAGAACAACAATGATTACGAACACAAGACGAAATCTCTAACAATGTTTCAGATCAACTGTCGTTCGCTAAGAAAACACAAATTTGAAATATTCGATTTATTAACAGAACAACAACCAGAAGTCCTTTTTTTGACTGAGACGTGGCTAGATGAGGAGTCCACCCCAGATATTCTAGAGGCCCTACCCAAAAACTATGGCATACTAAAATTGAACCGAGATAAACAAAGGGGAGGGGGTATTGCTATTATCCATACAATCCAATTGATATGCACCCTGGAAATGGTTACGATCAAAGACAGCGAAGCCGCTTTCTTCGCGATTAAATACAGGCCTAATATAACTTTTAATGGCTACCTAATCTACCGCCCGCCAGGAGGGGCCACAAATTTTATAGAAAGTCTGACAGAGGTCATCAACCAGTCTGCTCTACGTTACAACAAACTTCTTATCCCAGGAGACTTAAACCTCCATCTTGATGAAGAAAATAATAATGATGCCCAAGGATTACTTGCATCTTTAGAAATGTTTAAACTTAAATTACAATCTTTAAAATCTACCCATAAGGCGGGTCACCTTCTTGACCCGATCTTTGCGAACTGGGAGGGATTGGTGGTCCAACCCCCTATCCAGGTACTATGGTCAGACCACTTCTTGATTAAATTCACAATCCCAGGAGGACATAAACAACCCCAACAAACCAAGCAGACAACATCTAAGCGCAGACAATGGGGGAAACTTAAACAAGTTGATCTAGAACTCGCCCTTAAGGCAGGTAGCCCCCCTTTGAAAGAAAATATAGAGGAAGCCTGGACAGACTACGAGAACTGGCTAACAAGAGCGCTAGATGCAACTGTACCTTGGACAACTAAGACACCTGTAAGATGTCTTAAATCGGCACAATGGTTTGATGCTGACTTAAAAGCTATCAAATCAAAATGCAAAAAGTTAAAGCGCATCTGGCGCAATAAATATGATGAAACAGCCAAACTTGAATACAAAATCAGTATAAAAAAATTGTCATAAAAAGATTAGAATAGCCAAAAGAAACTTTTTAGCAAAAGAATTGAATCAGCTGATAAATCTACCAAAGAACTCTTTGTCATCTACAAAGAACTCACTTCAGCTGATAGGATTGTAGCCCTAGATATTCACTCTACAGCAACTTGTGAAGCGATAGCGGACTTCTTCGTTCAAAAAGTAGAGAATATCTACAAAACCTTTCCGAATGTCATGGATGGCACAACTACTAACCATGTTACTAATGCTGAACCAACTAACACCTGTTATCTAAATCAATTTTCAGTGCCAGATAACACTGAGGTGCTGAGAATCATTCGTAGCATACAATCAGGCTCCCCCAAAGACGTAGCTCGCCCCACGATATTTAAAAACCAGGCTGAACTACTGGTAAATCATATTAGCCTAATGGCTAAATTATCTTTCCAGACGAGCCACGTACCACAAGACTGGAAAACAGCGCAGGTTATCCCTATCAAGAAAAAGGCCAATCTCAGTATAACCCAATTGGACAACTATTGTCCTATATCGCTCCTAACATTCTGCGCTAAGGTGGTGGAAAAGATAGTCAATGCCCAACTGATAAAGCACTTAGAAGAAGGGCACCATCTCCACCCCTCGCAGTCAGGATTCAGAACATATCATTTTACTAAATCAGCTCGTCTCTTTTCCACGGAGCTATTAAGAGGTAGAGTAGATGAGGGGATGACAGCTGCGCTCCTTCTATTAGATCTGAGCGTGGCATTTGACACTGTTTCCCATCCCGTACTACTCTCATGCCTTAGCGAGGCTGGAATTGATGGCCTGGCGCACAAATGGATGTGCGCATTCCTGGCTAACAGGCAATTCCAAGTCAATTGCCCTCCTTTCAAATCGGAAGTTCGAGCACTCAGACACGGGGTGCCGCAGGGCTCAATTTTGAGCCCTACACTATTCAACCTGTACATGGCACCCCTGGCCAAGATAGTTGAGGCATATGGGGTCGAGATAGTGTCATACGCGGATGACACCAGCTAGTGGTGACACTATCTCGACCACCCGAGGAAGCCTCAGCTAGTTTCTTGGCATGCCTCAGTGACCTAGCCAGATGGATGAATACCAACTGTCTATGCCTTAATGCAAATAAAACAGAGCTTCTTGTGTTGGGGAAGACTCCGTCCATCTGGTCGTCTGCATGGTGGCCATCTGAACTTGGCGCCATACCAAAGCCCTCTGAGCAGGTGAAAAACGTAGGGGTCAGATTAGACTCTACTCTGTCTCTTGAACACCACACTAGAGGGATTGCAGGCAAATGTTACGGGATCCTTAAGACACTACGCAAAACCCTAGACTCCCTCCCTGCAACCAATAGGAAAACTCTGATCCATGCTCTGGTAACACCCCATCTTGATTACAGCAACTCACTGTATATGGGCTTGAGCAAAAAAGGTCTTCAGCGTCTGCAGTGCGTCCAAAACGCAGCTGCTCGACTGGCACTTAACCTATCTAGAAGGTCCTCAGGGAAACGTGCCTTAGCCACCCTCCACTGGCTGCCCATACGTGAGCGCATTATATTTAATACAATGTGCATGACTCACCGCATTGCCCAAGAAAAAGGACCAATATACCTCCAAAAACTACTGACCAAGTATCAACCCAAACGACTCTTAAGATCCCAAGGCTGTATGCTCTTTCAAGTGCCCAGAATTTACCGGTCGCGTATGGGCGGTAGGTCTTTTAAATACTTAGCCAGCAAACAATGGAACTCACTACCCAGTGAACTCAGGATGGAACCATCAGAAAAAAAATTCCGCCAAAAACTAAAAACATATCTGTTCCCGAAAATATGAGCCCGTTCTTTCGCCCCCATCAGTCTTTTCCCCCTTTTTTCCCAGCAATCTGCCCAGTCCATGTTCATAAAGCGCGGGGACACACTGTTTCTAGTGTAACCAGGCGCTATATAAAAGGCTTTTATTATTATTATATGGGAACTGCAAAACCTATTAACATTGTGTCATCAGCTCAGGTCAGTTTTTTTGTTACACATGTGTTACAACTAACGATCATTTTATTAGTGTGATCTAATTGTTTTGGTTTTCTCCGAATCAGCGGGAGCGCAACAGCTCTGACATCTGCCAGAGTTTCCCTAATTTATTTAACTTTAGTTTTCGGGTTTCCGTGCACTTGATATTTTGCACTTGTCAATCACTGAGACTATTCTCAATGGATCTGGGCTCGGGTTTTCTTTGGTGGAACTCACTAGGAACTTGAGTGTATGAAGGAGGTTCGCTACCTCTACGAAGCCCGCCGCCATTCAGGAAGGCAGAGTGATTGTGACTTTGCGTTTTTGTATCTCTGTATATATATATATATATATATATATATATATATATATATATATATATATATATATATATATATATATATATATATATATGTATATATATATATATATATATATATATATTCACTGAAAAAACCATAGGTTATAGACCATATATAGTAAGGAATTCGCATTTACAAAACCTTATTTTACTCACACAAAACCATTGAAATTCCATATATAGTTAGTTGCACTAACTATATATCGCGCACCCGCAATCCACTGCTGATGATGTCACATATTACATCATTCATGACATGGTCAGTGACATCACTGATGACATCACTGATGACATCTCAAATGACATCACTGATGACATCTCAAATGACATCACTGATGACATCACTGATGACATCTCATTTGACATTACTGATCACATCACTGATGATATCATTCATGTGATACTACGATGAACCTCTTCAGACTCTAATATAACCTTAGATACAATCAGTGTAAACAGACACTCACAGACTGTCACTCATCCATGGAGTTACTCACACACCTAGTCAGTCATGCAAAGAATCAATCACACCTCCATTTCCTCAACTATACAGTTATACAAACTTTAATTATTCAAACATATACTAACACATATTTACTCTCTTATACAATCCCTGATACAAGTTCACAATGATCCATACAGCCACTCACACATTCACTGGCTCTTATGCACAGTTATTTATATATGTCAACTCTCACATGTACTGTGTTTTACATATGTACTTACTTTGACATGTAGCACTGAGATATCCATTCACTCACCAATACACTCATGCACACAGTGAACCGCCCATACAGCTGTTTCCACATGCACTTTTGAAACCATACATCTAGTGAATCAACTGCTCACACATCTATGCACAGAGTCATACACCTCCCAGCCACCCAAACACACACTCAGTCTCCCATACAAATACTTGGGCAACCAATCAATAACCCATAGTTACTCATATAGCTACTTATCAACACATGCAACAGTTTACAGAACAACAGACATAATGAAGCACAAATTAAGACAGTTTAGTCACTAACCCATGCACTCAGTGAGACACATTTAATCACTCACTCATACAGTCAGTCATGCACCTACTAAATCCTTCATCCAGACACTTATACATCCACTCATTCTTCAATATGTAAGACATATTTTAACTTTACAGAAACATACAGTCACTGGATGTTGTCATCAGTGATGTCATCAGTGATGTCATTTGAGAGGTCATCAGTGATGTCATCAGTGATGTCACTGACCATGTCATGAATGATGTAATACGTGACATCATCAGCAGTGGATTGCGGGTGCGCGATATATAGTTAGTGCAACTAACTATATATGGAATTTCAATGGTTTTGTGTGAGTAAAATAAGGTTTTGTAAATGCGAATTCCTAAATATATATGGTCTATAACCTATGGTTTTTTCAGTGAATTTTCAAGGTTTTGTAAATGCTAATTCCTAACTATATATGGTCTATAACCTATGGTTTTTTCAGTGAATTTTCAAGGTTTTGTAAATGCTAATTCCTAACTATATATGGTCTATAACCTATGGTTTTTTCAGTGAATATATAAATATACATACATATATAAACATATATCATCTGTATATCTATATAAATACAAACATAAATGCATGCATACATATACATATATGCATACAGATGCATGTTATTTACATGAAAGTTGAAAAAACACTAATAAAAGCAAAGCTAAAAAGCCACATCATTACAAACAGAATGGCTTTAACTTAAACGAGGGCGAGATCTATTGCATTTTCAATGCTTGTTTACTTTGGTTCCATCAAGAAGGCATTCAGATGTGTCACACATTTGCCATAAATTCTGAATGTTAGCACTCTAGTTGCACATTAGATCACTGTAGTAAAGCTACTGCTCACCAGGGACGTCTGCTGCTGGTTTTCAAAGTGCATGTTTCAGTCTGCATGTCAGAATTTTTTTAATGAAATAGAAGAGGATTTGAGAAGTCACTCAAAATGATCCCTAATTTTTCTTTCTGAAGCACTAATCATACTTTCTATGGCAACATTAACCCCCTCATGTTGTTCCTTTTTAAATTGAGTGTTTTCAGACTTACCACTTCATTCCAATCAAGATGGCTTCTGGTGTGCCATACTTTTGTCATAAGTAAGACTGTTAGCGCTCTAGTTGTTCTTTAGAACACTCTGGGACATTCTGTCATTGGGGTATACTTGGGGTACATCTGGGTGATATTTGGGCTACATTTAGGCTCTTTTGTCTCTGGTGGCCATCTTGGGAGACTGTATGTCAGAATTTTTTTATGAAATTGAAGAGGGTTTGAGAAGTCACTCAAAATGTGCCCTAATTTTTCTTTCTGCAGCACTAATCATAATTCATATGGCAAAATATACCCCCTCATGTTGTTCCTTTTTAAATTAAATGTTTTAAGAGTTACCACTTTCTTCCAATCAAGATGGCTTCAGGTGTGCCATACCTTTGTAATAAGTAGGACTGTTAGCGCTCTAGTTGTTCTTTAGAACACTCCGGGACATTCTGTCATTGGGCTATACTTGGGCTACATCTGGGTGATATTTGGGCTACATTTGGGCTCTTTTGTCTCTGGTGGCCATCTTGGGAGACTGCATGTCAGAATTTTTTAATGAAATAGAAGAGGATTTGAGAAGTCACTCAAAATGTGCCCTAATTTTTCTTTCTGCAGCACTAATAATACCTTCTATTGCATAATATACCCCCTTCATTTTGTTCCTTTTTAAATTAAATGTTTTAAGAGTTACCACTTTATTCCCATCACGATGGCTCCAGGTGTGCTATACCTTTGTAATACGTAGGACTGTTAGCGCTCTAGTTGTTCTTTAGAACACTTTAGGAGGCTGCAGTAGAGCACAAAGGAATCAACTGACAGTCTCTGTCCTTGTTGGATGTACATGTTTTACTGAGAATGTCAGACTTCATTTTCACATGACTGAGAAAGATAATGTGAATTTACAGAAAATATGCTTTCAGCTTAGCTTATAGATCCCCTTCCAAACCACTGTGGGAAAATCATGAGATATTAGTTTTCTTTCAAACAATATTCATGATATCATAGCAGAAGGCTTTTTCACATGGTAAAATCACCTTAGAACACACCACAATTCCTAAAACGAGTATGGTACCATTAACAAATGATTTATAATGTAACTAAAGTCCTAAAACCCTCTATTAACTACAATGCTTTTTAATGAGGTGCTATCATGTATATTGGTCCCAAGATGGCTGCCAACACTTCTTGAATGAAGTGCTGACAGCCAATCAGATCAGATGTGTGGTTAGGCTCCGCCCAGATATATATATTTTTTTTAACCTAAATTACTCAAAATCCACTGGAGCACATATATTGAGACCTAGCAAAGGCACATCGGGCTAACAGTCCCTACAATTTTGCCAAGTTTCGTGCAAATCCATTCAGCCGTTCGAGCTAAAAGTGAGGCCAACCGCCCTATGTAAATTAACATGGGAAAAACGTGTTTTGGGACCCCCCTTTTTTCTCGGCCCCCCCTTGATGAAACCCCCCCAAATTTTCAGGGGCTGCTCAGAAACAAAATGTTCAATTTTCCTGAAAATTCCAGCTAATTCCGTCTACAAACGCCAAAGTTATTAGACATAGAATTTTCAAAAATCCCATAGAGAAAAAATCCTAACTATATATACCTACTGGCGACTGCCAGGAGGTAATATATATATATATATATATATATATATATATATATATATATATATATATATATATATATATATATATATATATATATATATATATATATATATATATATATATATATATATATATATATATATATATTCCAAATGTAAAGCACAAAAAACTTGGAAAGCCTCACGTTTCGTGCTGCAGGTTCTTTATTGACATACTGCTGAAGTCAAACACGGCAGTTCCTGTGATTACAAAGTCCGTTGCCAAATCATGCCATACGCGTTTCGGGCAGCATTTCCCTTTATCACTGGCTGGGCATGTCGGGAACTGTGCAGACAGAAGTGATGTTATTCTTGCAACGTGATTTTAAGGATTGCCGTCCGTAGTGGGCGTGGCTCTTGTGCATCTTGGTACTTGTAGTCTTCAATTACACCCTTTGTGGGAGCTTCTCATCGTGTTCCTCAATTGAAATCAAACCTCAGTGCAACCAGAGTCTTGCAATGAAGTGGTCAACACGCTGAGAGCTTACGTGGATAGCTAACTTACAGTGCAGATGGCGTTGTAAATAGTAACGGTCGACTGGCTGTTTAAAGAACTTACTGGGAACCGGGACAGCCTTCGCTGATTGAATGGAAGGTTTTTATACGTGTAATCCACACCGCGATCACTGAGGGGACGTATCTTCATTGCGAGACTCTGGTTGCACTGATCAACAGCCCTGTAACTTTGACGGTCGCTGGTAGCCATAATTACTGATGGTCTGCTTTTACCATGCCTTTTCCACCTTCCCACCCTCTTTTTTTAAGCCGACAGGACCTGCTTAGTCCGCGAGCCCCTAATTACGCGAGCCCCTAATTAATTTATGGATCGTGCTTCTTCTTGTGTGTGGGAGCTTATTGTTTTTTTGTAGGTGTCCAATTGCACCTTCTTATCAGGTTGAGTTTTTCCTACCCCTAACTTCTACTTTGATGGATATCTGAATTGATCTGTTGGGATCTCCGTCTCCTCATAATTCCCTGTGAGATTGCCCCTGAAGTCCTGATGAAGACTCGCACAGTCAAGGTTCAAATGACCTATTAGGCCACAAGGCGAGTCGAAACGTCAACGCATTCCCCTTGATAGCACCTGGAGCCACTTTTCTTTCATACCAAGCGTGCTTAGAAATTGGAATATATATCCAGATTGTTAAAACAAATTATATTAAAGTGTTAAAAATTATTATTGTGGCCAGGTTAGGGAGGACGGTGACTTGGTTGAACCTGTCCTTCTTGTGTACAATATTGTTAAAATTATTGATGTCACTATTCTAAACCTTTTCTCTATTTCCTTATCACACCTTAACACTCTTCAACACTACTACTCCTTTTTGCACGTTCCCTCCTTGGGGGCAATTTTGCTTACTGCTTAAAAATTGTAATCATTTTTCTATTTGTAAACTATGAGCAATCAATGGACAACACAATTAATTAAAATTGCTTGCTAGTCTTTTGTCTGTTGCATTTTCTGACTTTTCTAGCGAGGATTGAATACTATGAAGCTTTGAGCTGCACTATTGAGGCGGAAGCCGGGAGCGAATCACCCTTTTAAAACTTAAAACTGTCACAGAATAACTTGTGTATTTGTCTTTTAAAGCACTTACTTGTTGGGAAATTAGCTGTTAGAGACAGCGGAGCCAGCGCTGACACAGCACGCTAATTGACAACACTCCTCGCGACACTGACAGAGGCCACGCCCCTTTTTAGGCCACGCCCCCTGACAACTCCTACTTATAGACGCCGATTCAAGGGCGCCAAGTAGAAGCTTTGAGCTGCACTCCTGAGGCGGAAACCAGGAGCGAATCACCCTTTTAAAACTTAAAACTGTCACAGAATAACTTGTGTATTTGTCTTTTAAAGCACTTACTAGTTGGGAAATTAGCTGTTAGAGACAGCGGAGCCAGCGCTGACACAGCATGCTAATCGACAACACTCCTCGCTCCACGAGCAGAGGCCACGCCCCTTTTTAGGCCACGCCCCCTGCCAACACCTACTTATAGACGCCGATTCAAGGGCGCCAAGTAGAAGCTTTGAGCTGTACTCCTGAGGCGGAAGCCGGGAGCGAATCACCCTTTTAAAACTTAAAACTGTCACAGAATAACTTGTGTATTTGTCTTTTAAAGCACTTGCTTGTTAGGAAATTAGCTGTTAGAGACAGCGGAGCCAGCGCTGACACAGCAAGCTAATTGACAACACTCCTCGCGACACGAACAGAGGCCACACCCCTTTTTAGGGCTCGCCCCCTGCCGACTCCTACTTATAGACGCCGATTCAAGGGAGCCAAGTAGAAGCTTTGAGCTGCACTCCTGAGGCGGAAGCCGGGAGCGAATCACCCTTTTAAAACTTATAACTGTCACAGAATAACTTGTGTATTTGTCTTTTAAAGCACTTACTTGTTGGGAAATTAGCTGTTAGAGACAGTGGAGCCAGCGCTGACACAGCACGCTAATCGACAACACTCCTTGCGCCACGAGCAGAGGCCACGCCCTTTTTTAGGCCACACCCCCTGCCGACTCCTACTTATAGACGCTGATTCAAGGGCGCCAAGTAGAAGCTTTGAGCTGCACTCCTGAGGCGGAAGCCGGGAGCAAATCACCCTTTTAAAACTTAAAACTGTCACAGAATAACTTGTGTATTTGTCTTTTAAAGCACTTACTTGTTGGGAAATTAGCTGTTAGAGACAGCGGAGCCAGCGCTGACACAGCACGCTAATCGACAACACTCCTCGCAACACGAGCAGAGGCCACGCCCCTTTTTAGGCCACGCCCCCTGCTGACTCCTACTTATAGACGCCGATTTAAGGGCGCCAAGTAGAAGCTTTGAGCTGCACTCCTGAGGCGGAAGCCGGGAGTGAATCACCCTTTTAAAACTTAAAACTGTCACAGAATAACTTGTGTATTTGTCTTTTAAAGCACTTACTTGTTGGGAAAGTAGCTGTTCGAGACAGCGGAGCCAGCGCTGACACAGCACGCTAATCGACAACACTCCTCGCGCCACGAGCAGAGGCCACGCCCCTTTTTAGGCCACGCCCCCTGCCGACTTCCACTTATAGATGCCGATTCAAGGGCGCTAAGTAGAAGCTTTGAGCTGCACTCCTGAGGCGGAAGCCGGGAGCGAATCACCCTTTTAAAACTTAAAACTGTTACAGAATAACTTGTGTATTTCTCTTTTAAAGCACTTACTTGTTGGGAAATTAGCTGTTATAGACAGCGGAGCCAGCGCTGACACAGCACGCTAATCGACAACACTCCTCGCGCCACGAGCAGAGGCCACGCCCCTTTTTAGGCCACACCCCCACTGTTCCCATTCATTGGAACAGTATAAATCATATGCATCTTCCGGTCGCGCAGTGGGCGAGGGCAGCGGGCGCGACGTTTGCGCGCCGAAGGCGCGCCTAAGGCAAGCCCGTCTGCACCCGTCCGCAACCGACCGGGACCAGGGGCCACCCCCCCCTGGTCAACCTTCATGCCAGACCATAACCTATCACCCGCAGTCCCTTCGCCAACTAAACCAAACAGTTGGGCCATCCTGTCTACACACATGGGACCCCTCTACCCAACATTCCGCCTGTAATCAGTGCGTTTTTCGCTTCTCTCATGGTACAAAGAATTCGACATCATTCTCTATTCTGTTGCTTAATTGCCGTTCGCTTCCTAAACACTCCGCGGAAATGTCTCTATTGTTAAAGGAGATATGCCCAGACGTCTTTTTCGCCACAGAGACTTGGTTACAGGAACACTCTGAACCTGACCTGGTGCAAGCACTTCCACCTGGTTATCAAGTACTCCGCCTCGACCGAAAAAAGGGCATCGGCGGTGGTCTAGCTTTAATCTACAAATCAGATTATATTATCACGAGTACCCCTGTAGACTTCCCAGACTGCGAATGCCTTCCTTTCTTTATAAAATTAAGTGCCACACATACCTTTTCGGGTATGCTTATATATCGTCCTCCTGGACCACAAAGGCAGTTTCTCACAGACCTTACCTCGATACTAGCAAGTCTTGCTGTCAGCGCTGCCAATTTCACAATTCTGGGTGACCTTAACATTCACCTGGATGACCCAAATGACTCTATAGCAAGGGAATTATCCTTAGGCTTAAGCACCTTTGAACTGCACCAACGTGTCACTGGGCCTACCCATCTAAAGGGTCATCTCCTGGACCCCGTCTTCAGCAACTGTAATAACCTTCACATTGGAAATTCTCCTCCTCTTCCCTGGTTCGACCACTTCCTCATCCCGCTCACCTGGACCCTGCCCTATCACCCCCTCCCCAAACCCCCGATGACGCAACGATCACGCAACTGGTCCAAACTCCACCTATCTGAGTGGGAGGATCTCCTACAAGGTACCAAACCACTAACACATCTATCCCCACCCAAGATAATGATAACTACAACTTGTGGATCACCAGCTCCCTTGATACAGTCCTACCACTAAAAAACTCCCACCCCAAGCGGGGCAATCCTACAGCCCCGTGGTACACAAATGAACTACGAGAGGCCAAACGTGTATGTAAACGACTGGAGAGGAAATGGCGCCTCAGCTACCCCCCATCAGATAAATCAAGCTATAGAACAGCAATTAAAAACTACAAAACGGAAATTCATCTAGCCCAGGCTAAATACTTCGAACTCAAGATTGAGAACGCAGCCTCCAAACCCAAAGAGATCTATAGAATAGCCAAAACCCTCCTGCAACTTCCAGGACCACTGAAACATCATAACAATACTCAGACCCATTGTGAGGAAATAGCTGAGTTTTTCCACCAGAAAATAGAAATCATCAATTCTTCTTTCCCCCACCCCGTCACTCTACCCACAGATTTCGTCAACACAGGTTGCACGACAGTCCCTCTTCACGATCTCAACAGCTTTCCTCCTTTAGAACTTACTAAGTTGGAGAAACTTATGGGACAGGTTAAATCTGGATCACCTACCGACCCAGCTCCTCCCAGTACTCTCACCCAGATCACTCACCTGATCTCGCCCACTATCCTAGCTCAATTCCTGCCTCCATACTGCTCAATTCCTCACTCCATACTGGTATTGTCCCTCCTCTATGGAAAAGAGCAATGGTCAAAGCCCTGTTAAAAAAACCTAATCTCGACCAATCTAACCCTGCCAACTACCGTCCCATCTCCCTCCTACCATGGCTCAGTAAACTCCTCGAGAAGCATGTCAACTCCGTTCTCACCGACTTCTTAGAAGTCAATAACATTCTAGATCTCTCCCAGGCTTTAGGCCCTGTCACGGAACGGAGACGGCATTGATTGCAGTGACGGAGGAGGCACGAAGGATCTTGGACGACGGTGGATCCACGGCCATCGTCCTACTCGACCTAAGTGCCGCCTTCGACACTGTCAATCATAACATCCTACTCCATCGTCTTGGAGGAATAGGACTGTCAGGGACTGCTCTCAGCTGGATGTGATCTTTTCTGACTGACAGATCCTTCAGGGTTTTTGAGAAGGATTTCACCTCTGCCAGTAGACCCCTTAATTGTGGAGTACCTCAGGGCTCCTCCCTGAGCCCTACCCTTTTTAATGTCTATCTGGGCCCCCTAGCTGATGTTGTCCGCCTATTTGGTGTGAAGATCGTCTCTTACGCGGATGACACGCAGCTAGTGGTATCATTGGACCCCACCCCCCTAAACTCTCATCACAGCCTACACAAATGCCTGGAAGCAGTCGCCACCTGGATGTCCGGCTCTTGTCTCAAACTTAACGGGGACAAAACAGAGATAATGCTCCTTGGAAATAACATCGCAAAAACCATTGACCCCATCTGGCCTCTCTGTTTAGGTAATCCCCGCAACCCAAGGAGCAAATCAAAAGCCTGGGCATCTGGCTTGACCACACTCTTTCCTTCAACCATCAGGCCACCAAGCTAGCTGTCACTTGTTTTGGGCTGATGAGACTGCTTCGCAAAATTCTCCCTCTCCTTCCATTCCACTCGACACAAATTATGGTTCAAGGATTGATCCTCTCCCGCCTCGATTGTGGAAATGCCCTATACCTTGGAGCACCCCAATCTACACTCAACAGACTCCAGGTTATTCAAAATTGTGCGGCAAGAATTCTCCTGGATATTCCTCGCCGAACCTCAGTAAAAGCCAGACTGAGAGATCTTCACCGGCTCCTGGTGAGATCCAGAATCGAATTTAAGAGCTTGTGCATCGCACATCGCTCTTACTGGGGAACAGGCCCCCCATCAATTCTCCCCTTGTGAAAGCCTACCAGCCCACTCGTTCTCTTCAGATCCGCGACCTCCCACCTCGCCTCAGTACCACGCAATAAGGAAGGCCCGATGTGGTGGTCGTTCGCTCTCCTACAACCTAGCCAGGATCTGGAACTCCCTCCCTCTCCATATCAGATCCGAACCCAACCTCCTCACCTTCCAGAAAATTCTCAAAACCTGGCTATTCAGCAAAACTTCGGTTTAAAACTTCACTCCGCCTCTCTCTTCCCACCTCTCCGGATCAGTTCAAGCTCCCTACAGCGCTGGGACGCACCTGGGTAGCCAACGCGCTTTACAAATCCTCATGCCATTCCATTCCATTCCATTCCATGAGATGACTTGATATAGCATGCTTCAATTCCGTTGAATCAATGACTCTGTACTGATCTTTTCTGTGTTTCATTCAAGGTCTAGGACGATTGTTTTTTCATATCATGTATAAAAGAACTGACTCTCACATGAAAACTGTCTTTGAAGTGCTTTGTGGAACAGGATCTCTAGGGTCCTCAGTTTTTGAACTTCCAGTTTTAGCCTATCAAGCTTTCTTTTCCTTTCATGCTGTATCTACCGGACGCAGCCCTTTTCCTATGACAAAGTGTTGCAAGCTTTTTTTAGTACACTCCTCCTGCAATTCTTGCTAACATTCTCCAGGAAAATACATCTCTGACAGTCTACACTGTAAATACATTGAAAATGACTTTCGGTGATCAGCACTATACAGATCTCTTTTCTGGATTCTGATTATGTAATGAAGAAGGTGTTCCGAGGTCTGTACAGGCAGCACGAAATTTTTCAAGGTTTATGATTTCAATGAATGAATGGGGAGAGAATGTGGCCTTTTGGCTAGGGTGGTCAACTTCGGTGCTGGGGAACCGGGTTCGAGTCTCAGCTGGTACACTCAATGTTCTGTGATTCTGGGCAAATCACTTAATCTCCCTGTTCCTAACAAAAATGAATGTGTCCATCTGTAACGTAACTGGTCCTCATGTAAAGCGCTCTGATACCTTTGGGTCTTGTTCGCACTATATAAAACTCCACCCCAAAAAAAGAAGATTCCTACGATGCAGTACTATGTCTATAGGTATGTAACTTTTTCCTCACTGGTCACCACCCCTTCAGCAGCATTCCATATTTTGGGAACTAAAATTACCATGTTTAGGAAACATTTCTGTTTGGTCGTAAACAAATTCCCTTGTGCAGAGTATCAATTCTGTCAAGATGAACGTGTCAACTGGCTCTCAGTAAACTTAAAGATAATTACTTGCAGCAGTCACAACTTCTTTCAAGCGCATTAGCACGTGAACTGCTTTGAATGCAACTTAGTTTAGAGAAGATTAAAAAAAAGTTTCCTTACCGCCCTCCGTTTGTATTCAGGCCCAGTATCCAGCACAACGATAACCGTCCTGCGGCATCGTACTCTGGGAAGCGTGCAAAGAAGCCAGCTGCACCTGTCTCCTTCTTGGGCAGAAGCCGGGAAAAGCTCCTCAGCTTCTGGGGAGGCCATGGTGACGGTACAGCTGGTCCTTCTGGAGCTGCTGCTTGTACCGAGAGAAGCGCGGGAGGGGACTGGTGCAGTGTGCAGCCAGTGGCAGGAGAGACCCAGGGTAGACTTCATCAGCAAGAGGGTGGCCATAGAACTCTTGTGACATGCCTGGTGGATGAGCTTGTTTTATCCTGGCCACCAATCAGGGAATGGCTGAGGGAGAGGTGGAAGCGTGGATGCTTCTGCAGGGATAGTTCACGATGCAGTCATGTAACTGCCAGTGTTGCCAGAATTTGAAACCATCCCAAGCCCAAAGCTGTCGATGTTCAAGGCCAAATTCAGCCCAACGTAGACTAGTATCCACCCAAAAACCAGCCCAACGTTGCAACCTTCAAAGTATGCAAATACACCCTTCAGGAAACATTCTGACCATAAATCTAATTTCAGTTCGATATGCGTATAATGGGAGGACTTTCAATGTGCACCTATGCACTTCTGCAATCATGTCCCAATTCTATAAATGATTAATAAATTTGAATATTTGTTCCCTCTAGGACCTTCCAACTAGCACTTCTATCACTACAAATCTATACCTGGCAGTTATGAATGAACTTTACAAGAGCAATTATAACCTATCTTAATAAAGCCCACCTGCGGAACTCTTTAGGTAATGTGGCTCCTAAAACAGTATATTTAACCAGTATAATTAATGGATCTCGCAGGATTAACACCACACAGTGATACACATATAAAGAAACCACCCTGAGGTTAAAGCGATTCCAGCACGACTAGTTTGGCAAACTGTAAGGGTCATCACAGTACAAGAGCCCCATTCCTTCTAGTTGTCCTGCTATCATACCATCACTGACCTGGGCAATCTCATAAGGCTGTGCAGCTCTTTAAAATGGATCCCTGTATTCATATTCCCAACTTTAAGGGCAAAAGCATTGATTGACTTCTTAATGAAGACTGAGAAATCCCCAAAATTTTTTTCATGTAACTGGTGGCTGGTATGCTGAACTGAGTTGCATCTTGTTGTCTTGGTGAGTTCAGACTATGGGTGGGCATTTATGATGGTATGCTGAACTGAGTTGCCTCTTGGTGTCTTCGTGAGTTCAGACTATGGGTGGGCATTTATGATGGGCATGATTGAGAGCAGTAAGGCTAAAACAGTATGAGTTTATCCCTGTGCCTGCCAGTGGGTCTTTAAGGTGTTCAGACTAAATGCACATGCACTCCTGAGCCTCTTTGTAGAGCTCACAGAGTGGTGGTCACATATATACGCCAATTGTAAATGTAAGAAGTACTGCAGTTGTGCAGCGGGAAGCTGGATTATGGCCAGTTTTGCATGTCCATCTGGGTAACGTGAGGCCAGGGCAGTAGGCCCCTTTCATCCCTACATCTTTTTAAAATCCTCGATTTGCATACCTCACCTCACATCTTTCCTCTTCAGCACCAGTTTCCACTCCCTCCTTCGGTACATATTTCCTTTAATCAGTGCATGAATTTAGAGGATCGGGCGGTTATTATTGAGCTAGATCAGGGCCAGCAGCAGTACAACACTTTGAATTTGTCCTGGGTAATTTGTTTGCTTTACTTTCATAGCAGCAATCTGTAGAGGATAAGGAGGGTTGAATGTCTGTATGAGTAATTACACTAATGATGTAAATACCACTTACTAATTTACTTTTTTATTTAATTTCCTTTATAGCACTATTTGTCCTATTGTAGGGTGTTGGAACACTTATATCACAATAACATATTCTACAGAGACAATGAGTCATAGAAGTGTATACATCAATCTTTACAGGGTTTTTAGATAAGGAAATGTGGTTAGGAGGTACAGGAGCCACATATCATCCATAACTGGTAGGCATTATATTTGATGAGCACCCAGTCTGGAGAAACAAAGTCGGGATATTACACATAAATCAGTGGTTACTTGTGCTAATAAGACTTTTTCTACCCAACAGAACCGTTTTTAGCTACCTGGGAGTAACAAAAACTTGAAATAAAAAGGCTCTAATCCTATGCCTTGCAGTGTGAATTAAGCTCTGTGATCCCAGTTTATAGCTCACAGAGCTATATTGAAAGGAAAGTAACTTATTAACTTTAGGTAACATCAGTATCTCTTTGACAAAAGCAGTAGCTCACTTACTCAATCTACATATAATACAAATCTGCGTGTAACAAGTAGGGTTGCCGCCTTCCTGATTTTTGCTGACCTGGGCAATATTTTAAGGTGGTCGCAGGTGGTACACAATCGCCAAAAGCCAGAAAATGTTTCCCCAATCTATAAATACTTAACTTTACAGTAGATATTGCAAGGAAACAGTGTAAAATGTTTTGTAGAGCTGCCTTCATGGCCTGTGACTGATAATTAGCATATAAATGGAAATAAAAGCAATGTATAAATGAGTACAGGAGATTTCATGTAAAGTTCTAATTAACTTTCCCACCAGGGCCTCTGAGAATCCTAAAATGTGAAAATGTTACATGGGAAGAGTGGCTACCCTACAAGTTGTGTTTTACAGCAGTTACATTACCCCTTTATGCTACTTTATGGCAGGTAAAACTGTGATTAGAGAAAACATTGATCACTTTATTAAGTTAATTGCCCATCAAAGTTACCTTACCACTGTTAGCCAGGAAATTACTGGACACACATGGACGGTCAGGCTCAACATGGGAGCAGCAAGTTGCTGGACCCGTTAACAAGCAGAGCTTGACTCTCCGACAGCCAAGCATTACCTGGAGCCCTTAACCACTCTAGTACTCCTGCCTTTATTTCCGGACTTACCCAGGTTCACAATTCTCTTTAAAAATGGTGCCCAAGAATCATGCCTCCTTTACTGGAGTTTTGCACCACACAGCTAGGTATGACTCTCCAGCCTTGCCAAGTACCAGGCATCAGGTGTTAGACTAATGCATCTTAGTGTGCTGCTCTGCACCACCGCACTAAAATGCATTAATCATGCATTTTTAGTGAGTGACTTGACACCACCTAGGCACTGTGAGGGAGAAACTGGGAGTGACTGCGACCGTCGACGCTGCACTTACAGCAGAGCAACTAATGATGTGGAGACAGTGTTTCAAGACTTGTACAGGCCGTTCAATGAAGTCTGTGTGTTGATAAACTGCCTGACCTACTGATTAAACAAAATTAATACCATTGATTTTATCAGCCTACAACTCACAACTGCTATCACCTAGGGCGTCGTCCTGTGGTGGGATGGTCCCAGCTGACTGTATTGTAAACAGCTGAGACCCCTGTCAGCTGCCTCAGAGGCGGTAGCATTTTTACGAGGCCTGTAGTTCCTTCCATCCTGTTTTACTTCTGTGTCTCACCACTGTCAGAGGCCTTCTACATCACAGTTGGACAGAACTTTTCTTAAAGAACAGAATCCCTTGGCGTGAGTTGATAGAGACTGCCCCCCAGCATGACCCCAGCAACAGCATGATGATTGCAGTGATTTAGAACATTTATTGCATAGTAATGCCCTATAAGGCCTATGTCAGCTGCATCATTTTCCCACTTTAGTAATGTTTCTTCCTAGAGGATTGGTTGCAAGTACATCTGTGCATATGCCTGCAGTTGTAATTGCAGAATAGGCCCTGCGGCACTGCCAAAATAATCGAGCTGGAGTTCAGAAGGTATAGAAGACTAAAGATGCCTTTACGTTTTGTTTATATCTAGTCACAGTTGCTGCATGTTCAAAGACAGAGGTAACATGTATATGGCTTATGACAAACCTCTGCTTATTTTCTTAAAAGACAGTTTGGTGTTTATTTTTCCTTCTCAAACTGAAAAGTTTGAGTATTTTCTTTGGTGAACGCTGCAATAATCTTGATTGGTACAATGAGTGGGAAAAGAAAGGGAGTAAAATGCCATATTTCCCCAGACGCACAACAACATTTAAGTACATGTAAATGAACGCTACAATGTTGTAAAAAGATTAGGAAAAAAAAAGTGATGTTCGTTTTAAAAATAATAATTCTGAAGTGTGATGGAAACACTCATTTTAGTAAGATCAGAACAAGCACAAATGAAATATTCAGTGAAACTAGATTTCCACACATTATCATATGCACGCTTAGATGGGTTCATAATGAAAACAAATTTGACATATTTAGTGGCTTTTGCGATGGAAAATGGGCTGCCTCTAACTGACATGCTACCACACCGTGCTTTAGTAATATTTTTGCGAGTATAAATGAGAAAGTGCCACTCTTAATGTCACATATTTGACAGTAGATAGTCACTGATAAGTACCTTGAAATCTTGGAAATGTCCTACATAGCCAATCTCTAAACTTGGTAGCTGTAACCCTCCTTTTGTGCCCCTGTGTGGTCCCAGCAAGTTAAAGCCAGATTGTGGATGTTCAATAGATAGGGAGGGACACTCCCCTCACATTCCCTCGCAATAAAGGCTCTCTTTGATGGAAACCTTCCCGCATCTGATGCTGCCAATAGCGCCCCTTCTGCCATACATTGTTCTCCCCAGGCCAGCTGCAGTCTGATCCCGATTCCTGCGTTGAGTGAGCTTGCATCACCGCCCCGTCCAGACCACAGCCGGGTTAATCATAAAAAAAATCAAGTATTTGCAATGCAATAGGTCTCACAGTGATGCAAGTTTAAGCTATTGGCATTGTAAATTACAATGCCTTTTATTTATGTTTTCAAAAAGAAAACAAAAATAAAAGGCATTGTTATTTTCAATGCCAATCGTTCAAACTTGCTATATTGTGAGACCTATTGCATTGTAAATGCTTGTTTTTTTTTGTATTGTTTGGTCAGTTTGGATCTAAGTTTTTGTTGTTATAATCATCATGTGTGCAGCTGGTGATGGATTATGTGGCAAATCGATAACTATGCGTTAAACGCCACGTATGCTGAATTGCAAAATTCCCGTGGCTCTGGTCTCAATCCACGACTACTCACAATCTAACAGAAAATCATTTGAGAACCGAGGCTTGCGTGAAGTCGCGCGGACTTCCAAGGCTGGTGTCCCCATGGAGCACCCTTAATCGGATCTTAGTTGGGAACCATGTGCCTAGAAGCGAATCAGCTCACAGTGAGCCACTGTATAAAAGATAACCAGACTTTAGGTGGTACCGCCTGAGTTAAGCCCGAGGTTGTGAAATCGATATATTACATTTTCCAAAGAGCATCTGAGTGAAACGTTCACCCGCGGTCTTCCAAGGACTGTGGCCCCGGGTCTGATGGAATCACATGGCCTATTAATGGCTCCGCAGAGATACAATCTTTCTAGACAATAAAAACTGACATTAATGAATTGGAGCGGGCCGGACAGCAGAGTTCACGGCTGCTCACCTGGGCAAGGGGAAGTTAATGGAAAACGTCTTATGTTTTGTGCAAAGCCTCGGGCTGCGTTTGAACTAAAAGTCATCCTCTGCATTCCTTTCCTACAAATTCGTACCGGCGTCGACAAGCAAACTGCTGCCCTGTATACGCCTTTATTTATACATTGATATAGGTGTGTGTGGAGATCGCTAAGGCCACATGGATTCCATGAGAAGGTGCAGTCATTGAGCGAAATGCTAAATAAACCACAGCAGCTCAACACACACCCAAGGCTTCAACATTTTGCCTTAACTACAAAGTGACGGCCTTCAAAAAAACTCAGAACAAGCGCGAGCCTCGCGCTAAAAGTAAAAAAAAAAAGAAGTTTGACAAAAGGTCAGTGGGCAAAAGTGAAACCGATCAGACACACACAGTGTTTCCCTTGTGGGAGCAAGCAGGGGCACCATATGGTTTCAAAGCTCGCTCCCCCCGCAAGGGAATCGCCAAACGTGCACACATTGCCATTAAAAGCAATGCAACGCTTGCACGTTTTTGCCCGAAAAAGCGAATCAATTCCAAGAGGTCTCTTCCTTTGCAGCGCATGCGCACTGCGTAGGTGAGTCCTAAAAATGAATAACAGGCCTGCTCCTCATGACCACATTGGTCTAGACAATCTGGGGTCAGGCTAACAGCATGAGGCAAGGCCATCATAGTGCTATCAATTGTTGATGGCTCTGTCAAACTGCGTTCGGGTCATGACAAACATTTTCCCGCCCCATCCACAAATTTGGCGCACGAAAAAGCAAGTAAAGCAAAAATTTGTGCAGCCCACCAGCAGACTTATTTCCCACACAAATGGTAAAAATATCGCCCATTTGTGTGGATAACAGCCCAATCTGGCAACATTTGCAACTGCTCAAAAAGCACAAGCACTCATTAGAGTGTTGTTTAAACAAATACAAAAATTTCCTGAAAACATTTCTTTAAATGGCCGCTGTGAATTAATAGGAGTACTTGGTCCCTGCGCTTAGGGAGGGCTGAAAGACGGGAAGAGGCATGACCCATGCATGCCATGCACAAATGGAGATAAGGAATAATAGAGTGACATGGGAGCCAGCAAATGGCAAGCCTGTGGGTTGGCTGAAGCCCACAAAGAAGTTCCAGCTTGTCCCTTCGAGATAGCGCATGTGCACCGTCTAGAAAAGAGCCCCTAAAGTGAGTAATTAGCTAAAACATTATGCTTTAAAAATTAGAACTAAGCTAAAATAATCAAAATAACAATTTATCAAATAATTGACATAATTTCCAATTAATTATTTAATCAACATAAAAAATAAGACAATCAGTTGCTTTTAAAATAACTTCATGCCGTCATGTCATACAAACCCAACAACCGCCTACTACATTAAAAATTATGAATTATTTTTTTAAATAATGAAATTACACTATATTAATTAGAAACTATACTACAATAATTAAAATAACAATGAATCAGTTAAATATTTTCTTCTGGGTTAATGCCGCAAGTGAGGCACATAACAATACGTGAAACTATTTGAATTAAGCAGACTATTCATTAGTTATTTGAGGTGATTACAAAAAGACAAGTTTTGCATGCTTTATTATAGTATTACTAAAATGGCTGCCCGGAGGCCGCATGCGGTCCTCCTGAACTTTACATGCAGCCCTCTGATTAACAGCAGCACTGGGCTGCTGTTCACTTGACTCAGCACTAACATCCAAAAGATGTTAAATATTCAGGCAAGCCTTTATATAAAGGTTAATTGAAATTAAAGAAAGGAAGTAACTAGTTTGTCCTGCACCATTTAACTTAAGGAACACATTCATTTTCAAAGCCGTCTTGCAGGAAAAGTGTAAAAATATGATGAGGTCTCTTCAAAATTCAAAAAGTGTACTTCATTTACATGCAGAATGGTTTTACCTTAATATATCAGTGACATGAGAAGTATTTCTTTAAGTGATAGTTTTCAAATAAGAATTTAGGAACATTCATTCTTCCCATCACACTGACAACAAAGGCAAATAGTGAACTAAGAGGCAAGTCAGTTGTTATGCGCACTCTGAGGGTGGCCTAAGGTCCTAATATACATGAACAACAATATGGTTTTAATTATTCCAACCTAGGAGAAGGTTTTGTACAGTGCACATCCTGAAGCCATGCATTTCAAGGGTCAGTTATATGCGGAAATAAAAGGAAAAGGATGGAAAGTGAAATAAACAATTTCCTAGGATCACACAATTTGGTAAAGTGGGGAAGCTGGATTCAATCCCAGGTTTGCTGGTTTCACATTGCGCAATTCAGCGAATAGACGTACTTGATTCGCTTTCCCTATAGCCAACTTACCACCCTCCACATCCCCCCAGATCGCCACCCTGCTTGCATCGATATGGCCCTCAGTCACATCACAGAACAAACTTTGCGGCCCTTGGGAAAATGTTTGCCAGTACCTATGCTCTATTATGATGAGCCTGTGTTTTTTATAATAAAATTCTATTGTACTTAATAAATGCTGTTAAAGCTCAGAAGATCATAGGCAAATAAAAAGAGACAGGCTGTATTGCTAATTGGAAATTTATGCTAGGTGTTTTGATGACTAGTAATGATAATAATTTTTGGTCACATGAAGGTAAAAGTTTCTCCTGGAAAGAAGATCTAAATGATTTTGCACTGATATACAAACATGTTTGGGTCACATATATTTCTGTTTAGTTCAAGGGTAATATTTATTTTGCCCCTTTCATTTAGCATACATAGTAATTATACACAGATCTTGGATGCAACCATTCCTAATGTCATTAAAATCTGTAAATATCCAACTGATGCCCCGATGGCTAATTGAATAACCATCTAAAGAGGGACATTTACTGGTAGGCTCCTGTAAACGCCATCCTTTATATGTTCATACTTAAAACCATAAGAATTCTTGACATATGGTGTGGCCCTTTGATGATTTTTGTACTGAAAAAGAAAACAACACTTTTTCCCAATCTTTCACCACAATAAATTGCTGGCAAAAATAAAATAATTCCACCTCCTCATTCCAGAAATGTATTTTCCATACTTCATAGTACGATCTCCCTGACTTTTCTTGCAGATCAAGCATTTACTCAATCAATCAATTAATCAATACACTTTATTCGATTATTTAAAATCATAAAAGTACGATGTACAGTATACAAAAAACAGAATCCAATAAAAATCTTTGGGCGATATACATAAAACAATGGCTTATATCTATTTCAAACGAGCCAAATAACTCAAAGTTTAAAAAGTTCCATACAGTATTAACCAAAAGATTTATACAATGTTTACTATAGAGCATCTTTTTTTCTTGATTCATAGTGCAGCAACAAGAAAACAAGCAATGGTAAAAATATCCCAGGGGTTACTCAGCATTTGGAGATTGAGTAGTGCAGGTCTAACTTCAGAAAAACCCTTTCCATACAAAATAAGGATTAAAAACTCCCTATGGATATCATTATAAAAGTCAAGGAAACATAATAAAATGTAAAGTGTCTTGTGCAGAGAAATGATCACATTGGCCGGGGTTTGCAGCCTCAGGTTTACACCACCCCGGAAGATCACCAAGTGAGAAGTGAATCAAATTAAAACTGAACCTGGTCAAGAGCCAGCAATGGAAAGGCTTAGTCACAGTTTTCAGGTAGGGTTCAATTAACAAGGTGGTTTTAGTCAGAAGATGGGCGCTAGCTAAAGGTTTCTGTAGCTCCTGTTCTTACCGTTCCATCATCAATGTATTCATAAAATTCAATTTGAGCCACTTCACATCTTCCTTCCTGATCCTTTCCGGGTTTACAAATAATTCTAGACCCCCTAATCTAAAAAGCATAAGCTTTACATGAGACAACCACTTAATTTTGCTGGCTTTGTCCAGTTTGACACAATCCCGCAGGATCTGGTGGTTCAGGGTCAATTTCAGATTAAGCTAGGTCTTAAGCCAACACAATAACGGTGCTGTACTCAAGATGTCTGTGACATAACCCTGCCCTAATTCCTGGTGAATGGCAAAAGATGGGGTTGATTGGGGTACAGACAAAAGGCTTCGCAGAATTGTATTTTCCGCCACCTGCAGCCCCGGCTGCTGTTTAAATCCCCATATTGATGACCCATAGGCCGCAATAGCCAAACATTTCGACCTATATATCTTACGAATGGCCTCCACAGGCCTAGCCCCCAGGCGCTGGGCAAACCCTAGTAAAGCTGTTGTGGATCTAGTGACTGCATTTTTTTGGTTTTATCTTGGGGGACGCATGAGCCTCTATCTTCAAATAATATCCCTAAATAGGTAAAATATGTCACCCTGGTCACTGACACCCCATTACAGGAAAAGGATTTTGCTTTCCTATTTCTTTTGCCAGTTGCCATGATGTGTGACTTTCCAGTGTTTACAACCAGACCAGAGACTGCATGTAGGCGTCAAAAGCATCCAATATCTTTTGAAGGCCTAAGCTACAGCAGTACGAGCTAAGAGGACCGCGCCATCTGTGTATAGGAGAACTGGGATTAGGCAGTCTCCCACACGCAGAATATCCGGGCTCGCCTCCACTAAGGATTTATCGAGGCCATTAATGTAGAGTGTAAAAAGTGAAGGCGCCCATACACACCCTTGACGAACACCCCTGTCTGATTTAAAAGACCTAGTACATTTGCCATCCTGCGAAGTCCTAACTGATGCTAGAAGGTCCCGATGAAGGTCCTCCAGAAAATAAACTAAAGATGGTTCAATCCCCATTTCCAGCAAAATACTCCATAGCTTCGACCTGTTAACCAGGTCGAATGCGGAGGATAAGTCCATAAACACCATCTACAGGGAATCTTCTTTAGCCGTAGTATATTTATTTATTAATGAGTATAAACTAAGACACTGGTACAAGGTACTTCTACCTTGCCTAAATCCATATTACAGGTTGGATAAAACCTTGTTTTCAGTAGCCCAATCTGTAATTTTAGCTAAGAGCACCTTGCCTAATATTTTTACCGCCGAATCATTCAGTGATATGGGTCTATAGCATCGCGGGTCCCCTCTCTGACCTTTTGTAAAAACTGGGATAATAATTGAATGGCCCCAGGTTACGGGAAAACCTTGCGTCCCAGAGGCATTAAATACATTTGCTAATATTTTTGCCCAAAATTTAGGGTCACATTTATATAGGTCTGCGGGAATGCCGTCAGGACCTGGCGCTTTATTACTAGAGGTCTCCTTTATAGCTCTCTCAATATCCTCCTCACTAAAAACAAATGGCGCTACTTCCTGCCGAGATAATGAACTAGGGGAGGAATGCAGTGACTTACTGTAGCCATAAATTGATTCAAAATGGAACAGCCACTGAGTCTCTGTAATGTTATTTTCCTTGGTATCGTTCTCCAGACCCGAGAAAAAGGGGTATTAACAATAGCCCAGAATCTGGAGCTGTCCTTTAAAACCTTTATGGATAAAAGAGAATTCCAGGCCTCTGTCTTAATCTCTGATTTCCGTGTGTATACTGCTGTTTTGTACTGCTTCCATAGGCTCGCTATCAGTGCCCTGTTATGTGGTAAGCTTTTCAAAGCTAATACTAAAGAGCGGTGAGCTCGGGAACACTTTTTATCGAACCACCTTTCACCATGGTTTCTTCTTGGTTTAGTAACAATAGACAGATCAGCTGAAATCTGTCTACATATACCATCAAAGGCGCTAAGAACCACATCTTTGGGGTTAGAGGGATCTGCACATATCACAAAGTTCCCTTTGGCCTTCAAACACAAGTCTTTAAAAAAGGAATCGGGTGTCACTTTAGACCACTTAAGCCTCCTCTCCTGGTCACGTGTTACCATAGTGTTAACTCACGATTTTTTCCCTCCCGCATCCATAATACCACAACCATTGTCCGGTACTAATATAACAGGGTTGTGGTCACTGAAAGGAGACAACCTAGCATTATAAAATACTACTTTGTCTAACAACAGGGGAGACAGAAATATGTAATCGATAATAGTGTCTCTACTTTTTGATTTAAACGTGGGGCACCGATCAGTTTGAATAAAGAAACCAGGTTCAAAGAGATCGGCATCAGCCAAGAGTAATAGCTTGGGGTGAAAGGGTGAACTTACTTATACTATCAGACAATTAGGATAGTCTACCTCTAACCTTTTAGAGGAACCCTTTAATTTAATGGAGAGAAGAAGCACTAAACCACCTATTGCTCTACCTACCAGAGCAGGACGGGCTAGTTGGAAGTAAGAACTAAACCCATCCAGCCAGAAGTTGTCCCCCACATCCCAGGTCTCTTGGAGCGCTAATATATCGTATCTTTTAATACATTCTAGCCAGATTGGATCATCTCTTTTCGATCTAAGGCCCGCAATATTCCCGCTAATAAAACTACAGTTAGGGGGAGATTTTACTCCTAAGTCACCAATGCCAGAGCCCTGATGTCGCCCCCCTGTAGCCCAGAAGCGTCCCAGAGCAGCCTGTCAACTATGCCCTGTTTGTTCAAGTTTACTATGATACAGTCGCCTGGTACATGTTTGGGACCGTTACCCACCCAGGCCACCCGTCGAGCCATTATAATGTGGGCAGAAATCTCTGGTTGGCTGATACAGTAATTGTCACACCAAAATGTTTTGTTACGTAACAGGGCTGCCGTTGATTCACTATCTAAGGCACTATGCGTAGGAACCCCTACAAGGACTGCAACCAAAGGGGTGGCATCTGGCGGTAGATTAATCCTTATGTTTCTCTCTTGAGTGCGACAATTCTCATTAAATGTTGGTGACGGGCCAGTAGGTGGCAAATTGACTGAACTTGTGGCTCTTTGGGAGAAGTTCCCCCCTACTGTGACCCGACCTAAATTGGTCACCATACTACCACCGGAATTGGATTTTACCAGCCCCCTTGAGAGTTGTGATGGATGAGTGCCTAAAACTTTTCCCTGTTGATTAGGCCTGCTTTCTATGGATGGGGTAGGTAACAGACCTGAGTTCGAAATAGCATTCGGGGTCTGCTTTATATCACTCAGAAAGAAATCCAACTTCTCACATTTTTTCTAAAGGTCCGCAACACAGGAGTTCAAAGTGTCAATAACATCTTTAGCAATATTAATTAATATAGATTCGAACCATGTACTAAAAATGTCCTCTATCAAGTTCCGCAATTACAATTGAGTATTTTTATCCATCTTAGGCAGCACCTTGGGATTCTTTTTTTTGCACCTTTAGTCCGTTTACAAGCTTTTCTAGAAATACCTTTTCCCTTCCCAGGCCCCCTTTTTACAGCCCTTGGATTTCTTTCCAAATCATCCAAAATAGTAGTTTTAGGAGAAACATCATCACTTGCTACAGTCACATGTTTCTGGGCTTCACTCCTTGTCTTTGGGACACTGATCAGCACCATGGGTTCCAATGGTACAGGAGTGTGCAATGGATGTTCAATTGCGACGAACCCCTCTCTGGTATTTTGACTTGAACCCATTCCCAGCTCTTTTTCGGCATTAGCTATCTCTTTGTTCAAAGCTCCCACAGCCGAGGTCAAATAAGAAATTATAGATGGGGTCTTTCTAGGCATTTTAGTTTTTAAACCCCCCTGTTCTTGGCTGCCCAGGTATTTGCGCTTACCCATAGATCAGTGCTTTTCAAAGTGTGTGTCGCGACACATTACTGTGTCGCCTCCCAGGTGTGGGTGTGTCGCAAGACGATGAGGTCTGCGGGAATATTAGGGCGAATGCTCTCTTGGGCATTTGCATTCAGTAACGCAGTACAGTACAGCGACGTACGCGGAGGAAGGAGAAGCATTAGGCGAGTGTGAGCTGAGCGCGCAGCCTCATTCCCTTTTGCGACGCAGTGACCACGGAGCCCCCTCTGCTCCCCAGGCTCTCAGTAAGCTACATTTTTGAAATGTTAAAACTCTGTTTAGGGCCTACTCTACGTAGCTACCTCAGAGGCCTGTTAGCTGCCATGTTGCAGGTGTCCTCCGTTGTTTACTGCAAGATCGATAACAACAGGTGTGCAGTATCACGCTCATTATTTGCTGTCTGGCCTTAGTTTGTAGAATGATGAATAATTGCCAAGCTCACCTTGTAAAATTTGCCTTACAATATTAGATACGTACAATTCACCTCTTCGTTCTTTTTTTTCTTTTCAAATGTCGCATCCATTTAATGAAGCTAACAAAGGATGAAGTTAGCATGCCAACAAATGACTGGACACATTTTAAAAAAATGCAGATTCTGGCAAAAAGATTGGGGGCTGTGGCAGGGTCCCTAATCAACTCAGACCAAAAAGGTTTAATCAAAGGCAGACAAATACATGAACTGTCTCACAAACTTATCTCCGCCATAGACATTGCAACTCATTATAATGTCCCCTTATCAGTAAATACCTTTGAACTGGGGCGCTCAAACTTATCAAGGTGTAGAGGTGTCTGCACTAAACTAGCAAAGAGTGTGAAGCGGGACTTGAGACTGCCCTGAGTCATCTGCATCCAACATCTGGGGTGTCAGTGCAACGATCCCCCATGAGAAGTTCCCCCAGGCCTGGGATGTCTAGGTACCATCATGCTTGGGACTCTGATTGTACTGCCCCGGTAAGACTCTCTCTAACGTGGTAGACAAGCATATAAAGGTAAGCACAGAAATTATTATTTTTGGGATACAAAGCAGTGTAATATCTCCACCATTATCTAAAGGCCAAGAAAACATTTTTATTTTAATCCTGATGGTTAGAAGAGAGATCTGCATAAACTGGGTTAAGGTTGCACCACCAAAGCATACAGGCTGGTTAAACTCTATATTAAGTGTGTATAATCTAGAGAAGCAAGGAAAAACACTAAGAAAAATACATTTTGGAAACTGTGGGAACGCTACAATCTGAGGAATACTAGGGGGTCCGATGATTAAGGCAAAGGAAACAACAATTTCAAGTTAATTCTTGAACCGAGTAGTCGTAATGACTAGCTCAACCACTACCGAAAATCGTGTCCCTCTCGGTTTGGACAAAAGAATGCCCCAAAAGGCCAAGGTTAAACAGTTTTCCATTCAGGGTAAAGCTGGGCCCCTCACTCTAGAGCCCTGAATGGATACTGGGGCTTTTGACTCCTCGTTACCTCAAGGGTGTTTGCTTGATGAGAACTAATAAAAAAAAAAAAACATTTTTTTTAAATGCTTGATCGGGGTGTCCAGCCTGGTGTCCATGTAGGAGCCTTTCTACTGAGCACTGACGCACCAGTCAGTCTGTTTCGGCCCAGGGGCTGCCCAGCTGGTGTGAACGCCTTGAATTACAGGGGATACTCGTGATACCCGCGAACGGCGCAGGATGGACCGGGAAGCTGCGCTGTCACTGGCCCGCACCAGCCTGTGAACAGCCTTGGTGCTCCTCAGCCTGTGAGAAAGTCTTGTCCTGTGGAGGTGACAATTGCGACCCGATTTCACCTGCTGGAGTCCCACCCCATTGTTGTGAAGCCCACAGCTTAAAAGCGCAGGCACCCACACTAACGTGTACTAAATGCCAGCGAAAGGCGGCTGTGAGTCCCTGAGGTCGCTGGAGCGGTGACGGGGCTGGAGGGCACATAACTCGAGGTGGGTGTGCAGTCAGCTTTTGCACACCCTTTCTATCCCTGAAGTAGCAAGCACTGGCTGTTAAACCCTTCAAACTACTGCAGGCAGACTGGTGCCACATGTGTGCTGCGCGGGACAGACTGACAGGACGTGCAGCTGTGATCTTATATAAGGTGGGGGTGGAGACTTCAGCAGACACAGCATAAGTGACGAACTGTAGCAGATTAAACTGGGTATGTACCACAGCCCCTACATACAGCCTTCGGTGCTCTGGCAAGTGCCCCTGATATCAACCAGGAGGGGAGTGAAGGTGCAGTGAGACCTACCAGGCACCCACATCAAGCAGAACTGGTGCGCTCAAACTTATCAAGGTGTAGAGGTGTCTGCACTAAACTAGCAAAGAGTGTGAAGCGGGACTTGAGACTGCCCTGAGTCATCTGCATCCAACATCTGGGGTGTCAGTGCAACGATCCCCCAGGAGAAGTTCCCCCAGGCCTGGGATGTCTAGGTACCATCATGCTTGGGACTCTGATTGTCCTGCCCCAATGCTCGCCACTCACTCCATTCTGCTCCCTCACCCACAAGGCAATAACCTGTCTGTCAGATGACCTGGGTCTCGCTGATAGTGACACCACTCAACTCTGACGCCATGGTCAAGGTTTCTAGCTGTAAATATTTCAAATTAAATCCATTCCTGTGATCTGATGAGCGGCCTTGCACAGTTTGTTAAATGTTATTTGTAGCGTGACAGGAAATGATAATTTGATTGCTCTGCTGTAATGCGGTTGTTATGTTTTTAGTCTGAAGCAACTGCGCCAGCGAAGAGGGTGGTGTGTTTTTAATCTAATATGTTAACTGCTGCTAATAGATGTTAGAAGACATTACTTTCCCCAAGCACTACGATACATGAATAAATGAGTACAAACAGCCTAACCACGAGTTCATTAAAACAGCTGTAGTTGTAACTTGAGACTGTCACCCCCTCACATTTTAACCGTATGAAGGTATTTATTTTCATTCTTATAAAAGCAATCTACCTGATTGTGAGATAATTAAAAAATACAGCAAAACCTTAAGTGGTTCGGGCTCCCTCGCTGCGCTCGCTTGCATTATCGTGTTGCCAGCTGAAGATTGGCTAAAAGGTGTTATAATGTTCCTCCTTCTGCCCCCACAGCACACACTTGAGCCTGTGTATATTCGTAATCTCTTTATTTGCATTTACACAAGTTCCCATTAACATAGAGCGCCGAGCGTCTTGTACCTATCAGCTCCGGTCGCCAACTGCCGATTATCCCTTCGCGCCTTTCCTCTGCTAGCTTCTGCGCATGCGTGCGCCTTCCGTTCTGGTCTACGGCGTGACGCGTCCTCGCGTACACGCTCGTAGACTAGAGCGGACACCACATATCTCCCCCCTTTAACAATAACAAATAAACAATAAACAATATTGGTCTCCGTTCTAGAGTCCACTCATTTCAAAGTCTCTACATTTCAAAGTCCCTATATCTGGAGGGCATGGTGACTGCTCTCCCACTGCGGGTGTATCTTACCGGTATGTTGTCTTCTGTTTCTCGCTCACCCAGTACTCTCTCACCGTCTCCCATATCTTCTCCTTGTACTTCACCAGCCGGTGTGTAGTCCCTGTTGATGGAGTCTGTGATGGGAGATTCCACTACTCTGTCCTCTTCTTCACCTTCACATAGTTCGTCAGCGTTGTGCACCCAGGAGGGTCTTATTTCTCCCGACTCCACTGGTATCTCCTCTTCCTCTGATTTGGGCCACCTTACAATCTTGTTGACTCTCGCCATGCGGTCTTGGGACCACACCTTGCCGTCGCTGAGGAGAGCTGCCCTGCCTCGCACCTCCTTGACCTGTAAGGGTTGACTATATTTGCTTTCTCCTTTCTTTTGTAGAGTGGGCAGTTTGACCTTGACCCATTCTCCCTCTTCGAGCTCTGTATCCTTTGTGTTTCGTCGTTTGTCATAATGGGCGGCATAAATCTTCTGGGCCTTTTCCAAGTTGTGCTGAACCACTGCCGGGGACCACTTGCTGGTGATGGTCTTCTCCCTCCACACGGCATTATCCCGGGTGAACGGAAGTCGTCCTCTTAGTACCTGGAAGGGGTTGTACCCCACCACCGTGGGGGTGATCCTGTAGGCCCACAGCATGCTCATGACTTCAGTCTCCCAGTCTTTTCCCTGCGAGATGGCTGCCTGTATGAAGCCCATTAGGACACGGTTGAACCGCTCCGCTTGACCGTTGCATGCTGGGTGGTAGATGGCCGTGTGCCTTGACTCAATCCCGTTCCTCCTCATAAATCGTGTCCACTTGTCCGAGACAAATTGCGGTCCGTTGTCACTAAGAATGGATTTGGGTATACCTTCTCTTAAGAATAAAGACGTCAGAAATTTTAGTATGGTGTCCGTGTCCATGGACTCTTGTATGTCCACTTCAGGCCATTTTGAATACTTGTCTATCACCACACATAGATATTTGTTCACACCTCTGCTGTCCAGGACAGGCCCAAGTATGTCGATGGCCACGTTCTCCCAGGGGTTTTGTGGGGTTTCGAACTTTCCCAAGGCTGGTCTGAGTGGTCGTAGAATTTTGTCCGCTCCTTGGCATTGCCCACACTCTCTCACTTGTCTTTCTATGTGGACATCCATGCCTGGCCACCAATACATTTGCTTGACTCGTGCCTTGGTCTTTACAATGCCCAGATGTCCTTCATGCAGTTGTTTCAACAATCTGGGTATCAGTAATTCCGGTGGTACTACCCTTTCTCCTCTGTATAGGAAGACTCCTGAATCACTCAGGGACAGTTCCTCTCTTATCTCGTAGAACCTCCGCACTCCTTCTGTGAGCTTCTTTTTGTCTGGCCATCCAGACGTAAGATGTCGTTTTATCTCTACTTTCTCCTCATCTTGTTCGTAAGCAGCCGCCCATTCCTGACAGCTGATCGTCATCTCATGGTCTTCCATGCTGGCCACCATCTCCTCCTTGTCCCGGGCCTCCTCCGGCGCATCCTCCATCGCCGCAGCTCGGCTGAGGTAATCTGCCACTCTGTTTTGAGCTCCCGGTTGATACTCCACGTCATAAGTGTAATCAAGCAGTTTTAGTGTCATTTTAGCAATTCTCGGGGTCGCGGTATCATGGCCCGAGGACGTCAGGACTTTGATCAGGGGCTTGTGATCCGTTTGGAGCTTGAATCTTGTGCCCCAAATGAACTGTCGAAACTTGCCCATGGCCCAAGTGACCGCCAGCATCTCTTTTTCAATGACACTGTACCTTTGTTCCGTCGGGGATAGCGCGCGTGAAGCAAAGCTGATGGTTTCAATGGATCCATCCTCCCTTTCCTGTGCCAAGACCGCCCCTAAGCCTCTATCACTTGCATCCGTCGTCACTATGGTTTTGCCTGTGGGGACGTAACCTTGCAGTGGAACGGCTTGGCTGATGCAATCCTTTATCGTTTCAAATTCTGTTTGCGCTTCTGAGTCCCATTCAAACTTCGCCTTGTCTCTGATGAGTTGCCTCATTCTGTATGTTCTGGTGGCAAAGTGCCTCACGAACTTGCTATAATACTCGGCCATTCCGAGGAATGACCGCACTTCCTCCTTGGTACTCGGAGCTTTGGCATTCCTGATGGCCTTCACATTTTGTTCCTTCGGTGAAATACCATGTGTCCCAATTTCATGACCCAAGTACGTGACTGAGTGCATTCCAATCCTACATTTGCTCCACTCTGCAGTTAAGCCTTTGTCTTGCAGCACTTCTAGGACTCTGTTCAGTTTTCTGTCGTGATCTCCTTTGGTGGAGCCCATCACCAGAATGTCATCCTGGAAATACTGCACCCCGGAGATGTCCTTGAACAACCGATGCATCAACTTCTGAAATACGGCCGCTGCAGATGCCAGACCAAAGGGCATCCTCCGGAATTGATAGCACCCGAATGGCGTGATGAAGGAGGTGTACTTCCTACTCGTGGGATGCAGCTCAATTTGATAGTACGCCGACGTGAGATCTATGGTGGAAAAATGGGTGACACCTTTCGTTCTTGCCAGCATCTCCTCGATTCTGGGAAGGGGAAACCTCTCCACAATGAGTTTTTTGTTGAGCTCTCGGAGGTCCACACAGAGACGAACCTTCCCATTGGGTTTCTTGACTACCACCAAGGGGGATAGCCACTCCGAACTATCCACCGGCTCTATGATGCCTTGTTTCTCGAGCCTCAGAAGTTCTTGTTGCACCGCTTCACTTGTGGATATAGGGATGTTCCTGACTTTGTGTACCACTGGTACTGCCCCCTCCTTGAGGACCATTTTGTGAACAAATTTGTCCAGTTTCCCGACTGTACCCTCAAAAACCTTGGGGTATGCAGATTTCCAGTCTCTTTCTTTCGTGAGGGGCCACTCGTCTGTTAATAGTATCTGTTCTTTCCCGCCCGGGTTGAGTATGATTCCTAGATCCCCTGCGTCTCTCCATCCAAGTACCGAAGGGCCTTTCTCTGCGACGTACAGAGTGCATGTGGTCGACCTCCCTCTGAATTCGAACGTGAAGTCTCGGCACCCCACCAGGGGAATGGCGTTCTCTGTATACGAGATGGGTGTGATGTCCGGCGGCAGTAGGTCTGGCCCCACTACTGGTGCGAAGTCTTCATCCCATATGGATCTTTGTACGATGGTCCAGGGAGAACCTGAGTCGACGGCCACGTGTACCTTCACACCCCCTATGAGCATGTCCGTGCGGAGCTTATCTCTTCGCTTCCCTGTCACCTCCAACACCTGGTCCTCAATACACAGCACCATATCACCATCTTCTAGGTCGTCTTCCTCGCTGATTTCCGCAGTTGCAGATTCCACACACTTGACCGTGGTCCTTTTTCCCTTCTTGCGGCATACTTTTTCAAAATGGCCGACCAGGCCGCAGAACGCGCATCTGGCGCGGAACGCAGGGCAGCGTTTATCCTGAGCCGAGTGCGCCGTGCTACCACATCTATAACACGAGAATTTGCTGTCTGTGCTGGGGCGGACCGTCTGCTTCCCTGTCCATTTTGTATCCTTCCTCTGTTCTCCGTGCGTTCCTCTTTGTTTGCTGGACGTTGAGGCCTCGTCTATCTTGTTAATCATCTGCCTCTGCGTGCTTTCTCTTTTGGCCGCATCTGCACCACGTTTAGACATTTCCGCCTTTTTCACCATTGCCACAACTTCCTTGAGCGAGGTTTCGTTCTGTGCCCATAGTTTGTCCTGGACGGCCCTGCTGGTGGTATGCATGACTATCTGGTCTTTGATGTACTCATCCTGTAGAGCACCATACTGGCACGGGATGGCCAAACGTCGGAGCGCGGCCACGTAGTCGTCTATGGATTCGCCTGCCTCTTGTTTCCTTTGTTGAAAATTGTAACGGTCTATGGAAACACAGACCGCTGGGCGGTAATGGTTGTCCAAGTCTTCCAGTGCATTTTTGAAGACATCTGTCTCTGTTGCACCCCTTTCCTTGGGCACTATGTTTGCGAACACTCTCACCCCTTCCGGGCCTAAATTGTGGAGTAACAGTCTCTTTTTCCTTGCCGGGGTTTATTCCTCTCCATTTTCGTCCTCTAGTGCCTCAATGTAATTTTTAAAGTATTCCCTCCAATCCTCCCATTTTAACTGTGGTTCCCCTGGTCTGGGTAGGAATGGGATGGGGGCCAACAGGGCTGATGCTTGATTCGCCATTTTGGCTTCACCTCTGTGGTCTGCCTCTTGGGCTTTGGGTTGGTCGGGCCCACTGGGTGCTCCTGCACTCCCTGCCGCGTCACCTTGACCCCTGGGGCTCCCTGGGGTGTTATCCATTATTGCCTGCGTGAGGTTGTCTGTTTGCGCCCCCTCCTCTGACTGTGGGGAGGTGCTTTTGGTTGCCAGGGTGCTGGGTGTGTGCCCTTTTCCTCCGTGAGCACTGACCTGGTTCCTTGTGGCTAGTGTCCTTGCACGTGGTGCCTTTGCGCTGCTGCCGCGCTCTATGCTTGTGCCTGTTTGCTGGTTTCTGTTCTGTCCCGCAGGCTGGTGTGGGGCTGGTGATGTTGGTTGCTCCTCTCCACTGTGCTCGGTGGTGTCCGTGTCTCAGCCTCGTCGCCAATATAATGTTCCTCCTTCTGCCCCCACAGCACACACTTGAGCCTGTGTATATTCGTAATCTCTTTATTTGCATTTACACAAGTTCCCATTAACATAGAGCGCCGAGCGTCTTGTACCTATCAGCTCCGGTCGCCAACTGCCGATTATCCCTTCGCGCCTTTCCTCTGCTAGCTTCTGCGCATGCGTGCGCCTTCCGTTCTGGTCTACGGCGTGACGCGTCCTCGTGTACACGCTCGTAGACTAGAGCGCACACCACAGGTGTGTCACCAGCATGAAAAGTTTGGAAAGCTGTGCCATAGATGAACGTTGGAGGGGTGGCCCAGCCCAGCCTCTTTCAGGCTCTGAAATGGCCCAAACTTCGCCCGGGCATCTCGAGGGCACACCCGCGTGCGTCCTGCGCTGCGGACTTCCCCACTGATATCGCGCCTCCAGGCGCCACATTGACGCCCCCAGCAAGCGTCAGGCAATGCTTGCTGGGGGTTGTAGTTTGGCCTTAGACGCTTGCCCTCACTGCGGGATCTTGTTTGAGTGCCCTCGAGCCATTCCAATCACGGCTGAATGTCCGATGGCAGTGGGAGCTGAGCGTATGTAAGTCTGTTCCCCTCACGGCACTGGTGTCCTCAGGAGAGTGCGTCCCGCCCTGCGGGAGGGCTTCCCCGCTGATATCACGCCTCCAAGTGCAGCAATGACTTCCCCAGCAAGCATCAGGCAGTCCCTGCTAGGGGTTGTAGTTTGGCTGTAGACACCGTAGACGCTGTTGCCCTCTCGGCGGGATCTTGTTGGAGTGCCCCAGAGCTATTCCCCTCACGTCTGAATGTGTGATGGCAGTGGGAGCTGAGCGTTTGTAAGGCTGTTTCTCTCACGGCACTGGTGTCCTCAGGTGAGTGTGTCCCGCGGTGTGGGAGGGCTTTCCCACTGATATCGCTCATCCAGGCACCACGATGACGTCCCAAGCAAGCATCAGGCAGTGCCTGCTGGGGGTTGTTGTTTGGCCGTAGATGCCGTCATCCTTTATAGGTTCAAACTTAAAACCATAAGAATCCTTGACATGTGGCGTAGCCCTATGAAGATTTGTGTACTGAAAAAGAAAACAAATATGTTTCCCAATCTTTCACCACAATAGGTTGCTAGCAAAAATAAAACAATTCCACCTTCTCATTCCAGAAATGTATTTTCGATACTTCATAGTACGATCTCCCTGACTTTGCTTGCAGATCAAGCATTTACTCGAAACAAGCAACCTTGTTACTGGCCTTTTGTTTACTTTGTTTTTATTTACTAAATCAAAGCTTATTTTAATTACCTGTTAGTTACTTATTGTACAAAGAAGTGTACATGCATTTCTTATAAATACACATCACTAATGTGAGAATGATAGGTTGCTTCACCAGTGTTTTCTAGGGATGTTTGGTAGCACCTCTCATTTAGTACATCTTTCTTAGTTATTTTGACTATATGCTCAATCATTCATCACAGCATCCGCCTATGCTTGGGTCTAGACAGATCAACGTATTATATCATGTGGTTCAGTTATAGGTCTATATTCAAAAACCTCGAAGGTGTTAGTCTGCAATAGAGTTATTGGCAGATTATTCTGGAATCTATTATCTGGAAATACATTACAGTAAAACTGATTATGATGTTTTGAAGTCCATAATTAAAATCTATTACGCTCTTGAAGGTACTTGAACGCTCACAGTCAGTGGTTATTATTACTTGGAAATCATATTTGATCATTATCTAATATAGGCTGCTATAGATGCCAAAAATAAAGCCGGTAACCACCTTATAGTTAACACTTGATGTGGGTCATAGTCTAGGACACAGCTTTCCAAACTTTTCATGCAGGTGACACACCTTTTAGCCAATCTTCAGCTGGCAACACGGTAATGCGAGCGATCGCAGCGAGGGAGCCCGAACCACTTAAGGGGTTGCTGTATTTTTTAATTATCTCACAATCAGGTACATTGCTTTTATAGGAATGAAAATAAATACCTTCATACGGTTAAAATGTGAGGGGGTGACAGTCTCATGTTACAACTACAGCTGTTTTAATGAACTCGTGGTTAGGCTGTTTGTACTCATTTATTCATGTATCGTAGTGCTTGGGGAAAGTAATGTCTTCTAACATCTGTTAGCAGTAGTAAACATATTAGATTAAAAACACACCACCCTCTTCGCTGGGGCAGTTGCTTCAGACTAAAAACATAACAACTGCATTACAGCAGAGCAATCAAATGATCATTTCCTCTCACGCTACAAATAACATTTAACAAACTGTGCAAGACAGCTCATCAGATCACAGGAATGTATTTAATTTGAAATATTTACAGCTAGGAACCTTGACCATGGTGTCAGAGTTGAGTGGTGTCACTATCAGCAAGACCCAGGTGATCTGGCAGACAGGTTATTGCCTTGTGGGTGAGGCAGCAGAATGGAGTGAGTGGCGAGCATAGGGTTAGTTGCGGAACAGCCAAACTGGGGAGAACAATTGCTCGGTCATCAGAGTTCAGCAAGTTATGTGGTTAGAGCCCATATCACTGGCGTGAATACACAAGTAGGGGAGAACAGGCTACTTCCTGCTTAAGGGCTGCTATGTCATCTCACACTGTGAGGAAAGGGTTTCCATGAACCCGCGGGTAACTGGGGAGTTGTCATCCGTGCAGCCCTCCTGAGGTACAGTGAAGGGGGTTCTCGGAGGAGATGCAGGGTCTTGGGCCTGGTTAGCTCTCCTAGAGGCAGATTTAGAAATCATGTATTTTCTCTGGTGAACTTCCATGACTGCTTCTATTCCCATGAAAGAGTTGCGGCATAGGAGGAGGTATGGCGCTATCTGGGGAGGACAATCAGAGTCCCAAGTACGATGGTACCTAGACATCCCAGGCCTGGGGGAACTTCTCATGGGGGATTGTTGCACTGACACCCCAGATGTTGGATGTAGATGACTCAGGGCAGTCTCAAGTCCCGCTTCACACTCTTTGCTAGTTTAGTGCAGACACCTCTTCTTCTTGATAAGTTTGAGCGCACCAGTTCTGCTCGATGTTGGTGCCTGGTAGGTCTCACTGCACCTCCACTCCCCTCCTGGCTGATATCAGGGGCACTTGCCAGAGCACCGAAGGCTGTATGTAGGGGCTGTGGTACATACCCAGTTTAATCTGCTACAGTTGGTCACTTATGCTGTGTCTGCTGAAGTCTTCACACCCACCTTATATTAGATCACAGCTGCACGTCCTCTCAGTCTGTCCTGCACAGCACACATGTGGCACCAGTCTGCCTGCAGTAGTTTGAAGGGTTTAACAGCCAGTGCTTGCTACTTCAGGGAAAGAAAGGGTGTGCAAAAGCTGACTGCACACCCACCTTAAGTTATGTGCCCTCCAGGCCCGTCACCGCTCCAGTGACCTCTGGGACTCACAGCCGCCTTTGGCTGGCATTTAGTACAAGTTAGTGTGGGTGCCTGCGCTTTTAAGCTGTGGGCTTCACAACAATGGGGTGGGACTCCAGCAGGCAAAATTGGGTTGCAATTGTCCCCTCTACAGGACAAGACTTCCTCACTGGCTGAGGAGCACCCAGACTGTTCACAGGCTGGTGCGGGCCAGTGACAGCGCAGCTTCCCAGCCCATCATGCGAAGTTCGCGGGTGTCACTGAGTATTTCCTGTAATTCAAGCCGTTCACACAGGCTGTGCAGACCCTGGGCCGAAACAGGCTGACTGGTGCAGCAGTGCTCAGTAGAAAGCCTCCTACAAGGACGCCAGGCTGGACACGCCAGATCAAGCATTTTTTTAAATGTGTCCAGTCATTTGATGGCATGCTAACTTCATCCTTTGTTAGCTTCATTAAATGGATGTGGCATTTGAAAAGAAAAAAAGAACGAAGAGGTGAATTGTACGTATCTAATATTGTAAGGCAAATTTTACAAGGTGAGCTTGGCAATTATTCATCATTCCACAAACTAAGGCCAGACAGCAAATTATGAGCATGATACTGCACACCTGTTGTTATCGATCTTGCAGTAAACAACGGAGGACACCTGCAACATGGCAGCTAATGGGCCTCTCAGGTAGCTACGTAGAGTAGGCCCTAAACAGAGTTTTAACATTTCGAAAATGTAGCTTACTGAGAGCCTGGGGAGCAGAGGGGGCTCCATGGTCACTGCTTCGGAAAAGGGAACGAGGCCGCCCGCTCAGCTCACGCTCGCCTAATGCTTCTCCTTCCTCTGCGTACCTCGCTGTACTGTACTGCGTCACTGAATGCAAACATTCAAGAGAGCATTCGCCCTAATATGCCCGCAGACGTCATCGTCTCGCGACACACCCACACCTGGGAGGCGACACAGTAATGTGTCGGGACACACACTTTGGAAAGCACTGGTCTAGGATATAAGCAGCCTTTGTACCTTTTTACAGTCAGTTGTTTTTTTTTGTCCTGATTGTGCAATGTTTAGGAGAGAGGGATGTCAAGGGCCCTAGTCCCATACAACTTAGTCTGGAGTCGCTCTATAGGTTCTGGGTTAGAAGAAAGGAGTTCCAGTTTGTTTTTTCCATCCGGGTGTGGGGCCCTCCGGTGCCTGTCCACTTCCTTTTGCCACTTGTAGGCGGGAAGCTAGCCATTTTGGCTACTCTTTCAATCCCTTGCTTGACGGCCTTTGCTATTGCTTAATCATTGGACTTGCTTTTTAAGATTATGCTTTGCCTTATTCGTGGACATTTTCAAATACAATTATAATTTTGTTCTCAGATACCCCAAAATGTATATCTCTTGCTTACATTTCCACACTTATCTAGATTATATGTTCTCTGGATTGAGGCTAGCCATTCTCTATGTGTAGGAGGTTACGGTTTCACCCACTTTATACATATTTCACTTCTAGCCAGCAATATTAATATAAAGAGGATATTTTCCTGATCTTTATCTAGTAAGCTATTTTGCACCTCGCTCAATTACTGCTCGAGATGGGGGCACTGCCAAAACATATGGAGATCATCCGCTCTTTCTTCCCTATATTTCGGAAATCTCCACACGTTTTGTTTATTGATCTTGGATAGCTTTTTCGGAGTCCAGTATGCTCTGTGGGTGGTAAACAGATGGTTCTTTCTCAAAGGGGCGGATTTCACTATGCACCAGCATGTAGCCATAGATACTTGCCATGTGTGTTATATCCAGCATCGGCAGCTCCTTCCCCCATATCTCATTTGGAATCGTGAAATCCCCTTCCCGTGCCTGAAGAAGAGTCCAGTACCAACAGGAAATTTCTTTCTTGGGTGCCTTATTCCTCTGGAGTATTTTTTCAATATCTCTGGTCGCTGTTTCTTCTTCTCTAAGACTCTTAACCCAATTTTGCAGCTGGTAGTATTTAAATTTTGAGATGGTACCCTCGGTGTTGCTTACTAGAGTATCCCAGCTGATGATTGAATTTTGCTCTACAAGCTCTCCCCAGTTCTTTATACCGCTTTCGCTTAGGGGAGTGGCTAATCTGTCTCTAAGGCATTCCGGTGTCCCGGGCAAGTCCCATATTGGAGTGAAATCGCTATAGTAGGGTATTTTCCAAGTACTCCTTATCTGGTACCATAGTTTTGTGGCAGACCAGGGTGTCTTCAGCTTAATTTTTGGGAAGTATGTGGGGTGACCAAATTTATACAGAAAATGGCTGTCTTTCTTGTTTAGTAGTGCCTGCAGGTGCAGAGTGTATACCTCGTAGCGGTCTAATAATATTTTTGAGTACTTGAACTGGAAAGCCTTGCAATATTACAGCAAATCCAGGCTTGGTATCCCTCCCTGATTTTTCTTTCCTTATAATTTCCTCCAGGCAATTCTTACCCCTTTTGCGGAACGGAAAAGCTGTTTAATTCTCCTTGTAATTTTTTCAACCATTCCTTCTTATATTCCAACGGTATAGTACTGAAGATGTATGTAAATTTAGGAACAATTGACATTTTAATCACATTGGATTTACCTAAGAAAGATAATGGGAGCCCGCCCCATACTTTAAGTAGCTTCTTTACTTTTCCCCCAGTACTCTGTTAAAATTCACATTTGTTATTTTTTAAATGTCTTTTACTAGGTCTATACCAAGATATTTTATTTTCTATTTTGCCAAGGGGGTTTTAGAGTCGCAGTTCCAGTCCATGATCTCGGATTTTGATTGATTTATCATTTAGCCAGATGACTGTCCATGTTGGGCCAGGACCTCCTCCATTGCTGGGAGAGAAGTTGATAATTTACTAGAGAATAGCATCAGGTAATCAGCATAGAGTGCTACTTTTTTATCCCAGCCTCGATGAATAAATGGAATGATCTCAGTGTTACCTCTTATTAAACAGGCCAATGGCTCTATGTATAGATTGAACAGTAGGGGTCAGAGGGGACAGCCCTGTCTCGTGCCTCTCTTAATTGACATTTTATCAGTAAGGCTGTCATTCACTAGGACCTTTGCTGAGGGTTTTTTGTAGATTTGTTTTATAGCCTTTTGGAAAGTTTGACCCAGATTGAACTTCACAAGTGCTTCATTCAGAAAGGGCCAACTGACTCTATCAAAAGCTTTGGCAGCATCAAAGGTGATAATAGAGATCAGGGTGTTGAAATGAGTGGCTATGTCAATTACTCCAATTAGCTCTTGGGTTAATTGTTGAATTTGTGTCCCTTTGATAAAGTCTTTTTGGTTAGGGTGAACTAAGAGCCCTATATCGGCCTATAGGATTCACATTTTGTTGGATCTTTCCCTGGCTTTAGCAGAATAGTTATAGTAGCCTAGTTCCATGACTCAGGGAGATCTTTCTGGGTTAAAAATATTTCATTCAAGAGATCTGTTATTGGAGTCACCAGAACATTTTGCAAATTGACACATAGTTTATTGGGAAGTGTATCCGACCCTGCCGCTTTTCCTCTTTTTAGACTTCTAATCACTTCTGTCACTTCTTCTGTCGTGATTTCCAGATTAAATTCCTCCTTCTGCTCTTGATTCAGTGATGGGAGTAGTATTTATTCCAAGAATCTAGTTATTTCTCCTTCAGTAGTTAACGAGTCTTCCAAGTATAAGTCCTCAAAAATGTTTACAAAGGCTTCTCTGAGTGCTGCGTCGTCAGTGCTGACGGAGCTGTGGGGAATACTTGCTACCCTATTTCAGATTTGTTTTGTTTTTAGTTTCCACGCAAGTATTTTCCCACATCCCTCCCCGTATTCATACTGCGAGAGTTTACTTGCCTCCCATTTGTTCTTGATTATTGTTTTCAGAATGTCTAAACCTCTTTCTTAAATTTTTCTCTTCCACCAGTTTTGCTATTTCATTTGGGGCTTCTTTATCTACCAGTTCGCGCTCCACCAATCTTATATCATTTTCTGCCTGTTTAATAAGGGACTGGGTGTTCTTGTGTTTGTAGGCAGCCATATTTTTTATCTTTCCCCTAAACCCGCCTTATAAGTGTTCCAGACTATTTGTTTGGAGGTCCCTCCTTTGTTTAGGTCAAAAAAGGAAACGGTTTCTGTAGCTAATGCTTCTGTATTAAGCAGGACTAAATAAATACTGCGGTCAACAGTCCACCTTGAAGGGAGAGAGATGATTCTGGGCGAGAGTCCCAATAAGACTGCTGAGTGATCAGATAAGTGAGGTGGTAGATGTTTGACTTTTTGCGTGATCCTGGCCAACTGACTATCTATAAGGAAAAAGTCTATTCTAGAGGCATGGTTATGCTCTTGTTTTGAAACTTGAAACATTGAGCCTTATCCCCTTCTTCTTTCCAAATATCTATAACCCCCAGATCTTTAATGAAAATTCCTATCCACTCTCTCATTTTTGTTAAATTTACTCTGCTTCTAGCCAGACTTCAAACCACACTTGGGTTTAAAATTACATTAATATCACCACCCATTATAAGTGGGGATTGGGCGTTGAGCAACTGTGCGTAAAGTTTTTGGAGAGGAGTAGGGTCATCTATATTGGGCCCGTAATATCCACCCACTGTGTATAACGAATTAAATATCCTAACTTTAACTATCACCCATCTCCCTTTTACATCTACCTCTGCGGAGGCAATTTTGCCTTAAGGGATTTTTTAAAAAGGATTGCCACTCCTTTTGTACATGATTCTTGGTTTGTGCAGCTATATATATATCCACCCACTTCTGGTGTTTGATTATATCTGCCCATTCCTTTTGTAGGAGATGGGTTTATTGCAATATAATTATTTCACTGTCTATTGCCTTCAGATATTCCATAATTTTCTGTTAGTGTCTTTTTATTCTAAGACTATTCACGTCCATGATAATATATTAATCATCTTCATGTCTGATATTTCTCTCTAGCGATACCCCCAACATTTCTCACATTTTTCTCCTTGGGATTTTTTTTCCCTAGCGTGCTTCCCACCCCATGTTATTTTTATGTTATTTTTTAAAGACTTTCTTAGATATTTCCTCCCTTTGCCCCCCTCTCCCCCCTCCCCCGGAGAAGCCTTCCCTTTCTTTTTTGGACAGACTTCCTGTCCTTTTGAGCTCTTCGAGCTCTGGGTAAGATCTGTACTATTATCTTCTACCTGTGGCTTTCTTTTTTATATTTTCAATTAGACATTCTGTTTCTTTGGGAGCACGAATAATATGCATTTTATTCTCCCACATGATTCGAAGCGGGGCAGGGAATCGCATCTGGACTGTCGCACCTAGGGATTTTAGTTGTGGCATTAGCTGACCTAGTTCCCATTGTCTATCTTGTGTCACCTTGGCAATGTCTGATCTAATTCAAAAAGACCAATCTCCTTTGCTGAAAGAGCCTGCCTTTAAAGCTTCACTGAGAATTTTCTCTTTCAGGACGCATGTTTTAAAATTAGTTCGAATTTTTCTCGGGTTCTTTCTCAACTTCCCTCTGCCAAAAGGGTTGCGTGAACTCTTTGGATGTCGTCTGCCAGGTTATTTGCTTTTGCCCAGGGGAATGTCTCCTCCAGCAGCGTGATTGTAAATTTCCTCACATCCTCCCTCCCTAGGCCTTCTGGTATATTGCGTATCCTCAGATTCTTTCTTCTGGCTTGGTTCTCCAACGATTCCATCGTGTCTCTGATGTCCGAATCCTTACTTTTTAGGATCTTACTCTCTTTCTGGTGTGTTTCCACTTTTTTGCTTCTGTTGTCTACTGATGTCTACATATTTGTCACTCTTTCCATTAGCGCTTTGATATTCTGGTCCAATGCTTCACATGATTCCTGAATTTTTATTTGGTTCCTTTCTGATGTAGCAAAGTTTATTCTCATCTCCAACAGTAGGGCTTCCATTCATTTTTCTGTGGTGTTCCGCTATATAAGGACTGTTGGTTCTGCTTGTTGAGAACCTGTAGCGAATGCTGGTATTAGATTCTCTGAGGGATCCAATGATTCCAATGATTCCAGTGCTCTATTTCTGCTCCCATCCATTTTCCCTGCGGTCCCAGTTGCCTCTGTTACCATTTTCTCTGTTTTACATTCAGTTGTTGTAGACAATGGATTTGTCAAACGACTGCTTCATCCACTTCATATCAAGTATTTAAAATGTAATTCAAATCTTCCATCCGAAAATGAAGCAAACACAGAAGTATCTTTAGTCCTAATAAATTGAAAACATTGATGCACACTAATTGTAGCAGTACTCTTATATTGACAAGATTATTGAATGAAAAACAAATACTGCACCACTTCACAATGCCTGTTTTGTGGACAGAAGCTTAGCTTTATAGCAATCTTTTAATTAATGGTTAGAAATCAGGTAAAAAGCTTGATAATGTTATTGCATTAAACTGTGACACTTTTAAAACATTTCAGAAAAAGCTTTTAGGTCCTGACATTACCAAACCAAGTGCACCTAAAAACGATCTTTTTAGGTGATACCAGATTGCTGTATCATGAGGTTGAAGTAATGGAGGAATTGTTTAAAAAGAGATGCTCTTAGACATTTACGATTTTGAACAAAACTGTTGGCCATGTTGATTAAATCATTGTCATGAATATAATTTGAAGTTGAGATCACCTATTTGATGGAAGCATTGACACAACTCTTGGGATTGGGATGAACTTTTTCTCAAATCAAATAAAGAACCTCTAATTGAAGGTCAGAGTCTGTCAAAGTCAATAATACCTCTAGAAACATGTACATAAAAAATAAACAAGGATACAAAAATAAAAATATGTACCTGTAAAAATATTTTAAAACACAACATTTCTACATAGGAACAGCAATAAAACCAGGGGTAAAAGTTGGCAACTCTGTGAATGGGAACACCCATGTAACTAAATAACCTTTTCCTGACTCTGAGGGCACTAGTCGAAAAACTTGCAACTCCAAAACAAAGCAAGGTGGATTAAAGCATTTGCAGATACATCAGTGCTGGCTTGACTTGCACAAATTGTTTTCCTTTTACCAAGGGTAAAATTAAGCATTGCCTCAATGGCTAGTAATAAGCACAAATAAATATGAATGAAATGCATAATATCTTGTTGGGGGAAACTGTCACAGGGACATGGTTTTAACTCCCCAATTTTGCAAAAGCCTTTTTGGACAGCCAGAGGCCAGGGTATTAGGTTACCCTAAACCTTGACTGTCGTCAAATATAGCTCACCTAATGAGTCCGTCATCAGCAGAATATATGGCTCACCAATGGTTTAGAGAGCTCCTTCCCCTCTTTTGCCACTTTCCTGGATAAGAGGAGCAAATGTCTTATCTCCAGGAGGTCTTTAGGATTATCAAAGAACTCTTGATAACCCACCTTCCCCAAGAACAGAAGCGGGTCCCTGAATTCAAAAGATACCAGGAGAGGGAGGCAGGGAGCAAAATAGAACAAGAACAAAAACCTCTCCTAGGTAACACATTTAGTACATAGGTAATACATCCATTATCTTTTCTTTATCAACATTGTCCCACAAGAGATTATTTGAAAAACATATTTCTTATTTAATATTTGACATGGAGAATATAATATATGTACAGTTCCAAATTGACATCTTATATATGTACAACAACCCCCTAAAAAACCAAACATGCACTTGAACAACCACACATCCTTGCAATCATCCAATCTACCGTACACAACTAAACCACAGTGAAATAATTCATACACATAACAAACAAATACAGAAAATATACACAACAGTTACAACAAAACAACACAAAAGAACAGCGCCAACGCACCGTTTCCACAGTTCCTTCGTCAGGGCGCACTCAATAAAATTCTTGTTAGGCGATGCTTTCCTCAATATTCAATAGTCAAGCAACAAAATATATTTTGACAACAAAGGGGGCACAATCTTGGAGTTTTCCAAAGAACATAAGTACATCATCAAAAATGTCATTAACGAGTGGAGATGCCAAGGCGGTTGTCTTTCTCACTGCGATAAGGTACAAATAAAGCTCCTGATCCTCGGGAGCTTAGTCCTAAATATGAGTAAAGCAGCAAAAAATAAACACAGTAGTATCCTGGATAAATGATGAGGCGTATAACACGCCCCTAAGACGCAACCATCAGCCAATTTCCTCGTGCGCTAGAAACCTATTTCCAACAAGGCACAGGAGCACTGTGTCCAAAGAAGCCACTCGTGCAAAGACAACAATAATATTGCTTCCTAGTACTTCACAGGGACTGAGCTAATACGACACGTCCTAGGTTGGCAGGGCATCTATAAGAAGCGCCAAATTTTGCAAAAGCCTTTTGGGACAGCCAGAGGCCAGGGTATTAGGTTATCCTAAACCTAGACTGTCGTCAAATATAGATCACCTAGTGAGTCCGTCGTCAGCAGAATATATGCCTCACCAATGGTTTAGAGAGCTCTTTCCCCTCTCTTGCCACTTTCCTGAATAAGAGTAGCAAATGTATTATCTCCAGTAGGTCTTTAGGATTATCAAATAACTCTGGATAACCCACCTTCCCCAACATACTTCTGACTTACTTCAACCTAGGATAGAGAGCATACCCTCATGCACTCTATAGTCATTAAGCACTAGCTGGTTAAGTGCAGGAATAACCCAGATTCCAAGAAAGAGCATTACAGAAACCAGTCCAATAAGATCTGAGATGTACCCTAACCCTATTTCTTCATGCACCATAAAAGATGAGGTGCTTGCGGGAGCCTAGAGGAGCCTGTGCAAAAAAAAAAATTCTATTACTTGGAGCTCCTCGGCCTCCTTATGCCCCCACACATCATACCGTATCTTGCCATCAGGATGCACTTTTTTCGATAGACTCCCCCCTCACCTTGACTCGCCAGATCAATGCTGTCACCTCCACCTATTTCAACTCCCACCGCATCCTCAGGAAGACCTTCAAGTGGATCTCCCCCTGAATGCAGAAAGACCGTCTCCCACGCACTCATAACCAGCAGACTGGACAACGGCAATGCCCACCTACGCCGTAATCAACAAAACCCTGCTGCACAAGCTTGAAACCATACAGAACCATACATAACACCGAAGCCAGACTCGTTCTTGGAACCCCTCGACACAAGCACATGACCCAGTACCTACGAGACCTCCACTGGCTCCCCATCAAGAAGACAGTGACCTTCATGCTACTCACCCACGCCTACAAATCCCTCCACAACATCAGACCCAAATACCTCAACAAAAGAGTCTTTCCATTTATCCAAAAGGAACCTCCGCTCTGCCAACCTCTCAGGCAGAGACCCCACGCATTTGCAGAACCAGAGCAGGTGGAAGAGCCTTCTTCTACGTCGCAGCAAAGACCTTGAAAGAGCTCCCAGTCAACATCAGACGCTCCCCACTCTGCACACCTTCAGGAAGTGCCTCAAGACCTGGCTATTTGACTGATCCAGAAGTGCACCCCTCACCCCCCTCCTAGCGCCTTGAGACCCTCACGGGTGAGTAGCATGCTTTATAAGCCCCTGATGTATTGATTGATTGATTGATAGACTTTGACCTGCACCTAAACCGTTCCCTCCCTAAACATCAAAATCATATTCATGATTTTCTGGTCGATGAGAATCCTGATGCCATTTTCCTAACAGAAACATGGCTTCAGACAAGCTCAGGACCGGATATTGCCTTTGCTATTCCCTCTGGTTATGCCATGGTACATAGAGACAGAGACATAGGTAGGGGTGGCGGGATTGCCATTATATTTAAATCAACTTATAATTGTAAATTTGAGGCTTTCCTGCTCCAGGGATGCGAGTCTGCTCTATTTAAATTAGCCATTAATGCCCAGATGACATTATCGGGTGTACTGATATACCATCCCCCAGGGAATTCCACCTCCTAGGTAACGACCTTTTCAGAAACCATTGCACCATTAGTTTTGAAAGCTGCTAACTTTACTATTCTAAGTGACCTGAATTTGCATTTGGAAGATCCCTTATGTTCAACCAGTAAAACTCCTCTGGCTGACTTAGAAGCGCTTAACATCTTGCTTCGAAATTCTGGACCCACCCATCAAGCAGGGCATTTATTGGATCCTGTTTTATCCAACCTGATGTTTGATTGCGAACCAGCCGCTCGCCCCTTGGAATGGTCCGACCATATGGCTGTTAAATTCTCACTTCCCTGTTATAGGAAGATAACATCTGACGCTGTCTCTGGTGACAAATCACGTTGTTGGGGCAAACTCAATATTTCAGAATTTAATCAGCACTTAAGCCTTACCTCACCTACCGACAACCCATGTTTCTTGACATCAGAAGCAGCAGTCGATGACTGGCTAACTTCTGCCGTAAATAAACTTGTTCCTCTTATGCCCCTGTATGCCCTGCCACATCGTCATCCTGCAGCGTGGTTATCGGATAGTTTGAAAACCATTAAATCTAAATTGAAAGCACTTGAGAGACAATGGAGACGCTCTTATTCGCCCTCCCGTAAGATGGCATAAAAGGTAGCTCTCAAAGATTACCATAAACAATGTAAGATCGCAAGAGCTACTTACATCACTAACACCATCTCGCATGCCCAGAACTGTCCTCGCACCTTATTTTCAGTGGTAAAAAAACAGGAGCTGACTCTAATCCTGCCCCTCCAGCTCTGAATGAGGAACAGTGCAACTCAGTAGCTGACTTTTTCATCACTAAGGTAGAACGAATCTACGATTCATTGGGCATTTGCCAGCCAAATTCAGACCTTCATTCTCCTCTGCCCTCTGGACCTGCTCCAGATTGGCAACTTCCTATGACAACTACACTCTCTGAGTGGCTGCCTTTTGACGATGCTTCCTTTGCCAACTGTCTTAAGAGCATTAAGTCTGGATCGCCTTGTGACCCCCTCCCGGCAAAAATACTTAAACAACTGGATCTAATTTCACGCACGGTATTGATGAAACTCCTAAATACCTCATTGAGAGAATCATGTGTCCCACAGAAGTGGAAACACGCAATGGTAGTTCCCCTGCTGAAAAAAGTTGGCGCGGATACTACAAATTTATCCAACTATAGGCCTATTTCACTCCTGCCTATCTTCTCCAAAATCTTGGAGAGACACATTAACTCTCAACTATCACATTTAGTGGAGAGTGTGGGATACCTGCATCCATCTCAATCTGGGTTCAGGGCCCACTACACCACAGAGACCACTCTTTTGGGAGTTATTGAGAATTTGAGACACAGTGTCGATCGCGGGGAGACATCAGCGCTCATCCTTTTGGATTTAGGCGCAGCTTTCGATACTGTGTCTCATTCCATTCTTCTCTCATCCCTCCAATCTCTGGGAGTTGGGGGTTCGGCCCTTACTTGGATAGCTTCTTTTCTGAGAGGACGTACCTTCCAGGTTTTCTCGGCTAAAGCATCATCTAAAACTTGTGCATCGGCGTACGGCGTGCCCCAGGGGTCTATCCTAAGTCCATTACTTTTTAACATCTATATTAGACCCCTGGACACTATTGTGGAAGGAGCTGGCCTAACGTTATTCTCGTACGCCGATGACACACAGATTATTTTCACTCTATCTGGAAGGGATGGCAGTAATGCCTCTGCTCTTAAACTGGGGCTGTCTCGGGTGGCTGATTGGATGAAGGCAAACTTCTTGAGGCTGAACGGTGATAAGACCGAGATTGTAATCCTGGGCAAAGATAAAGATCTCTGGGGCCCACAACATTGGCCCGAAAGTATGGGTCTTACTCCCAAGCCTGCGGCTCAGGTGCGCAACCTCGGTTTCCTAATTGATGACAAGCTTACGATGCGCAAACAGGCTGTCAAAGTGGCTGCCATCTGTTTTGCCACTCTCAAATGCCTCCAAAAAATCCTGTGGATGCTTCCGATCAACACCCAAAGGACAGTGGTCCAGGCTTTGATAACATATCGCCTGGACTACGGGAATGTCCTGTACCTTGGCGCTGATCTGACTACGCTGAGAAAACTTCAGGTAGCTCAAAATGCGGCCGCAAGGTTGCTACGTAATATTCCCAGGAGAGTATCAGCACTCCCCGCCCTTCGCGATTTGCACTGGCTAGAAATTAAAAATAGAATTAAGTTTAAGGCCTTGTGTTATATTTTCAAGATTAAACAAGGCTCTGCCCCCAAATACCTACAAAATCTTATTCATGCCTATACTCCTAGCCGTACCCTTAGATCTGCAGGTAAGGGAGACTTTGTCGTTCCTAGATTTAGGCTGGTGAAGATGGGCGGCCGCTCATTTTCGTATCTGGCCACAAAAACGTGGAACACCCTGCCTGTGAGTCTGAAGTTGGAAACCAACTTTGTTAAGTTTCGTAAGGGACTAAAAACTTGGCTTTTTCAGCAATAGGTCTTTCTTTTCAAGTAAGCACTGTTTTTCTTGAACAGCCGTCCCTCCTCTAAGTCTTGCAGTTTTTCTTCTTCAATCTTTCCCTTGGCGCCGGGAAACCCATTGCGGGTAGCTGTGCGCCTTACAAGTTTAAATAAATAAATAAAAATAAATTTAGCACCTAATCTCTATGCAAAATCCATTGTCGCAGCCAGTGCTCTCAAAAGAATGTTCTGCTCAAGATCTTTTGCAGTGTTGAAGTCCCCTTGTCATTAAAAAGAACACCCGAATATAGGAAAGAGGCTACTTTGGTTAATTCTAGCCCATTACCAAAACCTTTATTCTTGCCTATCTAGCGAGATCCAACCGTCATTATATGAGATTTTATATAATTTGTTGAGAGGTCCAGTGAGTCCATAAAGTCAATAAAAACATCTAAAAGACATTGAAGACCCTTCAGAGTCCTTGTAATCAAAACCACATTGTCTGCATACAACATGCTGGAATTAGTTTTGGTACTGCCCTAGGAATATCCCTATAGGCAGCTTTTAAAACAGACCCCAGTTGGTTAATTTAAAGGTTGAATAGCTGAAGAGCTTAAATACACCCCTATGTGACCCCGCTTTGGACTGTCGTGGGGGTGTACAAGCTACCATCCTCATTATACCTAGCCGCAAACGTAAGATTAGAATGAAGTTTCCATAAAAAAAAAGCCACTAAGTTAACCTCTACCCCCATCTCAATGAGTAAGGGCCAGGCAGCCGGAGACTGATTATATTGGAGTGAACACTTTTTGTCACATGTTAGGAATTTAATTTTATGTGGACATAATCAAAATACTGGTAGGTTTGTCAGTGATCTGGGAGTGGTATGCCTATTGCTAAATTGAATATTATTTGCACTTTTAAAACATAATGTTCTATAGTAGAATGCTCTTAACAAATTTATTTTTGGATCACATTTTGGATAATTGTATTTATTATATACATTTTATCAGGATTTGATAACATTTATTCTTACTAAAGTTAATAAAAATATTTTTTTATATTTTCCAGAGTTTTTCTATACCAATTTGAAAATGTGCTTAAAATAAAATGATGAAAATAAAAATCTGAGTAGAGCACTACTGCAAATATGGTGTTGATGTTTTGTTTAGGAGTTGCTTCTTCTGTGAGTATGATAAGAGCAGTTGGTGGGGGCATGGTTTAATCGGCTGCCAAGATGCTGCTAAATGTGGTCTGCGTCCCGGCTTGCCATCATATGCAGTAAAAGTGCTCTTGGGCAGTCCCGGTATTTAAGATGCAGAGGTGAGAAGTGTTGGTCGCTTTTGAATCTAAAGGAAGGCTGCAACTGCCCACCATCTGCAACACGATCTGCAATACCCAACCACTGCCTATGTGTGGGGGTGAGCCTCGGAGACCTGGCTGTGACAGGGGCCACCAGTGAGACTATCCTTGCAGCCAGAACCCACCAAGTTGAGCGGACACTGTAGACCCTCTGGGCCTGCCCCTATCTGTCTTGCCCCGGTCCCCTGAGACATAATGGCCACTCTCATGGAGGCCTACTCTAACATCTGCCTTAGAGATGCACTGTGGGCTAGTAGGGAAGCACAGCACTGCTATTATGGGGCTCAGCACTCTCCTAGGGATTCTACTCCATTTATCCCCCTCTTTGATCAGAGCCTGGTCGTGTGAGGCCGGGCGGCTCTTTGACAAGCAGAGGGACTGTTGACCACTCCTGTTGGGACACATTGAGTATATGTCTTGTTTACCCCAATACACTATGGCTCTGTTGTTCTGCAGGGCACTAGTATCGTAAGCTCTTACCTCCTGAAGCACAGATTTTGAAATAGGTGACCTGTCCTGCCTACACTGAGAACCCAAATCTTGCCTGGCAGTGGGCGCTGCAGAAATCTGGGTGAGATTCACTTGGAGGTCTCCGGCCCTGTTGAGTGGACATTGGTGGATGCTACCCATCATCAAAGGATTGATTACAGAGGTCTGCTGGGCCAGACTTGGTTGGCCTGAAGGGGGTGGCACCCCTCTTGTTGCTGCCATAGGCAAGGGAGACCAAAAGCAAGAAGAGCTTGTATTGCATCAGCACTAACCTCCCAGAGAAGTGGCGCCCATACATGAGTCTAGGGAGCGTGCTGTGGACCCAGTAATGACACTGAAGCCATACTGCTGGACTAATCCAGTCTTAAGTCCATTGAAAATAAAGTTGACTCAGCAGCATCTCACCTAAATCGTCTGACAGAAAAATCTGATTGCCAAAACGTTTTGATGGATGGGCCAAAGCAGTGGATCTCCAACCTGGAGGATGATTCCTCAGCAACCACAGAATAATTGCTGAAAATTGAGAAACTTGTCAATCCAATAGCAGCTTAGAATAAAGACTTAACAGCATACTTGCAGTGCGATACTGTAAGGATTTTAAGTGTAGCCTAATAGCCCTAGAACATAGTATAAACAGACTAAATACCCAGCAGTTTGACCCCATAAACAGATATTTATTTTACTGTCCTGTAACTTAATGGACTAATAATCCTCAAAAAATGAAAAGTGTTCTGACATACTGATACAGAATCCACCTAGTCATGCTCCTGGCTCTCCACTCTGCACTGCAGCAAAAACCTCCTTAAAAATGTTTAAATTGAGAGAGAAGCTTTGCATGGCCAAAGGCAGGGCTCAGTTGGCATCGTATCCACAGGATATGGCTTTGTGACCAAAAAAAGTTATGTACAGCCAAAGGACCTGAGCAGCTGCTTTGGTGTCATGGATTGTACCACAAACCGTGCCCTGCTGTCAGAGCTTATAGTGTGTGGCACAGAGTTGATCCCTAACAGTACCTCAGCCCATAAATCTTCCCCTAAAGAAGGCTTATACAGATAAGGTTGATAAAAGACATTGTGCAGGCATGGGACCTGGATATTGGTGACATGTTCTCAAGAATGGTCTTTTATGACGGAACCTTTCCAATCAATAAGGTAGCACAAAAAGTGCCACACCAATCAGAAATTTCGTATATCTCGTAATTAGTAGCTTGATGTATAAAGTATTTCAAAGAAATATAATACGCTGAATTATCATTTAGTGTAACAAAATAACAAAGCAAAGGCAACTGGATCAATGACTTGCTTAACGTCATAAGGACCTATACATCTAAATGTCTTGGCATACCAAAACCAGCCTATTATGCAAGGTAAAAGGTAAACTTCTTGTTGATTACTCAGACACTGGCAAAGCCATTAGCAAAGAGAGAAAGGATTTTGAATGGAAAGCGCAGCTAAACCATAAGTACAGAGTTGCATTCATCACTCTGTAATGCATGTCTATTATACATATGCTTGTCTTCTTTGCCCATGGTAATATGCTTTGCACAAGCAATGAACTGAGTATCCTCTTGGAAACTCACAAAACAATTTCACTCTTGTACCAAGAAGCGTAATACCCGGAAATTAACTTTGTTAAATCAAAGCTCCAAAGTTTATCGGTCCATCATGTTCACTCATTACAAAGCTCCTGCAGGCAGTCTTGATACTTTTGGGTCCTCTTCCGGACTTTTCTCATAATAAAATGCACAAAGATACTATTGATTTCAATCAATTTTGTGAATTACTTAAAGAAAAATAAACACAGTATTGGGAACATTCACAACTTCACTGTTGGTGATAAATGATAAAATCAAAATTTAGCACAACCGATTATCACCTGAAGGATGTGGCAAAGATGGCAGTGGTGATGGTTGCACTGCTGTGAGCTCGACGGCCTAACAGACTTGCAGGCATTGCATTCTGAGGAGCCCCAGACCTGAAAGGGCCTCAGTCCAGACCAACTGCTGGCGCCTGGGTCCACTGCTAGTACCAGGGAGGTGGGGGGTCTTGATTCTGCAAGAGAGGTCCCGAAGGACAACCAGAGCCCCAGGTGGAAGATAAGCCGGGACCGGTGGCGAGAATTAGGGTGCAGTTCCACATGGTGAGAGGGGCCAGTGGAGTAAGAGGCCGATCTGAGGCCCAGGAGTACTCGGAGGCGGGGACAGGTCGGCCATGGGGCCTGCCGAGATATTTGGGGCCACTGCACACAAGGGCCCTGGGGGAGTGTGAGGTCTGCCATTGTGGCCCACCCCCTGGGTGAAGAAGAGATGCCTGCAGATGGAGCCTCGACCTGCAATGGTGTGCTGGCGGCCTTCGTGGGGGCCTGAGGACCTTGCCCCGACTGTATCAGGTGGCACTGATCGGGGCTTATTCAGACACATACCACCACCGCTATGGAGACTAAGGGCAGCCTGTGCCAGTATTTCTCATGTTCAGCTGGCCCCTGTGGCCCCCTGGCAGCATCCTGCTGAGAAGTGCATCCCGTTGCACCTGACAGATTGGATAGAGGACACTGAAGGTCGCTCTAGACACAACAATGTGAATCTAATTGGATTCCCCGAAAAAGCCAAAGGCCCATGGACCGAAGTATTTGTCCAACAATAGATATTGGATAAATTGCTGGAAAGGAGGGCCTCCAAACTTTATACGGTAGAGCGTGCTCACAGGATACCAGGAGAGGCCACACCCCCCAGGGGCCTCTTAATGACCTATAATAGTCAGACTGCTTAATTACAAGCAACGCTACCATATCCTGCAGGTGGCCCTTGGGCAATCAAATGCAACCCAGTGAATATCTACCTGGACTCTACAACAACTGTCTATCGACAAAGAGAGACCTTCCTTCTGTTCAAAAGAACCTACTATTACAGTAAACTAAGTATGAGCGTAAAATCCGTTCCGCTCGCGGAATTTGCGTATTTTCGGCAAATTCGCGATCCGCGAATTCTCGCAAATTTGCCGAAAATTCGCAAATTCGCACGCAGCGGATTTTTTTGCTTGGTCGCGCTTGACAAATACAATATTGTGGCGCGCAGCATTCACTTACCGTCATTCAGCGTTTGAAGAGTTGTTTTTCTCCATGTTTGCGTTTAGATCTTGCTGCGTGATCCCGCGGGAGTTTGTCGACCGCGATTACGTCATCGCGCCCGCCACCTTGCACAGCGAGAGTTTGTCAACGCGAGTACGCCATAAAGGCTCGCGATCACGCATCGCAAGAGTAAACAATTGCAAACACGTAGATGCGGCGGGTAGCAACAATGTCGCACTCGCGCAAAAATTGCAAAATTTGCAATTCTGCACAAGAAATCCACCAGCAGGCAGCATAAACCTTCTGAAAATGATGATTTTTATCAGAATAACTCCTCAGGTTGAAATTTGCCTGCACTTTTTTTTGCAAGGAGTCTATTTGGGGGGTGGGGTAGGAGAAAGGAAGTGCCCCACCGTCTCCAACTTCCTGTTCCTGTCCAGCAGGCTCCTCCCAGTGCTTAGTTCATGTCCTGGTCACTTTGATTTGGATCTTGACATGGAAGGATTACTTTTTGTGGATGCTGCTGGATATTTGGATTTGAGGCCTTTTTGATTTTCTTTGGATCACTTTTGGATTAGAAATTTCACAAGTAAGTTGATGTTGTTTGTTGGGGCATTACAGTTGCTGCAACTACAATTTTGGAACTTTTTCAGAACATTAAATAAAATATATTGTGGGTAGCCACAGTATCCAGTAGGAACATGGTTAGTTATGGGTGCATGATACAACTGTTTTGTTGAATTTCAACATCATTTAGGGCATGGATGGCATTGGATTGGGGTGATTTTTGTGTGTTTTTTCGATTTATTGGCTGTTGTTGGGGCCTTTTGCCCAGGGGTACTCAGTGGTGCATGGACTGAGTCTTTCTGTGGGGTCTCTTTAATGTAAACATCATGGAGGGCATGGATGGCATTGGATTGTGGTGATTTTTGTGTGTTTTTCGATTTTTTGGCTGTTGTTGGGGCCTTTTGCCCAGGGGTACTCAGTAGTGCATGGACCGAGTCTTTCTGTGGGGTCTCTTTAAAGTAAACATCATGGAGAGCATGGATAGCATTGGATTGTGGTGATTTTTGTGTGTTTTACGACTTTTTGGGTGGTGTTGGGGCCTGTCCATGTGGGTGGGGGCCATTTTGAGGCATGGTCCAGGCAGGGCCTGACCATGTGGGTGGGGGTCTAGGGGCCATTTTGAAGCCAGGCAGTGTGCTTTGTTGTGCCATAGGCCTGCACCCAGTCTGCCATGCTTTCATCCATTATGCCCAGGGGTACTCAGTGGTGCATGGACCGAGTCTTTCTGTGGGGTGTCTTGAATTTCAACATGATTGAGGGCATGGATGGCATTGGATTGTTGTGATTTTTGTGTGTTTTTCGATTTTTTGGCTGTTGTTGGGGCCTTTTGCCCAGGGGTACTCAGTGGTGCATGGACTGAGTCTTTCTGTGGGGTCTCTTTAATGTAAACATCATGGAGGGCATGGATGGCATTGGATTGTGGTGATATATGTGTGTTTTTTGATTTTTTGGCTGTTGTTAGGGCCTTTTGCCCAGGGGTACTCAGTGGTGCATGGACTGAGTCTTTCTGTGGGGTCTCTTTAATGTAAACATCATGGAGGGCATGGATGGCATTGGATTGTGGTGATATATGTGTGTTTTTCGATTTTTTGGGGTGTTGATGGGGCCTGTCCATGTGGGAGGGAGCCATTTTGAGGACTGGTACAGGCAGGGCCTGGCCATGTGGTGGAGGTCTAGGGGCCATTTTGAATCCAGGCAGTGTGCTTTGTTGTGCCATAGGCCTGCACCCAGTCTGCCATGCTTTTCATACATTATGCCCAGGGGTACTCAGTGGTGCATGGGCCTAGTCTTTCTGTGGGGTGTCTTGAATTTGAACATGATTGGGGGCATGGATGGCATTGGATTGTGGTGATTTTTGTGTGTTTTTCGATTTTTGGGGGTTTTGTTGAGGCCTTTTGCCCAGGGGTACTCAGTGGTGCATGGACTGAGTCTTTCTGTGGGGTCTTGTTAATGTAAACATCATAGAGGGCATAGATGGCATTGGATTGTGGTGATTTTTGTGTGTTTTTCGATTTTTTGGGGTGTTGATGGGGCCTGTCCATGTGGGTGGGGGCCATTTTGAGGACTGGTACAGGCAGGGCCTGGCCTTGTGGTGGGGGTCTAGGGGCCATTTTGAAGCCAGGCAGTGTGCTTTATTGTGCAATAGCTACAAAAAACAGGGGAACCCTACTCACTGGGAGCCTGGGCAATGTATTTAGACAAAAACAATGGCTCCTGTGGGTAATACTGGACAAGTTATAATATTATACATGCACAATGGCAATATCGGTGATATAAGGAAGACGAAAGGCAAGTAAGTGGTTTATGCACAAGAAGAATATATTACATACTAAAAAAGAAGGAGAGGGGGATATACATGTAAACAAATAACACACTTATATACATTTATTCAATATCAAAACCGTGCAATCGTGTCCCAAGTAAATAAATTCTAACAAAAAACCTAAACACATTACAAACATTTAAACCAAAAGTGACATAAAGTTCTTTGACAAAAATTAATTATGTAGTTTTTTGCAGAGGGAAAAAAAGCAACCCTTGTATAAATTTTCAAGTAGATACAAAGAAGTTGCCCAATAGTGACAACTTATTTTCAAATGGTCTGCTTCTTCCAAGAGTTGTCGACGACGTTTCGACCTTATGCGGATGGAAGGTCTCTTCAGGACTAAAAGGGTATGGGGCACCTAAAAAGTGGTATCAAAAAATATGTATCTACATTAGCAGGGTGGACCAACGCAAAGTGAAAAGGAGTATATATAGTATGGTATAGCCATCCATGTAGGACGGTTATACACTACCTGTTTGGTTATGACTGCAATATATGCATGTTGCTAGTGACACCATGAGGAAAAGTGAATAAAAAGCAACTTACAGGGATCTAGTACTAATGAAGAAGGCAAGTGGACGCATTAGTGTTTTCTGCTATGTACAGTTGACGATCAAGGTCACAAGTATGAGGACTGAACAGGACCAATGATTACAACTTACCCCTGTAATGACTAGATGTACCATAAAGGGGGAGCGCAGTTTCGCTGTCTGTTCCGGTCTGCGACTTTAGTTAAGGGTTGCCTGTTGGTGTAAGCATGTGGGCAGTGTTAAATCCATGCGTAAAGCATTTAAACATAAGACCATGCTCTAACTTTACCAGGATTGTGGGTTACTAACCTCCAGGCACTGAATAGTGCTAACAGTGGGGCGATTTCTTTAAAACCAATGTGGCCAACTAGTTTCTACGATCAGCTACTGTTGACTCTGTAATGCAATAAAGAAAGCATATTCTAGCGTTGAACGCTTAACTATAGATTGCCGCCGCTTTTTACCAAAAGCTTTTAATTTTGGTTCCCTACCTTAGAAAAGCTGAATAGCTTCGGACAATCCCGAGGATGCAGCCAGCGTCTGCACAGTGGCAGGAATGGCCGGACGATTACGCGGGTTGCGTTAGAGTGCCGGTATAGGCTGTGTAAACGGGCGCCAATGGGTGCACACTTACTTATAGAGATGGAAAAGTTACTCAATCCTTCGAGTCGTGCCTGAGCTATATCTATAATAATATATACTCAGAGCTGGTATAAAACCGAACTTGTATGTTTATAAGCGTGGCAATTCACCGATTCCCGTATTGTAATGACGGATGACCAAAAAATGTATTTTAATTGTATTTACGATAGCGATGAAAGTAATAATCCCCAATGTAACCAGAATTATTTCTTTGGTTACACTATGTGTGAATATGATTGTTGAGGGTTATGCATGAGAAATATTGCAAAAATTAAAGGTTATAATTTAAACCTGAGAGCACGGCCCGTAGAGGACTCGAACCTTTAGGTAGCCGATCATAGGATCACTGCTAATAGCGATCATCATTCTGAGGCACTGGAGCAGTCATTGGGGGTTAGGCGATCAAGACCACTGACAAGGAGACACATTTATGTGAGGAGCATTTTAGACGAACAGTTTTTTGCATTTCGAAAATTTTGGAAAAACGTGTTTTCTGGGGTAATTAAACATTTTTTATCATCTAAGCAGTATAGAACTGAGCTTCCCAGGATCATTGCAATTCATACATATCAGATAATGATGTCATAGTACATCTGATTAATAATCAAATACATTTTGGCAATTTACTCTGGATCAACCACGTATACTGACATATACATTTAACAACTTGTTTCAACAGTTTATATTATAGTGATCCTGTGTTAAGACATGCGCATATAGGAGTCCAGATGTTTGTGGCACTTAGGACTATCATGATCGTGATTGCATTCTTGTGTGTAAACATAGACAGTATACTGTAATACACGTCACTGTGTGGGCAGAAACTATTTTATACAAAAACAGCACGGGGAGTAGAAAGGGATTTCTCAGACGTTCAGAGAGGTGACGAAACCACGCCACTCCTCCGCCGAATTAAGTCCCTCCTCTATGGAGTATGTGCGTTCAATCCATTGGCACTCTAACCTTTGCAATATCTGCGACAGATCCCCTCCTCTTGTTGGAATCCGTGCCTTATCAATGACCTGCCATGTTAATTGGTCTGCTGTGTGCTGTTTATCTCGGTAATGTTGTACCAGCAGAGCATTTAAGACCAGGTTTCTAATTCTGCTCCGATGTTGCCCTATGCGTGCCTTAACTGCTTGCTGGGTCTGGCCGATATAGGGCAGTCCACAGGGACATAGAATACAGTACACTACATTTTTTGTGTTGCAATTTGCAAAAAAGCCCAAGTTATGTTTTACATTTCCTAATTCAAATGTTTTCGTGTTGGTAGTAAATGGACACGAGGCACAGTTTCCACATTTATAGCTGCCTTGTACACTTGGGAGCCCCCATAGTGTTTGTTGTGTCTCTGCGCTATCTCTGGTCTCCTCCAGGGAGGACCTAATGAGATGATCCTTTATATTTTTGCCTCTCTTGTAAGCAAACATGGGAGCCCCAATACTGGGTTCAATGCTCGAGATTATCTGCCAGTTTTTTGTAATGAGCTTTCGTACTTTATTGGTGTGGATTTCAACGGTGGTTACACAGATTAGTTTATCCAACTTCGTTTTTTCTTTTGGACTTAACAAACTGTCTCTCGGACAAAACCACGCCCTTTTCATGGAGTTTTTTGATAGTTTTTTGGGGGACCCTCTGCACAGCAGTTTGTTACTCAGAGTCTCAGCCTCTCTCCTATAGTCCTGTTTCTTATAGCAATTCCGGCGAAGTCTTAAAAACTGGCCGTATGGTAATCCATCTTTTAATGCTCTCGGATGTTGACTACTATAAGTGAGCAAAGTATTTCGTTCAGTTAGTTTTCTGTGTAAAGATGTATATAAACTGCCTCCTTCGTGCTGAATAGTTAAATCAAGGAAAGGAACATTTGTTTTTTCTATATTCGCAGTAAATTTCAAATGTTGTTGGACTGTGTTAAGGTATGCAACAAATAAGTCAAAGTCCGAACTATTGCCCGCCCAAATCATAAAGATGTCATCTATGTACCGTCTCCAACATTGAATGTTGGGGCGGTACATGTTGATAGGGCTCATGATGTATTGGTGCTCAACAAAATCCATAGAAATATTTGCTAAATTTGGAGCAAAAATCGCTCCCATACTCGTCCCGGAGCACTGTTGGTAAAATGTGTTGTTCGAGACAAAATTGTTTTGAGTTAATGCTATATTTTGCAACTGTATAATGAAGGAAGTAGGGACCTGCATCGGTCTGGGCCTGGTGTCCAACACATCCTTGATTACTTGCATACATTCCTTTTGTGGTATGTTGGTATATAATGATGTGATGTCTAGGGTAGCTAACTATTCACTATTGACATCATATGGTCTACCTTCCACCAAATTAATCAAGTGCATGGAATCTCGAACATATGAGTCCTGCATTGGTACAAAGTCCCGTTTGAAAAAATCCTTATATTTGCCTATTGGTTCTAAAATTGAACCGCATCCTGACAGAATGGGACGCCCTGGAGGGTTTGTGGTGCTTTTGTGGATTTTGGGAATTGTATAAAACACTGGTGTTCTAGGATGTTTTGCGTTTAAAAACTCAAATTCTTTTTTACTGACATAGCCAAGGTTTAGCCCCTCCGTTGTTATTTCCAGAATTTGCGCTGCAATATTGGCTGCTGGGTCCCCCTGTAACTTTTTGTAATGTTTTTCTTGAGAGATCTGTGTCATTATTTCACTGTCATAATCAGTCCTTGATTGTATAACTATCCCTCCCCCTTTATCAGCGGGTTTCAGGATAATGGACTGATCTTGTTTCAGAACATTGAGGGTGCTACGCTCGTCAAAAGATATATTATAAGGAATATATTTACGTTCTTGTTTCATAGCATCTATCCCTGCTAGTACCAATCGCTCGAAGACAATGACTTCTGGAGGTACCATACCATTTGTCGGATAGAACGATGAAGGGGGTCTGATATTAGTGATTGAGTCCTGACTGATATCATCCCTGCCAAGGAAGAAACATTTCAGTCTTATTTTCCTGAAAAATTGGTGGATTTCAGTCTTTAAGTTAAAAAAGTTTGTAGGTTCTGTTATTACAAAGGACAACCCCTTACTCAATAAAGACACTTCAGAAGATGATAAGATGTGCTGTGAGAGATTGAATATAGGGATGCTTTCATTTAGTATGGCTGGGGGCCCCATTGGTAAAACCGGTTGCAAGTTTGTTGCTCCCCTGGGGATTGATACCACGTTTTGCCCTTCTTTTTGATGGGGTCTGTCCATGTGGGTGGGGGCCATTTTGAGGACTGGTACAGGCAGGGCCTGGCCATGTGGTGGGGGTCTAGGGGCCATTTTGAAGCCAGGCAGTGTGCTTTGTTGTGCCATAGGCCTGCACCCAGTCTGCCATGCTTTCATCCATTATGCCCAGGGGTACTCAGTGGTGCATGGGCCTAGTCTTTCTGTGGGGTGTCTTGAATTTGAGCATGATTGAGGGCATGGATGGCATTGGATTGTGGTGATTATTGTGTGTTTTTTGATTTTTTGTGGTGTTGTTGGGGCCTTTTGTCCAGGGGTACTCAGTGGTGCATGGACTGAGTCTTTCTGTGGAGTCTCTTTAATGTAAACATCATGGAGGGCATGGATGGCATTGGATTGTAGTTATTTGTGTGTGTTTTTTGATTTTTGGGCTGTTGTTAGGGCCTTTTGCCCAGGGGTACTCAGTGGTGCATGGACTGACTCTTTCTGTATCGTCTCTTTAATGTAAACATCATGGAGGGCACGGATGGCATTGGATTGTGGTGATTTTTGTGTGGTTTTTGATTTTTTGGGGTGTTGTTGGAGCCTTTCCATGTGGGTGCGGGCCATTTTGAGGAGGGGGTCTAGGGGCCATTTTGAAGCCAGGCAGTGTGCTTTGTTGTGCCATAGTATTAGAAATAGAGGGGTCCCAGACTGGGAATAGATTTAGATTCATAGAAAATTTTACTTACAAAATTAATGAATATACAAGAAATATATCTCAGTGGTACGGTTGTTTTTATTCACAACATACCCACAACCTACTATTGGTTATAACAGTATTCAATCAATTATATTCATTGGTTAATTAATCTTTGTTTTGTGCCCACACGCGCAAAGGGGAAGGGGAGTGGGGAAGTGCTGGTGTTGTGAAGGAAATCTGTGATTGAGTGCAGAAAAACTTCATTTCATTAAAACAAGCAGAGATATAATTGCATTTCATTCTATTATACAATCATAAAATTATTTCCAACGGCTCCCTTTCCAGGGGCCACATTAAGCTGCTTCGATAAGTCAGGGAGAATTACATGAAAAACAGTCTTCTGATGTGGCTGGATTAATCCCGCTTTGGACCAGAAGCTGGTATTGGGGTAGGTATAGTCTACGTTTCGACCCTTGAGATAGTAGGGACAGTACCCCTTAAGGAGCGGGTCTTCATCAGGACAAGGGATGGGGTGGGCAGGGTTCCTAGGGACAATTAAAAACAGGATTTTAATGAGGAGGGGTTCAAAAGAATCTCCATCACTATTTACGATTGGACGCCCTATTAGGCGTATTTAGATAGATTTGAGAAACAGAGGATTATAAAATTTAAACATAAACTTAAACTTAATGCTATTGCCCTGATTATGAGGCCGACATGGATTCAGAATAAAACGTGGTCTAATACTGGAGAAAAATTACCTTAAAGTTAATTCTCGGATATAACATCAAAGTGTGGAAGCGGAAGGTCCTGCAATATAAATGCAACATTTGTAGCTACCACTCGGGAGGTTGCACGATGGTCTAAGTGGGTAACGTAGTAAAGCAGGCTTACCTCGCGCTTAATTGAAAACAGCGTCGGTAGAGATTGGGAGCACCCACAGGTAAACGGGTCTTCGGTAGACGCTAAAAATTAAAGGTTGATATGGTACGTAGTAAGTTAGCTCCGTGAACCTAAACAATACCCAACTTTACTTTTTAGCGTCTACCGGAAGACCCGCAAGGAATTTCGCAAGCAGAGGTGCCCACAATAGTTGTTCCTCCTGAAGTAGGGGCACATCAGGAAATCGACATTCAAGCCGAGGTATCATTTGAGGAATTCACTCCTCCTGATCATTAATTGTCTTCCAGATCCCTAGCAAGGAAAAGATCCAGGATGGTGTCTACATCTTCTTCAAGCCCCCTTCCTTCTGATGATATGGATGAAAATTGGGAACCACCACGGCCGTCTGAGAGTGAGGCACACGATGCTCTGACAAAGGTAGCTAAGCGTAAAAGGAAGGTCCCCAGAGTCTCATAGTTTTGGAGTGTGATGATGACGCTGAACAAGAAGTGGCGTATACTCCTGCTGATGAAGTCTCTCACGATGACGACGCAGTCATCATAGACGTCACTGCAGCCTCAGCGGGCATGCAGCAAACAAACATTTTTACCCTAGCCCGAAATGCTGCTGAGCGTGATGTTGGCGATGTGGCAATGGGACCACCACCAAAGCAGTGCCACTACCTACCGCTTCCATATTTTCTCGCCAGAAGGGACCTCCATCCACCTCGACCTCAATTTCCTCAATTAGTAGTGCTGTAAGTGCACAACGTAGTAAATTTCGGCAACCCACATCCTCCACTTCATCTGGCATTAGCATTCCCAGTATCGCCTCCTCCGCCCCCCACAGACATTTGAAGTCCGCAGTTTGGGACTTCTTTAGTGTCAGCCCAACAAGGGAAAACATAGCCATTTGTACCATTTGTAAGCTTTGAGTTAGTCGTGGTAAGCTTGGTACCAACTATGGTACCGGAGGCCAGAGAGGTCATCTTGAGAGACAGCACACTGTCAATTGGCATGCGCACCTAAAGGAGATCAAGGCAGCCCGAATTGCAAGTCAACAAATTGTATCCATTGATGTTTCATCTGATGATGACAAGGAGGAAGAACCGTCAAACATTTCTTCACTTACACCCAGTACCCCTGTCAGCAGCAGCACACCCCCTGCAAGATATATGAGCCACACTAAGAGTGTGGGAGAGAGTGAGACACCAATGCGAAAAAGTTCATCATCACCGAGCGTAACTGGGTCGAAGAAGTCATCATCATCCCGTAAAATGGTCCAGCCCACCATTGGAAGCATGTTGTTTTCAGGTGCGCCATTTGAATGCAACCACCCAACGGTGCGTCTGTATAACACTACTGGCTAAAATGCTAGCGCTGGACCTTCTCCCTTTTTCTTTTGTGAAAGGGGTGGGTTTTCTTGAATTAGTGGCAACGCTCTGCCCTAAATGGAAGGTTCCTAGCCTGTTCTATTTTGCCAGAGTTGCTGTTCCAGCACTACATGAAGATGTGCTGGAGGTGATTGGGGCAGCTTTGCAGAAGAATGCTGTTCACACTATACATGTGGACCAGTTGCCAAGCCTTTGATTACATGTGCATCACTGCACACTGGGTCTCATTTTCATGGGTTAAAGCAAAGCTAAACGCAGGTGCTGACCCAGAGAAAGTTTTTAAAGCCGCTCGGAAACATGCAACACTAGCCATGTTTGCCATGGAGAAAAGTCATACAGGAGAAAACATTTTGCATGAGTTTACCACAAAGGTCTTTCAATGGCTGTCCCCAAGAAAACGCATGATTAGTTATGTTTCCACGGATAATGACGCCAATATAGTTAAGGCCATGGATAAGGGTAACTATTTCAGAGTGCCGTGTTTGGCGCACTGTATAAACCTGGTTGTTAAAAAATTCTTGAATGAAGAAAGTCCAGTGTGCGAGTTACTGACCACCTGCTGAAGAATGTGCACACATTTCAACCATTCTTTTAAGGCCCGGAAGCAGCTGAGGTGCCAGCAACATGAACGTAAACTGTCAGTGAAAGCACTCATCCAGGAGGTGGTAACATGTTGGAACTCAACCTTCTACATGCTTGAGCGTCTGTATGAGCAGTATGCGGTAGTCGATCAGTATTTCTTTACACTGGGTACACCTATGATGGACCTGAGGAAAAAGGTGGTGCAATGGAAGCTAGTTAAAAGCCTGACAGACATGATTCGTCCTATTGAGGTCTTCATATGTGTAGTCAGTAGGGAGGACTGTAATTTGGGAAAAGCTATCCCGTTGTTGCGCATGCTAGAGCACCAACTGAAGGCGGTGTCTTCTACGTTTCAAAAAAATGGAAAGCAAGAAGCCTTTGAGTTGGCGGAGAAGTTATTACAGCGCCTACTTTGCGATGAACGTCTTCAAAAGATTCACACAGAACAGTATTACATTTGTGCTACTATTCTGGATCCACGGTACAAAAAGGCAGTGGCAGGCAGAGTATTCTTTTCTTTTGATGACGCAGATGTTACAAAGTACAAACATTGGCTAGCTGTGTCAGCCCGTCGGTTTGAAAGAGAACGGCAGGAAATTGAAGGAAAAGGCAGTACATCAGCATCAGCAGGCCATCCGGAGTCCAAAAAATCCACTTCTGCATCTGTGGCTCTGGCAGAAGTGAGTGATTTTCCCTCTCAGCCGTTAAAGACACCAGCAACCATATCATCTGCACCAGACACAACAGTAACATTGTGTGAAGAAGTGGATTTGCTAACTCAGCTTGGGTTTGCTCATCAAAAGGTCCCAGAAAAAAGTAAGCAAAGTGGAGGAACCCTGGAGAACCTTGAGTCGATGGTGCAGGACTATCTGAATGACTCAACAGAGGTCTATGTTCAGGATGACCCATTGGCGTATTGGCATGGGAAAAGAGAATTGTGGCCAGGGATCACCAACCTGGCTATAAATTACTTGTCTTGCCCACTCGCAAGCGTGTCTTCTGAACGTGTTTTCAGTGCTGCTGGTGGCATTGTAACTTCCAAAAGGACCCGCCTCTCGCCCAAAAATGTGGAGAGGTTAACAATGATCAAGATGACTCAGTACCTCATACCACCAGATTACAATATACGAGAATGCACGCAGGAAGAAGACGAGGAGGACACCAACTTAGATGAGGGAAGTTCTTCTCTGTTAACTGACCTACTCCCGTCTGAATTCGTAGAGTTTGAGGACGAGCTCTTTTTACCTGACACCGAGCCCTGAAAATGAATCAATGAATCACTAACTTTCTTTTTCGTCCTTATTCACTTTTATTCCTGTGTGTCTGTCTTTCTTTGTTTTGCAAAATCTATATAAAAAAAACTTTAATCACCTAATCACAAAACAAGTCCATCAGCAGAACTGTCTTCACTTATTTGCTTATTGATTTGAAGGTGCCGCAGTCTGCATTCCTCAGGTTCACAAGTTCACAAGAACATGCTCCTCTATCCTCCTCCTCCAGACTCCTATTTCCCTCAAAGCAGATCGCTGGATTACGCCCAATGAAGAAAGACTCTGCACTTGTGGGGGTGTTCTACTTCTTTGCGGGTGACTTGACGGGTTTGGAGAAAATCGGAGCAGAAAAAGATTTTGCGCTTTTGATCACTTGCCTGTCTATGGGGTGCTGTTTGGCGGGCTTTTAGGTTGTTGGGGGTGGGTTTCGGGGTCTGGGAGCACTGCTGGCACAGTCTAATGTTGATTGCAATCAAAACAGTATCTCTCTGAGCTCCACAAAATTAATCATTAGGTTACAATTCACCCATCCGGTACAATGTCCAATAATATTTAGTGCAGAGGTGATATCTTCCTTGCCAAGTAAAGTCTTTGATTAATGAAAATTCCAAAATTCCAATATTCCAATCTCCTTTATTGATTTTTCTTTACTCCAAATCACAGTTGTATCCTTAATTGATTTTCAGCCAACACGTGTTTCGTCTGATGCTAATCCTTGCATCAACAGACTTCCTCAGGGAAAAGCCAGGAAGCTGACGAGGAGACGCTGCGATAACCTGATCAGGTACACGTACTCGTGTATCCTGAATTTCTAATTGCTGCATCGGATCTGATGTACCCCTTAGAGAGAATACACCTATACTACGATAGGCTCTTCTAACTGATTTCGACTGATTACAAAAACATTTTTGGCAAGACTTAATTGCAATTGAGCCCTGAGGAAGTCTGTTGATTTGGAGTAAAGAAAAATCAATAAATGAGATACTGTTTTGATTGCTTAACTCCCTGGAGTTCCGGGGTTTCTTGGGTCACTGTTGGTAACCAGTACCTTTCTCTCTTGGAGTTCACTTCTCCGATTTTGTTGAACCTGTTAAATATTTCTATACTTAGAGCTGTGCGCCTGATCTTGGACTTGGTTGCCAAATCTGTTTTAATGTTGATTGCATTTGTTTTTCTGGAAATCCATGGTGGAAAAGGCGAGTTGGAGCCTAGCTGCACAGCGTATTTGGAGTCAATTGAAGGTAGTAGGCCCATTTTTGCCTGTTTGGCGGTGTTCTGCTTTTTTGCGGGTGGCTGCAGGGGTCTGGGGCCATTGCTGGGAAAGTCTAATACCGGATAAAAGTGGTTTGGACAAAATCGGAGGTAAACATTTTTTTGCGTTTTTGCTGACTTGCTTGTCTTTGAGGTGCTGTTTGGCGGGGTTCCGGGTGTTTGTGGGTGGGTTTTGGGGTCTGGGAGCACTGCTGGCACAGTCTAATGTTGATTGCATTTGTTTTGCAGGAAATCCATGGTGGAAAAAAGGAGTTAGGGCCTAGCTTCACAGCGTATTTGGACTGAATTGAAGGTAGTAGGCCCATTTTTGCTTTTTGCCTGTTTGGGGGTGTTCTGATTTTTTGCGAGTGGCTGCAGGGGTCTGGGGCCATTGCTGGGAATGTCTAATACCGGATAAAAGTGGTTTGGACAAAATCGGAGGCAAATTTGTTTTTGCGTTTTTGCTGACTTGCTTGTCTTTGAGGTGCTGTTTGGGGGTGGTTCCGGGTGTTTGTGGGTGGGTTTTGGGGTCTGGGGGCACTGCTGGGTATGGATACTTTTGATTGCAAGAAGTTTGAAGCAAATCCATGGTGGCAAAGGGGCGTTACGGCCTAGCTGCAGAGCGCGCGTGGAGTGATTTTGGAAATTTGCCTGAAAATTTCCAGGCCCCCATTTTTGTAGTTTTGCTTTTTGGCTGTTTGGGGGTCTTCTTCTTCTTTCCGCCTGGGTTGACGGGTCTGGGACCATTGCTGGGAGTGTCTAATACCGGATAAAAGTGGTTTGGACAAAATCAGAGGTGAATTTTGGTTTGCGTTTTTTTTTTTTTTTTTTTTTTAACCTTTATTGTACCTTCATAATGTTACACAGCATGCCGCCTACAACCCTGAGGGGCCGGCCGCTAAACAAAAGAGGAAAATTGCAAGGACAGCCTTGTGGAAGTAGAGTTCAAATATTGAAAAAAGTCATTGTAGTGAAGGCATGCCACAGGGAAGAATGAAGGACGTCAGCACAATTATCATAAGGAAGAAATGAGGTTTCATTTTCTTTTTTTTTTCCCTAAAATAACAAAAAGAACAACAAAACATCGGGAAATCACAGTGCGATCATTGACAATGTACATTGCAGGATAGGTACAGAAGCAGTCCGAGGATAGGATATAGTGCCGTGTTATCCAGGAATCAAAGTGGGGTGGGAAGAAACTACCACTCCTTTACAGCCCTCCCGCAGGACCTCCCCCCGCAATCAACCCCGCTCATTCCATCCCCTCATCCTCATCTGAGTCTAGTGGATCTTCCTCCGGCAGAGGATCGCAGATGTCACCCCGGTAGGCGTTCCACGGGGACCAGACCTTGTTCCATTTGCCCGGACAGGCCCGGCTTAAGTACTCCGCCCTTTCAGTGACCATCGTTCTATCCATGTTCATGCACCACTGTGATGTTGTCGGAAGGTCTGCCGCCCCCCAACGCTGCGCAATGTCCCGCTTCGCCACCATCATGCCTATCGTCACCCAGAGACGGCCATGCCGCGACAGGTCTGTTGGTTCCCATACATTGAGAAGACACCGCCGTGGCTCCGGAAGGACCGAGACCTCCAGCACCTGCGATATGGTACGCAAAACCTGGCGCCAGTAGTTTTGTATGCGCGGGAAGTCCCAGAAGGTGTAGAAGAAGGTACCCTCATCCCCGCAACCACGCAAGCAAAAGGGGTGTGGAGTTCTGTGGATATGGTGTAGCAGTGTCCTCGTGAAGTATACCCTATGAAGGACTTTTAGCTGAACCAGCCTCATTCTGGCCGATATGCCCGCTTCTTTGGGAGAGGCTAGAGCCTCATTCCATTCGTATTCATCTAGGGCACCCACCTCACGTTCCCATCTGTCCTTAAGGGGTGTTAGAGGATCTGGTGAATTATTTAGGAGCTTACGGTACGTCAGGGACGTTGCTCTCTCCACCATGTAGTCAGTCAGGAGGCGATCCTCCAGCGGGGAGGACTCAGGGAGAGCCGATCCAGCAGGGATGGCGGAGAGCAGGGCATGGCGGATCTGCACGTATCGGTATGACTCGTGCGGTCCAAGGTTATACAGTTCTTTCAGGCGGGTAAATGAGATGACAGCTCCCTGCTCCCACATGTCCCCCACCGTGGAGATGCCGATGGAGTCCCAGCGTGAAAACCCCTTGCTGTTCCTTAAGCTTCCCAAAGCGCGTGTGTCCCAGAGCGGGGTGAGCTTAGTAATCATACCTTTCCATCCCAGCGCAGCAGTCGCCGCGTGCCAGGTGTCTACAGTGAGTCTGGTGGGGCCTATGAGCATTCTCCATTTCCTTGGATCGTAAAGCGGGGCAAGTATGTTATTAGTGCCTAATTGTGCCCTGTCTGCTTGGAACGCCGGGTCAGATTGTGGAGCATGCAGCCATTGGTTGATGGGCCTGAGTTGTGCTGCCCAGTAGTATAAGTGCAAGTTGGGAAGTGCAATGCCGCCCTCATACCAGCCCCTGCAGAGCTTAGCTTGGAGTATACGTGCAGGGCGATTGCCCCATAACAGCCCGGAAACCACCGCTGCAATCCTCCTGAAATATCCCGCTGCCACCGGGTGTACAGATGTACAGAAAGCGGGGTAGTGATTTCATCTTGTACAAAGCAGCTTTCCCCAGCATCGTCAAAGGCAACCCAGCCCAGAAGTCTGCGTCTTGTTTGAGACGTTCCAGTGGTGGCATGAGGTTTAGTCGTTTGTGTTCGGAGGGGTCCCTCGTGACATAGATACCTAAGTATTTAAAGGAGGAGCCGGCCAGACGCAGAGGGCAGTCTGGCCCGAGTGTCGGGGTATCCCCTGCCAGCACATATAACTCCGACTTGTTCCAGTTTATAGTGTAGCCGGAAACCTCACCATGTTCGTTGCACAGGCGCAAAAGGGCCAGGACGCCACGCTCGGGATCCGTTAGATACACCAGCATGTCGTCCGCATAGAGGGACAAGCGGTCCTCCCATCCCTCCCTCCATTGAATTCCCTCGAGCAAGGGAGTTTGTCGTATGCGAATAGCCAAAGGCTCCAGGGTAAGCGCAAAAAGCAGGGGAGAGAGAGGGCAGCCCTGTCGGGTGCCACGGCCAACCGGGAACGTGCGTGATATGTGGCCATTTGCCACCACATGTGCCACTGGCGCTGTGTAAAGAAGCTTCACCCATGAGATAAAGTTCGGGCCGAAGCCCATATGGGACAGGACTTCAAAGAGGTAAGTCCACTCCACAAGGTCAAAAGCCATCTTCGCGTCCAGGGCCAGTATAACTGCACTATCGCTAAGTTGGTCCGCCCTTGCCAGCACCCCGTGTACCCTTCTAAGATTTAGTGCGGTGTTCCTGTGAGGCATGAACCCCGATTGATCTGGGTGGATAAGGTCGGACAGATGGGGCAATAGGCGGTTGGCCAGGAACTTCACCAAAATTTTGCTCTCTGCATTCAGCAGCGAGATGGGGCGGTAGGATGCGCACTCTTCTGGGGGCTTGCCAGGCTTTGGTATAGCCACAATCGTGGCCGTCCGCTGATCCAGCGGGAGCTGGCCCTTTTCACGACATTCCACATACATCTTAAGTAGGTGGGAACAAAGGTCATCAGTGCGTGCCTGGAACAACTCGATCGGAATGCCGTTCGGCCCAAGTGCCTTACCGGGCTTGAGCGCCCCTACGGCCAACCGAAGTTCGTCGGCAGTCAACGCCGCTTCCAGATCGGCCGCGGCCTCCGGCCGCAGCGACGGAATATCTATGTCGCTCAGTGCACATTGGGCCGCAATTACGGTAACCTCTCTTTCGGGAGTGTACACCTTTTCGAAGTGGGACGCTAGCGCCTCCACCACCTGATCAGGGTCAGTTAGCATCGTGCCATGTTCGTCCCTCACCTGTTGGACCCCCCTGGAGCTACCCCCTCTCTTATCAAGCCAGGCCAGCATCTTCCCCGCCTTGTCTCCCACATCGTACACCCGATTCTGTGTCTCAGTGATATGCCCCTGAACCGTGAGGCGTGCATGGTCAGTGTACAACTGCTGGTGGAGGGTAAGAGTGTGTGTCGTGTCTTCTGTGGGGTCAGCTTCATGGGCGGTTGTGGCGTCGCGCAGTCGGAGCTCGAGAGCAGCATGCTCAGCTGTTCGTTCCTTCCTATGCGCAGCTATCGAGCCTATAGCCTGTCCCCGCAATACTGTTTTATAGGCCTCCCAGAGAATCTCAGCAGAAGCCGCGGTGGGTTTGTTTTCAATGAAATACTGCTCTGTGGCCCTCCGAAGGGCCCTCCTGACTTTCGGGACCTTAAGGTAGGAGGCCTGAATGGGGTATATGCGGCGACGGGAGCGTGTCCGTGATGTAATGGTGAGGGTCAATGGTGAGTGGTCAGAGATGCCACAAGGGTGTATGCCTACCTCTTCTACTCGCTGTATCCCGTCCCCCAACGCTAGAAAGTAATCAATGCGGGACAGACTGTTGTGGACTGTGGAGTGAAACGTGTATTGTTTAATCAGGGGGTGAACATGGCGCCAAACATCGATCATCCCCAGTGCCTCCAGGAACCGCCGAAACCGGGAGGGACCCCCCGGCGGAGCGGCCACCGGAAACCTGTCAAGCTGCGGGTCTACAGTTGCGTTGAAATCTCCACCCAAGAGCATGTCACCGTCCGGGAGGGACAGCAAAAAGTCGCCCAGGGCCGGAAGCATCACCGAGTGTAGGGAAGGCGGGATATACACTGAGACCACCGTTAACGGGAGACCGTCCCACCGCCCCACCACCGCCGCAAAGCATCCCTGATTGTCGGTCTTAATGCGGAGCGTGATGAAGTGGGAGGATCTTTTGATCAGTATACCTGTGCCCCTAGAGCCAGTGGAAAACTCGGAGTGCACGAGCATTTTGTACCCCCTCCTGTCCAAGGCCTTAGTAGTTCCCCCCACCAAATGAGTTTCCTGCATGAGTACCAAGTCTGGTTTATAGCGCTTCACTTCGGACAGGACTAGGCCGCATTTTACCTTATCCCCCAAGCCCCGCACATTCCAGGAAAGAAGCCGGAGGGCGGAGCTACTTGTCTGCGTCCCATCCACCCTCATGGCATTGAGTCGTTCATCCGCCATCATCAGACATCAAACACACCATACAACCTGCAAGAATCATCATTACCTGCAATAGCACAAAACTAGTCAAAACACACTGTACAGTTCTTGATCGACTTAGCGAATTTCCCATAAAGAAGAAACAACCCCCCCCTCCCCTTCCCACCCTGCCTCCCTGCTAAACGGACCTTCAACTGCCCGCCACCCCAACTCAGCAGAGCGCTTATCCCATTCCAAAAACAGAGTACTTGCGTGTCAGGGGAGAGTGTCCCCCAAATCCGGCGGTTCCCTTGCCGCCCTCGGGATGTCCAGGCCAGAGTCCAGGAACGACGAACTAGAGCAATCTTTATGGGAGAAAGTCCAAACAGTACTTCGCCTGCGGTTCTCATTCGCCCCCGGAGGCCCCAGTTCGCTCCTGTGATGGGGATGCACTCGCGCTCCTCCTAGCCGAAGTCTGCGAGCCGTGCCTGCTGTCGTTTTCGGGCCTGTTGCGTCGACGGTTTACTGTGCGGTCTACCGTGTGCCATCCTTCCAGCCAATCTCTCGCTGCCTCCGGAGAGTCGAAGAACCAGACCTTCTTGTCGGCCACCACACGTAGCCGGGCCGGGAACAGCATGGAGTACGGCAACTCCTGTTCGCGGAGCGTCTTCTTCACCTCCAGGAAAGTCCTCCTCCTGCGCGTGACTTCCGCCGTGTAGTCAGGGAAGAAGGAGATGCGTGAATTTTGGATCTGAATGGGTGGTGCCACCCTGGCCGCTTGGAGAATTGTGTCTCAATCTCTAAAGTTAAAAAGTCTTGCCAGGATGGGACGAGGGGTAGCCCCAGGTTTAGGTGTCCCACCGGGTACCCTATGGGCTCGCTCAACAGTAAAGAAGTTGGAGAGCCCCTTAGGGGCCAGCTGGTTCTTGATGAGGTCCTCCACGTACAGGTCCATGGCCCCTTTCGTTTCGGATTCCGGGACCCCCAAAATGCGGACGTTGTTCCGCCTGGAGCGCCCCTCGTGGTCATCCAGCTTGTCCTTCAAAAGTTTGTTGTCAGCCTGCAACTTTTCCATTGCCACCTGTAGATCGGAGACGTCTTCCACGAGTGATTTGGCCACCACCTCCACTTGTTTCACTCTTTCACCCATTTTCTGGAGGTCGTCTCGTATGAGGGTCACCTCGGTAGCGGTCGAGCCCACGGTTGCCTGAACCTGCTCCAGGGCACGCAGGACATCGTCCAAAGTAGCCTTTTTAGCCCCGTCGCTGTCCGCACCTTTACCCAGAGACTTGCGTTGCTCAGGCTGGGAAAGTGCCTGGTTATCATAGGCAAATTTGCCAAGTTTCGCCTGAGCGGCAGTTTGTCGGAGTCCCTTCCCTGCCATTTTGGCTCGATGCCGGGCCACTCTCGGTGATAGGGGAAGTAGGCGTCCGGACGGAAAGTTCAGCTAGGCACAGTTCGGTGATCGCTGCTGGCAGGTCGGCCCCTTCGCCGGCAGGTCTGCCTCAGCTCCAGCAGGCTAGGGCAAGATGGCGGCTATCACGCAGTAATTCAGACTCCAGTCGTGGGTGAATGCCGCCGCCAGGCACTGCCCTGCCTCGTCGCCGGAGAGTTAAGGTCGGGAGTGGAGTGTTCAAAGGGAACCCGCCGGTCCGGATGGTCGTTGGTGTCGGACTACGTCTTCGGCGGGTACTTCCTGTCGGCTGTGCCGGGGAGGGTCCACTTCCGCCCGGATGGAGCTCGGCCAGAGCACCGCGGCTGCACTCGTGCCACCAGGCCGCACTGCGATGGAGGATAAGGTTGGTCTTTCTTCCTCTTCCTGGGGCGTGAAAGCTCCCAAATTTCTCCAGCAACCGCCGTTCGGTCACCGCACCCAGGACACCCCTTCTGGGATGAAAATTGAGCGGATAGGCATGCGGATTGTTGCGGGAAGCCGCCTTGCTACGGGAGCCTCTCTAGGTTTCTGCCGCCATCATCGGCTGCTAGCCACGCCCCCCTTGTTTTGCGTTTTTGCTGACTTGCTTGTCTTTGAGGTGCTGTTTGGGGGGGTTCCCGGTGTTTGGGGGTGGGTGTTGGGGTCTGGGATCACTGCTGGGTATGGATACTTTTGATTGCAAGAGGTTTGAAGCAAATCCATGGTGGCAAAGTGGAGTTAGGGCCAAGCTGCAGAGCGCACGTGGAGTGATTTTGGAAAATTACCTTAAAATTTCCAGGCCCCCATTTTTGTAGTTTTGCTTTTTGGCTGTTTGGGGGTCTTCTACTTCTTTCCGCCTGGGTTGACAGGTCTGGGGCCCATTGCTGGGAATATCTAATACCGGATAAAAGTGGTTTGGACAAAATCGGAGGTGAAATTTATTTTGCGTTTTCGATGACTTGCTTGTCTTTGAGGTGCTGTTTGGGGGGGTTCCGGGTGTTTCTGGGTGGATGTTGGGGTCTGGGATCACTGCTGGGTATGGATACTTTTGATTGCAAGAGGTTTGAAGCAAATTCATGGTGGCAAAGGGGAGTTAGGGCCTAGCTGCAGAGCGCGCGTGGAGTTATTTTGGAAATTTGCCTGAAAATTTCAAAGTCCCCATTTTTGTAGTTTTGCTTTTTGGTTGTTTGGGGGTCTTCTACTTCTTTCCGCCTGGGTTGACGGGTCTGGGGCCATTGCTGGGAATGTCTAATACCGGATAAAAGTGGTTTGGACAAAATCGGAGGTTAAAATTTGTTTGCGTTTTTTCTGACATGCTTATCTTTGAGGTGCTGTTTGGGGGGGTTCTGGGTGATTGGGGTGGGTTTTGGGGTCTGGGAGCTATGATTGGTATGGATACTTTTGATTGCAAGAGGTTTGAAGAAAATCCATGGTGGCAAAGGGGAGTTAGGGCCTAACTGCAGAGCGCGTTTAGACAGAATTGAAAGTATGAGATTTTCCATTTTTGCTTTTTGCCTGTTTGGGGGTGTTCTGCTGTTTTGTGGGTGGGTTGGCAGGTCTTGCGGCATTGCTGGGAAGGTCTAATACCGGATAAAAGTGGTTTGGAGAAAATTCATGTTGAAAAGCGTTTTGGCACTTTTTTTAACTTAGGGCTCGTTAGGGTTAGCACTAGCAGCAGGATTGCATGTGTTTCGAGGTGTTCTAGATTTTTGCAACTGAGTTCTTTGGTCTTACAGCACTCGTGGAAATGTGTTATTTTGGTTGCAAGTGGTTTGAAGAAAATCCATGGTGGGAAAGGGGGGATTTGGCCTAGTTAAAGAAAAGCGTTTGCCACTATTCCTAACTTAGGGCTCGTTAGGGTTAGCAGTATTGCATTGCATGTTTTTGGGCGGGGGTTCTAGATTTTTACAACTGGGTGGTGTCTTGGAACACTTGTTGGAATGTGTAATTTTTATTGCAAGTGGTTTGAAGATAATCCATGGTGGGAAAGGGGATTTTGGGGCATACTTTCTGAGTGCGTTTTGGCCCGATTTGAAATTAGGCTTCTGCGAGGTAGCAGCAGTATTCTTCACGTTTTTGGGAGGGTAATGTGGGGTGTTCTAGATTTTGGGGATTGTCATCTCTGAAAGTGACAGTATAATTTTTGCACTACACAGCGTGCCTTATATATTTTTTTCTCCGAGGTGTCTTTAACACTTACTGTTGTGTTTTTCCATCATCAATTACAGGCAGGCTTTAACCCTGTGCCATCGATGTACTACTCAGGCTTACAATTAGCGATCCGCAAATCCGCATCAGGCAGGCAGTGGACAGTGTGCCCAGCACTTAGCAGGTGCAAAAGTTCAAGCTAATTTGTAACCATTCCCTGTAGTGTAGCCTCGTAATCTCCTGAGGCGGAAGCCGGGAGACCTCCTGATTTTTAAAATTGTATTTGCTTGTTATCACTTTGCCTATCTTCTGTATTTTAAAACCTCACTTACCCCTCTTGCCATCAGTGAAGCAGGCGCTAGAAACGCAGAACAGCAACCCCTTCGCTGCAACATAGGAACCTGTAACCAAACAATTCTGTCGCCATTGACGGCGAGGTAGAGAGGCCACGCCTACTCCGAGGCCACGCCCACCCGCCCTCCACAGCATAAAAACGCTGCTTTCAGCGCCACGTAGTCAGACCTCGTAATCTCCTGAGGCGGAAGCCGGGAGACCTCCTAATTTTTAAAATTGTATTTGCGTGTTATCACTTTGCCTATCTTCTGTATTTTAAAACCTCACTTACCCCTCTTGCCATCAGTGAAGCAAGCGCTAGAAACGCCGAACAGCGACCCCTTCGCTGCAACATAGGAACCTGTAACCAAACAATTCTGTCGCCATTGACGGCGAGGTAGAGAGGCCACGCCTACTCCGAGGCCACGCCCACCCGCCCTCCACAGCATAAAAACGCTGCTTTCAGCGCCACGTAGTCAGACCTCGTAATCTCCTGAGGCGGAAGCCGGGAGACCTCCTGATTTTTAAAATTGTATTTGCGTGTTATCACTTTGCCTATCTTCTGTATTTTAAAACCTCACTTACCCCTCTTGCCATCAGTGAAGCAGGCGCTAGAAACGCCGAACAGCGACCCCTTCGCTGCAACATAGGAACCTGTAACCAAACAATTCTGTCGCCATTGACGGCGAGGCAGAGAGGCCACGCCTACTCCGAGGCCACGCCCACCCGCCCCTTTTCCACCCATAAAAGATATGCAATTACCGGACGCGCAGCGGACGGGTGCAGCGGGCGCGCCGTCAGCGCGCCGAAGGCGCGCCAAAGGCAAGCCCGTCTGGGCCCGTCCGGGCCCAGACGGCCCTAGGACCAGACACTATGCCCAAATCACAGTCCCACATATCCTACCCCCCGGATACTCTCCGTCTCTGGAACACAAAGAAAAATCCTCAGTGTGAATTCATCCTTAAGGATGACACCCCGTTCACAGGATGTCCCCTCTGCGACACCCCCGAAGCCACGGAACCTAGCCACACGCTTCGACTGGGCCTCCTGAATTGCAGGTCGTTAGTAAAGCACTCGCACGAGATAAACCTCCTCACTCAAACCCTCTCGCTAGACGCCCTATTTCTGACCGAAACGTGGCTGACCCCCAGCAACGGCTCGGACTTGGTCAATGCAACCCCCCCGTCTACCAAATCTGCTGCCTTAACAGACCAGTCGGAAGAGGTGGCGGGCTCGCCATTCTCTATAAAGACCATCTCAGCTGCAGGATCAACGGCGGCACGGTCAAGGACTGTGAAAACTGTAATTTCACCCTCCAGATCTCCCCCACCACCTCACTATCGGGTCTTCTGGTATACCGACCACCAGGCTCGATAGGTGACTTCTCAAGCACTCTGATGGATCACATCCTTCTAAAAACAATATCAACGCCCAACTTTCTTCTTCTAGGGGACCTGAACCTACACTTTCTAGACCTGGCAGACAACACTGCCGCTAATCTCCTAGCAGACCTCATGTCAGCTGACCTCCTGCTCCTGAACTCGAAACCCACTCACGAGAAAGGACATCTCCTAGACCCAGTCTTCACCAACATTAGGAATCTCCAAACCCAAGACCCTACCCCCCTTCCATGGACTGACCACTTTCTGGTCCCTATGCACTGGTCCTTTCAGCCCGCCTCGGTTCCTAAACAGAAAACTAGGATACAAACCAGACGCTGGCACAAGTTAAGACCAGAAGAATGGGAAGTGAAGCTTAGGGAATCTGATGGCCCCCTCTCAACTGACCCTAACACCGCCGATAGAGAATTTAACAGCTGGCTCACCAACCCCCTAGACAGCCTCATCCCACTAACATGCTCTCTTAAGCACGTAAAAAGGATTAACCATGCTCCTTGGTACACTCCGCCCCTGAACATTCTTAGGAAGGAGTGCAAAAAGACGGAGCGGACATGGAGAAAAAACAAATCGGCGACGGACAAAAACGCTTATCAAACAGCCATGAAGGCTTATAAACAAGCCCTCCACAGCGCAAAAAGCTCCTTCTATGAGGAAAGAATAAAGAATTCCTCATGCTCTGCCAAAGAGACCTTTTCCATCCTTAAAGAGCTCCTCCATGTCCCAGCCCCCCCGCAGACACCCTTGGACCCCAAAGCAGCCGAAGAAAAATGTGTCAACCTGGCTAATTTCTTCAACAATAAAATTAAGAAAATCCTTTCCTCCCTACCTGCCACCAATCAGGCCACCTCTGGAATAGCCAAGGACCGTGCCCTCATGTCAGGAAACCCCCCTGACAAACCCGAACCCCCTCGCTTAGCTTCATTCGGACCAGTCACAGAAGAAGAAGTGGCAACTACTCTAGCAGCCACGAAAAGTGGGGCCCCCAGCGACTTAGTTCCCATACGGTTCACTAAAAACATCGCTCCGACCATTACAGCTAGACTCACGGCCCTCATTAACACCTCGTTTGCCCAAGGAGAAGTCCCACAAAGCTGGAAGGAGGCCGTTGTTAAAGGACTTCTGAAGAAGCCGTCGCTAGACCCCGCGGACTTATCCAACTACAGACCCATCTCGCTCCTCCCTTGGATAGGTAAGGTCGCGGAGAAGCTTGCAAATAAAAAGCTGTCCCACTTCCTAGAAGCAAACCATCTCTTAAGAAACTCCCAAACAGGCTTCAGACCAGGTCAGGGCACGGACACCGCCCTCCTGGCGGCCGTAGAAAAAGCGAGGGAAATCATTGACACAGGAGGATCAGTGGCAGTGGTCCTCCTAGACCTTAGCGCGGCATTCGACACTGTCAGCCACCAGGTCCTAGCCCAGCGCCTAGATAACACTGGCATTCGAGACAGTGCGCTGAGATGGCTCACATCCTTTCTCTCCCGACGCTCCTTCCAAGTTTGGGAAGGAGAAAGCCGCTCCCCCTCAATCCCCCTCAGGTGTGGAGTGCCTCAGGGCTCGTCACTAAGCCCCACGCTTTTCAACGTGTATATGGCCCCACTGGAGGAGCTGGTCGCCCCATTCGGAGTCTCGATCGTCAGCTACGCTGACGACACTCAGCTGGTGGTGACCCTTTCACACCCCAAGCTAAAGCCCTCCAACCTGCGAGACTGCCTCTCCACCGTCCATCAATGGATGAGCGACTCTGACCTAAAGCTTAACGGGTCAAAAACAGAGATCCTGCTCCTCGGTCACAAAGCCGCGAGTCTCCCCGCTAACATCTGGCCCGCCTGTATGGGTGACCCCCCCTCCCCTAAGACAGAGGTTAAGAGTCTGGGAGTGTGGCTGGAGACAGATCTCACCTTCAGGACGCAGGCCAGGAAAACAGCCGGCATCTGCTATGGGCTACTTAGATCATGCAGAAAAGTGCTCCCCCTACTACCACTCCAGTCCCGTCTCCTGTTAATTCAAGGCTTAGTGCTAGCAAGGCTAGATTATAGCAACGCTATTTACCTCGGGGCGCCGGAAGCCACCTTCCAAATACTGCAAAAAACCCAAAATGCCGCAGCTCGCCTGCTCACAAACACCCCAGCAAGAACATCTGCCAAACCTGCTCTGAGAAAACTTCACTGGCTCCCCGTGAGGGAAAGAGTCGCCTTCAAGGCCCTCTGCCTAGCACACAAAGTCCTGCACAACGTTGGGGCCCCCATTCTGAGTACTTGGATCACTCCATACAGACCGCCGAGAGCGCTCCGGTCTGAACAGGGAAACCTTATAGTTGTCCCTAGGGTGAAGAAAACCCGCATCGGCGGCCGCAGATTTTCGGTAAATACGGCCAGAAAATGGAACGCTCTCCCCCCGAACCTCAGAGCTGAACCAAATCTCCTACGATTTAGGAAGTCCCTCAAAACCCTCCTTTTCCCCTGATTCATTCGAAGCTTCCCTGTGCCCCCCCCTTAGGAGTCTGAGGTTTCAGCGCTGGGATACTCGAGGGTGACTACGCGCTCTATAAAAACCTAAAATAAATAAAATAAATAAATAGTGCTTCCTGAGGGGCCCCTCCAGAGTTCAGTTGCCTACCTTCAACTATTCTCTGACCCTCAAAGCAGGGTTAGAGAATAGTTACAAGTATGGCACAATGCTCCTGTAAAAAAATAGCTGCAACAGGAAGGTCTTACAGCTAAGGAAGCAGGTGCCAGACTTAAAGCACAACATCAGTGACACATTAACCAGCCCATAATCTACAGTGGTGAACAAGAGGGTGGTAGTGGTGAACCAGAGGGTGCTGTGATAAACCAGAGGGGGACAGTGAGGATCCAGAGGGTGGCAGTGATGAGCAAGAGGGTGGCAGGGATGAACCAGAGGATGGCAGTGATCAACCAGAGGGTGGCAGGGATGAACCAGAGGGTGGCAGGGATGAACCAGAGGATGGCAGTGATGAACCAGAGGGTGGCAGCCTTGAACCAGAGGGTGGAAGTGATCAACTAGAGGGTGGCAGTGATGAACCAGAGGGTGCTGTGATAAGCCAGAAGGGGGCAGTGATGGTCCAGCGGGTGGCAGTGGCAAACCAGAGGGTGGCAGTGATGAAGCAGAGGGTGGCAGGGATGAACCAGAGGGTGGCAGTGATCAACCAGAGGGTGGCATTGATGAACCAGAGGGTGCTGTGATAAACCAGAGGGGGACAGTGATGATCCAGAGGGTGGCAGTGGCCAACCAGAGGGTGGCAGTGATGAACCAGAGGGTGGCAGGGATGAACCAGAGTGGGACAGTGATGATCCAGAGGGCGGCAGTGGCAAACCAGAGGGTGGCAGGGATGAACCAGAGGATGGCAGTGATCAACCAGAGGGTGGCAGTGATGAACCAGAGGGTGCTGTGATAAACCAGAGTGGGACAGTGATGATCCAGAGGGTGGCAGTGGCAAACCAGAGGGTGGCAGTGATGAACCAGAGGGTGGCAGGGATGAACCAGAGGATGGCAGTGATAAACCAGAGGGTGGCAGTGATGAACCAGAGGGTGCTGTGATAATGTGGGGTGTTCCAGAGTTTGGGGATTGTCATCTCTGAAAGTGACAGTATAATTTTTGCACTACACAGCGTGCCTTATATATTTTTTTCTCCGAGGTGTCTTTAACACTTACTGTTGTGTTTTTCCATCATCAATTACAGGCAGGCTTTTACCCTGTTCCATCAATGTACTACTCAGGCTTACAATTAGCAATCTGCAAATCCGCATCAGGCAGGCAGTGGACAGTGTGTCCAGCACTTAGCAGGTGCAAAAGTTCAAGCTAATTTGTAACCATTCTCTGTAGTGCTTCCTGAGGGGCCCCTCCAATGTTCAGTTGCCTTCTTTCAACTATTCTCTGACCCTCAAAGCAGGGTCAGAGAATAGTTACAAGTATGGCACAATGCTCCTGTAAAAAAATAACTGCAACAGGAAGGTCTTACAGCTAAGGAAGCAGGTGCCAGACTTGAAGCACAACATCAGTGACACATTAACCAGCCCAAATTAATTCATCTCAGTTGAGACTGGGAAGGTGTGCTTTGCTTTCCCCACATAATCTACAGTGGTGAACAAGAGGGTGGCAGTGATGAACCAGAGGGTGCTGTGATAAACCAGAGGGGGACAGTGATGATCCAGAGGGTGGCAGTGGCCAACCAGAGGGTGGCAGTGAAGAACCAGAGGGTGGCAGGGATGAACCAGAGTGGGACAGTGATGATCCAGAGGGCGGCAGTGGCAAACCAGAGGGTGGCAGGGATGAACCAGAGGATGGCAGTGATCAACCAGAGGGTGGCAGTGATGAACCAGAGGGTGCTGTGATAAACCAGAGTGGGACAGTGATGATCCAGAGGGTGGCAGTGGCAAACCAGAGGGTGGCAGTGATGAACCAGAGGGTGGCAGGGATGAACCAGAGGATGGCAGTGATAAACCAGAGGGTGGCAGTGATGAACCAGAGGGTGCTGTGATAATGTGGGGTGTTCCAGAGTTTGGGGATTGTCATCTCTGAAAGTGACAGTATAATTTTTGCACTACACAGCGTGCCTTATATATTTTTTTCTCCGAGGTGTCTTTAACACTTACTGTTGTGTTTTTCCATCATCAATTACAGGCAGGCTTTTACCCTGTTCCATCAATGTACTACTCAGGCTTACAATTAGCAATCTGCAAATCCGCATCAGGCAGGCAGTGGACAGTGTGTCCAGCACTTAGCAGGTGCAAAAGTTCAAGCTAATTTGTAACCATTCTCTGTAGTGCTTCCTGAGGGGCCCCTCCAATGTTCAGTTGCCTTCTTTCAACTATTCTCTGACCCTCAAAGCAGGGTCAGAGAATAGTTACAAGTATGGCACAATGCTCCTGTAAAAAAATAACTGCAACAGGAAGGTCTTACAGCTAAGGAAGCAGGTGCCAGACTTGAAGCACAACATCAGTGACACATTAACCAGCCCAAATTAATTCATCTCAGTTGAGACTGGGAAGGTGTGCTTTGCTTTCCCCGCATAATCTACAGTGGTGAACAAGAGGGTGGCAGTGATGAACCAGAGGGTGCTGTGATAAACCAGAGGGGGACAGTGATGATCCAGAGGGTGGCAGTGGCCAACCAGAGGGTGGCAGTGAAGAACCAGAGGGTGGCAGGGATGAACCAGAGTGGGACAGTGATGATCCAGAGGGCGGCAGTGGCAAACCAGAGGGTGGCAGGGATGAACCAGAGGATGGCAGTGATCAACCAGAGGGTGGCAGTGATGAACCAGAGGGTGCTGTGATAAACCAGAGTGGGACAGTGATGATCCAGAGGGTGGCAGTGGCAAACCAGAGGGTGGCAGTGATGAACCAGAGGGTGGCAGGGATGAACCAGAGGATGGCAGTGATAAACCAGAGGGTGGCAGTGATGAACCAGAGGGTGCTGTGATAATGTGGGGTGTTCCAGAGTTTGGGGATTGTCATCTCTGAAAGTGACAGTATAATTTTTGCACTACACAGCGTGCCTTATATATTTTTTTCTCAGAGGTGTCTTTAACACTTACTGTTGTGTTTTTCCATCATCAATTACAGGCAGGCTTTTACCCTGTTCCATCAATGTACTACTCAGGCTTACAATTAGCAATCTGCAAATCCGCATCAGGCAGGCAGTGGACAGTGTGTCCAGCACTTAGCAGGTGCAAAAGTTCAAGCTAATTTGTAACCATTCTCTGTAGTGCTTCCTGAGGGGCCCCTCCAGAGTTCAGTTGCCTTCTTTCAACTATTCTCTGACCCTCAAAGCAGGGTCAGAGAATAGTTACAAGTATGGCACAATGCTCCTGTAAAAAAATAACTGCAACAGGAAGGTCTTACAGCTAAGGAAGCAGGTGCCAGACTTGAAGCACAACATCAGTGACACATTAACCAGCCCAAATTAATTCATCTCAGTTGAGGCTGGGAAGGTGTGCTTTGCTTTCCCCACATAATCTACAGTGGTGAACAAGAGGGTGGTAGTGGTGAACCAGAGGGTGCTGTGATAAACCAGAGGGGGACAGTGAGGATCCAGAGGGTGGCAGTGATGAGCAAGAGGGTGGCAGGGATGAACCTGAGGATGGCAGTGATCAACCAGAGGGTGTCAGTGATGAACCAGAGGGTGGCAGGGATGAACCAGAGGATGGCAGTGATCAACCAGAGGGTGGCATTGATGAACCAGAGGGTGCTGTGATAAACCAGAGGGGGGCAGTGATGATCCAGAGGGTGGCAGTGGCCAACCAGAGGGTGGCAGTGATGAACCAGAGAGTGGCAGGGATAAACCAGAGTGGGACAGTGATGATCCAGAGGGCTGCAGTGGCAAACCAGAGGGTGGCAGGGATGAACCAAAGGATGGCAGTGATCAACCAGAGGGTGGCAGTGATGAACCAGAGGGTGCTGTGATAAACCAGAATGGGACAGTGATGATCCAGAGATTGGCAGTGGCAAACCAGAGGGTGGCAGTGATGAACCGGAGGGTGGCAGGGATGAACCAGAGGATGGCAGTGATAAACCAAAGGGTGGCAGTGATGAACCAGAGGGTGCTGTGATAATGTGGGGTGTTCCAGATTTTGAGGATTGTCATCTCTGAAAGTGACAGTATAATTTCTGCACTACACAGCGTGCCTTATATATTTTTTTTCTCCGAGGTGTCTTTAACACTTACTGTTGTGTTTTTCTATCATCAATTACAGGCAGGCTTTTACCCTGTGCCATCAATGTACTACTCGGGCTTACAATTAGCGATCTGCAAATCCGCATCAGGCAGGCAGTGGACAGTGTGTCCAGCACTTAGCAGGTGCAAAGGTTCAAGCTAATTTGTAACCATTCCCTGTAGTGCTTCCTGAGGGGCCCCTCCAGAGTTCAGTTGCCTTCTTTCAACTATTCTCTGACCCTCAAAGCAGGGTCAGAGAATAGTTACAAGTATGGCACGATGCTCCTGTAAAAAAATAACTGCAACAGGAAGGTCTTACAGCTAAGGAAGCAGGTGCCAGACTGGAAGCACAACATCAGTGACACATTAACCAGCCCAAATTAATTAATCTCAGTTGAGGCTGGGAAGGTGTGCTTTGCTTTCCCCCCATAATCTACAGTGGTGAACAAGAGGGTGGTAGTGGTGAACCAGAGGGTGCTGTGATAAACCAGAGGGGGACAGTGAGGATCCAGAGGGTGGCAGTGATGAGCAAGAGGGTGGCAGGAATGAACCAGAGGGTGGCAGCCTTGAACCAGAGGGTGGAAGTGATCAACCAGAGGGTGGCAGTGATGAACCAGAGGGTGCTGTGATAAACCAGAGGGGGGCAGTGATGATCCAGCGGGTGGCAGTGGCAAACCAGAGGGTGGCAGTGATGAAGCAGAGGGTGGCAGGGATGAACCAGAGGATGGCAGTGATCAACCAGAGGGTGGCATTGATGAACCAAAGGGTGCTGTTATAAACCAGAGGGGGACAGTGATGATCCAGAGGGTGGCAGTGGCCAACCAGAGGGTGGCAGTGATGAACCAGAGGGTGGCAGGGATGACCCAGAGTGGGACAGTGATGATCCAGAGGGCGGCAGTGGCAAACCAGAGGGTGGCAGTGATGAACCAGAGGGTGGCAGGGATGAACCAGAGGATGGCAGTGATAAACCAGAGGGTGGCAGTGATGAACCAGAGGGTGCTGTGATAAACCAGAGGGGGGCAGTGAGGATCCAGAGGGTGGCAGTGGCAAACCAGAGGGTGGCAGTGATGAAGCAGAGGGTGGCAGGGATAAACCAGAGGATGGCAGTGATCAACCAGAGGGTGGCATTGATGAACCAGAGGGTGCTGTGATAAACAAGAGTGGGACAGTGATGATCCGGAGGGTGGCAGTGGCAAACCAGAGGGTGGCAGTGATGAACCAGATGGTGGCAGGGATGAACCAGAGGATGCCAGCGATAAACCAGAGGGTGGCAGTGATGAACCAGAGGGTGCTGTGATAAACCAGAGGGGGACAGTGAGGATCCAGAGGGTGGCAGTGGCAAACCAGAGGGTGGCAGTGATGAGCAAGAGGGTGGCGGGGATGAACCAGAGGATGGCAGTGATCAACCAGAGGGTGTCAGTGATGAACCAGAGGGTGACAGGGATGAACCAGAGGATGGCAGTGAAGAACCAGAGGGTGGCAGCCTTGAACCAGAGGGTGGCAGTGATCAACCATAGGGTGGCAGTGATGAACCAGAGGGTGCTGTGATAAACCAGAGGGGGCAGTGATGATCCAGAGGGTGGCAGTGGCAAACCAGAGGGTGGCAGTGATGAAGCAGAGGGTGGCAGGGATGAACCAGAGGATGGCAGTGATCAACCAGAGGGTGGCATTGATGAACCAGAGGGTGCTGTGATAAACCAGAGGGGGACAGTGATGATCCAGAGGGTGGCAGTGGCCAACCAGAGGGTGGCAGTGATGAACCAGAGGATGAGAGTGATGAACTAGAGGGTGGCAGTGATGAACCAGAGGGTGGCAGTGATGAACCAGAGGGTGCTGTGATAAACCAGAGGGGGACAGTGATGATTCAGAGGGTGGCAGTGGCAAACCAGAAGGTGGCAGTGATGAACCAGAGGGTGGCAAGGATGAACCAGAGGATGGCAGCGATCAACCAGAGGGTGGCAGTGATGAACCAGAGGTTTTGTGATAAACCAGAGTGGGACAGTGATGATCCAGAGGGTGGCAGTGGCAAACCAGAGGGTGGCAGTGATGAACCAGAGGGTGGCAGGGATGAACCAGAGGATGGCAGTGATCAACCAGAGAGTAGCAATGATGATCCAGAGGGTGGTAGTGGTGAACCAGAGGGTGGCAGTAATGAACCAGAGGGTGGCAGTGATGAACCAGAGGGTGCTGTGATAAAACAGAGGGGCACAGTGATGATCCAGAGGGTGGCAGTGGCAAACCCGAGGGTGGCAGTGGCAAACCCGAGGGTGGTAGTGATGAACCACAGGGTGGCAGTGATGATCCAGAGGGAGGCAGTGGGAAACCAGAGGGTGCTGTGTGTGAGAAGTTGGCCTGGTATATGATGATCACTATTCTAGTGAGCACCTTGCACCAGTCCAAATGACCCTTATGGCGATTGGTTGTAAGTCAACCTTATAGACCAGCTATCCTAGTGGTAGCATGGCCAAAAGCAGTCTTAGGCTAAACTCAAGAGGGCATGTGAAGCCAGCTGTTTTACCATATGCAATCCTTTAAATACCAAATGAAGGACACCACACAAATTATATATTATAAAATATATGTATTTATTTCTAAAATAATCCCCTTGACTCTTTATGAGCACAGGAGCACAAGCGTTAAACAAAGAACACAGTATAACATACAATAAGATGCACAATTATGGGCAGGCAGGGTGGCCACTCAAACAATATATTAAGAAAGTGGTATAAGTACCACTTCACGAACAATGAACAGGCCCAGGGCCTAGGGAATCGCTGGGCCTACACTTGACTAACGAAGGTTAGGACATAGGAGGCCCACAGGATGCGGGTGCAGTGTCTATAGGCAACCGCGTTTACCATACAAGTCAATGGTGCGTAAAAATCTGAAAGTTATAGTTTTAGGAGTCTTCCGACTGGACTAGAATTTAGCCACTAAAAAGTAGGACACTAGAGGTGTAAACCACTATGGGAGCACCGGTGTAATCTCGTTACCTCACCCACAGGAAGCAGGTGCATAGGTGCCAAAGTGCGTCGGGTTTCTTCGTGAAGTTCTATGGAGCCTGGAGGTAAAGATGCTGCAGGCTGCCAGGAGAGAAGAGTCCGGTTGGATCCAAGGGTGGATGGAAGATGTGGAGTACCTGAAAGCAGAGGGGACAGAGTCTCGGTCACTAGCAAGTGACCAGGATGGAACCAGGACGGAACCAGGCAGTGTCGGGTTGCGATCAGGTGCTGTCGAGTAGTTTATCTCCGCTGCCACGTGGACCAGGAAGGATCGAAGATGACCAGCTAGTGGACACTAGCTGTCCCACAAACGCTCTTGCTGTCGGCGGTTTTGGTTCTCGAATTGGAGTCACCAAACCTTGGCAAATGCAACTCAAGCACGACTCGAAGATGTCTTCTGGATCGGACCGAGAAGGTCAAATCAATGGCTCCTTTTCAGGGGAGCTAGGGCCAGTCTGGAGCAACCAGACCAGCAGTGTAGTTTTGATGGATCGTTGTCACAGAGGCCACTAGCCAACGGGCAAGCGACCAGACAATGCAGGAAGCAGGAAAAGTGCAAAAGGGCCCCACGCAGCACTCGTTGAGTGTGGAGGGGTGATCTTTGGAGCACAAGCTGCTTGGGGCTGGGGCTTCTCAAACCCCAAAGCACAGCATTGAGGGTGCCTCGGGAGCTGCACAGGAAGCACTTTGTTTACTCTTCAAGATGGCCGGTCCGACGTCTCTTGTCACCTCCACGGGTCTCAGCTTTGCCAGGACTGTGGATCGGGCTGTTGGATGTCTGGGAGTTTGGGTCTTGTTGATCTCTGTCGTTCGAGCTCCGGCGGGAGCAACGTTAAAGAAAGTCTTGATGTGCTGATGGTGCCTGCTTGCACAGGGTGGCCACTCCTTGACCACAAAGGAGATTCTTCAGTCTTCCACGTCAAGTGGGATGTGGAAGGGTCCAGAGTTTCATTTCAAAGTTTCAGTCAGGATGATCTGGTTTGCATTGGCACAGCTCCTACCTTTATTCCAAATCTAGGGGCTGGATCTCCTGCTAGGTCCCTCCTATGGGTGGGACCCAGGAAGGGGGTGGTTACACCCCTTTTCCTTTGTCCAGTTTCGCGCCAGAGCTGGGGCTGGAGAGCCCCAGCACCGGTTTGAACTGGACTTTGCATGGGACACCTTGTATGCCCCAGGCAGTGTCTAGTTTCATTCAGCCCTCCCTGCCCCAATCCACAGCCTTGAACCAGAGGGTGGCAGTGATGAACCAGAGGGTGGCACCGGTGAAGCAGGGGGTGGCAGTGATGATCCAGAGGGTGGCCGGGATGAACCAGAGGATGGCAGTGATCAACCAGAGGGTGGCAGTGATGAACCAGAGGGTGCTGTGATAAACCAGAGGGGTACAGTGATGACCCAGAGGGTGGCAGTGGCAAACGAGAGGGTGGCAGTGACGAACCAGAGGGGGATATATGATGTTAGCACGCATACTTTTAGTACGCATACCATTACCACGCATTTTTTACAACGCAGGACCTTTTACAACGAATACCTTTACAACACATTACACTACAACGCAGATGTTATTACAACGAATACTATTACAACGTAAGTATAGGTAAGTATATAATATTAGTATATAATGTAAATATAATTATTTAAATATTTTAATTAATTATTAAATATTTTATTATTAAATATTTTAATTAATAATATAATTTTTTTATTTTATAATTTGTAAATATATATGTTAAAAATACCCCTGTACCCCCAAACCCAAACCCAGCCCTGAACCCTAAAAATACCCCTGTACCCCAAAACCCAATCCCAACCCTGAAACCTAAAAATACCCCAAAACCCAATCCCAACCCTGAAACCTAAATATACCCCTGTACCCAAAACCCAGCCCTGAACTCTAAAAATACCCCTGTACCCCAAAACCCAACCCAGCCCAGAAACCTAAAAATACCCCTGTACCCCAAAACCCAAACCCAGCCCTGAAACCTAAAAATACCCCTGTACCCCAAAACCCAATCCCAACCCTGAAACCTAAAAATACTCCTGTACCCCAAAACCCAATCCCAACCCTGAAACCTAAAAATACCCCTGTACCCCAAAACCCAAACCCAGCCCAGAAACCTAAAAATACCCCTGTACCCCAAAACCCAAACCCAGCCCTGAAACCCAAAAATACCCCTGTACCCCAAAACCCAAACCCAGCCCTGAAACCTAAAAATACCCTTGTACACCAAAACCCAAACCCAGCCCTGAAACCTAAATATATCCCTGTACCTCAAAACCCAAACCCAGCCCTGAAACCTAAAAATACCCCTGTACCCCAAAACCCAATCCCTACCCTGAAACCTAAAAATACCCCTGTACCCCATTACCCAATACCCCTAATAAATGTTTTTAAAAAAAGATAAACTTACCCATACTTATACTTACGTTGTAATGGTATGCGTTGTAATAGTATCTGCGTTGTAGTGTAATGCGTTGTAAAGGTATGCGTGGTAAACGATCCTGTGTTGTAAAAGTATGCGTGGTAATGGTATGCATGGTAAAAGATGCGTGGTAACAGTTACATACCACCAGAGGGTGGCAGGGATGAACCAGAGGGTGCTGTGATAAACCAGAGGGGGGCAGTGATGATCCAGAGAGTGGCAATGGCAAACCAGAGGGTGGCAGTGATGAACCAGAGGGTGGTAGTGATGAACCAGAGGGTGGCAGTGATGATCCAGAGGGAGGCAGTGGGAAACCAGAGGGTGCTGTGTGTGAGAAGTTGGCCTGGTATATGATGATCACTATTCTAGTGAGCACCTTGCACCAGTCCAAATGACCCTTATGGCGATTGGTTGTAAGTCAACCTTATAGACCAGCTATCCTAGTGGTAGCATGGCCAAAAGCAGTCTTAGGCTAAACTCAAGAGGGCATGTGAAGCCAGCTGTTTTACCATATGCAATCCTTTAAATACCAAATGAAAGGACACCACACAAATTATATATTATAAAATATATGTATTTATTTCTAAAATAATCCCCTTGACTCTTTATGAGCACAGGAGCACAAGCGTTAAACAAAGAACACAGTATAACATACAATAAGATGCACAATTATGGGCAGGCAGGGTGGCCACTCAAACAATATATTAAGAAAGTGGTATAAGTACCACTTCACGAACAATGAACAGGCCCAGGGCCTAGGGAATCGCTGGGCCTACACTTGACTAACGAAGGTTAGGACATAGGAGGCCCACAGGATGCGGGTGCAGTGTCTATAGGCAACCGCGTTTACCATACAAGTCAATGGTGCGTAAAAATCAGAAAGTTATAGGTTTAGGAGTCTTCCGACTGGATTAGAATTTAGCCACTAAAAAGTAGGACACTAGAGGTGTAAACCACTATGGGAGCGCCGGTGTAATCTCGTTACCTCACCCACAGGATCAGGTGCATAGGTGCCAAAGTGTGTCGGGTTTCTTCGTGAAGTTCTATGGAGCCTGGAGGTAAAGATGCTGCAGGCTGGCAGGAGAGAAGAGTCCGGTTGGATCCAAGGGTGGATGGAAGATGTAGAGTACCTGAAAGCAGAGGGGACAGAGTCTAGGTTACTAGCCAGTGACCAGGATGGAACCAGGACGGAACCAGGCAGTGTCAGGTTGCGATCAGGTGCTGTTGAGTAGTCTGTCTCTGCTGCCACGTGGACCAGGAAGGATCGAAGATGACCAGCTAGTGGACACGAGCTGTCCCACAAACGCTCTTGCTGTCGGCGGTGTCGGTTCTCGAATTGGAGTCACCAAACCTTGGCAAATGCAACTCAAGCACGACTCAAAGATGTCTTCTGGATCGGACCGAGAAGGTCAAATCAATGACTCCTTTTCAGGGGAGCTAAGGCCAGTCTGGAGCAACCAGACCAGCAGTGTAGTTTTGATGGATCGTTGTCACAGAGGCCACTAGCCAACGGGCAAGCGACCAGACAATGCGGCAAGCAGGAAAAGTGCAAAAGGGCCCCACGCAGCACTCGGTGAGTGTGGAGGGGTGATCTTTGGAGCACAAGTTGCTTGGGGCTGGGGCTTCTCAAACCCCAAAGCACAGCATCGAGGGTTCCTCGGGAGCTGCACAGGAAGCACTTTGTTTACTCTTCAAGATGGCCGGTCCCACGTCTCTTGTCACCTCCACGGGTCTCAGCTTTGCCAGGACTGTGGATCGGGCTGTTGGATGTCTGGGAGTCTGGGTCTTGTTGATCTCTGTTGATCGAGCTCCGGCGGGAGCAACGTCAAAGAAAGTCTTGATGTGCTGATGGTGCCTGCTTGCACAGGGGGGCCACTCCTTGACCACAAAGGAGATTCTTCAGTCTTCCACGTCGAGTGGGATGTGGAAGGGTCCAGAGTTTCATTTCAAAGTTTCAGTCAGGATGATCTGGTTTGCATTGGCACAGCTCCTACCTTTATTCCAAATCTAGGGGCTGGATCTCCTGCTAGCTCCCTCCTATGGGTGGGACCCAGGAAGGGGGTGGTTACACCCCTTTTCCTTTGTCCAGTTTCGCACCAGAGCTGGGGCTGGAGAGCCCCAGCACCGGTTTGAACTGGACTTTGCATGGGACACCTTGTATGCCCCAGGCAGTGTCTAGTTTCATTCAGCCCTCCCTGCCCCAATCCACAGCCTTGAACCAGAGGGTGGCAGTGATGAACCAGAGGGTGGCACCGGTGAAGCAGGGGGTGGCAGTGATGATCCAGAGGGTGGCAGGGATGAACCAGAGGATGGCAGTGATCAACCAGAGGGTGGCAGTGATGAACCAGAGGGTGCTGTGATAAACCAGAGGGGTACAGTGATGACCCAGAGGGTGGCAGTGGCAAACGAGAGGGTGGCAGTGATGAACCAGAGGGGGATATATGATGTTAGCACGCATACTTTTAGTACGCATACCATTACCACGCATTTTTTACAACGCAGGACCTTTTACAACGAATACCTTTACAACGCATTACACTACAACGCAGATACTATTACAACGAATACTATTACAACGTAAGTATAGGTAAGTATATAATATTAGTATATAATGTAAATATAATTATTTAAATATTTTAATTAATTATTAAATATTTTATTATTAAATATTTTAATTAATAAAATAATTTTTTTATTTTATAATTTGTAAATATATATGTTAAAAATACCCCTGTACCCCAAAACCCAAACCCAGCCCTGAACCCTAAAAATACCCCTGTACCCCAAAACCCAATCCCAACCCTGAAACCTAAAAATACCCCTGTACCCCAAAACCCAATCCCAACCCTGAAACCTAAATATACCCCTGTACCCCAAAACCCAAACCCAGCCCTGAACTCTAAAAATACCCCTGTACCCCAAAACCCAAACCCAGCCCAGAAACTTAAATACCCCTGTACCCACAAACCCAGCCCTGAAACCTAAAAATACCCCTGTACCCCAAAACCCAATCCCAACCCTGAAACCTAAAAATACCCCTGTACCCCAAAACCCAATCCCAACCCTGAAACCTAAAAATACCCCTGTACCCCAAAACCCAAACCCAGCCCAGAAACCTAAAAATACCCCTGTACCCCAAAACCCAAACCCAGCCCTGAAACCTAAAAATACCCCTGTACACCAAAACCCAAACCCAGCCCTGAAACCTAAATATATCCCTGTACCTCAAAACCCAAACCCAGCCCTGAAACCTAAAAATACCCCTGTACCCCAAAACCCAATCCCTACCCTGAAACCTAAAAATACCCCTGTACCCCATTAACCAATACCCCTAATAAATGTTTTTAAAAAGAGATAAACTTACCCATACTTATACTTACGTTGTAATGGTATGCGTTGTAATAGTATCTGCGTTGTAGTGTAATGCGTTGTAAAGGTATGCGTGGTAAACGATCCTGTGTTGTAAAAGTATGCGTGGTAATGGTATGCATGGTAAAAGATGCGTGGTAACAGTACATACCACCAGAGGGTGGCAGGGATGAACCAGAGGATGGCAGTGATCAACCAGAGGGTGGCAGTGATGAACCAGAGGGTGCTGTGATAAACCAGAGGGGGGCAGTGATGATCCAGAGAGTGGCAATGGCAAACCAGAGGGTGGCAGTGATGAACCAGAGGGTGGTAGTGATGAACTAGAGGGTGGCAGTGATGATCCAGAGGGAGGCAGTGGGAAACCAGAGGGTGATGTGTGTGAGAAGTTGGCCTGGTATATGATGATCACTATTCTAGTGAGCACCTTGCACCAGTCCAAATGACCCTTATGGCGATTGGTTGTAAGTCAACCTTATAGACCAGCTATCCTAGTGGTAGCATGGCCAAAAGCAGTCTTAGGCTAAACTCAAGAGGGCATGTGAAGCCAGCTGTTTTACCATATGCAATCCTTTAAATACCAAATGAAAGGACACCACACAAATTATATATTATAAAATATATGTATTTATTTCTAAAATAATCCCCTTGACTCTTTATGAGCACAGGAGCACAAGCGTTAAACAAAGAACACAGTATAACATACAATAAGATGCACAATTATGGGCAGGCAGGGTGGCAACTCAAACAATATATTAAGAAAGTGGTATAAGTACCACTTCACGAACAATGAACAGGCCCAGGGCCTAGGGAATCGCTGGGCCTACACTTGACTAACGAAGGTTAGGACATAGGAGGCCCACAGGATGCGGGTGCAGTGTCTATAGGCAACCGCGTTTACGATACAAGTCAATGGTGCGTAAAAATCAGAAAGTTATAGGTTTAGGAGTCTTCCGACTGGATTAGAATTTAGCCACTAAAAAGTAGGACACTAGAGGTGTAAACCACTATGGGAGCACCGGTGTAATCTCGTTACCTCACCCACAGGAAGCAGGTGCATAGGTGCCAAAGTGCGTCGGGTTTCTTCGTGAAGTTCTATGGAGCCTGGAGGTAAAGATGCTGCAGGCTGCCAGGAGAGAAGAGTCCGGTTGGATCCAAGGGTGGATGGAAGATGTAGAGTACCTGAAAGCAGAGGGGACAGAGTCTAGGTTACTAGCCAGTGACCAGGATGGAACCAGGACGGAACCAGGCAGTGTCAGGTTGCGATCAGGTGCTGTTGAGTAGTTTGTCTCTGCTGCCACGTGGACCAGGAAGGATCGAAGATGACCAGCTAGTGTACACGAGCTGTCCCACAAACGCTCTTGCTGTCGGCGGTGTCGGTTCTCGAATTGGAGTCACCAAACCTTGGCAAATGCAACTCAAGCACGACTCGAAGATGTCTTCTGGATCGGACCGAGAAGGTCAAATCAATGGCTCCTTTTCAGGGGAGCTAGGGCCAGTCTGGAGCAACCAGACCAGCAGTGTAGTTTTGATGGATCGTTGTCACAGAGGCCACTAGCCAACGGGCAAGCGACCAGACAATGCGGCAAGCAGGAAAAGTGCAAAAGGGCCCCACGCAGCACTCGGTGAGTGTGGAGGGGTGATCTTTGGAGCACAAGCTGCTTGGGGCTGGGGCTTCTCAAACTCCAAAGCACAGCATCGAGGGTGCCTCGGGAGCTGCACAGGAAGCACTTTGTTTACTCTTCAAGATGGCCGGTCCCACGTCTCTTGTCACCTCCACGGGTCTCAGCTTTGCCAGGACTGTGGATCGGGCTGTTGGATGTCTGGGAGTCTGGGTCTTGTTGATCTCTGTTGTTCGAGCTCCGGCGGGAGCAACGTCAAAGAAAGTCTTGATGTGCTGATGGTGCCTGCTTGCACAGGGTGGCCACTCCTTGACCACAAAGGAGATTCTTCAGTTTTCCACGTCGAGTGGGATGTGGAAGGGTCCAGAGTTTCATTTCAAAGTTTCAGTCAGGATGATCTGGTTTGCATTGGCACAGCTCCTACCTTTATTCCAAATCTAGGGGCTGGATCTCCTGCTAGCTCCCTCCTATGGGTGGGACCCAGGAAGGGGGTGGTTACACCCCTTTTCCTTTGTCCAGTTTCGCGCCAGAGCTGGGGCTGGAGAGCCCCAGCACCGGTTTGAACTGGACTTTGCATGGGACACCTTGTATGCCCCAGGCAGTGTCTAGTTTCATTCAGCCCTCCCTGCCCCAATCCACAGCCTTGAACCAGAGGGTGGCAGTGATGAACCAGAGGGTGGCACCGGTGAAGCAGGGGGTGGCAGTGATGATCCAGAGGGTGGCAGGGATGAACCAGAGGATGGCAGTGATCAACCAGAGGGTGGCAGTGATGAACCAGAGGGTGCTGTGATAAACCAGAGGGGTACAGTGATGGCCCAGAGGGTGGCAGTGGCAAACGAGAGGGTGGCAGTGATGAACCAGAGGGGGATATATGATGTTAGCATGCATACTTTTAGTACGCATACCATTACCACGCATTTTTTACAACGCAGGACCTTTTACAACGAATACCTTTACAACGCATTACACTACAACGCAGATACTATTACAACGAATACTATTACAACGTAAGTATAGGTAAGTATATAATATTAGTATATAATGTAAATATAATTATTTAAATATTTTAATTAATTATTAAATATTTTATTATTAAATATTTTGATTAATAATATACATATTTTATTTTATAATTTGTAAATATATATGTTAAAAATACCCCTGTACCCCAAAACCCAAACCCAGCCCTGAACCCTAAAAATACCCCTGTACCCCAAAACCCAATCCCAACCCTGAAACCTAAAAATACCCCTGTACCCCAAAACCCAATCCCAACCCTGAAACCTAAATATACCCCTGTACCCCGAAACCCAAACCCAGCCCTGAACTCTCAAAATACCCCTGTACCCCAAAACCCAAACCCAGCCCAGAAACCTAAAAATACCCCTGTACCCCAAAACCCAAGCCCAGCCCTGAAACCTAAAAATACCCCTGTACCCCAAAACCCAATCCCAACCCTGAAACCTAAAAATACCCCTGTACCCCAAAACCCAATCCCAACCCTGAAACCTAAAAATACCCCTGTACCCCAAAACCCAAACCCAGCCCAGAAACCTAAAAATACCCCTGTACCCCAAAACCCAAACCCAGCCCTGAAACCCAAAAATACCCCTGTACCCCAAAACCCAAACCCAGCCCTGAAACCTAAAAATACCCCTGTACACCAAAACCCAAACCCAGCCCTGAAACCTAAATATATCCCTGTACCTCAAAACCCAAACCCAGCCCTGAAACCTAAAAATACCCCTGTACCCCAAAACCCAATCCCTACCCTGAAACCTAAAAATACCCCTGTACCCCATTACCCAATACCCCTAATAAATGTTTTTAAAAAAAGATAAACTTACCCATACTTATACTTACGTTGTAATGGTATGCGTTGTAATAGTATCTGCGTTGTAGTGTAATGCGTTGTAAAGGTATGCGTGGTAAACGATCCTGTGTTGTAAAAGTATGCGTGGTAATGGTATGCATGGTAAAAGATGCGTGGTAACAGTTACATACCACCAGAGGGTGGCAGGGATGAACCAGAGGATGGCAGTGATCAACCAGAGGGTGGCAGTGATGAACCAGAGGGTGCTGTGATAAACCAGAGGGGGGCAGTGATGATCCAGAGAGTGGCAATGGCAAACCAGAGGGTGGCAGTGATGAACCAGAGGGTGGTAGTGATGAACCAGAGGGTGGCAGTGATGATCCAGAGGGAGGCAGTGGGAAACCAGAGGGTGCTGTGTGTGAGAAGTTGGCCTGGTATATGATGATCACTATTCTAGTGAGCACCTTGCACCAGTCCAAATGACCCTTATGGCGATTGGTTGTAAGTCAACCTTATAGACCAGCTATCCTAGTGGTAGCATGGCCAAAAGCAGTCTTAGGCTAAACTCAAGAGGGCATGTGAAGCCAGCTGTTTTACCATATGCAATCCTTTAAATACCAAATGAAAGGACACCACACAAATTATATATTATAAAATATATGTATTTATTTCTAAAATAATCCCCTTGACTCTTTATGAGCACAGGAGCACAAGCGTTAAACAAAGAACACAGTATAACATACAATAAGATGCACAATTATGGGCAGGCAGGGTGGCCACTCAAACAATATATTAAGAAAGTGGTATAAGTACCACTTCACGAACAATGAACAGGCCCAGGGCCTAGGGAATCGCTGGGCCTACACTTGACTAACGAAGGTTAGGACATAGGAGGCCCACAGGATGCGGGTGCAGTGTCTATAGGCAACCGCGTTTACCATACAAGTCAATGGTGCGTAAAAATCAGAAAGTTATAGGTTTAGGAGTCTTCCGACTGGATTAGAATTCAGCCACTAAAAAGTAGGACACTAGAGGTGTAAACCACTATGGGAGCACCGGTGTAATCTCGTTACCTCACCCACAGGAAGCAGGTGCATAGGTGCCAAAGTGCGTCGGGTTTCTTCGTGAAGTTCTATGGAGTCTGAAGGTAAAGATGCTGCAGGCTGCCAGGAGAGAAGAGTCCGGTTGGATCCAAGGGTGGATGGAAGATGTAGAGTACCTGAAAGCAGAGGGGACAGAGTCTAGGTTACTAGCCAGTGACCAGGATGGAACCAGGACGGAACCAGGCAGTGTCAGGTTGCGATCAGGTGCTGTTGAGTAGTTTGTCTCTGCTGCCACGTGGACCAGGAAGGATCGAAGATGACCAGCTAGTGGACACGAGCTGTCCCACAAATGCTCTTGCTGTCGGCGGTGTCGGTTCTCGAATTGGAGTCACCAAACCTTGGCAAATGCAACTCAAGCACGACTCGAAGATGTCTTCTGGATCGGACCGAGAAGGTCAAATTGATGGCTCCTTTTCAGGGGAGCTAGGGCCAGTCTGGAGCAACCAGACCAGCAGTGTAGTTTTGATGGATCGTTGTCACAGAGGCCACTAGCCAACGGACAAGCGACCAGACAATGCGGCAAGCAGGAAAAGTGCAAAAGGGCCCCACGCAGCACTCGGTGAGTGTGGAGGGGTGATCTTTGGAGCACAAGGTGCTTGGGGCTGGGGCTTCTCAAACCCCAAAGCACAGCATCGAGGGTGCCTCGGGAGCTGCACAGGAAGCACTTTGTTGACTCTTCAAGATGGCCGGTCCCACGTCTCTCGTCGCGTCCACGGGTCTCAGCTTTGCCAGGACTGTGGATCGGGCTGTTGGATGTCTGGGAGGCTGGGTCTTGTTGATCTCTGTCGTTCGAGCTCCAGCGGGAGCAACGGCAAAGAAAGTCTCGATGTGCTGATGGTGCCTGCTTGCACAGGGTGGCCACTCCTTGACCACAAAGGAGATTCTTCAGTCTTCCACATCGAGTGGGATGTGGAAGGGTACAGAGTTTCATTTCAAAGTTTCAGTCAGGATGATCTGGTTTGCATTGGCACAGCTCCTACCTTTATTCCAAATCTAGGGGCTGGATCTCCTGCTAGGTCCCTCCTATGGGTGGGACCCAGGAAGGGGGTGGTTACACCCCTTTTCCATTGTCTAGTTTCGCGCCAGAGCTGGGGCTGGAGAGCCCCAGCACCGGTTTGAACTGGACTTTGCATGGGACACCTTGTGTGCCCCAGGCAGTGTCTAGTTTCATTCAGCCCTCCCTGCCCCAATCCACAGCCTTGAACCAGAGGGTGGCAGTGATGAACCAGAGGGTGGCACCCGTGAAGCAGGGGGTGGCAGTGATGATCCAGAGGGTGGCAGGGATGAACCAGAGGATGGCAGTGATCAACCAGAGGGTGGCAGTGATGAACCAGAGGGTGCTGTGATAAACCAGAGGGGTACAGTGATGATCCAGAGGGTGGCAGTGGCAAACGAGAGGGTGGCAGTGATGAACCAGAGGGGGATATATGATGTTAGCACGCATACTTTCAGCACGGATACCATTACCACGCATTTTTTACAACGCAGGACCTTTTACAACTAATACCTTTACAACGCATTACACTACAACGCAGATACTATTACAACGCATACCATTACAACGTAAGTATAGGTAAGTATATAATATTAGTATATAATGTAAATAATAATTATTTAAATATTTTAATTAATTATTAAATATTTTATTATTAAATATTTTAATTAATAATATTAATTTTTATTTTATAATTTGTAAATATATATGTTAAAAATACCCCTGTACCCCAAAACCCAAACCCAGCCCTGAACCCTAAAAATACCCCTGTACCCCAAAACCCAATCCCAACCCTGAAACCTAAAAATACCCCTGTACCCCAAAACCCAATCCCAACCCTGAAACCTAAAAATACCCCTGTACCCCAAAACCCAAACCCAGCCTTGAACCCTAAAAATACCCCTGTACCCCAAAACCCAAACCCAGCCCTGAAACCTAAAAATACCCCTGTACCCCAAAACCCAAACCCAGCCCTGAAACCTAAAATACCCCTGTACCCCAAAACCCAATCCCAACCCTGAAACCTAAAAATACCTCTGTACCCCAAAACCCAATCCCAACACTGAAACCTAAAAATACCCCTGTACCCCAAAACCCCAACCCAGCCCTGAACCCTAAAAATACCCCTGTACCCCAAAACCCAAACCCAGCCCTGAAACCTAAAAATACCCCTGTACCCCAAAACCCAAACCCAGCCCTGAAACCTAAAAATACCCCTGTACCAGAAAACCCAATCCCAACCCTGAAACCTAAAAATACCTCTGTACCCCAAAACCCAATCCCAACCCTGAAACCTAAAAATACCCCTGTACCCCAAAACCCAAACCCAGCCCTGAAACCTAAAAATAACCCTGTACCCCAAAACCCAAACCCAGCCCTGAAACCTAAAAAACCCCTGTACCCCAAAACCCAATCCCAACCCTGAAACCTAAAAATACCTCTGTACCCCAAAACCCAATCCCAACACTGAAACCTAAAAATACCCCTGTTCCCCAAAACCCAAACCCAGCCCTGAACGCAAAAAATACCCCTGTACCCCAAAACCCAAACCCAGCCCTGAAACCTAAAAATACCCCTGTACCCCAAAACCCAAACCCAGCCCTGAAACCTAAAAATATGCCTGTACCCGAAAACTCAATCCCAACCCTGAAACCTAAAAATACCTCTGTACCCCAAAACCCAATCCCAACCCTGAAACCTAAAAATACCCCTGTACCCCAAAACCCAAACCCAGCCCTGAAACCTAAATATACCCCTGTACCCCAAACCCAAACCCAGCCCTGAAACCTAAAAATACCCCTGTACACCAAAACCCAAACCCAGCCCTGAAACCTAAAAATACCGCTGTACCCCAAAACCCAAACCCAGCCCTGAAACCTAAAAATACCCCTGTACCCCAAAACCCAATCCCAACCCTGAAACCTAAAAATACCCCTGTATCCCATAACCCAATACCCCTAATAAATGTTTAAAAAAAAAGATAAACTTACCTATACTTATACTTACGTTGTAATGGTATGCGTTGTAATAGTATCTGCGTTGTAGTGTAATGCGTTGTAAAGGTATCCGTGGTAAATGATCCTGCGTTGTAAAAGTATGTGTGGTAATGGTATGCGTGGTAACAGTTACATACCACCAGAGGGTGGCAGGGATAAACCAGAGGATGGCAGTGATCAACCAGAGGGTGGCAGTGATGAACCAGAGGGTGCTGTGATAAGCCAGAGGGGGGCAGTGATGATCCAGAGGGTGGCAATGGCAAACCAGAGGTTGGCAGTGATGAACCAGAGGGTGGCAGGGATGAACCAGAGGATGGCAGTGATCAACCAGTGGGTGGCAGTGATGAACCAGAGGGTGCTGTGATAAACCAGAGGGGGACAGTGATGCTCTAGAGGGTGGCCTTGGTGAACCAGAGGGTGGCAGTGATGAACCGGAGGGTGGCTGCGATCAACCACAGGGTCGCAAACAGGCTGGACACGTAGACCGTTGCGACCACACAAGTAAGTTCACGTTCCCGAACTTGTACAAAACCCTCGCGAACTAGCAAAAACAGCAAATTCGCACAAATTCGCGAATTTTGCGAATTGCGAGTTTGCATATTTCGCCCATGCTTACAGTAAACCTGTGCATATAGGCAACAGAAGCGTCAAAACTTTGTGGGACTAAGTCTGTGCATTCCATCAGAATATGTTTACCTAATTTCTGGCTAGCTCACATTGTGCCATCTGGACCTCGAAAGCTTACAAGGTATCAGATGGTATCTGAAACCTCAGAACATGACAACCCTGATTCCTCAAGGAAATCGTAGAAATGGATCTACCCTTTAGCTGTTAATTCAGGCATGGCCAAAAAAAGACACAAGAAGTACACAAATTGGCATTTCAAACATGTATTGGAGCACTTGGATTCTTGTATAAAATATGTGTGCTGCAATGATTAATAAAAGGAAACAAAACAGAGTAACCAGTATTACAAGAATGATAAAGAAGAAGAACAGTTCACTGTTGAATTGATTATATGAATACATATATTTATACTCCTACAAAGCCCCTACCAACCTAGTAAGTATAGATTGTGCAGATCTGCCAGAATACCCTAGGGTGGTCTAACTCCCCATTTACCTGGGGTGCATGTCATTGGGCAGCCAGTCTGGTCTTGGTCTAGAAAAAGGCTGCTGTCCAGTTCAGGATAGTTACGAGATTCAGGTGGTCTACAATTCAGGCACAGGGGGCCCTCGACAACCCATCGAAATGCTCCACTGACTAAACAAAGTCTCAGTTCAGTTTATATAATGAACTGCCCCCATTCATTCTGTGCCTGTGCTCTGGTGGGCCGTCTTTGTTAATTCTACCCACTCAGAGCTGTTGCTGAAAGGACAACAACAAACTACAACATTTCGCACAGTATAACTAGACCTGTACAGATGTTCTAAGGGATGATAATGGGCCTACTAAGAAGTTTAAGTATAAGCAAACCATTTCTGGGTACACTATCTCATGCGTGCGTGCAAGAAAATGTGTGTTAAAAGTCGTCATTTAACAAAGATGTCAACTTTAAACGTGAACACGTAAAATGTAAGTGTTGGTGCAAGGGCCTACATAACTTCACAACACCCACTCCTTGTCTGTAAGGTCACTAAAAAGTTTCCTATTAAGCCTAAAAACCAACTTGCTCACGAAACCTAAAAACTTTAACATACTTTTGTACTCTAATAATAAAGCAAAAAAGGAAAGCCAAATTGTTTGTAAAAAGGACAATTTAAAACTGCACAATAGCTGTATATAAAAAACGATTTTATTAAAAAGTGCTGCCAATTTTTTGAAAAATTCGTCTCGAAACCACATGGTTTATTAAATGTCCTGAGAGTGAGACAAAACAATGTTATTTCAAGATTCCACAGATGATGTTTCTGTTGGCACCCCAGTCACAAGTTCCAAAGAACAACCATGGTCATATACAACCTAGTCAACAACCGCTGAAGGTGTGACAGCCAGTAGTAGTAGTAGTAGTAGTAGTAGTAGTAGTAGTAGTAGTAGTAGTAGACCCATCTGTTTACCTCTGTTAACTGATCTCCTCTTCTCAGCGGCGATTTGTTATGTTGTGGTACTTGATCAGCCGCCAGGACGCCCCTTCGCTGGGGCAGCTGTGCGCTGAATAAAAGTTATTAACATAACATAACATAACATAGTGCTTCCGCAGAGGACAAGACAGGATTCGAAAAACTAGGAGCTGAGGCTTCCAAGAAAGGCTCATAATATGCATTTTGCAGCAATGGCAATCACAAAGATCATCTTTGCAGGTGGATTCTTAATGGACCTACTTATAAATTCCACATCCATAGAATGGGCCAAGTGCATTCCAAGGCACATATCCAGGGCACACTCGAAAGTGCACTGGAGACTGTGGAACACAGACTGAGTGCAATGTAACCATAAAGGCCTAAAGGACAAGGACCAGTTGTCATTTAGTTCCTGAAGTAAGTAAGCGCCAAAATAGTTCATCATGCGTTCATGGCACAGTAGCAAATCCTATTCCTATTTGGCAGTGTGTTGGAATATCCATTGTGGAGCAGCACAAATAGAACCAGGAACCCGATGATCATAAACAGGACAAGTGGTGTGCCTTCAAAAACACTGCCAACCAAGTGTATGAAGGATGGAATAACTCTGGAGACAGTCTGGAAAGTGCTAACAAACCCAGACCCAATCACTTAAAATTCTACTTCCACAGTATTGCAGTGCACCAGGTCTAACACATGTTGTGGGAGGTAAGTGCATAGTGGTGACTTGATTTTAGAAAAAGACCTTGCAACTTGAAAATCAAACTTCTTTCTTGCAGATGTTAAAGAAACATCTATCTGAAATAATAAGGCTTTCGGTCTGCTCAGACTATCAAAGTTCATATTTAAAATAGAAATTGAAGGCCAGATTGTCACAACATTAACTGTACGGACAGGAGAAAAAAAAACACATTTGCACAACATGTCACAAATCTTGAAGCAGTAACCACATAGGACAATTCTGGTTTCATCTAGCAGCAACCTTGGTCATTAAGCATTAAATAACTCCCATTTAAAAGTAGTTTGAATGCCGGATGAATTACAGCAGCTGGGGATCCCTTCAGACAACAAGATAAGTTTGCCCTGGATACATTACATGATCTGTGAAGTGTAACCTCCCTGCAAACTAGAGAAAGAGCGAAAGAGTTCTCGCAGTCTGCTCCTCAAGCAATACCTCAGTCTCTCCATTTTTACACCTGAAATCAAAAGGTAAGACCCATGTTTTGTGTACGAATCTCTCCTCTAATGCTTCATATCAGCCTACTTGATGGTGTTGTAAGCAGTACGTAAAGTGGAATGCTGAAATTGGCAGAGAAATAAACCAATGAATTAGCCAATTGGTAGATTGTGTTTCTGCCACAGTTAATTTTTCTAGATGTTTTATGTTTAACATTGTGTATATTGCATCCTTCTTTGCCATAAATTTCAGTTTCAGTGTTAAATTGTATGGTAATAATAAATCAGCAGTGTGCAAATGCTTCCAGATCATTGCAAAGAGTTTGTAAAGTCCAGCTCAATAGCATGATGGATCAAAGCTGAATTTTTCCATGTTGTAAAAGGAAAATGTCACGTTGTATGATAGCAATAGCTGATGAAACAACTTTGCTCAGAGAGTACATTCTAGTGGGTAAAGTAGTCATACCATCATCAGCTACCGCTAGAGATTTTTCTAAATTAACTCTGTCAATTTCACATACCCGCTCAGAAGTTTCCTGCTGTGAAACATTCCACAATTCGTTGTAAATAGTATACAAAAACCACCTTTGGCGTAGCTTTCTAGAACCTAACCAAAAATCCTGTAAATCCTTATCATCTGAAAAAAGAGACCTCATCTAACTGGGATGTTTTAGCCATTCGAGGTATAATGTACACATACTATATGCTGTTACTACTCCAGTGTGTCTGCGTGTAACATGGATCTGCCCTATTTATCCTAAACCACTTCATGCTGTTTAAAGAATGTGCATGACAGCCATTAATATCTAATGGCCAAATCAGCCATCCCTCTGGACTGGAATGTGAACAATTATATTTACCATTCTTGAGCATGTTGTTGAACATTTCCTCTCTGTAATTTGTGAATTGTTGTCTATTCTCAAAATGTACAAATGTGGGAATGTTTGGTGTATTCAAGTCCTTTATCTTAGCCAGGCCGACACAGGATATTTGTTGTACTGTTTTGTTCAGGAAAATCATTTGTCTTGTCTTATACATACTCTAAACAAAGCCTTAAGGGGGTGCGACATCACAAAGCTGTGACTCCATCTATCCTCGTATTAGAATGCATCACTGCAGTTACGATGGCAGTTTGCACTGCTGACTTTGTGGCTTCATCAGCCAGTGAATTCCCTGAAATGTGCATTCCTGAACATTGCTGGCTTAGTGTATGGATAACATGAACCCTTGGCAAACTTGTTTTTAAGATTCACCATGTTTTCCCAAAGCAGCGTATGCTTAATAGCATACCCTTTTGAGTCTCTGAATCGATTCTGGCTACAATACTGTAAATACTCATTGGAGACAATATTATGAATCACACACTATACATTTTTGGAATTTTGGATCTGTATTCTCTAAACTTGAAATAGGCCTTCTGTCCCTTTCAATAAAAGAGCACCCACATGTTGTATCCCTTTTTCTGCATGTGTGCCCTTGGCCCTAATGATAGAGAGGGAAATAATCTCCTATGCCCATTTTTTTATGTGAGACAGTCATAACTGTGATGCAGTTGACCCCTCTGACCACTGGGCTCCAGTGATGCTGAACCTGCTTCACTAATGTTAGATACTGCCTTGCTGAATGATTAATGCTGACTTTGAGGTGCCTCTACCCGAAAGTGAGGGCGGGTGGTAGTGCAGAGAGCTAAAGAAGAAGCAAACCTTCTTACTAGCCATTAATTGATTGAGTCACTTAAAGCTAGGAACACTGAAAGCATGACTTTCTGCGGCAGCAGCATTTTCTGCAAAATTATGGATTTACCACATTTGCTAAATAATCCATCAACTGCTGTGTAATCTGTAGATTTAACAAAAAAATGATTCTAGCTCAAATGTATCAAAAGTTCAAACATAGCAGCATTTGTCCCGCAGCAGTAGAAGGCCCTTCATAAAGGTTTATTGGCCATCTTGCAGTTGCTTATTGCTGTATTTGGATGTTAAACTCGTACTAATAAGTCATAATATTTCTCCTGACGGTGTTACCATGAGTAAAAATTAAACAAATAATGAAATAAAGCTAACCAGAAAATGTGCTGCATTTCACTGCATAATTTACCTTTTCTTGTTGCATAAATGAGCCAACCCTGCTGCATAATGATTTCCTCTCCTGCCACATAAGTCCAAGGAATCTGCTTAAAGTTGTATGGTGAAAAAAGATGTATGCTTTTTGAGAGGTAATGTATGGGTGTTATCAGCTGAGTTCTGGTATAATGGAGATACTTATGAAAATGCTTGCATTAGGTACAGTCTGATTACTTATTACTAAAAACTACATTTCGCAGGAAGTTGTTCTATCTCAAACACTGCACATTTTGCAGCAGCCTAGCTCAGACTGTGTGTAATGCAAGGTTAAAATAATGATTTATATATTCACAGTGCTTTCCGTCAAAGGATAGGACTTCACTGCACTACAAGTCAATATTCCCTAATATGCCAACTATGGTTCCATTATTTGTTGCTCAGGTTTCACACACACAGACATCTGCAGTGATGGTATTTGCCAGCTGAGGTTTAATAACCTAAAAGAGTACATTTACCATGGGTTAGTTTAACTTGCTTTTATTTTTCAATTAAGCTGGTTGCATATTATTTTATATGCGGAAATACAGTAAAAAAACAAATTATTCAGACTATTTATTTGTTTTTTTAGCCACGTTCTTGACCCTCAGTGACCTCCCCTCATGGCACTCCGAATCAAAGTTTTCATTTTTTTAAAGACACTTTTCAAGGGCTGCATCTAAATGAAGACAACCTGGAAATGAGGGAAATGAACAAGGCAGCAGTTTTCAGACCATCTTCATTTACATGTAATTGCATAAGCATTCGCGCCCAGTTTGAAAACCATTCAAGGAACCCCATAGGGGCACCCCCACAGTTTGTATACCTCTGATCTAGGATGTAGGGCTTACACGTTCGGGATGCTGGCCTTTGTGACAGTCTCTAAGGCAGGAACATTATTTATTTTTCTTGAGCCGATGATCTTTCTCTCAATACAGCCGGCTGTACCACAGTCAGAATGTTTTTCTACTGGTGTAAAATGCATTTTCATGTTGCAATATTAATACAATATATATGCAATTGGTACAATGTCACCTTCGTTGAATGTGACATACGTATATCCAGTGGTCCCCGCAATTGCGCGGACTACAACATTTGTTGTGTTTACATAGGTTTTTAAGTGTTTTGCAGCTAGCATGTCAGTCTGTACTGCACTCAACATCCGTGTAGGTTCTGTTGTCAAATTTGTGCTTGAAAAGTCTGGATGAATCGGGACATAAAAGGGTTTTGCCCATTGTTCATTACTTGTTATGTACGTTCTAACAAATTTTTGAAAGCCCAATAGTGATTGGAGCATTTTTAATGTATATGGTGATTGTAAGAGCGCACACTTCTTAATGAAATGTGCAGCTAAGCTTTTGCCTTCATCTGACAGTTCGTAAGAACAGGACACTGAGATAGGCAATTTTCTTTTTTAAATTGAATTCCTAGCCAATGTGAGCAAATCCTAGAATTATGTGATCTGCTCTTACAGGTGTGTTACTAAGACATCGTCTGTGAGATATATGTCATCGACATAGAACAATGCTTCATTATCAAAGCCCTATTACAGTTGTGTTACCCTGGCAGAGAATAAACCTGGGCTGTTTTTATACCTTGTGGCAAATGGCAATATTGTTTTTGGGACCAGAGAGTGTTAAATGCTGTCATATACCTGATTTCAGGTGCTATGGTTTGATGTTTTGGCAGAAAAAGCCCTTTGGAATGTCTAATGTGGTTTTATATTTTTTTGTGCACTATATTATTCATTAGTGCTGAGCCAGGTGCATTTTGTACTGCAGATGTGCTTGCATGACTGTTTAATTGTCTTTAGTCTAAGACTAAGCTATGCGAATGATCTGGTTTTACTACTGGAAACAAAGGGTTGTTCATTGGTGTGATGCAACTCTTGATTACACCTTAATATTCAAGTTGTGTTAATATTTCTTTAATCTGTTGTTTAGTCGGTTGTATGACTAAACAACTACCTACTAAATCACGAGTGCCTGAACCACGAAGGCTAAACAACGACCTGTGCCAAACCACTAATTATTTATCCACGACTTACTGAACCACGAACTCCACGTTTAACCACTACACCAAACGCACTGAAAGTAATCCATCAATCATAATGTCAACATCCTCGATGCCAAGCTGCTGCAGCCTTGCCAGGTGAATATCCAAAGAACAATGGTTCCTGTGGCATAACAATGTATACAATATATGATAATCAACAGCTTAATTAGCAATATCATATTGCTAATTTAAGCTGTTGATTATCATATATTGTATACATTGTTATGCCACAGGAACCATTGTTCTTTGGATATACAGTTTGCCCTGGTTCCGTTGTGAGTAGGGTCCCCTTGTCTCCCCTTTTCGCCTTGCCAGGTGAAAGCAAGAACTTTCTTTAATCACCAAAACAATGTGTTTACGCAAACTCTGCGGCCTCTCGTGCAGATAAACTTGAATAAGAAGTGCACGACGGAAGCGCCGAATAGCTAACCACTTGTTCTTTCAGTTGTCAGTAATATTGAAGCACATTAAAGCAGATTATTTATAAAAAAAATAAAAATGCAGTCACAAGTCCCTACCTTAAAGTTTTATTTTTTTAATGTAAATGTTTGCATAGAGCAACTAAATTGGCTACGGAGTGAAACTGGTCAACAAGCGCTTTTACGAGCCACACCAAACACTTCAAAAATGAAAAATAACCTGTGTCCTGTGATCAGTAATACTCCCTGTGAAAGTTTGTTTTAGGAGTTTATTTAATGCGTTAAAGATCAAGATGCAGATTAGGATGTGGGATGCGAAGCTTTCCTGAAATGGGTTTCTTCTTAAAAATCCGTGGAAACTAAATTAAAAAGTATAGTCGGTAAATCTGCTTAGAGTAATGCAGCACCATCTGAAAAATTCTGCTTACGCAGCTTAACCTTGTGTGTCAGTGAGACATCTACTGCGACTAAACTTCTTGTAAAAATATTTTGAAAGGAACGCAATACTGAGTTTGTTTAAATCGATCACTGAAATTATGTTTTAACGCCGCAGTTAGATTTTTATTTACCTTTACTTTGTATTCAGATCGGCGCCCCTCATCTTTCCATAGTCCCTCACTCACATTTATTTTATTTCTTTATACGAATCCAAACCCTAAAAACAAACTAACTAACATGTCCCCCCAAACCCCTAGAAACGAAACCCTCTTACCTGTGTCTGCTTTAAAGCTCCTCTGAACAACGACTTGCACGTGGTTCAGGCTAAGTCGTTGTTCGTGCAAGTCGTTGTTCAGCTTTCGTGACTCTAGGAACTCGTTGTTCCAGAGTCGTTGTTGAGGATGTTTCCCGTTTAGTCTCATGTCTAATCAGGTATTGTTGCTGTACTTGTGGCATGATCTTATGGGGATAATATGGTAAGGGGATTCTTCATCTCTCCCCACATGATTGCTAAATAACGCAGGGGCTTGTGCAAGGGCCCACTGCTTAGTGTATATATGTTTAATTGATTTGGGAACGAGTTTAGAAAAAGATGGTAATATTACATGTTCCCCTCGTGGGACTTGCCGAACAAACTTAGTTGGCAAATCCCTTTTAACCAAGAGAATGCCATAACCAAATGTTAAGTTCTCCCAGGAGAGGAAATTATTAGTGCAAGGTATATCACCCTCCATTTGTATTTTAATTTATCAACCTACTTGGAACATCTAAGGGCCTTATGACGATGTCAGCAAACTCATGTACGCCCAATAACGATGCGGAATCGGGACCGACCGACCTCCGGTCGGCGCTCCCAACCGTAGCAATACAATGCGACCGCAGGGATCAACAGAGGGGCACCCCAACCAGAGGCCACAGAGAGAAGGGGGCCTTACTAGAAGTCCCCAAAGGAGCTTTCCATCAGGCTTTCCATGTCGGTGGAAACGCCATCCATTGGGATTATGTTCAGGCCTGTGACTGTCCGATAATCCAGCCAGAATGACCACCTGCATGGTAATGTGGAGATCGAAAGTGGAACCCAAGGTGAGACACAAGTCTCATCGTAATGAGGCACTGAGTCTCTGCTCTGGTGTTTCTACCTGAACAGACTCACTAGTTGCTGTAGCCGCCTGACGCTTTTGAAGATTCTGGCGAACTATTGCGACTTCTGCCGCGCTGTCTAGTAGGGTTAGGGTACACTCCCCCATCCCCCCATGAGCACACTACGGAATAAGTGGAAGAGTGACCTGGCAGTCATCAAAGGCGACATATGGAGCAATGCCTTTAGGTACCAGCACAAGGTCGCAATCAGGGCAGGGTTCTGACTCATTCAACGCAAAATTATGCACAGCTCATACTACACCAGTACACAATTATTTGCGATGGGCAAAGACACACCAGATCGTTGCTTAAGGGGGTGTGCATAGCAGGGTACCCTGAGACACACTCTGTGGAAGTGCCCCAAACTTGTTTTGGAAGGGAGTCCAGAACTGGATATCACAGGCCCTTGAACAGCTGGTAGAGCTCAACCCCAGAGTGGTTCTGCCGGGAATTTGGGAGGACTACATATGTTGACAGATACACATTGCTCTTCTGTAAGATTGCCCTAATGGTGGCTAGGCGGGACATTGTTCAACTATAGGGGCAGCCAATGTACCAACAGTGAATAGGTGCGAGACTAAGATGGACTGGTGCTTGAGGGCTGAACAGCAGCTCTATAAGGCCAGGGCGTCCTCATGTAAATTCACTAAGATATCGGGCCCTTTGCAGAGCCTGATGGAGGACACAAATAGGTGAACGATCTAGAACGCTAGATCTGGCTCCATGGGTTTTCGTGTGGTGCAGTTGCTTCGGGAAGCCACAGAGGATGCTCCTACACCTCCCCAGATCATGAGGGGGAACATGAGAGGAGGAAAAGGTATTTTGGGACTGAACGCTGGATCACCGAGACTCGATTTGCTGATGTTTTACTTGCTTGTTGGGGGTTGAAATTATTGTATTACTTTCTGGTTTTTGTCTGTAATGCCAAGAAAAGTTTAATAAAATAAAAATTATCAACTCTCCTTTAAGTGTGTGTTTTTGGAGCAAGAATTACAAAACAGTTTTTCTTAAAATTCGTTCCAATATTCATCCATCAAGCAAAAGTCAGCTGTCACACAATTTTTCAATTACTTGGAAAGTATTACTATCTTAATCATGTTTTTCCAATTAAAGTACACATCACCACTATAAATTGTAGCCTCAAGAACTATTCATAACAGTTCCACTTATCTACCTTCTCTGGCCCAAGTCATTACGTTGATCGTGTCAAAAATAGAGTAAACCCCCCCAAAAAACGGTATTACTGAAAATATTAAAAACACATACGAAATTACTGAACATACTAATAAATAAAGTAAATTTAGATAAATCTCCAATTTCCTGTATGTGAACACTCATTTCTTCCTCAGTGTTCACCCTCCATGTTCTTTTGGCTCAACGGATATGATACAGTGTGATTTAAGTTGTTTCAATTGTGGTTGTCTTTCTCCTCCTCTTATAACTCTTCCCTGCTGAATACATGACTTGATCACAATCACTGTAATATTTGATTTGAAAATGTCTTGCCACTAATTAATTCCCATTCTTATTGGCGAAGGCCTGCCCCAGTTGCAAAGTCTTTTTATTTGCAGAATAAAGAGTACATATTATTGAGACACAGATACTTTAAAACAAAACGAATTCAGTTTTCCATGTCATTTTAGTCTTGTTTACCTTGGACTTGAGCATTTTACCCTTAGTTTCTGCCATGCTGCTTTGTCATGTGAAGTAGTTCTAACCAACGATATGGTGATATACAAGAAAACAAGCAATTCAAAAACATGCTTTGAAAAGAATCACAATAACTAAGCACGTTTGTTTTCTTCTGGCAGTAGATTCTGAATTAAACTTGAGCACCGTAATGAATGAGTGACGTTAAAGGTGGTGGGGCAAAGATGAGTTGTTCCGTTAATAACTTTGATGATGCTTAATTTGGCAGGCTGTTAGAATGTTAGAGCCAGTGCAGATGTCGCAAAGTTCAGGTATTTCCATCACTGGGGAACAGAGGGGAAGATAAAATGAGGGGTAACAAAATTCAGATAATTTGCCAATAACTGGTGCAATTTCACATATTTGCAAAACACTTGGTAGACATGATGTTTCATACAAGTAATTTAATTTCAATTCAATTCAATTTTCAATTAGTTTATTTGTTACGGAACTCCAACGGAGGTCCACAAAAATACACCAATACAATAAAAAGACATACTTTATGACAAATACAATTCTTAATAAATATTCAGAAACGTTTTAAAAAATTGAAATATTCTATAACAAGTCATTTCATTTGGAGGGGACAACACAAAAGATCGTGCCTCCTGAGCAAAACGAATATTACATTTAATAAATAAGGATCTCAAAAACATTCGCCTTGCCCTTAGTTCTGGGCACACAAATAACACATGATTAAGATCGTGTATTTGGGAACAGCAAAGTTCACAGATTCTCTCTTCTCTGGGAATTTTTCCAAAGTGCCTGTTACTTCTCTCAAGGGCAGCAAGTTAGTTCTTAAAAGTAGTATTAGCCTTCTAATTCCGTGTGGGATGTTCCATGAGAGATAGGACTGAGATCTGCTCCCCATTGCACTCGCATAGATCACCCCATTACGGGCTTTGGGATGACTTAAAGCCATATCTCTTGCCGTACTAATCGTGCTTATTGACTTCTTTAGAAATTGCTTCAATACAGGCTTTGGCATGGGTAAATCACAGTTTAAATTAAGCCCAAATAAATAGTTTGGGTTGGCAAATGATCTAAAAAAAGCTGATTTATCTTTTAATTTTGCGAATATTTCCAACTTCAAGGAGGCTCTTAGGGTGCCCTCATCCCCCCAAAAAAGGGAGTTCCCCCACCTCAGAACCGCTGCCAGGGACAAAATATAAGAAGAAACTAAATGAAATTCCAGACGAAGAACATGTGGGGCAGCCAAGGAATTTAAACTACAATTTAAAAAAAAAAAAATTTTTGTGAACCTTTATTTGTAGTACATGCAGTTACAAGTATGGGCCTACAACCATCCCGGCCGGCCGCTAAACAGAACGAGAATAAGGCAAGCAATATGTATAGTGATAGCAGTTCGAAGCCCGGGTTCATAAAATATGGTACATAGCTTGTAATCAGACACAACAGATTGAAATCAGGATGTAAGAGGTTCTTTTTCAAATAAGAAACTAAGGAAGAGATGTCGCACAGTCGTACACAGTCCGGCAATAGTGTGAAAATCAGGATATCTACAAACAGTGTTAATACGAAGGAAATATCGGGGGGAAGATACACAAATCAGAAGAAATGCAGGCGCAAGCCCAGCGTGTAGCAAGGCTAACTCCCGCCCCTCATCACCAAACATACCGCACAAAGCATGAGCGACGACGACACTAAAAAGAGAAGAAAGACTAAAGGGCCATAGGAACTAATATCACTCAAATACCCATCCCTCAACCCCCCACCCTGCACACCCGCAGAAGGCCATGGCCTACCCCCCCCAGCAGCGTGCCTGTCGCCCTAATAGAGACCCAAAATATAGAAAGATAAAGAAAGGAGGAAAAGAAAATAGGCGGAGGAGGGCCCTCATCATGCCGCCCGGCCCCGCCCTTCGCCCCTACACCTCGGAAATCCCAGAAAGGAAGCAATACTGTAATGAAGCAGAACAATTCCCAAGCATATTAGCGATGAATTATCGATCAAACATACCCACTGCACCGTCTGTCAACAATAAAGACAATAGACCATGAACCGCTTCATCCCTGACCTTGTCTGGCAGCGGTACCGCCAGGAGTCCACTCATTAATCAATTTAAAGCACAGTCCTGAGGGTCCGAACAATATGGGTGGATCCGGGTGGGGCACAGACCCAGAAAAGCACAACAATCCAAGTCCTTTTAAGTATCGACAGCAACGATCAGACAATATCAGCTCCGGTCTCGGGAACTTCCAAAAGCTCACAGATAATAACACCATCCAGGAGAGAAGAGTACAGTTTGGCCACCCCTGCGACACAACCAGGCCAATCCTAGAGGAAAAACAGCGCTCCATCCCCAGTCGCCAGATGAAAACGTGTCCCAAGGAGACATCCATACGAGCAATCAAGTCGGTCCGCGCGGGCACGGGAGTCCGAACCTCGAGCGGCTACCGGTGCCTCTGCGGAGCTGGAACTACCTTTATGGACTCAGCAGCAAGTTCATCTGCAGCCCCCTGGAATCGGACCATGGCCGATAGAGACGGCGAGACAGCAATGGCGTCCATTCTTTCACCCAGGTCCCAGGCATGGCAAACCATGGTCTCGTGCAAAACTGTTAGGGCAGCCAACACGTCCCAGGATGTAAGCTCCTGCGTATGTTGCGAGCATCCCGGCCCCATCCGCACAGCAGCCATCTCACATGGACGCGGGCCGTAGAGGAGAGCACCAGCCGCCATCTTGATCCAGTCGGCCCCGTCCCTCTTCACCACTGTCGGGGACCAGGCCTCACCTCGAGGGCGCCACGGGATGCGTCCCTGGGGCAAAAAGCTGCAAGGCAGGCTCCTAAAAGGAGAGCCACCAAAAGGCTAAAATCCCTGCCGGGCCCCGGGAGTCGCCCGCCAATGTCAGGGGCGGTCCTTGGCTATACCGGGGCCACAAAATTTGAAGAGGGGGCAGGAGGCATGCGCCCCCTCCGATCCTGTGCCACCACTCTACCCCTCAAGGGTCACCGCCCAGCGGACCGGGTCTTCACCGCTGGCAGAGGTCTTTCATGTCAACGGCACTCACCGACAGGCCCCTCACCGCCATCAACGGCCGCCAATGCTGCAGCTTCGGCCGGTCTCATTGCCGCGTGGGCCGCGGAGCAGTCGGGGACGGTTCTCAGGATCTGCTGCACACAGGAGCTTCGGGAGCAAACGGTAGGTGCTCGTTTTCTTTCTCCTATTAAAGTATACCTTCGTGGCTCAGGATAGACGTCAGGATAGACGTGTGGGGCGAAAGGGCTCACGGAGCCGAGCGAATATGCGGCCATTTCGAATGCCTGCTTCTTAAACTACAAATTTGACAGAAAAACCGGCCTTCCGCCTTATCAAAAGAGAGCCAGTAATTCCTATCCAAGACTTCTGCAGCATAAGTTAATGTTGGGGGGATTTTAACCTTAAATACTGACAGAACATGATTAAAATGACGTCTCCCACAGGCCTTATAAAATCCATTTAGAGCTCCGGCCTGGGAGGCGGCCTTGCCAACACACCTTTTAATGTGCTCTGAATCACGCCCATTTTTTGAGAAAACCTTTCCCAGATACAGATACGTATTGACCAATTCAAGATCTTCGTGCCCCAACAGCCACTTATACCCTTTCTTTGTTGGAAAACCTTTCTTGCGAAAGACTAAAATTTTGCTTTTAGCAATGTTGATTTTCAAACAATGGTCCTCCGCATATTTAGTTAAAACATCCAGACGACGCTGCAAACCAATGGGAGTTAAATCAAAAATTGCAACATCATCTGCATATAGTAAGGAGCCAATGGACATTGTACCAATTTTAGGGGCATCCCCCTGTACTGAATTTAATTTCTCGGGGAGGTCAAATATATAAAGAGAAAACAAAAGAGGGGCCAACAGGCAACCCTGCTTGAGACCGTTATGTGTATTAATCCTGCAGGAAAGCCCCTGCGAGCCACCCATCATCACTTGACACCAAGTGTCTGTGTGTAATTCAATTATAAGGCCCAGGAGATGATATGGCATACCAAGAAGAGAGAGCTTTCTCCACAGCGTCTGACGATCCACTTTATCAAACGCTGTGGAGAAATCAATAAACGCCGTATACACTGACATTTTTTTTGAGAATACATATTTCTCCACGATGGTCTGGACAACCGCGAGTAAGTTAATTTGGGTATAACTTTGCCCCATTTGATGAATCTGTAGGACATGATTCAGTCTGTTGTCAAGTTAAGTCCAGTACAGGGATTTTCAATGAACTCCACTAAGGGGGAGGTGGAGCCTGACACTGACCATCACGGCCTTCCTCAGTTCTGCTGTGTGAGGCGACTTTTACCTGGGGCTTTTAAATGGCTGGCTAGGGAAATGGGAAATTGGGAATGAGGACTGGGCAATGGCTGATAACACCACATGCCCACTCACACCCGCTACTAGGAAAACAGAATCCTCCCTAAAACAGCAGTTTCCATTGGGTTCTTCATACATTCTTGATAAAGAATTGATGTGACCTCCACTGTTTCGCAATGAATGATCAAGGGCTTGATGTGGCACAGCGGCCAGAGCGGCTGACTCCAGAGCGTGGCTGATGGTTCGATCCCCGGTGCCAGCGGCAGCCCAGCTCAGTATCATGTGACGCCCAGCTCAGTATCATGTGATGCTGGGCAGTGGCTCACTTAACACCCCCCGATGGCCACCAGGCGCCTGGATACCCTTAGAGGTGTGGAATTATTATTTATTTATAGGTTGCATTCTGTTCACTGTTTGTGGCCCGTGGAGATGGGTGGTACCCACTCCAGCAATCTCCTAGCGGTGAGGCAGAGTGGCAGATCTTCTAGGGGGGGAGGTGGGGGTGAAAAGTAAGCGAAAAACCAGGCAGCTACTCCGATGAGACATTGTAATGGCAGAGTTTTTGGCTTTATTTAGCAGTGATATAGATCATTAGTCTTGCTCGCATCTAGTATAGGTATTCTTAGCCTGTGTTGGCCCTTTTAAGCCCTTTTTTCCAGACCTAGAAGAGGATAGCTGCTTAATATGCCTTTATTCTTGACTTTAACCTGTCTATTGCCTATTGGCTTTGACATATTAGACACATTGGTATGGTTTATGTAGGTATTCTGACAGAGCTAAGGAGCATTTCACCCCTTTCAGGCCTACAGGCCTAGAGCTAGAGGGACTCCATCTTGATGAAGCTGAGAGGCTTTTCAGGGCAAAGGCAAAGTTTATAGTTAAGGCTGTTTTTCACTTGGAGAGAACCGGTCTGGGCCGGCCCTTATCGGTAGGCTGTATTATTCTCTGTGTTGAAGACACCACAAAAGGCTGGCCAGCTGGGTGTGTGTCCTTGATGCGAAGTGATGCAGAGACCTGGTGGGCGGCAGGCTGATGGATGGAACTTTCCATGAGGAAACAGCATTCTATATCAGTGAAGTGCAGAGGCGGAGTCAGTCAGTCAGCCAGAGAGTCAAGCAGAGAGGGAGTCGAGCAGAGGGAGTCAAGCAGAGAGTCCAGCAGTGGAGTGGAGTTGGCAGAGAGAGAGAGAGGGTTCAAACTGGAGAAGAGCTGAGTTGAATAGTGAGCTGGAACTGAAGGAAGCAGTCAGAAGCAGTTGCTTATCAGGAGGAGGTGTGAATAGCTGGAGTCTGAAGTAATGCCTTTTAGAAGAGACGGAGGAGAGATCGTGGACTAACCTATGGGAGCAGATGGAGTTAATTGGACATTGGCGCAGAGACAGAGTGAATAAGCTAGTGGAATGAACGGTGATCAGAGCGGCAGGAACCATTAAGATTGAAGATAGAAGGTGGAGACAGTTCGTGTGGGGGAGAGGAGTCCAGAGACAGAGTGATCAGCGCAGAGGTGTACCCAAGAGTGCAGGAGAGAGAGAGAGTCTGAGATGAGCCAAGGCACAGACGAGAGAGGAACCCAGATGACAGCTAGAACAAGACTTCACACTAATCAGGTGATATTGTTTTCATCACATTAGTTACACTTACACTTTATGTCTAATCTTTTCCCTTTCAGCGGAGTGTTCCTGTTATGTTTAATCTTTTCTCTTTCAAGCGGTGTGTTCTACCTATAGTCTTTGTCAGTTCTGTGTAAAGGTTTATATTGTACTAATAATAAATGACCCCATTAATTAGTGAATTAGTGTGCATGAGTTCTTTTATGATAAAGTTATCCTGGCTTCAAGCCAGTTGCTGTTGAGCCACTGATGGATCAAAAAGGGGGGTAGGAGCGCTTAAATCAAGAAATAACTCAGTCACATAGTGTGTATATCTTTATCCCCATACAGTGAGGGTAATCACTCCTGGTAAGTATTACTGTTTGAACAGATGCTACCCCTGATCAGGTAAGTAATAGTGAGGGAGAGAGGAGACTTGCAACCAAGGGACTAAGTTAGTACACCATCCCATAATATTATTGTAGTAGCAGACCCTTAGTGAAGAGACTTCCCAATATATATATATATATATGTATAGGTGTTCATAGGAATGTGGTCATCGTTGATATGCGGCGTTAGTGAGAGCACGGGGAGGATTACCAGTGTGGATACCCACTGGATTGTGGCTTGAATAAGTGAGAGCGTTAGGAGGTCGAACTAACGTGTAGTTTCGCAGGATTGCGAACAGTTTGGAAAAGGGAGCATTGGGTTCTGCAGGCCCGTGTGTAGACGCACCGGATTGTGTGTCATATCTGCCCTAGGGTAGAACGGTCTGGGTCAGGGTGGCCGCGAGACCAACTGATGTAAATAAGTGTGGTGTAGGGTATGGATATCCCTAGTAATCAGTGAGTATTCTTAGTATCCCTATAGATTTAGTGGTGTTTTTAATAATATGAGCTTGTATATTGCGAGTTCCCCATCCTCAGGTAGGTACCAGGTGCCTGGATAGGTGGTCCTGAGGAGGGAAGGTGAGTATGTTCTGGCTGGGTTGGAGGGGCCCCTGGGGGCTGATCCCACCTACTCAGAAAATCCAGCCATTACATCTGGCGTAGTCGGACAGTTTACGAAGCCTGTGTGCCTGGCCATGTGCTTGGATTGTTTCCCATGTGTTGTGTGGGAGTGCCCTGAGCGCCAGACATTACATCTGGCATAGTCGAACAGTTTACGAAGCCTGTGTGCCTGGCCATGTGCTTAGATTGTTTCCCATGTCTTGTGTGGGAGTGCCCTGAGCGCCAGACATTACATCTGGCGTAGTCGTCATCTTACGAATCCTGTGTGACCTTGCCATGTGCTTAGAGAGTTTCCCATGTGTTCTGAGGGAGTGCCCTGAACGCTGGTTCCATCTGGCGTAATGTTGCAGTTTATGTAGCCTGTTAGATCTATGGGCTTGAACAGTTGCAGCGTGAGGAGATTGCATTACATTATGGCATTTGGTTTATTCAGGGTGGAAGGAATGGTTTTCATCTTGGTGTTTAAACTGTCAGAGTTGAAGGATGGCATTACATGAGGAAGCCAGTTACATCTATGTGATGGTCCAATTGTATAAATGTGTGTAAAAAATGCTTTTAAATTGCCCATTAAATTGCTTGCTGCATCTGCTTATGTTGTGCAATGTGAAATGTGTTCATTGTAATATGATCTGTGAAGTTCTTTGAATATAGCTCCTTGTAAATATGACTTGTGAATAGCGCCATATTATTGTGGCTTGTGAGGTGCATGTTCTCATGTTGATCTGTTGTGTTCCTTGTGCATTGCGCCTTGGAAATGTTGTTTGTGAAAAGTTTGTCTTGTAAATATGGCTTGTGAATAGCGCCATGTGGTCATGGCTTGGACAGGGCATGTTATCATTACATTAGGCAGGAGAGAGCTGGATCTCTCTCGGGTGCTTGGGGATAACGTTTTGAAAATATGTGTACGTGTCATCTGTAAACGTGAAGAAATGTGATCATGATTTTCCCATGTATCAATGGACATTGGGAAATGATTCTGCTTGAGCTGCCAAAGGGTTAATATCTTGAGTTGAGATGGCAGTCTTTATTTTTTACATGCTGTCAACATGCATGGTTATCTGACCTGACTATAAAAGTCAGTGGATTATTTGATGGTTTGATTTTGACTTTTTTTGATTTCTTGGTCTGCCTATGTGCTTTGTCAGTTTCTTGACGGAAAGGTAACATCTTGTGCTTTGCAAAGGGTTCTGTTCATTTCACATTCTTTTTGAAATGCGTCTACGAATTTGTGTGGGTTTGCCTTGGAACTGATGTGGTTATAAATTTACGAGTCGGATTACGGAGAGAGCTGTGTTTTTTTTTTAAAATGAGTGAAATGTTAAAAAGATGGCCCGTTAGAGTGCACTCTACGGAGCTGTTTTCATTAATTATTTCTTTGAGGGTTTCCATCTAGACAGGAATGTGCTGGTTGCAATGATCATAGGTTCAGAATAATCAATGTTGCCCGACAGTGCATGGTAACATGTGCTTTTAATTAGTGGAAGGCAACCATGTGCCTTTGAAAGAAAAAAAATGTTAAAATGTAACATTATTATTTTCCCAAATGTAAATTAAAATGTATGCTTTTATAAATGTGTCAGCAAAACCTTAAATTAAATACAATGTTGAAATGTATCTGCATTTTATGTTGTTTTACAAATTATTTCTCTTTTCAGCAGCTGACAATGGACCATGTTAATTCGTTTTTTTCCCAAATGCAGAATGTATAATCTTGTGTGCATAAGTTAGTTGCCCCTTTCTAAATAAGTGCCCATATTTTGAATGTCTTGCCTTTAGCTGAATTAGTTGGACAAAAGTCTTTTTAAAAACTGGAGCTTTTTTAATTGGCAGTACACTGTAACAGAATTGTTTTTTTTAAAATGCTAGCTTTCGTTGGTTAGCACAAATCAGGCATGAGAACAGGCAAAGGAATTTGTTTGTCGACCTTGGCAGACCAGCTGGTTTGCGCAGATGAGTTTTTCCTTCATTCTGCAAGTTTCGATCACGTCCCTGTTCGTTATGATTGGCTACAATCCAATTTTCTTCCGCGGATGGCTTGTTTATTTAAGGGAGGGGCTGGTTTGGAGAGGCTCATCATATGGCAGTGTTTCAAGTAGCTTCATACTGTAGCGTGGCTCCTGCTCTGAAGGGAGGGGCTGGCTTAGTAAGGATTAGGGTATGTTAGGCCCTGCTAATGTTATTAAAAGTTAAATTTTGAATGTTTTTAATTAATTAGGATATTTTCTTTTCAATAATGAAAGGCACCCGGGGTGCTTTTTAAATGGAAAATTTTATTTTACAAGAATAATGATACTTGTTCTCTTGTTCCTAGGATTGCTGAAGTTGTGGTTGTGCGTGGGTCCCTCCCCCTTCCACTTCTTTTTTTTGTTTTAGCTTTTTACTTTCATGTTTTTATTTTAGTTTATTATTTTTGGATGATGGAACCAGACCAGACCTGACCAGACCGGGTGATGGATGGCCGCATTGGAGGAAGTGTCCGGATACCGAGGATGCAGGGTGGTGGCCTACACTGAAGAATTTGGACATTATTGCTTGGCCTGCATTTTTTTGTTGACATCACTACGAGCAGGCCCCACTTAAAAAAAAATAAACCCACAAACATGTTTTATTTGTTACAGAATTTTAAAAGGATTTGATGAATAATCCCTTGGACAAGCAGGCCCCACCCTTTAAAGCAAAAAACATGTCACCTATTATAGTTTTTCTGTTTTCTTCAAAACAGTTTTTGCCAATGAAGGACTTTTTTTTTTGAATGGTGGTGCCCACATGTGTTCCACAGTGTGATTTAAAATGGATGTTCTTGGCCTGGTGTTACACCAGCTATCTTGTAGAAATGGGGTTGTTTTTTTTTTACTGTTCTTACATTTTCACCTTGATTGATCAAAGGGTGGTTACCTTAAAATTTGGATTGTTCTGGGTGGTGTGTCTTTTAGTATGATTATGTATTAATGTTTGCCCAGACCTTGAAACAGTACTTCTCTGATTTCACTTTAAATTGACAAATGTCAGCAGGTAGGCCTCATTTAGGCCTATTGTTATTTTCTTCTCACATACTAGCCCCTACACCAATAGTTTCATGAGTCATCATTAGCTTAAGTTGCCTATAGTACGTAGGGCTCATTTAGGCCCTTTCTTGTTTTCTCATTAGGAGTTGAAACACATTTAGTTCTTAAGTTGACACTAGTAGGTAGGCCTCATTTAGGCTTAAGTTGTCCGAAGTAGGCCCCATTTAGGCCCCTTGCTGTTTTCATTCAACACATAAGTCCCTATATCACTAGATTTCACCAGTTATCATTAGAAGTTGAGGCACATTTAGTTTGAGGATGCTTTGGTTAGTTTTTTTCTTATCAGATCCAATTTAAGCATTCAAGTCAAGGGTGCTTTGATTTGTTTTTAGGTTTCGTATTCCCTACAATTGAGTTTCAGGTGGAATTTCCTTGGGTTGTCATTGTTTTTAGGGAGTTTTTTAGGTTTTGATTTGTTGATAGATTGTGTTGATGTTTGTTTATCTAGATGTTATTGTTTATAAGATGTTCGCAAGATAAGGATCTAAGGGTGGATGGCAGAGATATTTAGCAGTGATATAGATCTTAATCTTGCTCACATCTAGGATAGGTATTCTTAGCCTATGTTGGATAGATTATGTTGATGTTTGTTTAGATGGTTGTTGTTGTTTACTGATGCTCGCAAGATAAGGATCTAGGGGTGCAATGTAATGGCAGAGTTTTTGGCTTTATTTAGCAGTGATATAGATCATTAGTCTTGCTCGCATCTAGTATAGGTATTCTTAGCCTGTGTTGGCCCTTTTAAGCCCTTTTTTCCAGACCTAGAAGAGGATAGCTGCTTAATATGCCTTTATTCTTGACTTTAACCTGTCTATTGCCTATTGGCTTTGACATATTAGACACATTGGTATGGTTTATGTAGGTATTCTGACAGAGCTAAGGAGCATTTCACCCCTTTCAGGCCTACAGGCCTAGAGCTAGAGGGACTCCATCTTGATGAAGCTGAGAGGCTTTTCAGGGCAAAGGCAAAGTTTATAGTTAAGGCTGTTTTTCACTTGGAGAGAACCGGTCTGGGCCGGCCCTTATCGGTAGGCTGTATTATTCTCTGTGTTGAAGACACCACAAAAGGCTGGCCAGCTGGGTGTGTGTCCTTGATGCGAAGTGATGCAGAGACCTGGTGGGCGGCAGGCTGATGGATGGAACTTTCCATGAGGAAACGGCATTCTATATCAGTGAAGTGCAGAGGCGGAGTCAGTCAGTCAGCCAGAGAGTCAAGCAGAGAGGGAGTCGAGCAGAGGGAGTCAAGCAGAGAGTCCAGCAGTGGAGTGGAGTTGGCAGAGAGAGAGAGAGGGTTCAAGCTGGAGAAGAGCTGAGTTGAATAGTGAGCTGGAACTGAAGGAAGCAGTCAGAAGCAGTTGCTTATCAGGAGGAGGTGTGAATAGCTGGAGTCTGAAGTAATGCCTTTTAGAAGAGACGGAGGAGAGATCGTGGACTAACCTATGGGATTGGGAGCAGATGGAGTTAATTGGACATTGGCGCAGAGACAGAGTGAATAAGCTAGTGGAATGAACGGTGATCAGAGCGGCAGGAACCATTAAGATTGAAGATAGAAGGTGGATACAGTTTGTGTGGGGGAGAGGAGTCCAGAGACAGAGTGATCAGCGCAGAGGTGTACCCAAGAGTGCAGGAGAGAGAGAGAGTCTGAGATGAGCCAAGGCACAGACGAGAGAGGAACCCAGATGACAGCTAGAACAAGACTTCACACTAATCAGGTGATATTGTTTTCATCACATTAGTTACACTTACACTTTATGTCTAATCTTTTCCCTTTCAGCGGAGTGTTCCTGTTATGTTTAATCTTTTCTCTTTCAAGCGGTGTGTTCTACCTATAGTCTTTGTCAGTTCTGTGTAAAGGTTTATATTGTACTAATAATAAATGACCCCATTAATTAGTGAATTAGTGTGCATGAGTTCTTTTATGATAAAGTTATCCTGGCTTCAAGCCAGTTGCTGTTGAGCCACTGATGGATCAAAAAGGGGGGTAGGAGCGCTTAAATCAAGAAATAACTCAGTCACATAGTGTGTATATCTTTATCCCCATACAGTGAGGGTAATCACTCCTGGTAAGTATTACTGTTTGAACAGATGCTACCCCTGATCAGGTAAGTAATAGTGAGGGAGAGAGGAGACTTGCAACCAAGGGACTAAGTTAGTACACCATCCCATAATATTATTGTAGTAGCAGACCCTTAGTGAAGAGACTTCCCAATATATATATATATATGTATAGGTGTTCATAGGAATGTGGTCGTCGTTGATATGCGGCGTTAGTGAGAGCACTGGGGAGGATTACCAGTGTGGATACCCACTGGATTGTGGCTTGAATAAGTGAGAGCGTTAGGAGGTCGAACTAACGTGTAGTTTCGCAGGATTGCGAACAGTTTGGAAAAGGGAGCATTGGGTTCTGCAGGCCCGTGTGTAGACGCACCGGATTGTGTGTCATATCTGCCCTAGGGTAGAACGGTCTGGGTCAGGGTGGCCCCGAGACCAACTGATGTAAATAAGTGTGGTGTAGGGTATGCATATCCCTAGTAATCAGTGAGTATTCTTAGTATCCCTATAGATTTAGTGGTGTTTTTAATAATATGAGCTTGTATATTGCGAGTTCCCCATCCTCAGGTAGGTACCAGGTGCCTGGATAGGTGGTCCTGAGGAGGGAAGGTGAGTACGTTCTGGCTGGGTTGGAGGGGCCCCTGGGGGCTGATCCCACCTACTCAGAAAATCCAGCCATTACAGACATACAATGGGTACTCGGGTTCAGTGGCTGGCCCCTTTGTTAACGTCACTATCGAGTGGTCTACTGCAGGGCGACGCACACAGGAGATTAGGCGAGAGAGAAGGATGGAAAGTCACCTTTCCCATTTTTGAGATTACACCAGATGAATTTATTATTTCATTGTAGCACATACAGAGCACAAGACAAGTGAGAGTGCTGATAGATATCACCTGTGACATGTAGGAACACCAGTTAGTTACTAACACCATGTCCATACTCTATGATTTCCTGCAGCACACCAGAGTGCCCAGGGACTTGCATAATTTTGTCTCTCAACGTACATTGTGTGTCGCCTCATATTTTTGCTTGTAAGTATGCGGTTGTGTTCCTCAACTGGTGTCTGTAGCATCTGGAAGAGTGATCCTTATGTAATTCTCTTTGGGTGTGCCATACCATAACCTCGAACCAGGTTATGATAAAACATCCCCATGTTCTTGCTGAATCCGCCAAGTCAGTTGCTCTTCAGAAGCCATAGCCGGATTCTGAGACACTCCCAAACAAGACAGCATAACGTTGTACGAGGTGACGCTAGAGAGTATTATGAAGGAAATATCTTCATTAGGTCAGAAGGTTTTCAGTTTGGACACCTAGATGTTGGAAGTGTGCTTTGAAATCAAATCTATGCGCTCAGACATGACAACTTTAAATTTGCATTTGCACTTGACAGAGAAATGACTGGAGGAAATGGAAAGAAAGGTGGGGTATCACTTAGATTAAGGGTTGGCTGTCTAAAAGCTCCACAGGAAAGTCATTTACTTGAAATCACTCCTACAGTGACAATGCTTGATTCCAAAGTATCCCTGAAAAAACATAAAACGATTATATAATGAAATTTATGAAGAAATTGTTTCTCCGATTGCTTTGAGTAATCTTGACTGAACCCCTGAAATTACAGAGACTGCAGCGCACAAAGACTTAGTAGTCCGTCTGCACCCGTCCATGCCCAAATGGGTCCAAGGGCGAGAAAAACTGATTCTTGTACTTTAGGGAGGTTCATCTCACTGGCTCTCTGTCCCTTTGTGTCTTCTGGTAGTTCTGAAGGCTGTGCAGCGACTGGGGAAACGTAATTATCTTAAGTAGGGCGATGCATCCCAGGAGATTAAGAGGGGACTAAAATTCAGTGTGTCATGTGGCTCCTAATTTTGCTTTCGAGTGGGGCTATATTTAGCTCCCAGCATGTTTCGGGTTATTAGCTACCTGTACCGTTAGATAGGTGTAATGACTTTGTATTTGTCGTATGGCTGAGTGGTTGTATGGCTCTGCGGTTTGGGGCTCAGTAAGGGGAATCAAATGCAATTTACCCCAGTTCACCCTGAGGCTCACTGGATCTCCATATAACTGCAGCATATGGATTAACAAGACAATGTTCCTGATTTAGATGGCTCAGCGGTTGACAGCACTAGTGCAGTCGACAACTGGATTTGTTCTACATAAAACACTCTCTTCACCAAGTACCAAGTATAAAGCTTGTCCACCAGCTCCTTGGTTTAGTGACTCCCTTTTAGATCTGAAGAAAAACTGAAAATGTCTGAAGCATGTCTGGCCTAGGCACTATTCTCAGAAAACAGCACAAAACTGGCACTAACGAATATCACAGGGCTTTCCGGGAAGCCCAACCAACATTTAATGCTGAAAAAATTTATGAGGCCCACAATTCTTCTAGCGACCACTTGCAAATAGTGAAGTCACTCATGTATTCCACTTATGTCTGTCCACCGCTTTCTCTGTTACAGGCAAGATGCACAAGCTTGCAGATTTTTTGTTTAGAAAGGTCGCTGACATCCATTTTACAGTTCCAAAAAATAACAAATAATGGACGTAATGCAGAACAATGTTAAACACCCCCCCCAGTCAAAGATCTGGACCTAAATCCATTGCTTATTTGCTTAACATGCCACCCCAGTTTGGACCCAGCCATATGCACATCAGTCTTGACCCTGCTCCCAATTGGAACAGTCTAGCCTGAACTGCCAGGTAAAATCCTCCCTGGACTGGAAATTAGCCTCCTAGGACCGGTTTAGGGCTATCAACCCTCATAAACCAGAATAGCTTGAATTCAGTGGCATGGTGAGCATGGTACCCACGTCTAGGCATCCAGGTCCCACTTGAGTGTCAAATGCAAAAAGAACAATTGATGGATGGAACACTGAATAATGTCAAACACTCACCCTCAGTAAGAAATCTAACAGATTTAACAGTTCTGCAGTGGGGGAGTCGGCTACTGTACCAATATTCTATTCCTGAACCTACATTAATGACTTTTAACCCCATGGGCAAAATCCAATTTCATGGCTATTCTAGGTGTTATTAAGTCTGGATCTTCTTTGGACAGTCTGCTACCTGGAAGTTTAAAAATTGCTACCTCCACTTTAACCTGTGTCTTGGTGAATTTGTTAAACACCTCTATGTCAGACGGTGTGGTCGACCCTCACCTGGAAACATGCTATTGTGGTTCCCTAGCTAAAAAAAAACCTACTTGGATGGTTCTGAGACAGCAATTTCTCACCCAATTTCGCTTCTGCCTGTATGTAGAAAGGTTCTTGAAAAACATATAAATTGTCAGAACATTTAGAATCTTATAATTATCTTCGCACATCCCATCTGGGCTTTCATCCTGGTCATAGCACAGAATCAGGGCTTTTAGGGGTGACAGAGAACCTTAGATCGATTCTGGATAATGATAATTGCTGCCCTTATCCTTCCAGATCTGAGCCCAGCATTCAATACTGTCTCTCATCCAGTGCTTCTTGAGGGGATTAGCAGAAAGGGGTATCCAGGATATTGCCTTGTTGTGGTTCCATTCCTTCCTGCAAAACTGCTAGTTTCAAGTCACTTCGAAACCTTATGTGTCCACAGTGAGGATATTACCTCATGGGGTAACTCAAGGTTCCTCTTTGAGCTCTTCATTGTTCAATGTTTATTCCCGGCCTTAGGCAAACATAGCAGATGCTTATGGATGTACTTTGCTTTCCTATACTGATGACACGCAAATCATTGTGTCTCTGTGTTCCATAGATGATACTTGATTGTCTAATTTCAGTGCATGCCGGGCTGGGGTTGAGCAGTGGATGGGAAAAAACTGTAAGACCGAGGATTTAGTGGTTGGAGTCAACCTGATTTTTTGGGGGCCTTGATGGTGGCCTGAAGATCTTGGACCTCTCACCATTCTGACTCCGGTCTATCAAATAAACGGGCTATCAAATAAACAAGGTGCCTGCTAGCTGTTTTAATGGCTATTGCCCACTTCTACTAAAATGGTTTTTGTCCAGGCCTTAATTATTTCCCAACTGGATTATGACAGTTTCCTATAATTCAAGGCTAGCAAATCCTCTGTGAAAAGGTGCCAGATTATCCTGACCCCAGAAGAGCTCAAGCTCACCATGTTGGCTTGAAATCGATAACTTATTAGTGAGCATAGATTAAGCAGGTCTTTGGGATTCATTCGCCATTGATATTGCTGAATATTGCTTTTCCCAAAAATTCCTTGCACTGGAACTTAGTAGAATCCGGCTGGTCCCACAGCTTGGGCATCCCAAGTGAATAAAATGCCTCCTTGATTGTGGTGAGTCAGGGGACCTTTCTGAAGTGGTCAGTCTTGATGACATCCTTAAAACCCTCAACGCGGTGAGCAAGTTCAGGGGTAGTCCATAGGCATCTCCAGTACATTAAGGGGCGTAGGTGGATTTTACCTGCTACACTTTTTACACTCAGGTCCATGAAAAATGGAAACAGTGGAATTTATTTTCGGTTTCTAGTTAATTCTTTGTGATTGGAAAAACCCCACAGCTCCGCCCCATATAGGGTGGAAACCAGTGATATGGCCTTGTAAATCTTGAGAGCTGGTGTGATTGGTTTGGTATATGAAGTTGAGTATTACTTAAGTAACACACCCGTAGTCTGCTTAAGTTTCAAGGCTTGCTTATCAATGTGAGAGTGGGAGGTCATACACCCAGAAAGCAATGCCCCAAGATAAGTAAAGGAATCAACCCTCTCCAGGGGAACTCTCACCAATACAGTACTCCTCTTAAATGATTTATGTGGGTTAAATGACATCACTTTGGTTTTAGAAGTGTTGGTCTCTAAGCCATGAGCAAGGCAAAACTCTTCAAAGCGAGTCAAAAGTTTCTGAAGCCCGCTAGGGGTCTTGAAGATCAATAAATTGTTGTCCACAAAGAGGAGAATTCCAGATTTGATTTGGGCCAGGGAGGGAGCATTCGTATCGATCTGGGACAAGAAGTGAACATAATTAATGAAAACAGTGTGGGGGCCAGAACGCAACCCTAGCTAACACCTTTGCAAACTGCTACCTTATCAGTCAAATGGCCCTGCAACCCCCCTCGATACACGCATAATGTCCTTGTTTAAACTAAATAGTAACTATTGAATGTGTGGTTGTATTGCTAAATCAGTGAGGGCAGCCGAAGGATCAGGTCAAAAGCCAATTTTAGATCTCCAAAGGCAACGTGAAGGTCACCCTTTCCAATCATAACGGTTCTCCAAGAGATCAATAAAATCAGAAGGCCTAGTCATTGGTTGAGACCTTCCTACAGAAGCCAGCTTGAAAGGGGCTAAGGACATATTCCTCTGTGATCCAATCCTGGATTTGTTCCAGCAGACAGCAGCAAAAAACGTTTTGGAGGCAATCTTTTAAGCGTATTGGTCTGTAATTGCTCAGTTGAGAACAAGCACCATTTTTATGGATGGGTAGAACTATAGCACCCCTCCAATATTAATAATACTTGTCATTTAGCACCACCCTTATATGATACTTTAGAGCTGACACTGTTCTAATAACAATAATTCTGGGACTGATCTAGAGCTGTTCATTGACCCTAGTCATATAGCATTCATGCTGACCCATACAATGGTCCCATAATGTACGGACCAATTCTCTATCGCACTTGCACTACGTCTGTGGAATTGAGGCCATTGCACTGATCCAATACTCCTGACTTTGACCCTATACCCTGTTTCTGTGGCACTTAAACTAGCAGTGTAGTGCTAGTTCAACATCTCTATCCCTACTACACCTCTATCGGCCAACATTACTTACAATGGCTCTGTGTAGCACTGTTCCTCTAGCACTAACATTGCCCGTATAGCACTGACACTTGACCTCCATCACTCAGCCATCTTCATGCTCTACAACATTGTGTCTATAGGACTGGTGCTTTCCCATAATGTTAATATGCTTTGTCAGCACAAAAATAGCCATCCGTGAATAGGTGTACAGCTCTGGTCATGCTGAGCTCTGTCCATGTGAGTAATTGGACAACAGTAATAGATAGGACTTTACTTCACTGCAACAGACCAGTTGTGTCGCAGGTTATTGTCTGGCTTCCTGCACCATGCTTCCTTGATGCTGAACTGCTCCTCCTGTATGGCACAGCTCCTCTGCTGACCAGACAGTGGCACTCCAAAATAATTGTACAAAAGTCATACATTCACCCAATCATTAACCCTATTACCAGCACATTCACCCCTTAACCCATCCTTCGAACACTCCATCACCTGTACTCTCAACCTAAATAACTGCTCACTCGCTCATCCATCCATCCTCCCACTCATCTGCCCATCTAGGTGATTCCACACTTTATTCCATCTACCAACTCATCCAGTCATCCCATTCGGGCATCTACTAACCAACCCATCAAGCTATGCACTCATCCACTTATACACTCTGGTGGATTAATGTCTCACCCATCCACCTCTCTCTCCAATGAGACCTCCAACCTCTTATATATTGATCTATCCAACCAACCACCCACACACGTAGGCATCTACTGACTCACCTATCCACCATTCCATCCCTTAGGAGCCCCAACTCTCCTCCACTTACTCACCTCCCATTCAGACATCCACTCCTATCCCTGCACATCCATTCATCTATTCACTCTTATTCATGTAGCCATTCCTCAGCCTGACAAATCACTCTCTCATTCATCCAGATGCCATTCCACTAAACTGCAGAAGTTCTTAAATTGTGGTCCAGGGAATGCTTAGAAATTAATAAATATTAACAAATTAATGAGATGTATATATGTAGAGATGCAAAATGTAAAATTGAAAATATTTTAAAAGGTCCTGTACATGTGAATGAATTTGAAATTGAAGGCAAAAATTAAGTTAGAATCCTCAGATTGATTTGTGGGAGCTGTGCAATGCATCAAATGGAATACAGTATGGATGGTGAGTTGTTTCATTTGAATTTAGGAAAGCTCCAACTTTCCTATTAAAATTAAACATTTGGTTTAAAAAAATAGGTATATGAATTAAATAAAGTATTTAAGAATTTGTGTATTTGTTTGATGAATTCTTGTTTCTGTATTTTTTTGGAATTGGTTTGCAGTTCGAATTATATCATCAAAAATGCTTAGGCCGGGGTCCTTGGTTTCCAGTAATGATTCAGCAGAGGAACCCTGATTGCAATACTGATTTTGTTGGGGTCTCTGGGTTCCAGTAATAACGAAGTGGGGGTCCACAGAAGTGAAATGGTGGTCATGAAAAACTAAATTAAGGCAGTCACACTTAGACATAAACACAAAATCACCCATAACTAAACACCTTTACTTTTACAAATAGCTTGACCTGTTGCCTTTGATTGTTTATCAATGCCATAAGTATGTGAGTGTGGAGTGCTGTGTGAATCATGTTATTGTGCTTAATCACAGCACAGAGGTAGCCATGTGCCAGCGGTTTACATAGAATCAGAAGAGTTAAACCTGGGTCTATTCAATCTCAGCACCCTGTATTCAAAAGCTTATCCTCATTTTACCTCATTCTAGCTCGGTTTCCAAACTCAGCTATACTTTCAACTTAACTCCCACCTCCTTTCCTATTCACAGCTAGACTTTTTTTTTTACCTGACGACAGCAGGTGACGATATATGTACATCTGAAGTTGGGCTGTTGCATTTAACGGCCACTGAGCCTCAGTGGACCCCAGCTGCGTCCCTTCCTCTTTTCCCTCACAGCTTGATAGGTATTGTGCTGTGTTCCACTCAGGATGAATTCACCACAGACTCTGGTTGAGTAGAAGTGGTGAAGGACTAGGTTCTTTTGGACCCAGCGGTGCCAGGGCACAACACCTGAAACCTTCGTGGGTAACCTGCTCCGGCGTACAAGTCACAGAGACACGGGACACTTCCTTCGGCGTCAAAGAGTCAAGGTTTATTTACTGCAGGGAACACAGAAGTCACAGGAAGTACATCGAGTGTAGTTCGGGGAGACTGCTTCAAATTGTATTTGTGGATCGCTCCTTTTATACAGTTTTTACCCATAGGATAACATGATACACAATAGTTTACAACCTGGTTCCCACAAGTCGCTCTCAGAGGGGTCGCTTAGATCACTTTGAAACACACAAGGTCCGGAACATAAGTGCGGAAACATTTGGCGGTTCCCAACTGTAAAAACCCATCTTCCCATCATTAGCAAATTCCAATCAGCAGTAAAGGAGATCGAAATAGGAACGAAGACAGGTGCAAAGGAAGACGGAGACAGTAGGGAGATCGGAAAGGGTGTAAAAAGGGGAGGTATCGAGAAGCACGAGATACAGGCATCAAAGGGACGTGCCTAATGAGATGCACGGCTGAGACAATAAGCCCGTGCGGCAAGATGAGCCTCGAGCGGCGCCATCTGCCTTACAGTAGCATCCCCCTCGTCATAAAGACACTTACAAAGGACATGTGTCTTCCGCCATATCTTGGAAGTCCCAGGGTCGCGAAGCGGACAGCGTCCGTTCGCTGGCTACTTGAGGGCAAGAGACAAAATGGATGCCGTATCTAAGATGGAACCCGTGGGTACAGATGAGAAACCCATATAACAAACGAACGGTTTAAGTTAGCACAGCGAAACTGCGCACACTTACTAAACTCGTCATTTGCGGTTCATAGATACTAGACTCGACCATATTCGTGTGAGTCGAAAACACCACTTACAATTGTCACGGAACCTCAGACGCTCCTTTTGCCCTCATGTAGGCAAGCACTAGTCGGAATCATACTCGATATTCATCAGACCATCAAGATGTCGTTGTAGCATAGCTCTGTCCAACCGAGTCCCCTTGGTAACAGATGGTTGTCTCATACACGTTGTAGCACAGAGGCCACATAAGGCAGGACCACACTGCACGCAAAGGCAACACGTGAACAGGAACACTACCACAACCCCGATGATCGTCAGAATCTTCCAACCCCAAGTCGACACCAGGCCCCAAAACCAACCAAGTAGCGTCCAATCCCCTACATCCACGTGTATGGATTCGGAGATTTTATGCAACTTCGAGATGGCTTGATAGACAGTAGGAGCATTATCTGGAATGAAAATGCAACAGCTCGAATGGATCACTTTACATACCCCACCGCGATCTGCTAAGACAACATCTAAAACCATACGGTTTTGTAATGTCATAAGTCTCTCCGCCTGAAGTTCTGTGGTGATATTACCAAGGGCACTGGCAGTAATATTAGCTGTCGATTCTACCACTCGAGTCAAATGTCTCAGGTTCCTACTATTAACCATAGGCCCCCAAAACGGGAGGAAACCCTTGAAAAAGTCTCCTGCCTCTTGACCGGCAGTATCCTCTTCGCTAATTACGCCTCGTACAACTCTAGTCTTATGATAATCGGCATCTACAGTAAACGTCGGAGGCAACAGATTTGCAACGAAACATGAGCCCATGAAGTCTGCGGGCAACCATGTGTATGCACGATCATGACAGATAAAGTATGTACCCTTGGCAGCCAGAAACACAGGGGACGGGGACATTGGCAGAACGTAACTTTCAGTGCAAGCACTTGCTCCAAGTGAGGCTTGCGAGCCACGACCCACAAGACAAAGATTACCAGTGTGGGGTACGACCCATATTGGAGACGAGCTTTTAAGCTGCTTTTCATTAGTGAACATACTATATTCCCCTCTACTTAGGGCCCTATAAGCTTGTACCTCTTCTTTAGGGATAAGAAAAGGATCATGGATCTCATCTTCCATATCCTCTATAGCCATCGATAGCAGCCTCTGATACGAGGTAGGACCAAAGTTGGGGGAACGTTGTTCTTGCGTGGGGTGGAAACCCAGTGCGCTTCGAAACATTGTTTGGAATGCTCGAGCTGACCCTTGGGAACTATACGGTAACACCAGATATGGAATCCCCTTACCCGTAGTATGTGGCATCAACCCACACACCCAACAGTTAGTAGTGTTAACCACTAACTGATGCTGATGGAGGAGCTGGATAAAGGAATTATTGCGGAATTCTACACGTCTAGCCTGTTCGTGTTCTGGTAACATATGAAAGGAATGAGGAGAAGCAGTAGAAGTAAGGTTAGGGTAAGGAGTAGGAATAGGAGTAGCAAGGAAAAAGTAAGACATAGTGTAATACACCCCACCCGCCAAAAATGCAGAAGCAGTCAGAAACAAAACAAACAATTGGGATACAAAACATTTCGTACGACTAAGTTTCTGCAGCTTGACTCTATATGCCTGAGCTCCTTCCAAATCATTCAGCTTCGAAAATGCCATTTCCCTACGACCGTCCGCAACGTTTCTTGACGCACTTCGTTCTGTGCAGCAATAGTCAATCCCCAGGAGTTCCTAGGAACCGACGGCCTTTAACCTAGCGTCAAGACCTACTGTCCAGAAGGAAGTACGCGCGCGGCCCTACGGCCCTCAATGCACAATATATATTTATTTAGCACAATATTTCTCAGCTGTGGAAGGAAAAAAAGATACAAGGAAGAAGCTTGATATATATATATATCTATACAAAACAATTTTCAATGATACGAATGCTCAAAGTTGATCATGGGAAACGAAGATATTACAGTTGTCAATTTCAGCAAAGCAAGAAAATTTTATTTGTCCTTAGTGTGAGATCGCAAAGAATATCGATGTTTCCCTGGACGTGTCTGCTCGTCGAACAAAGGATCTGTTGAAGAGACAGCGTCCTGCTGATCAGTTCGTTGATCTGGTCTTGAGTCTTTTGCTGACAAATGTTCAACAGTGGCTTTCTGCTGCGCTGAGGGTTCTCCAACAAGCTGTGCGTCGCTAAAAGGCACAAACGCCGGCAATGTTTCTGTTTCTGTTGACGCAATGCCTTTCCTTACCCACGGGTCTGCCGGCAAAGGAATAGGGACTCGCTTACAATGGGTAGCATGTACCCAATTTTTCCGCCCCTCAAGACGAACGGCAGTCCTCGTGGCCAGGAGCACCTGGTAAGGTCCGGTGAATCGGGGGTCCAGATTATTCTTGCGTGAGAAGTTACGAGTAACCACCCAGTTCCCGGGCTGGAGCTGGTGGCCTGGACCCTCCGTCTGCGTCGGCAAGGCGTCGTAAACCTGTTGATGAATTAACCTCAGTTTAGCAGTCAAGTCATGTAAGTAATCAATCAACATCGGAAACTCAAGATCAGAGAATATTCCTGGCCTAGGAACCCCCCACACATTCGCAGGACGGCCGAACACTATTTCATAGGGACTAAGCCCTATTCGGGAGTGTACAGTCGCCCTAGTTGACAGTAATGCTAGAGGCAAAGCATCAGGCCACGAAAGTTCAGTCGTAGCTTGAATCTTCGCTAATTTTAGTTTAAGGGTGCCATTGTACCCTTCAACCAATCCAGCTGACTGGGGATGATTGGCGCTATGGAATTTCTGATTGATTCCAAGGCCCTTACACACACTCTTCATCACACTTCCAACAAACTCACTTCCATTATCTGACCACACGACTCTAGGCATTCCATACCGAGGAAAGTATTCCTTCAGTAGGATTTTCGCAGTTGACAAAGCAGTATTGTCTTTGAGGGGATAGGCCTCAATCCATCGGGAGAATGCGCAAACCACAACCAAAACGTATTTCAGGTTATTGCATCGCTCCATATGGATGAAGTCCAATTGGATCACCTCAAAGGGATATGAAGGAGGAGCAAAACTGCCAGGGGGAGTTGGGGTTCCTCTGCCAGGATTGTACATTATACACACCATACAATTCTTCACCAAACGTTCTGCACACTTAGTAATTCCATCATTCTTCCACACATCAGCCAACAACTTGCAAATACCTTTCGCGCTAATATGTGCTAACCCATGTGCCATTTGCACAACGGCCAGTACATACGCATCAGGCAACATCCATCTTTTCTGATCCGACAAATCAATCCAGCAACCATTCACATCCAACCTCCCCGTACTTTCTTTCCACTTCATCTTTTCAGTGTCGGTGGCCTCATTCTGAATTGCTTTCACACTCTCTATAGTATTTTCACACATACTTGATTCTGTAGGCCACCTAACCGAATTTGTCACATACATTCGAGTGCTAAGGTTCCGGGCAGTCTCCTTAGCAATCTCGTCTGCAAACGCATTACCACGACCAACATCATCCGTCACTTTACGATGCGCACTACACTTAACAATTGCAACTTGCGCAGGCAAAGTTAATGCATCCAAAAGATCGTTCACAAGCTGGCCATGCTGTATTTTCGTGCCATGCGACGTCAAGAAACCACGCTCTCGCCACAATCGTCCAAAACTATGCGCTACACCGAAAGCATACTGACTATCAGTGTACACATTCACACGTTTACCTTTTGCTAATACACATGCTCTAGTGAGAGCAATCAGCTCTGCAGCTTGGGCAGAATTCTGATTCAATCTCGCAGTCTCAACAACAGTATTCAATGTCACCACAGCATAAGCAGTAGTCACATCGCCATTCGGCAACTTAAAACATGACCCATCCACATACAGGGTGCCATCCGGGTTTTCCAATGGGGTGTTTTTAAGGTCCACACGACCTTTTGTTTCCTCTTCTGTCCGCAAGTAACAGTCATGTTCTGCTACTTCATCTGACTCTGCACTAATTGGTAACAAAGTTGCCGGATTGAGGACATTACAACGTTTTATCTGAATGTGGCTTGCCAAGAGCGTCAATTCGTACCCAGATAACCTCGCACTCGTCAAATGCTGAGTTTTCGTACGATTCAAAAGAGTATCGACTGCGTGCGGAACCATCACCGTAAGCATATTATCCATGACCAATCCTGCTGATTGTCGGATGGAGACCGCAGCTGCCGCAGTTGCTCTCAAACAACTCGGCAACGCTCTAGCTACTGGGTCTAAAGTCGAGGAAAAATATGCACATGGACGTTGCTTACCACCAAAAGGTTGCGTTAGAACACTCAAAGCACAACCTTCCCTCTCGTGAACATATAACGTGAACGGCTTGCTGTAATCAGGGGTACCTAACACAGGAGCCGAACACAATGAATCACGTAATTCAGAAAAACTTTTCTGACATTCTTCCGTCCATGGTAAAGGAGTTGAAACATCCTTGCACGTAAGAGCCACCAACGGTTTCGCTAGCAATGAAAAATTAGGAATCCACTGCCTGCAGTACGACGTGATACCTAGAAAGGCACGCACATCTCTTTGGGTTTGTGGCACAGCCATGCGCGCAATCGCTGCAATTCTCTCTGGGGTCAATCTCCTTCCCTCCTTTGACAATAAGTGACCTAGGTAGGTTACTTCTTGACAACAATATTGGAGTTTAGAAGGTGACACCTTGTGATTTAACTCACAGAGATGTTGCAGCAATGACACTGTAGCGATTTTGCAGATGTCCTGAGTATCAGCAGCCACCAATAAGTCGTCGACGTATTGGATTAAAGCCGCACCAACCGGCAACCTAAACGCATCTAGTTGACCCTTCAAAGCTTGACTGTAAATCGATGGACTTTCACAGTAGCCCTGAGGAGCGCGTTTGAACCGGAAGCTACGTCCACCAAGAGAGAAACCAAAAAGGTCCCTGCTCTCTTCGGCAATCGGGATGCTGAAAAACGCATTTTTCAAATCAATCACCGAAAACCATGAAGCAGCAGCTGGAATCAGAGTCAGCAGCGCCGTGATGTCAGGCACAACAGGGAATTGAGGAACCACAATTTTATTTACCTCCCGTAAATCGATAACAAAACGATAAACAGGCGGTTTGGTAGGATCAGTACGTTTAAGAATGGGCAGTACAGGACTATTGCACACGTTTCCCCGAGTCTCCTCAATGACATCTTTCTCGATCAAATCATAGATGATCGCTAACAAAGCTCGTTCACCATCAAGGGAGATACGATATTGGGGAATACGCGGCAATCGCACATTCGATTTCAACTGAACAACATAAGGGGAGATATCAAGTAGGCCCACATCATTTGGACCCGTCGCCCACAAAGACGCAGGAAGAGAATCCAATTCCGGTGGAAGCTTATCGAGAGACAAGTACATGGGAGAGACTACCCTCTCTCCTAACGTAAGCTTTACACCCGCAGGAGAACAATACAAAGTTGCATACAAGCGTTTAAGCAAATCCAGACCCAAAAGATTTTCGCCACAACCAGTAGACAAAATCAATGGAGCTTCGAGCTCACGAGGCCCAATTTTAAGGGGCAAAGGGCGCGAAACTGGATTGCTAACGGGGGCGCCAGAGAATCCAACGGAAACATTTGTTAAGCCAGACAAAGGTGCGCCAGGGAGTTTCGAATGCATGATAGAACTTTTCGCTGCACCAGTGTCCAACAGAAAAGGCTCAACGACGCCCGATGTAGCAACTGCGACGTAAGGCCCTCTCTGATCAACCGGAACTGATACCACTCCCTCTCCTTGTCTTTGGCTGTCCTAGTAATTACTATCGTCAGTTCCCTGATCGACGTAATAATCGTCTACATTGTACTGCGCAGATCGTCCTTGCGATGATCCACGTTGATCGAAACAGTTATTAGAATTTGATGAATGGTCAGAGCGATCATTCTGAGCACCACGACCTCTACCACGTGATGCGTGCTGTGCACCACCACGGCCTCCTCTAGACGAATTACCACCACTACGGTCATTTAAAGCAGGACAATTGAATTTAATGTGTCCCTCCTGTCTACAATAAGCACATTGGTTGTACCCTAATGAAGATCTTTGGAAAGAAGAATCATTACGCGGCTGCGATCGATTCGATTGCGACTGTGATCTATTCTGCTGAGGCGCATTCAGATTAGAACGCGGCGGATACGCTTGTTGTAACAACACTTTAGTTTTTAGCTCTTTCGTTTTTTTATCAGCACGGTCATTTTCCTCTTTTTCTCTATTTTCATAATATTGCGCCGTAGCCAATATCTGAGCTGAGGTAGAGACGGCCCATGCACTCTCTGAATTCCTTAATTTATTGCTCAAGTCGGGCAACAAGTTCGACACGAATTTATCCACAAACAACCTCTGTCCACCCTCAGTACCCATATCCTGTCCACTATGATCAATGAATGCTTCCTCGAACCTCGTAAAGAAGTCCGAGACACTCTCATCTTTCTTTTGCTTACAGGCTGACAACTTATCCCAATTTACCTTCATAGCTGGCATAAGCGTTTTCATTAATGTAATGATTCGCTGAGGAAGGTCAGCAATCAACTGATCGGGTTTAGTGGCAGCCACTTGTCCAGCGTCTGCTGCTGTAATGGCATTCCAATCACCACCTAATTCATTTGCGTGATCTTGGTGACGAATCTTCGCCCATACCGGTTGTGGGACGATATTACCGAACAACATGTCGATATCGGCAAGATTCATTATCGTAGCGTCTACAAGCTGCGATAATTCCTTGTAATACCCAGCAGGATTTTTGCGAGGATCGGGCAAAGTTTGTTTCACCTGAAGTACTTCCGATCGTTTCCATGGGAGGTGTATCCACACTCTCTGGAAATGTGCCGGAACTGGCTGGGCAGCATTAGTATTATCAGCTGGTATCCAAACTGGCGGAACTTCACGCATAGGATATTGGCCAGACTCGGTTTGTTTTTCAATGTCCTCGACGAACAATGCATGAGGAATAGGAGCGGGACGAAGAGATAGTAACCGCTCAACAGCACGTCGAACATTAGTGTCGACTATCAGTCCAGTTGCGAACTGAAGCCGAAGTTCAGACAGGGCGGTCAGCACCTCGTCAGGCGCATTAACCGCTATCTGATCATGAAGGAACTTGCACATTTCATCAAACACATATCTCTGAGTTGGTATGTTGAATTGATCAAACGTTTCGAGAACAACACGAGGTGGATTTCTAACAGGGTTTATCATCCAACCCATCGCCATATTGTATAGCGCAACACGTTCTCTATTACCAGGAAGCTGGCTACGTCTCTGAGGACCATCAGAACCAGCAGACCCAAAAACAGGTCCGAGCGACTGAAAGAAGTTTGTCGCAAGGGGAGAATCACGATTACGAGTAGAGGGAGAGGAATAAGACACAGGACTAACAAGAGAAGGAGTAGAGACATTAGCAGCAACAGGGGTTAACAACACAGGAGCAGTAGCGGGAACAGGAGTATGTGGAAGCGGAGGAGCAGTAGGAATAGAAATAGGCAAAGGAGCAGGAACAGGCGGAAGAGCGGGTGCAGGTTGAGGAACTGGTGGAGGAATAACAGGTGGAAGAACAGGCACGGCAGGGACCACAGGAGCTGCGGTACCCTGTACGTACGGAGGTGGCGACTTCATAAGATAAGACATTAAAGAATCCTCAACTGCCTCTTCCTTCTTATCCGACTCCGTAGGCAAAGCAGGATAGCATTTGTCTATGGACATACGCTGTAATCTCTCAAACACTTCCTTATCCTTATCCTCCTTATCACGCTGAAACTGCTCAGCTTTCTTCACTATAGTAGCAACAGTATCTCGCTGACTACGTTTATTTTGTCTGATCTCTTTCTGTCGGGCTTCTTTGCGCCAGAACCGAAAGGCATCAAACATGGCCGGCCTTGATTTACGTTCGAACAACTTTATTTCCAAATTATCTAAGATCGACGCTTCGAAGCTACCGTGAGGTGGCCAACGAAGATCGCCGTCTTTCTTTGTATATTTTATCCAATAATCGTTAAAAGCAATCGGGCCTAGCCCATGTTTGCTATATAAATCATAAGTAGGAGTTCCAACCGGAGGTATCGGACACGAGTCCTCCAGCAGGGAATCCGCACCACAAGGTCTAAAGCAACTGAACAAAGTACTACGACCAGGCATCTTGCACACTAGCCGAGTTTCACAAACTTCAAGGGTTACGGGATTTCGGGATTTACCAAGTCCCAGCAAAGAACTAAACCCTCGGTCTTTGGCGGCTGCAGTCGTCAAACAAATACAACAACAACAAAGTACGCTAGCAAAGTGTCACCGACAAAAACACTCACACAGCGTGTACAACAAAGACACCCGCTAAAGTGTCTACAACAAAAACACTCGCTAAAGTGTTTACAACAAAGACACTCGCTAAAAGTGTCTACAACCAAGAACTCTGGGAGCGACCCACAAATACTTAACTCAAAGATCAATGGCGTCCTCAGGAAGGCCCGTCAATCGTCTCGCTATACCAAGGTCTACGCCAGGCGCCAAAACAGGTCTACAGTCAGGGCAGCAGTCCGTCGCAGCCGTTAGGAGGCGGGAATCTTCGCGGGAAAAGTCTTCGGGCCACTTATTTCGACAACAGGATCGATGAAGCGGGGTGCACCTTCCCTCGGAGATTTCACACGAAGTTCCTCACGATCGTCGGGCTTGGACCGGTACCACTGATGCAGCCCCACGTTGGGCGCCAACTGAAGGACTAGGTTCTTTTGGACCCAGCGGTGCCAGGGCACAACACCTGAAACCTTCGTGGGTAACCTGCTCCGGCGTACAAGTCACAGAGACACGGGACACTTCCTTCGGCGTCAAAGAGTCAAGGTTTATTTACTGCAGGGAACACAGAAGTCACAGGAAGTACATCGAGTGTAGTTCGGGGAGACTGCTTCAAATTGTATTTGTGGATCGCTCCTTTTATACAGTTTTTACCCATAGGATAACATGATACACAATAGTTTACAACCTGGTTCCCACAAGTCGCTCTCAGAGGGGTCGCTTAGATCACTTTGAAACACACAAGGTCCGGAACATAAGTGCGGAAACATTTGGCGGTTCCCAACTGTAAAAACCCATCTTCCCATCATTAGCAAATTCCAATCAGCAGTAAAGGAGATCGAAATAGGAACGAAGACAGGTGCAAAGGAAGACGGAGACAGTAGGGAGATCGGAAAGGGTGTAAAAAGGGGAGGTATCGAGAAGCACGAGATACAGGCATCAAAGGGACGTGCCTAATGAGATGCACGGCTGAGACAATAAGCCCGTGCGGCAAGATGAGCCTCGAGCGGCGCCATCTGCCTTACAGTAGCATCCCCCTCGTCATAAAGACACTTACAAAGGACATGTGTCTTCCGCCATATCTTGGAAGTCCCAGGGTCGCGAAGCGGACAGCGTCCGTTCGCTGGCTACTTGAGGGCAAGAGACAAAATGGATGCCGTATCTAAGATGGAACCCGTGGGTACAGATGAGAAACCCATATAACAAACGAACGGTTTAAGTTAGCACAGCGAAACTGCGCACACTTACTAAACTCGTCATTTGCGGTTCATAGATACTAGACTCGACCATATTCGTGTGAGTCGAAAACACCACTTACAATTGTCACGGAACCTCAGTGGGGTTATTGGTATAATAGAACAACACCAAACAGGTCCTTTCCACTCCTCAGCCACCTCCAGCTGCTTGCTATCGAACATTCCCCCCAGAACTAAGTGACCACCTAACAGTCCACTCACAAGAAGTGAACACAACAAAACCCTTTTTTTACCAACAAAAGGGAAAACAGCATAATAGCAAAACATATACAAGATTAGCTAACATTATAAGTAATAATGAAAAAGATGATGCACAAGTTACAAGAATTATGTACAAAATGTAGACATAAACATCAAACAAGAAATCAGCACATAAGTATCACTGACTTCACAAAAGGTGTGGCTAGAACTCTTAATTTTTACAATAGTCTTTCATCCACACAGGAGCTTGTGTTGCTGTTGGTGACCTGACAACACAATCACTCTCATAGCTATCTTTGCCAACTTACTTGTCCAGCACTACACTACCATCCACTCCACACTTTATCACCAGCCTGGACATTCTCCCAGTATGCACAAGCACCACATTCCACTTCACTTCTGTGGTGCAAAATGGTCCCACAAAACCACTTCTGGCGTTGGCATGGTACCTGGGCTTCCTAATCTATACTTCATCTTCCACAGACCACAAAAAAATGTACGCAATGTTTTGCATCAAACCTTTCCTTCTACCTTCCTTGATGCCTAGCAATATTCCCTTTCACATCATTACTTCACACTCTATCCTCCTGTGCACCGCCTTTTAACTATCATAGATTCGTTTTTATGACAGCTCAACACACTAAGCGAGGTAAAAATTAGTGATGGCATTTGGTGTTGTCCTGTGAGCCCACAACCTTTTACTCAACAGAACTTTCAAGGAAACTCCACTACATACTACACGCTTTCACCAGTTTATTCAAGCTCTCCACTAGTCCATTAGCTTGAGGTAAGTAAAGTGCAGTTCTGCAATGTTTGACACCCATATCGCTCAACAATTCCACCATCTGTGATGACACAAACTGTACACAATTATCAGTGATTCAGCATTCGGTCGCCCCTTCCTTTACAAACTCATTCTGTAAAAACTCAGTCACCATCTGAGTGTTAACCTCTTTAACACATGCTGCTGAAACCCACGTAATCCACTAGAACTAAAACAAAACTCTCCACTTGAGAGTAAGAATTTAATGGCCCACTGTATCCACAGTCACCTTTGTTTAAGGTTTATCAGGCACCTCCACAGTTGACCGGGGAACCGTTCTGGTGACTTTATTTTTGTTGCAGTGTGCACACTGAACGCATCACCACCTTCTCCACCCTGTGATCCATACAAGGCCACCAGTAACACTCTCCCACCGGCGCTTTGGTTCTGTTTTTACCCAAATTACCTTCATCGGCCAAAGTCACAAGCTTATCTTTGAAACTTCCTGGTGTCACCAATCTCTCCACTCTATACAACAATTCTTCTACAAACGACAATTCATCATACACCATCTAAAAGCCTTCTACCTTGGGTTCCAAATGATTTTTCTCCCTTCTCTTCACAACATATTTTTTCAAAGAATTCATGACCACATCCTTCTCTGATCCGGTTTAGTCAATACTTGCTATTGCAAGGTGTAGCTTTCTTACTACCCTTGCAAGTGAACATCACAACAAGGGGCTTGTGATACGTCTGTACCGTCCGTACCACAAAAGTGAGGCCCCACAGGAAGAACTTAAAATGCAAAATGCCCCCTTTCCACAACCGAATAGTTTTCTTCTGCACCCCTCAGAGCCCTCAAGGCAAACACAACTACCTTCACTTCTCCAGCCATAATGTGTGTCAGCACAGCATCCTACATTTTTAGACTTGCATCAGTCGTAAGGATTGTCTTCTTATGTACATCAAAATGCTCCAGTTGAGGCATATTCTCAAAGCTCCTTTACACCAGCACAACTCCTCCGTCCAAACACATTTCTCAACCTTCTTCAACAAAGTCCGTATACGCTGAACAACACATGCAAACTTCTGAACAAACTTGTAATATTCAGCTAGCCCAAAGAAAGAGCGTACCTCATCCTTGCAGGTAGGTTTAGGTGCATCAAAAATGGACTTTGCCAGATCAGGTTTAGGACTAATTCCATCTCAATGTAGTATGACCCAAGTAAGATACTGAAATCACCTTGATCCTACATGTATCCAGTATTAGGGGTAACTTTCATAGATTCACATGCCTGAATCATTCCCCGTCATCGGAATGGGAGTCCCCGGTACATAAATAAAGTAATGTCCCATAGACATATAGATAAATAGGCCTAAAGGCCTCACATTAGTAACATATCCATGTCCTTTTGTAGAAAGACCAAACTCTAGAAAAGAGCCAATCAGCTGTCACCTCCCTCTAGAACCCTCCTGGAAGGAGCCTCAGTCCCTCAGATTTTCTACCGCACATTGTGCTAAGGGAGTCTCCTCTGAGCTCTGCTCAGTTTTTTCTTCACAACTGGTTTCCAGTGTTCTTGAACATTTTATTCTACTTCCATCTGTGATTGCTGATATTACCATGGCTGAAACACCAAAAAAGGGTCTGTTTAGATCCTGTGGTACATGTGGAAAGACGAGGCTGCATAGTGATGACCAGCATAAAGATTGCCCGTATTGCCTTTATCCAGACCATGATGCCAAAGACTGTAAGGTATGTCGTACCTTTTCCACTAAAACCCTCAAGGATCGTGAGGGATGCCTTTTAATTTGCCTCCAGAGGCTAAAAGATAGGGACCACCTTGAATCTTCTGAGGAAAGTGAAGGTTCTTCAGTCTCTTTAAAATCTTCTCTTAAGAGACCAAGGGTGGCTTCCCCTAGCCCTACAGCTCCTCCTCAAAAGAAGACGTCAAAGAAGTCTTCAGAGGCTCTCTCCAAGGCAACTTCTGTGAAGGTTTCCTCTCAGGGAGTTCACACCTTCAAAAAGCCTGTTCCGACACCGTCTCCGAGGGTATCGTCAATGACGTCTTCGTTGTCGAGGAGAGCGATGTCATCTGCTTCATATTTTTCAAAATCGACAACAGCAGTTTCTACGTCGACGCCATTGTCGTCATTGTCATCGACGACGATGCCGACACCATCGTCGACGGCAGGTAAGACTGTGTCATCAACCATAACCCTCAAGAAGGCACCGTCAACGTTGAAGCTCCCGTCGACGCTGGACTCACCGTCGACGGCATCGACGACGACCTCGGCGATGAAGGCACCATCGCCGAGTTGACACCACAGACGAAAGCACCGTTGACGCGGATACCGTCGACGAAGACGCCATAGACGACGGCTTCATTGACGTCTCCACCGTCGATGACGGCCCCGTTCACAACGACTCCCCTGGCTATGACACCTGTCAACACTCCACCGTCGACGACCACATCGTCGACGGGCTTTTCGACGATGATAGATTCTGGCCACAAACCACTTGTGTGCGCCTGAAGATTACGAAAAAGGTTCTGACACCGGCTTTAACATCGCCAAGCAGATTCCAAGCACTACCTCCAGCATGTCTTCTTCAGGAGGAGGATTCAGATAAAGGGGACATGTTCCCGATGGCTGCAAGCCCTTCGGAGCTTCATGTTAAATGTCAAAGTTCAGATGAAGAAGAGGATCAGGAGGAGAAATATCATCCACCACCTCCTCCTATGGTGTGCCTTCCGGCCTCTTTAGTTACTGACTTGTGGTACCTTGTACAGGACTATAAACAGAGGTTTCCGGAGTCACATGCCCCTCCACCTCCCACAGTATCTCCTACACCAAGACCACGACCTCCACCTTTGAACATACAGCCGGAACGGTTGGATATACCACATCCTCCGACTACTGATGAGGAAGCGGAAGAGGAAGAATAGCAGGAAGAGGGAGAATTGCAAGATACACAATCTATCCACGATGTCTGGGATAACTATAATATTCCCTCTCCCGCATCTCCAGTCCCTGTGCCCGCAGATTCACCACCAGGGGACATTGAAGGGTTCCATAATGTACTTGAAAGGGCCGCTCAACGGTTCAAGATACCAATGGTTTCTCAAGAACAAGACTGCTTCTTATATGACTTTAAGGAGCCAATTAAAAGATCCATAAGATCTATCCCCATTATTGATTACCTGTGGGAGCAGGGTGTTAAAGTCATGCAGAACCCTTCCTCTGTACCTCCGGTAGTACCTCGTTTGGATAAAAAGTATATGGCGCCTGATACTGCACTGACCTGTTTAATAGGGCATCCCAAACCAGATTCGGTTGTTACACAGGCGGCTCAGAAGAACTCAAAGAATCCTTCTGCCCCGTTATCAGCACCTCTGTATAAGGAAGGCAGGAGATTGGTCAACATTGGAAAGCGTTTCTCCTCAATGTCTGCAGTGACGGTGAAAGCGGCCAATGCTTTAGCGCTTTTGGGGCGCTACAATAGACAACTATGGGCAGATATCGCCCGATATCTATCTGAGCTGCCTAGCGAATCGAAAGAAGAGGTAAAAAAGTTATTACTAGAGGGTTAAACATCGCCATCGGAAATAATAGACTGTGCGATGGATATCGCTACAACAGGATTTCGCCAACTGGCTGGAGCGGCAGTCTTGTGACGACAAGGTTGGCTAAGGGCAACTTCCTTTCGTCCTAAGATACAAACAAAAATATTGGATATGCCCTATGATGGCCAATTACTCTTTGGCTCGAAGATTGATGAAGCGCTGCACAATATAAAAAAGGACACGGATACTGCTAGAGCATTGGGCACTCTCCAGTACAGAAACCAGTCCTTTCGTGGATCCAGGGGTAGAGGACAGTCCTCTTATAGAGGGAACTACCAATACCGATCTTCATATTCTTCAAACTAGAGACGATCTCAGTACCAGCAGCGCCAACAGCATAGCCAACAATCTTCCTATGGCAAGTCGTCCTTTCGCGGAAAAGGCCAGTGAAAAAAAACAACGGACATTGACAATGACCTTTCTATTCAGCCAGTCCCAGATCCATTTCCATCATCAAAAATGGGAGGAAAGATTTCCCATTTCTTAAAAAATTGGAAGATCACCACGGACCGTTGGGTCCTACAATTGGTTCAATTCAGCCATTCTCTAGAATTTATACATATTCCTCCCCAAACTCCTCCACGCCCTATGCTTCACAAAAATCTACGGCTGCTTCTCCAAGAAGTCTCTCTTATGCACCAGAAAGTGGCGATAGAGAAAGTCCTTCTGTCTCAACGGGGGAAGGGATTTTATTCCTGTTTCTTTTTAATTCAGAAGTGGAGACCGATTTTGGACCTCAGGGCACTCAACAAATTCCTGAAGAAGCAGTCGTTTCGCATGGGGACGATCCAATCAATCAATCAATCAATGACACTTATAAAGCGCGCTACATACCCGTAGGGTCTCAAGGCGCTGGGGGGGGGGGGGGGGGCGCTACTGCTCGAACAGCCAGGTCTTCAGCTTCTTCCTGAAGGACAGGTGGTCTTGGGTCAGGCGCAGGTCGGGAGGGAGGGAGTTCCAGGTCTTGGCGGCCAGGTAGGAGAAGGACCTTCCTCCTGTAGTCGCTCGTCGGATGCGGGGGACGGCGGCGAGGGCGTGGTTGGCTGATCGGAGGTGGCGTTTGGGAGCGTAGAAGTTGAGTCGGCTGTTGAGGTAGCTCGGGCCTTGGTCGTGTAGGGCTTTGTGTGCGTGGGTGAGGAGGCGGAAGGTGATTCTTTTGTTGACGGGGAGCCAGTGAAGGTCTCTCAGATGTCCGGAGATGTGGCTGCGTCGGGGGATGTCGAGGATGAGTCTGGCTGAGGCGTTCTGGATCCGCTGGAGTCTCTTCTGGAGCTTGGCGGTCTTACAACTCTTAGAGGAGGAAGATTACATGACCTCCCTGGACCTTCAGGACGCTTACTTCCATATAACAATTCACAGAAATCACAAAAAATATTTAAGGCTTGCGGTGGCAGGCAGACACTTTCAATTAGGCGTCCTGCCCTTCGGGCTCAAGTCTGCACCTTGCATCTTTACAAAGTGTCTTTCCCCAGTAGCTGCATATCGAAGAGAGCACCATCATCAAGTCTTTCCATATCTGGACGACTTGTTGATCAAGGCTCCATCCTTAGAAGGTGCTTCCTGGTCTTCCAACGCCTGTCAGCAGCTTTTAAATCATTTAGGACTAACGCTTAATTGGGAGAAATCAGTCCTTCTACCTTCTCAGCGCATCACCTTCCTAGGGGCAACCCTAGACACACGACCAAAGAAAGCCTTCCCATCGCAAGAGAGAAAGAACAAGCTTTTACAACTGGCTATTCTTGAGGCTTCAAAGAGGACCTTAGCGGTCCGCCTTTTCAAATCCCTACTAGGGATGATGTCATCATGTATCCTCTTGATACCTCACTGCCGTCTCCAAATGCTCCCCCTCCAGGAGGCACTTTCAAAGCAATGGGTCCAATGCAGAGGGTCCTTCGACGATCTCATATAAGTAACTCCTCAAATGGTCACGGCCCTGCAATGGTGGATGTCTGTTCAGAACCTGTCTCAGGTCTTACCATTCCTGCTTCCAGCGGCACCACATACCATCACAACAGACGGCTCCTTGGAAGGTTGGGGAGCTTTCCTCCAAGAACTACAGATAAGCGGCAAGTGGTCTCCCTTGGAAAAAGGGCTCCATATCAATCTTCTGGAACTGTGGGCGGTCTTCTTCGAAGAATCAAAAATTCCCTTGTGCTCGTCCGTACGGACAACTCTACGACGATGCACTACCTAAAAAAACAGGGAGGGACTTGCTCTCTAACACTCTCTCACGAGTCGCACAAAATCTGGAACTGGTTAATTGGACACAATATATCTCTTCGCGCGGAGTACGTCCCAGGCATGGAAAATTTACTCGCCGACTCATTAAGCAAGACAGAGGACAACATCTCACAAATTGGAACTGGATCTAGGAATCCTCAACCAAATCTTCTCCAAATGGGGCACTCTTTGGATCGACCTGTTCGCCACAAGGTCCAACTCCAAATGCCCACACTTTGCAAGTTGGCATCCCCAGAAAGGGTCCCTAGGGAATGCATTTTCGATCGCATGGTGCAACGTCTTTGCATACGCCTTTCCATCATTTCCAATGATTCCCAGGGTCCTCAGAAAGTTGAAGGCGGAGCTTTGTACACTCATTTTGATAGCCCCAACTTGGCCACGCCAACATTGGTTCACGGAACTCCACTGCCTATCTCTGGAGCCGCCGATCCGCTGATCTGCTTGAAGCAGTTCCGGTCTCTCCTCACAATGAGCAACCAGCAAGTCCAGCATCCAAATCTAGCCTCCCTCAAATTAGCGGCTTGGCTCCTGAGTTCAGAGAACTTTAGAATTTGAATATTCCACCACACTGTAGAGCCATCCTGGCTCGAGCATGGGCGGATAGCACCCACAAAACATACTCTGTAAAATGGAAGAAATTTTGCAGCTAGTGTAAGGCTCAAAGTATGCATCCTTTCTCTTCCTCTCCGGAGCAGATACTGCCTTATCTTCTACATCTGGCAAACTCAGGCCTTGCTCATGCTTCAGTCAGAGTCAACTTGGCTGCAATATCCCGTTACAGAAGGTCTCCTACTGGCCCTTCTCTTTGGTCCCACAGGTTGATCAAACAGTTTTTGAAAGGACTCTACAGAACCTTCCTTCCTGTAAAAATGATACCACCTACCTGGCAACTTAATACGGTCCTTACCCAGCTCATGAAGCATCCCTTTGAGCCGGTACACAGTGCTGACCTGAAATACCTCTCTTGGAGGACAGCCCTCCTGCTTGAACTCACCTCCGCAAGACGGGTGAGTGAGCTCCAAGCTTTCTCAATACAGGAGCCTTTCCTGCATTTCAAGCAGGACAGAGTAATCTTACGGACAAATCTAAAGTTTATTCCGAAAGTCCCGTCGGACTTCCATCTCAACGAGCTCTTTCTCCAGAATCCCACGATAGCAGCGGAAAGGTTGTTGCATTCTCTAGATCTTAAGCGCGGCCTCAAATTCTATATTGAAAAGACAAAAGCCTTCAGGAAGTCTCATCAGTTATTTGTGGCTTACAGTAGACCCAGGAGAGGTCTTCCACTCACCAAACAGAGTATTTGCCACTGGATATCTGCAGCTATTTCATTTTGTCATGGATAGGCAGGGCAGCCCCTGCAATCTAAAGTGCGAGCCCACTCTACCAGGGCAATGTCTACATCTATGGTGCTTTTTGCAGGTGTGCCGGTCATAGACATTTGTAGAGCGGCAACATGGAAATCGCCACAACCTTCACTAGGCATTACTGCCTAGATACAGAACTCATGAAGGATGCTGCGGTGGGACAAGCAGTACTTTGTCATCTGTTTCAGTAAAGGTGAGCCCTCTTTCATCCCTCCATCCTTCTTATGTATGCACATTTCTCTATTGTATGATTTGATGGTATTTCTTGCTTGTAAATATATGTTTCTATTAGTCGTTTGATATGTTGTTATCTGATGACTTGCATATCCTATCCGAAATGTGCTTTGTTCATTGCTTGCTACTCTGATTCAGGCATGTGAATCTATGAAAGACACCCCTAATACTGGATAAGAAATGCGTTACTTACCTGTAACTGCAGTTATCCAGTATTGGTGTCTTTCATAGATTCACATGCAACCCTCCCACCTCCCCTGGAAGGGCTCACCTACTTCTCTCAGTAATACGCCTATTTAGCATTGTGCGTACGAAAATCTGAGGGACTGAGGCTCCTTCCAGGAGGGTTCTAGAGGGAGGTGACAGCTGATTGGCTCTTTTCTAGAGTTTGGTTCTTTCTACAAAAGGTCATGGATATGTTACTAATGTGAGGCTTTTAGGCCTATTTATCTATATGTCTATGGGAAATTACTTTATTTATGTACCGGGGACTCCCATTCCGACGACGGGGAATGATTCAGGCATGTGAATCTATGAAAGACACCAATACTGGATAACTGCACTTACAGGTAAGTAACGCATTTCTTCTCCTTCTTTACTGTAAAACCACAATTCTGCAATCTTCTATGCACCTCAAACAACTTCGGATCATGGTGTCCTTCATCCTTACCATAGACCAAGATATCATCCTGAAATACTTTGATCTGGTCAATCAGTCCCAGCACCTTCAACATCACCCTCTGGAAACATGCTGCCACCGAGGCTAGCCCAAACGGCACACAAACAAACCTGTAAGCCCCCAGCAGCCTAACAAAAGAAGTAAAAAGTTTGGACTCCTCCCTCAAAGGCAGCTGAAAGGTCCATCACACTGTGCTCTCTTCATCAAAGATAACTCCTGTACAAAATTCAGAAACAGTTGCTTGACAACCCAAATATTTCTATTCAGATCCCTCAAATAAATGAACATTCTCAAGCTACGACCATTATCCTTGGGTGCCAAAACCACAATAGCAAGCCCTTCCAAGGATTTGAGCTCCTCAATCACTCCCAACTTCAGCAATCTGCCAAGTTCTTCCTTCAGTGCATCCAGCATCAAATGAAGCACTTTCCTCACCTTATGTACAACCTGTTTTGTCCATCCTTTAACACAATACAATGCTCAATACCCTCCAACTTCCATAATTTCTCATCAAAAACTTCAGGAAATTTTGACATAGTATCCTCGTACCCCTCTTCACAATCCATCAACATCACCTGTTCATGCATTTTGGGATTCAGAGTGATGCCAAGATCTCTCTGATGTCTCCATACCAACAAGCAATCTCCTCTTTTTCTCGTACAGGTCTTTCCCACCTTGAAAACTATTAGCATGGGGAGATAACCCATAACCTCAATCATCGCACCACCATACCCAAAAGGCTTAATATACAACTCAATGAGTTGAATTCCTTCACTTCCAATCAACCCCTCCCAGATACAATAACCCACCAAAGTGTAAAGTGACCCTGAATTTGACAATACCGTCAACACTTTGCCTTCAATCATCACCTCACACTGTGGCATACTCGCCCCACCATCGCAGCACAAAACATCCTTAGAGATTACCTCATCCATACTCTTATTCGTAAGAGCAAATACCAAATTTCTGACACCTTCCCCAGCTTTCTCATCCTGATGCACTACTTTGTTGTCCCCACCTCAGAAAAGCCTTGGCATACCCTGGAAAAGTATTCCCATTTCCCACATTTATAACACACTGCATTCTTTGCAAAACAGTTGAGATAGTTTGCCGTATGTTGAATACTACTACACCAAGAGTACTTCACTTTGATGCAGTCAGACTTAGACTTAACACCTTCCACACTCTTGTCATCATTTTTGGTGACTGAAATTCTGGAAAGACTCCCTTCCCCATGATGATTATCTGTCCGCATTTCCCCTCAATGATGTTGTGGCCAGGTTTTTTGGCGCGCAGCTTTTTTTGCACTTTACATAGTTTGTGCAGCGCACTAACTGATCACAAATCAACGAATCAGTTAAATTCCCAAATCACATGCCTTTACCAAATTCCTCAAACACGCTACAACATTGCCAATGAATTCACCTTTGCCTTGTGGCGGACAAATAATTGTTGATGTTCCAAAACCGCATTTATCTGGGAACCAAAATGCAAGTACAGCAGTGTTGTAACGTATCTAGGGCTCTAGTGTAAATTTCCCGATTTATGCCCTTATATAGATATAACTTATCATATCCTTATATAGGCATACAAATAATAACCATATTTAGACACAGCCAATGCAGTCCAAATACAGCATAGCTACTTCCACTAAGCTCCCAGAGTACAACGAGTTCTTAAAGACAACCAGCCTTCAGCAGCCCGGGAAATCCCCCTACTTCAGTATTGATTTGTCCCAGAACTCCTGGAGTGCGTAAAGAACTTCGAGTTCTTAGTGACGTTATTATGTCCACCCTTACGTCAAACTCGGCACCTTCCAGTTATAAATATGCCCACATCTGTCCTAGCAAAACGCACAGTGGTTTTGGAGCAGATCGACTAACTACTTTCCCGACGCCCTGCTGTATGCGTGTGCCGAAGGAAGCCGACCCTCCCTGCTGATGCACTGAGAGAGACGCTGTCTTTTCTCCTGCAGAGAAATCCAGATCCAGTGTTTCCCTGCTACCCTTGCGGGTTACTGGGAGATCGAGTCCTGAGAGAGAGATACAAGACCTCCTTCATTCTATAACCAAGGTACGGAGCTGATTAGACACTTAGAGAATTCTTGGATAGATTCTTGGCAGAAACTATTCAACTCAAGCTACACCTCACTTACTTCTTCCCTTGTACTAGACTTAGGTTAGGTACACCGGGGTAGGCGTATTTTAGATCCACCAGTTGAGTACTTGTAGTCATTATTCATCATTGTATGTATTTTATCTATTTTAAGTATCATATGGCTTAGAAACCATATAAATGCTTTTTCAGTATTATTTCATAATACTCCTTTTACTGTACGCACTTTACTTCATAGCAAGTATTACGATTGTAGAAATTCAGTTCTCTTGCATGAGAAAGCAGACTGCTCAATAAATAGCCTGTTTATTGAAAACGCCTGTCTCTCTATTTCTCTGCACTTCTGGTGAAACGAAGCATGCACGATTGACTAAGTGAAATAGCCATCTATTGTTTCTGCGACTCTGGAGATATATTCCTTTTTCTTGGGGAACAAAGTTGTCATGTTATATGGTTGTCAGAAGCTAATCCCTTCTTGTGTATTCGAGAAAGTTTCTAGTGACCTCTGAGCTAGCTGGCACACACACAATTAAGTCTAACATATTCAATAGAGACCTAGTTGACCTAAGTCCTACGTCTAAACTATTGTTTATGTTATTCCAATGCGCAGAGCCTATTGGGAATATAGGAACTACACTACAGCAGAACCTCCAACAGCATAGCGTCTCTTCACAGGAGGACCGACAACAGCATAGCGTGTTTCCAGTTGGAAAAGTGGTACACCTCCACACACAGCTTGCCAAATTTTAATGAGGGTTCCTCAAAGAAAAATGATGCCCCACACGTGAGGTGAACACTCCAAAGTCCCAGAAAAAAGTGTGGCAATATACAACAAATTTCCGGCAGTGTGTGTGCCACCGGCTGCTTCTGGTTCCACCTCAATCTGGATCAAACGAGGCTATGTAGCAGGGAATGCAACCTTATGCTGGCTCAAACCCTCAAAAGTATGTAGAACCACCCAAACCAAAATGAGGGTAGAGGCCCTCACAGTGGTAACAAGGCAGATTGTTTAGAATGGCCCAAATGAACAATCCAGAGTCAGCTGTGCATTTGCTCATCTACGTGGCCTAGCAAGATTACCTCAGTCAGCAGCCCGCGTGTCCCGCTTCCAAGATTCCACCTGCTTGCCACCTGCTTGTGCGCAACCTCTTGCTAAGCTGCGCACCATCTCCATGCGCTGAGTATCTCTAAAGCGGCCGCGACCTCTCACTGTAATACGTACTAACAGTAAGTACTAATAGAAAACTAAAGTGCACCTTACATAAACATGAGGGGAAACGGCTTTGCGCATGCATGCCTTAAGGTGTGGAATGTCATGTAACAACTAAAAAAACTATTTACATTGTGCTTTGAAAGATTTGAGAAAAAAAGAATGACTAGGCCACATTGTGCATGTTGCTTTAAATCTAATAAATAATGCCGCTTTTGCCTTATGCTTCTGCTAGGTAAACATTTAACAGGGAAAATAGTGCAAAGGTGGGTGGTAAACATTGAAAAATACATTATCATATAATTAATGAATGTTCTGTTCCATTTTGCCATAGTGAGCTGAATGAATGTCCATTTTCCTAAAGTTGGCTGAGTTGGAAGAGGTCAGAACGAAGAGTGAAACCAACCTGTCAGAGCAGACAGAAGTGCTGAGTGTTGCAACAAAAGGACAAAGGTTGATGGACACTAGCCACAGAGCGTATTGTCTGCTTGCCAGAAGACAAGACCGACCATGGGACAGAAAGCACCTTCCGCGGATACAGCAGAATTTTATGAATTAAAATGTTTAAATGTATCTTATGACAGAAATGTGAGAAAGAGTCAAGAGTGGGCTATGGGAAAGGATGTAAAACAATGACATGCTGTAACAACCGGATTTTCAGACCAGATATCACAAGTTCACCAAGACACCACCAATCCAGCCGAAACGTAACCATTTCCCTCCCCAGAGCCTACTTACCAAAGTACCTAGGTACCTTCCTGGGGATGGGGAATTAGCAATATACAAGCTCATATCATCTAAAACGCCACTAAATCTATAGGATTACTAGGAATACTCACTATTTACTAAGGAATTCCATATTCCACACCACACTCATACCTTATTGTCTCGCGTCAACTCAGGCCCAGACTATGCTACCCTCCTCCTCATAGTGAAGGGGGGCAGTTCTGATCATTTACCATTACACACTGACCACAATCAGTGCTCACACAAGCCACAATCCTGTGGGTATATACATTGACCACAATCAATGCTCTCATTAATGCCACTCTCTCTAGCAGCAATCTCACTACGCACCGTATCCTCCCGGTGCTCTCACTTCCGTCTCACAAGCCACAATCCAGCGGGTATACACATTGATCACAATCAATGCTCTCACTAATGCAATCTCTGTCCTATGAATACCTTCAGCTCTCTCTCTCTCTGTTGGGAAGTTTCTCTATATATATCTAATATCTACTGGGAATGTAATATTATATTTTATGTGGTAGATAGACAGTTCAATCCTCTCACACAAGAATGGCCAAATTACAATATGCAAAGGTTATTCTCTGATATAAGTGCTCCCTGCTCCCTTGCTCAGTTGCCACTTACCCGGACGGGAGATGAATCCGTCCACATAACTGCATCTGACTAGAAGAAAGGTTAACATTACCATAAAAAACAACAGTTACACAATGGTTCACTAAGAACTGGGGTCCCTTTATTACACAATAGCAAATAATAACATCACAATAACTAGCAATCTGGACATAGCCTGAAAAGTAAAGGGAAATAGACACATGTAGGGAATAAAGCTTTATTACTAGCACATCCACATATAGCTAACAGGAACTGCAAATAGCTGAATTATAACAGGACTGCACACCACTGATTAATCAGTGAAACAATACAGTAGGGAATATAGCCTTAGGAAATAAAGGAAAAGATTAATGTGTATATGTATCTATGGGCACTAATATAACAGGACAGATATCACCTGATTATTATGAAGTCTTGTTCTTGCTGTCATCTGGGTCCCTCTCTCGTCTGTGCCTTGGCTCATCTCAGATTCTCCCCTGCACTCTTGGACACACATCTGCGCAGAACACTCTGCACTGGATTCCTCTCTCCCACAAACTGTCTTCACCTTCCAACTTCAGTCTAATGATATAGTTTCTGCCGCTCTGATAACCGTTCGCTCCACTAGCTTCTTCACTCTGTCTGATTGTTCCAGCTCCAATGTCCAACTCACTCCAGCTGCTCCCACAGACTAATCCACGATATAACTTCAGTCTCTTCCAAAAGGTATCACTCCAAACTCCAGCTGTTAACTGCCTGCTCCAACTGATCACAACTCCTTCTGACAAGTAACTGCTTCTGACTGCTTTCTTCAGCTCCAAAAACCATCTGCCTTCTACCATTCCAAGATTCATCTGACTGCTCCAAGATCCATCTGACCACTCTCTTCAACTCCAAAAACCATCTGACTGCTCTCTCCAGCTCCAAACACCATCTGACCACTCTGCCTCTCTGCACTTCGCTAATATGGAATGCTCTCCCCTAGTGCAAAGTTCCAGCCAGTAGCCTCCTCCCACCAAATCCATGTACCAGGCTCCCTGCTCCAGACGCCCTCACAGTGATCAACTGCTTGTTTCGTCTAGAGACTTGAGCCCAGGGACATTTCTTGATAAGATTCAGCTCCAGCCGGTTCTCTCCAGTTTGCAAAGAGCGAACAACACCTCATAACTAAAACATCACACTTGACCTACATGCATCTCAGTCTGCAGAGGCAGAAAGCAAAATGGAGTCTCTCTGGTTCTGGGCCTGGTAGGCCCGAAAAGGATGAAATAGACACACAGCTCTATCAGAGTACATACACAAACCCTACCAATAGGTAATATAAAGTCAGAACTACAGGATCCACCCTCTACTATAGGTCTTCAGGCCTGAGAATAATGAAAGGACACATAATTATGACAAAGTCAATAGGCAATAGATGGATTAGAGTCAGAAATAAGGGTTCTATCATCATATAAAGCAGCTATCCTCTAGTTTATGCTTCTAGGTCCGAGAAGAGGCCTGAAAAGGACCAAAACAAGCTAAGAAAATGGGATTTAGGATGGTAGCAAGCTACAGTCACCATCACTCAGAAATAGAAACCAAAAACCCAGTCACTACACATGCCTAACATTTAAGTGAAGTCACAGTGGTGTGACAGAGCCACCAATCAGCTGCCGAATTTCGCAAATTGTTGCAACTAATGTGGGATGGACATGTAGGTTTTAGGGTATAATTGGGGTGCCTTTAGCTGTGTCATTTAGACTTGAGGGGAGGAAGAGAAGAAGGACGATTGAGTCGCTGATCGGTTTGCAGAGAGTCCTAACTGTTTCCTGTCCCTGTCCTTCTCTTGGGTCCTGACTTCTTTGTACCCTGATCCTTCTTTGGGGGGCGGACCCCCACCATTCCATAGGCCAGGGGGTGGTTTTCCACAGACCCATTGGGTTTGTAACCTTCTGACTCTTTCATGCGGAATTACTTGCAAATGTATTTATCTCTGAAACTTTTGTCTCCCCACCTAATCACTCCGTCATCAATATTATTTCTTGCATTATATTTTGCTTAAAGTTATGTCTCTAAATCTGTCCACTCCTTTATGTAACTACCGTATGTTGAATGACAAAGTTTTATGACGATTTTTCTCCCTTGATGAATTTCATTGTTTGTATTTGTGCCATATGCATTGAGCATTATGAACTTTAAAAATTATGAGATGAACTTTATTAACCTCACAGAGAGTTTGTGATTATTTTAAACTGACTGAATAGTTAGAGGTGTAATATCATTACTATCAACTCTTCAACTAATTGGTCCATCAATCAAGTGGAAGGAAAGTTGATGTATAAGTTCGAAATATATTTTAAATGTCAATCATGAATCTATAAAGAAACTGAAATCTGAAGGCATTATATAAATTGACCCCAGCGCTTCAGGGATTTGGGTGAATGTGTATGGGCCATTGTTGTATATTATTGATGAATATTGATCCCTGATCAGGTATTGGTTTTGCGCTGGATCAAATTTCTGGTAGCAGAGGACGGTTTAATTATTGATTAGTTTGGAATTGATTATTGATTATATGTTCTTAACACAAAAAGTTAGTGTCATGTTCTATGTTGTCTAGAAGTACAGGTTCGGAGTTGAGGAATCCCAGGAATGACATTTAGTCTGGAGTAGGCAGAAGAAGAGTGTGGAGAAAGAAATCACACTGCAGAAGTACTTTGTCTGTTGGAAATAATACTGAAAGTTATGCAAGGCTGTAGGTGTTATATTAAGGGAAATTTCATATACGAGTAGAGTGTCTGAAATAGCCAAGGGTCCACTTCTGAAACTCGAGCCTTATCCCAAGGGGAGTAACAAGACCTCTTTTCACACCAAAAAGTACTCTTGGGAAACTTTGGCCCTATCCCTAGAGGAGTACTAGGTCCTCCCTGAGCTTGTTAGGGAAGTGAGATAATGCTGGTTGCTATTATTACTTGCAGTGTGAGAAAATCTCTTTGGAAAGGGTGAAGAGTATCTCTTTACTAGTGGAACAGACAAGGTAGCATTGTTTTGTGTCGTTAATAATAGAAATTTTGACTAAGAAAAACTCAGAAAATATTGCCGTAATATTTTGTGAAGAGAGGGTCAGTAGAAGGAGTAATACTGACGTCACAGAAAGGCCGTCCTGGCATTGGTTAGGCAGCAGATGTGTACTGAGCCTTGATTGGGGGGGTTGGTCAAGATAGTAGATACATAGTGAGCCGTGATTAGACGATTGGTGTGAGTCCCGCTGGTATTGGTCGAAAGTTGACGATTAGGATAAGCCGTATTCCGGAAGAATTTCCTTGTTTGTTTTTGTTGAAGTACATTAGCGTAAAAGATTAGAAAATGAAGTTGCTTAAGAAAAAAAATAATTTCTTTAACAGGGATAAACCAATAGTGACCAGAGAGGGAATTCCTTTAATGATGTTAGAGGGAGGATACCATATGTGTACATAGTTAGAGAATTGGGTAGAATATACAAAGGATGATGGTGTTATGGCTTTTCCACTGCATGGTTCATTTAATGTGAGTATTTTACAGAATTTGAGAAATCAAATTAATTCATTAGAGCTGAATCCCAGGCTTACCCAATACGAAGCATTGGAGGAATGGGAACTAGAAGCTTTTAATAGGGAGAAATTTCGTGGTGGCAGGACATACAGAAGTATAATGGCTAGATACCCTTTGAGAGAAGGGAAGACATAATAATAAGATGGAGGAGAGCTGTGATAACTGAAGGTTTATATCCAGTGTTGATGGCTGAAGAGCAGATGGGAGGCAAATGTAAAGAGAAAAAGAAAAACATAGAGCCTTCGAGTGTAGGCTATAGCCAGAATGAGACGGATAATGAGTTGATAGAAGATCTTATAACTAAAAGACCTCTGCCATATGAAGAGAATTCATAAAATGAACTCCAAGTGCACCATAATTGGAAACCTCATTAACTCCACAAGACGCAGATATAGATAGAGTAGAACGGGAGACTGAAAAAAGTTATTGAACAAAGCGAGAGTAGAACAGGTCCAGAAAATGAATCAGTTAAGTCAGAATGCAGAAGCATTGACAGTACCAATGACAATTGGTCTGATAGTTCCATTGTATGGAGTAAAACAGAATATTTCAAATGTGGATATGTTAACAATATAGAGGAATAGTGTCAGGAGTAATATGATGAGTGTAGCAGATGACGATGGACAGGCTTATACAAATAATACAATACAAATAATACCTTGTTAGATTTTTAACATCTATGTGACCCCCCTTGCCAGGCTGATAAGATCTTTTGGGTTGGAGGTAGTCTCCTACGCCGATGACACCCAGTTCCTGGTCTCCCTCTCTCAGCCCGTTAATGAGGCTGCCTCCAATTTCAGATCTTGTTTAGAGGCAGTCGCAAAATGGATGACTTACAATTCATTAAAATTGAACGGGGAGAAGACGGAGATTCTGGTGTTTGGGGGAAAGGAGGACATCTGGTCGGCAAATTGGTGGCCTGCCTCTTTGGGAGCGTGTCCGGTACCCACCGCTCTTGCAAAAAATCTAGGAGTCTTGATTGAGCCCACCCTCAATATGCGTCAGCAGGTCAACAGAACAGTCTCTACCTGTTGGGGCATAATTCACATCTTGAGGAGAATTAAACACTACTTATCCCAGCAGGTCAGAAAGCAAGTTATGGTTGCTCTTATTGGCTCCCGACTTGACTATTATAATGCGCTGTATGCAGGTCTCAACAGGGGGCTGCTGCAGCGCCTTCAGCTGGTCCAAAATGCGGCAGCTAAGTTTGTACTGGATCTACCCAAACGGGCATCGGCCACCTCTGCTACGAAGGCCTTGCATTGGATACCTGTTGAGGACAGGATTTCTTTTAAAATCCTGTGCCTTACCTTTGGCGCTTTAGCGAAAAATAGGTCAGTGGGGATTGGGGCCCTTCTGGCCCCCTATTGCCCTTCGAGGAATTTGCGCTCCGCTAACAAATCTTTGTTATCTTTACCACGCATTCGCAGAGCCAAATGGGGTGGTAGAGCTTTTTCCACATTGGCACCCAAAATGTGGAATGATCTTCCCGTTGACATTACGGCCCTTCCCACCCTTCAGTCCTTTAGGAAAGCTTTAAAGTCACGACTATTTGCCAAAGCATACCTGTAGTCTTGCCTCTGCCTTTTAAGATTTATTTTGTAGGCGCCTTGATGCCTTCGGGTTTTAGTTGAGCGGTTATAAATTTTCTTTCATTTCATTTCATTCATTCCATTTCATTTCATTTCATTTCATATGATAACCGAGACCCCTAAAAGAGGAATAACATTAGACCCAATGAAAATAGGGCCGAATGTCACACCAATGAGAGGGAGTTCATCAAGTCCTTCTCCGTAGGAATTGAATGAGTGGATAAAAGGAATGGTGAAGCCAAAATCCCAACCACAGAGTATAAACGTAAGTCAATTGAAAGTAGATTTGGAAGAAATTATTATTGGTACAATAAGACCAGACTGATTAGGGACTTACCGTGATGATGAGTTATTGTTTTTGTGTAAAAGTATTACTTGGCGAGGAAAGAGGGCGAGAGGAGTTGGTCTAACCACTAAGGCGGTTGACTTCAAATCTGGGGAACTGCGTTTGAGTATCGGCAATGACGCTGACCATCCTGTGATTCTGGGCAAATCACTTAATCTCCCCGTGCCTAACAAAAATGAATGTGTGTCCTCATGAAACATAACTGGTGCTATGTAAAGCGCTCTGATACCCGATTCTGGTTAAGTACGCGCTATATGAAACTCTGAAAAAAAAGAAAGAATCTTCATGAGATAATATCAGAAGCTGCTAGTGAGTATGGAGTAGACATAGAAAAATCGAAAGTGTTACAGAAATCATACAGATTGGCTTTTACTGATAAGGATTTGGAGAGTTGGAATGCGTCCAGGAAAAGGTTGCAGATAAAAGAGTTGATGAATATTTTGAAGAAATGGGAAAATGTAGATCGATGGAAAAATAGATGGATGAAAAAGAAGGAAGAGGCAGCTAGTAAAGGAGCATCTATGTTTCCGTTAAAAGAGACAGAAACAGAGAGTGTATCAAATGAGAAAAGTTCCAGGTGGTGAATATGTTAATGTCCCTTGGATGAAGACAGGATATATTGTCTTTTACAAAAGATTTCCTCAGGTTAAGGGAGAATCCAGTTGAGTGGTACAAACAGGTAGATAGGTTTGTGAAAGTTTCAAAGGTTTTGTTAAAAGAGTTGGATGGATTATTTGAAATTGTCGTTCCTCCTGATTTGTGGACAGAGTGTAAGATCACTGTTGATTGGCTAAAAGATGAATATATCCTAGAGGTCCTAAAACAGGTGCTCCATCGGATGAGGTAATGAAAAAGTATAATCAGGTAATCACATATTTGAAAGGGAAGATTTCTCCAAAAGAAACCAATTGGGTTAAGATTGATAGAACGACCCAAGAATCAAGGGCCAGATGTAGGAGCCGAAATACCAGTCGGTAACGGCCGATTTCGGCCGTTACCGACCGGTATTTAGTATTTGGCATGTAGGGGCCCTATTTTACCGATTCGGTAAATTTACCGAATCGGTAAATTTACCGAATCGGTAAAATACCGAATCTGTATTTTTACCGATTCGGTAACTTGCAGATGTAGGTGGGACTCTTCTGAGTCCCACAGGCCTTACCGAATCAGTATTTTACCGCCCAATCCAATTGGGTGGTAAAATACCGATTCCAGGTGTGCATGCACATGTGTGCATGCACACCTATGCCATGTGACAGACAGACATGCCCTTAGGGCATGTCTGTGTGCCACATGTCACACATGCCTGAATTCGGGGTGCTAGAGGGTGTCAAAGTGACACCCCCTGCACCCTTGCAACATTCGGTATTTACCGAATCGGTAAATACCGATTCGGTAATGCCCATTGATTCCTATGGGTTCAATACCCATAGGAATCAATGGCCATTACCGAATCGGTATTTACCGATTCGGTAAATACCGATTCTTACAGAATCGGTAATTCAATTACCGATTCTACCTAAATCTCCCCCCTTCTGTTTTACCGATTCATAAATACCGAATCAGTAAAATTCGGTATTTATGAATCGGTAAAATTTACTTACCTACATCTGGCCCCAAATGAATTAGTTCATGCCTACTGTGAAAGGTTGCTACAGGTATCCAAACAGTACAGTGGATTTGAGAATATTGGAGATAAAGATATGGGACATTTTGTGTACTATTTTGTATTTTGACCGAGAACAGAGATTAGCAAAATGATGCAGCAGCATTTTATCTGCTGGTTTGAGCAAAGCAGTTGATGAGATCTTAAGGTATGCAAAGTATTGCAGTGACAAAATTGATACTAAACATAAACAGTTAAAAGAGAAAATTATGTGGGCTCAAGTGAAGGTAGCAAAGCAGCAAGAGTCAAACAATAATTCACAAGCAGGTTATCAAAGGAATGGTCAAAATCAAAATGGTCAGGTACCCAGTGGAGGTAGAGGGGAAATGGGCAGAGATGAAGCTAAAAAGACATTTCCTTGTCATGCGTGCGGAAAAATTGGACATTGGAAGAATGAGTGTAGATCTTCACAAAAGAATAACGGGGTAAACCAACATTTTATTTCACAGATTCAGATTGAGGTGGGTGTAAATCAACAGCAGCAGCAGCAGCAGAAGCAGCAGCAGATAGTTACTCCACAGTTACAGGTGCAACAAGCTCCCAAGCCAAATAATGTGATTGCTCGAGTGCAAATCAAGGGACAGAAGTGGATCAGTTGCTTTCACTTCTCAATGAAGAGAATAAGCCTGAAGAATTGAAAAGTGCAGTGAGGTCGGATGTGCGGGATTTCACTGGAAAGGTAATTAGCCTAATGACAAAGCTAGATCCGATTCAGATCACATTGAAAGAGGGTGCCATATATCCAAACCCACCTCAGTACTAAATGAGTCCAGAAGTAATTACAGGAGTTGTTCCTGTGATTGATCAAATGATTGAATAAGGGATTCTAAAGGAAATACTGAGCAGGCCTTGTAATTCCCCAATTATAGGAATAAAGAAGCCCAGTGGAAATAAAGAACAGTGCAGGATTTGAGAAAAATAAATCAAATTGTGGTACCCTGCTGTCGTATAGTGCCAAATCCAGCCGTGATCCTTTACCAAATTCCCAGTGCTGCTAAATAGTACACAATAATTGATTTGTGCCAAGCATTTTTGCTCAATGACTTTACACCCGGAAAGCCAGTGCATGTTTGCGTTCCGGTTCGGAGACCGTGTCTTGGCATGGTGCCAAGTTCCTCAAGTGTTTACTGAAAGTCCCTCAATCTTTAATCAGATTTTGAAGAAATGTCTAGAGACTTTATTCATGCCACGAAATTCAATTTTTGGTTCAGTATATTGATGACCTATTGGTGGCATAAAAAAACCCGATAGGCCTGTGTGACAGACACCATTGCCTTATTGAACCATTTGACAGAAGCAGGACACAAGGTGTCCCGAGCACAATTACAATTTTGTAAACTGGAAGTCCAAAGTTGGTACACAGAATAGAAAAGGGAGTCAGAAAAGTGACACCAGAAAGGATTAATGTGATTGAACAAATTAAACCACCCCAAAACTCCAAAAAAATGTACAAATGTTTTTGGGAATGGTTGGATACTGTAGGCAGTGGATCAGTGGCTTTTCACTGATTGCAAAACCTTCACAGAGGTCGATGAGAAAGGATGTGAAAGATCCGATTGTTTTGGATGATGAAGAAAAGGAATCATTCATTAAACTGAGAAATAGTCTTTGTCGAGCACCTGCATTGAGAATGCCAGATTATTCAAAGAGTTTGTATTGTACTGCTGTGAAGGAGATGAGTGTGTCCTTTCATTCCTTAATCAAAATCATGGAATGGCACAATGTCCAATAGCATATTTTTTTACTACTTTGGACTCAGTGGCTGCAGCATTACCAGGCTGTTATGCTCAGTAGCTGCCATTTGTGTGAGTCTGGAACAGAGTGAAGCGATTTGGATGGAATATCCAGTCAAGGTGTATGTTCCACATTCAGTTGAAATCTTTTTGTCTCGTACCCAGACCCAGTACATGACCTGTAGTTGACTGACTAAATATGAAAAAGTGATCTTGGGTGCTTAGAATGTGACTTTGATGAGGTGCACAACTGTGAACCCGGCTACCTTGTTACCAAATTCACGTTGTGAGGAAGTGAAAGAGGAAGCGGATCACGATTGTTTGGATGTGACAGAGCTGTGCACCAAACCTAGGCCAGATATAGAAGATCTTCCATTGGAAGAATCAGACTGTGAGATATTAGTGGATGGGTCATGTTTAAGAAATGAGAGAGGTGAACTATGTACTGCCTATGCCGTATGCACCATAACTGGAGTTTTAGAAGCATCCTGTGTAAAAGGAGTAAACACTGCTCAAAATACTGAACTGATAGCTCTGACTAGAGTGTGCAAAATTGCCAAAAGTCTGAAAGTAACCATATTTACTGACAGTCAATATGATTTTGGCATTGTACATGACTCAGCTATGGATGCAAAGGGGATTTCTGACTTCTTCAGGTTCCCCTATCAGAAACGGCAAAACTGTAAAAGAATTATTGGATGCTTTACAACTGCCCAAATGAATTGCAGTGATCAAATGTGGCGCACATAAATCAGGAGATATTATGGGATGAAGGCCACAGATACGCCGATCAAATTGCGCGTTTCTGTGCACGAAATATAATGGCCTTAAACAGATCACTTGAGAGGGGGAATACCAAATGCCATCCTATGTTTACAACTACATCTGAGACTTGGGGAGAAGTTAGGCAGATGCAGGAAGAGGCAAGTGATGGGGAAAAGGAAAGATGGAGTTATACAGGCTGAGAAAGAGAGCTGAGGACGATTTGTGGGTCTGTTTTAATGATCAACCAGTCTTGCCAGATTCTTTACTTTCCCACATGGCCAAGGTGTACCATGGAGGTTCACATATTGGAAGAGAGGCAATGATCAGACTTTTCAAGCAGACATGGTATAACCCAAAGTTCAGGGTCATTGCAGAGAGGCTTTGCCAGAGTGTGTGTCACCTGTCAGCAACAAAATCCAGGCAGATAGATAGTTGTTAGCTGCGGTACAATTGGAAAAGCAGGAGGATCATTTACCCAACTCCAATTGGATTTTGTCAAGTTACCCCCGTGCAACGGGCTGAAATACTTGCTAGTTATTGTCTGCCTTTTCTCTCGTTCGGTGGATGCCTATCCCACGAGAAAAAATAATAGCCTAACTGTAGCTAAACTGCTCTTGAGAGAATTGATCCCTAGGTTTGGATTTCCAGTCACTTTAGAGACAGATACAGGAACATACTTTAACAATGAAGTAATTTGGGTGATCTGTGCATCATTTAAAATTGAACAGAAGCTACATTGTGCCTATTGACCCGAAGCATCTGGAGTGGTTGAGCAGATCAATGGCACTAAAAAAAATCTAGGTTAGGGAAAGTGTGTGCATCCATGTCACTGAAATGGCCTGATGCTTTACACCTTGTATTGATGAGTCTGAGAAGTATTCCTAACAAAAAGATAGGATTGAGTCCACATGAAGTCCTATTGGGAAGAGCAATTAGACAAGCCTTTGTACCAGCAAACAAACTGATGAATATATCTGGTGCCACGCAGTGCAAGGAAATGCAGTGCATGCCGTTTTCACATTGCGAACGGTGCTGCAGCCTGCAGCACTGTCTGCAGTTTTGAAGGCCCGGGATTCACCTGCCAGTATGGTGGGTGCATCCTAATTGCAGTGGTGGGACCGCCACACGTAATCCCAGCACTGCAACGATGGCAGGCAGACTGATATCCGCCCGCCATCGTAATGAGCCCCTAAGAAACAAAGAACAGGTGATAATTGGCCAGGAGGAGTGAAAAGATTAAAGTACAAAATAGTGAGAAGAAGGTTAAAGAAAAGGCCAGAGCAAATTAATGAGGTCTCAAGTTACACTGAACAAGAAGAGTCAGGTGAAGAGTTAGTACAAAAGACAATGAGATTAACACACCCAAGTAGGAAATACAAATTACCTGAGAGGATTTACATCATCTTAGAAAAAATTGTTCAGATCCAAGTGAAGACAAAGACAGTTCCAATACTGAGCAAGTTGATGAAAGCAATTTAAGACCCCCTTAAAAGAACTGAAGAAAAATAAATTTGTGGTGCAATATTTGTCAGAAGAAGACAAATTCAAAGATTCAAAAAACCCAAAGAAAGAAAATGAAAAGGGGGTAAAGAAGAAAGCCTTGAACTGTAGGATTACACTTTTATTTATGATTTTTTTTGATGAATTATAATTAATAGGTTTAGATTTTCGTATATTTTTATTTTTTTATAGAATACAAAATGGTTGAAGTAGAAAAGACTGAACATTCAAATTCTAGTCTAAAACATAGCTGTATTAAAGCTTGCTTATGTAGTGTCTTTCTATTGATGCTTGTAGGGGTAATATTAACAGTCATTGTACCTATTCTAATAGTAATTAATGGAAACAGTACCAATGATGTAACAAGAGAAAGAGTGAATGATGTAACTAATGGAAACCAGAATACTAATATTGGACAATCAGGTGGAAGTATTTTCCACCATAACAAATCCAATAATGATTTTTCGTTAAATGACTTTACTAAATTGGTATATGAATATACTAATACCATTAATGTGAGTGATTGTTATGTGTGAATGTTATGTGTGCATGCAATTACCTTCGTTTGTCTCAGAGGGGGTGACTTATCACCACCTATCTTTAACATGTGGTGTTTCTTGCAGTGTCCTTACCAGCCTGTTCTACGTAACAGGGAAACTCGAATATCAATATTCTAATATAGATTTTATATTTTCAGAAATACCTGTTATAAAAGTGATAAATAAGGCTTTAAGTAGAAAGAATGCACGATACATGGGTGAATTTTTTCATACTAACAAAACTTTAGATATAGAATATGCCTATAAAAATAACCTAACTTGTAGTTTGCAAGTTGAGGAGAAAGTGTTCATCGAAATGGTGGAAATTAGAAGAGAACGTTTCCAAAGAAAAGCTGCTGAACAGAAATCATGGGTTCCACCATGGGCTTTTAGAGAAGGAAATTATGAGAAGGGCGAGACATTCGCTGCAATGTCCCTGGACTGGCACCAAAAGGGAAAAATATGTTTGCTTAGAAATTGTTAGTGATATTTTTGGCGCACTGATACCCTCAGTTGGATTCGTTCTGAATTCACACAAAATGTGATAATTGCCTACAGTGGTTGATCATTTATCAACAGATACTGCTGCCGGATTCTTAATGATTGATACAGAAATGGTTGCAATTAGATCAATGGTTTTACAAAATCTACTTGCCCTTGATATCTTATTGGCAAAAGAGGGTGGAGTCTGTGGCATGTTGAGAATTCAACACTGCTGTATCTATGTCCCTGATAAAAGTAAAGGGATTGAGGGATATATTAAGAATATTACGAAATTACATGAAGACTTGACCCAACTGGAGGTTGACCGTGTTTGGGAGAAACTTGGTAAGGGTTTCTCTTCAGTAGGTAAATGGTTTTCTATCTTTGTAAGCAGCTTATTAGGAAAAAAAATAATGCCAATTATTTCTGTAGCAATAGTAGCTTTAGTGATAACAATAACATATATATGTTTTAAGAGTGGAAGAAATGAAGTGACAGAATCAAGGAATAACGAAGAGCAAGGAAAAGAAAAAGAGAGGAGATAGAACTAGAAGAGATGAAAGGAGAATACCATGACATTATGAAAGATGTAGATAAAAGTGTCATAAAAAGACAGAACACAGAGTTATAGATAAATGAAGATGGCACTTGGTGTGGTAGGTATTTTATGATGGCTCTAAGAAGCCATCAGAGGGGGGATTGATGGAGCAGGATTTTTCAGAAAGAGACCTTCTCGGATGAACACCCCCATAAAACGTACTAACAGGAAGCAGTAATAGAAAATAATGTGCACCTTTCATAAACACGAGGGCAAAGTGTTTTACGCATGCATGCATTAACATGTTGAATTGCATGAAAGAACTAACAAAAAAAACGGTATTTACATTGTGCTTTGAAACAATCAAGAAATAAAGCATGACTAGGCCGCATTGTGCATATTTCTTTAAATCTAATAAATAATGCTGCTTTTGCCTTGTGCTTCTGCTAGGTCAACATTTAACAGGGAAAATAGTGCAAAGGTGGGTGAGAAACAGTGAAAAATACATTATCATATAATTAATGAATGTTCTGGTCCATTTTGCCATAGTGAGCTGAATAAACGTCCATTTTCATAAAGTTGGCTGAGTTAGTAGGGATCAGAACAAAGAGTGAAACTAACCTGTCAGTGCAGACTGAAGTGCTGAGTACTGCAATGAAAGGACAAAGGTTGAAGGACACTAACCAGAGAGCATATTGTCTACTTGCCAGAAGACGAGACTGACTGTGGGACAGAAAGCTCCTTCCACGGATACTGCTGAATTCTATTAATTAAAATGTTTAAATGTATCTTATGACAGAAACATGCGAATAAGTCAAGAGTGGGCTATGGGAAAGGATGTAAAACAATGACATGCCTAACATTTAAGTGAAGTCACAGTGGTGTGACAGGACCACCTCCTGAATCTACCAATCAGCTGCTGAATTACGCAAATTGTTGCAACTAATGTGGGATGGACATGTAGGTTTTAGGGTATAATTGGGATGCCTTTAGGGGTGTGGTTTAGAGTTGCGGGGAGGAAAAGAAGATGGGCGAATGCGTTGCTGATCTTTGGTTTACAGAAGCTTAGCAGTTTCCTGTCTCTGTCCTGCTCCTGGTTCCTGACTTCTTTGTTCCCTGATCCTATTTCGGGGGCCCCCAGGGGGGTGGTTTTCTTCAGATCCATTGGGGTTTGTATCCTTCTGACTCTTTCTTGCAAAATTACTTGCAAATGTATGTATCTCTGTAACTTTGGTCTCTCCACCTACCCACTCCATCATAAATATTGTTTCTTGCATTATATTTTGCTGAAACTTATGTCTCTTAATCTATCCACTTCTTTATGTTACTACCGTATTTTGAATAACAAAGTTTTAATCTGATTACAAATAATGACAATTTCTCTCCCTTTATGAATTTCATTGTTTGAATTTGTGCCATATGCATTGAGCATTATGAACTTTAAGAATTATGAGATAAACTTTATTAACCTCACTGAGAGTCTGTGATTATTTTAAACTGACTGAATAGTTAGAGGTGTAATATCATTACCATAAACTCTTCAACTAATTGGTCCATCGACCAAGTGGAAGGAAAGTTGATGTATAGTTGGAAATATATTTTGAAATGTCAATCATGTATCTATAAAGAAACTGAAATCTGAAGGCATTATATAAATTGACCCCAGCGCATCAGAGATTTGGGTGAATGTGTTTAGGCCATTGTTGTATATTATTGATGAGTATCGATCCCTGATCAGGTATTGGCTTCACGCTGGATCAGTTAACAGTTCAACGGCTTACCTCTACTCCTCGAGCATGGCCGTCGGCTGGTCTCTAGAAACATGGTAACGTCAATTTTTTGTTAATTCAGGTGCTCTCAATAAATCCAGTACTGCGTCGTTGGTGCTCTTCTTTACTGGAGAGGCCAAATACTTTTCTCAGTGTGCGCTGAGGAATTTCGGCCCAAAAGTACACAAAGTTAGGGGTTGGTGTTGTTAAAAGCCTGCCCCCTGCACAGGCTCAACAAGTGGTCGCTAATTTCTTAGTGCTGTGTTCTGCTCAGGAAGAATTCGCTAGAGGCTCCAGTTGAGTAGAAAGTGGGTTTATTAGTATAATGGAACAACACCAAACAGGTCCTTTCCAATCATCAGCCACCACCAAATGCTCACTTATTAACATTCCACCCCAGTACTAAATGACCAAATAACACTCCAGTCACAAGGAGTGAACAGCTGAAGTAGTGAACGCAAAATCTTGTTACTCAGTTTCAGGGATGGGTTCCAAGCAGCCCAGACGTGCAGCCGAAGCAGAAGTTGTTTACTACTGGCTTCTGCATCTTAAGTAAAAGGCACAATGTTACGGTGTTTGCTGAACTTTCTGCCATTTGCTCAAGGAGCAATATGATTTTGTTTGTTCTAAGTGGACTTCTAATGTTCGTTTTTAAATAGTAAACACTCCTTATGAACGAGCTACCATTGTTGACACGGTTCCATTACAATGGAATGCCTGGTCTATGAAAGCGATCTTAGTGCCACACTTTTTATTCCTAAATGATACACCCAGGGACTGCTAGCCCTACAGACTACAAATGCCTTAAGTAGGTCTGAGGCCTGCCACTATCACCAACGGAAGTACTGTCTGCATAGTTCTTTAAGCTTATGACCAGTAGCTGTGGCAGTTTTCCCAATTCTTCAAAATGTCAGGGTATGTGGTCAGAACTGGAGAATGTTGTCTGGCCTTTATGGTATGATCTTGGAGGAAGTGTTCTCCAAACCCATAGAAACCTCCTCTATATTGACGCAACAGGCTACCTTAAATAGGCAATACTATCTACCTGCCCCTCCCTACAGTTACCCCCATTAAATGCATGTCTCTGAACCCTTCCTGTATTGAATTGGCATTGTGTAAAAATCTCATCAAAATGTAGCAAAAATCCATTCAAAAAATGACTGACGGAGGCTCAATCCGGTTTGTAGCTGATAACGCGGAACAAATGGAACTGAGGTCAGCGTGCTGGGGTGTGCCTATGTAGGCACAGTTCACAAAACTTTTAGCACGGACAATGCTGACGAAGTCACGTGGAACTCCACCTAAAGGCATGCAAGTTGGCAACTTGCAAAAATGTCCAGATCCAGGCTGACAACTGGGGGAGTATTCTTAGGAAAGGAATCTGCTGGTAGATAGAGCCTCTACCAGATAAGGCATTACCAAAGGTAAGCAACGTGTTATTCATGCAGGTTCAACAAAGGGTGGTGGAAGGGACAAGTTAAGGGAGTTGTAAAAAATATTTGATTTTCTAACAACGTTGGCACAGAGTCACATATCTGCACAACACTAGGTAAACAATTAACATGTTTAGCTTACTCTTGATATTTGGAATTTGAAATACATCAAAGTATGTCAGTTAGTCTAAGGGGGTATAAATAAGTGTTTATTTGCTGATAACGTTTGCACTATCTAATGTTTTTTTTCCTGCAATTTTGCGCACTGTTGGCATATTTAGCCCAGTGCAAGGATTTCACATGTCCCCAACTGCAATTCTTATGACCGCTCAATAATCATAATAATAAATAAAAGGATTTTAAAATTCTTTAGAATTCAACACATGTACAAGCAGTGAGATTTCATTAATGATATTGCATTATCATTGTCAGCCGCGACCGCTGTGTAACAGCGGTGGTGCCAGGTGAGGGGGGATTTCGAGAGACTACCACGATAATTGTTACAGGAATATGAAATGACACCAATATTGTCAACGAGGTCATTTTTTTTATTCCTTGTCTTGCACCTTGGGTGAGAACGTGACCACTACACTTGAGGTGCATGTTACGTCTAGTATGTGTAGATTCAGCTAGCCGTAACTAGCCTGTTTCAGAATTTTCGTTTATTTCTAATCATAACTTTGTCAGCCTGTTGTAGACACTGACCAACAGCTAAAAACAAATGTTTTTTCTTCCCAACCCCAAACTGCCTAGCCAGAAACAGGTGGAGTCTTGTTTACCCACTTTCTTCTTTTTCCAACTCTGAAGGAAGTTTGAGACAGCTAACAACTGTCATAGAGTACTGTTGCTTGCCTACAGGGCAGTGGGGTAACTGTTTGCTGTTCTATGCCTCTATGATCCTTTTTCCAAGTGTGAAGGTGGCACAAGGCATCTAATAGCTGGCCCAGTGTACTGCTGATATTTTCAAACGGGACACCTAGGCAGATATTTTCTGTTGCTAGCTCTTTCATCTTCATGCTTTTGAGAGTGAAAAAAGTCTTGACAAGCTGACAGTTTCAGGAGTGCCCGTATTGCTTTTGGGGATAGAGCTCCTAGACAGATCGCATCTGTACAGCGCCTCTATCCCCCTTAAAATGGTGGCTGATGGCATTTGAAAGCAACTGTAATTGGCAAAAACGTGAGGTCCAGGTAGGGTTCTCACCCAGAGAAAAAAAGTAAAAAAGATAGGCAAATGTTGCATTTTAAAGCAAATTAATTTAGTTAAAGCAAGGCTAATGAAGCATTGGGATTGTATAGTCTTTAAATATCAAACACATTTAAAACTGCACCGTATCTTACTTAATTATTATTATCAATGGGTACTGCAATGTGCAAACTGTAAAGTGCAACAACTTTAGCCCTTCACAATTTGTGCGTGTCCAGTGTCTTGCACTGCATGAAGAATCAACTTTGGAAGAAAATGCTCTAACCAGGCTTCGGGAAGCACCCACTGCTGTTGGCTACAATCAGTCATATAGAAATATGTGCAACAGGTCTTAATAGGGATGAAAAAAGTGGGGGCTTTCTAAAAGAGAACGTGTAAAATACATTTCTGAGATTCTGTTTGTGTGCCACCCAACAGGTATTTTGGATTCTCTTTGAGATATATTTGAATCCAGATGTACAACACAGCAACTAACATACACCTAAAACCTGTCAGTTCAATTGGCTTTGTCAATTGTTGTTAGCTGTTTAAGGTAAATGAGTAACAACAATGATTTATTATAAATAATTACCATTGGAAATGTTTCAATTCTTAAATTGTGAGTCTGTGAATCAAATCGTATTGAAGCCTGTGGAAGGAGTTTTGGCCTTTAGTTATGCGCACTTAAGATGAGATATGTACGCCCTTTTTCTATGCATATCTTGTCCATCTGCACATCTTCAACTGCCTCTCTTTTCTCTTAAGCACCCTCTTTTCACTCTCCCCCGAATGCACTTCTTGCATTTACCTCACTTCACCCCCTCCAAACATACACTACACTCACTCACGTTTAGGCAATTTATTTCCTTTTGGTTTTGCCTTGTAAATATTTTGACATTTGTGTACTCCCTTCACACACGTTTGGATTGCAACTGGAATACATGACCATTGTTCTGTGTGCTCTGCATGGAGGCCAACAAACTGACATGCACTTTTCTTTAGCTTCAGCCTCAGGTTCAGAGCTCTCAAAGCACCTCATAAGCACCTGGCATGGCCAGGGTCGGACATTTCCCCGGGAGCCGGTTTAGGTACAGGTGGCCGATTTTGCAGCAGTGCTGCAATATCAGCCGCCTGTAACCAAAGCGGCAGCAGGATGGCGCTTCCCACTCGCACCATCCCTTGGGTGCAGGTCGAGCGGTTTGCCAGGGCTGGTTTCAGCTTTCAGTCCGGCCATGGGCAAGGCTCAAAGTATGCACTATGCAGGAGTAATAAGATGCACAGAAAAAATACAGAAAAAAACATGATAAAATATCCAACACTCTTGAGGAATGCAAGATTAAGTAAAAAATGTGAAATAAGTGGGGAACTAAATCGCTGACATGCATTGTCTTAATGTTTTTAACATTCATAAATCAATCCATGTTTTTGACATTAATGTTAAGAACATTAAGATAGGGCCAGTTTTATCAGCATACAGCAGAGAAATGTATTTACTCTAATCAAAAATTTCTCCCGTTGCGCTTGAATAGGATATTTGGTTCATCTTCGCAAGGGAACTAAAACCCTGTCAGTCTTTTTAATCCATTTTGCAGGGTAAACAAAACAGCAGTTCCACTTCTAACGGGGCCAACGACATTCAGCCAGGGCCTGGGGTGTCACAGTGGGTCTGGTTCGTGGGGCCAGGATTCTCAGCACAATATACATTACACAAGATTAGCATTATAACACTTACCATTACAGAGTACAAGGAATCAAATCAAACGTACTTCCATCCACTCCTATCTATGAAAAATGGGAAAGGGTAGGATCTAGGCCAGTGAATAACAGGCGTCTGCCCTCAGGCAGAGATGGAGACGGAGACATCCAAAACCCTGATGCTGAAATCATCACTGGCCTATAGTGGATACTACCATAGACTACAATGGCAATGAATTGCGAGTTGATTTACTGCCTGGCTTCTGTCTGCAGCTTTTGAGCGAGGTGGGACAGACAGCCTGGGACAGACAGCCCAGATCTAAATACATCAAATTGTTTTGAGATACAATCATAACTCTAAATAAATCGATCTATCTAATATTTGTGCAGGAATGTGTATGAATTTCAGTGGGGCGTAGCCCCAGAGCCTTAGTGGAGAAATAACCCATGCACCCTTCACAGAATGTGGGTGAATGAGACCCAGAACAGCTAACACCTTCACCAGTATCTTCTTTTCGTCTTTGTTTTCACAATTATTTTGCCAATGGGCAAAGTGAATCTTGAGTTAGATTGGGAGTTAAAGTATACCACTGACCTCAGGCAAGGCACAGTTTGTATGTCACAACATTCTTCCCACTCTTGGTCAGGGCTGGAGCATAGATTTCCGCCCACCTTCACTTGGACAGTGGGCTGAACAGAGAGCCCTCTACCCCTTTGCTGTTGTTGAAAGAACAAATCTCCCCACCCTTAGACAAGGCAGCTAACTGGAATAGACACAGTCCTGCTTTGGGCCTTTGGGAAAGGAAAGAGCCAAACACAACCCCATTTTACGCATTGTGGGGTACACTACATACCCCCAACATAGGTAAGTCAAGGATTCTCAAAATTTTCCACCTTGTCTCTGGGTAAAATGGAGTTGGGGCATTGAAGAAAAGTGTAGTCAAGCAAGGCCAGGTTGTCGCTAATCTCTCCACCCATAGCAAGACATGGGACAAAAAACAACCCCTTTTACCTCTGAGCAAAGTGTGGCTGGGCAAATAAAGCATGAATATGTGGAAATACTGTACTTGAGAATGTCATGATGGCCGGTACATGACATAAACCAGTTTCCTGGAAAAGGTGGGTGCTCAAAATCAGTTTGCATTGATGGTACTAGCTTCAGCCAAAACATGCTATGCATTTTACAGAAAGACCTAGGGCCAGATGTAAGGAATCTCAATTTACCTATTCTAATACCGAATTTAACGATTCGGTATTTAAGAATAGGTAAATGGGATGTAGATAATTTTTCGGTAAAAATTACCGAATTGGTAAGATTCAGTAATTAAGAATTGGTATTTACCGACTTGGTATTTACCGAATCGGTAAATACTGATTCAGTAATTCCCATTCATTCCTATGGGCCTGGAGGCCCATAGGAATGAATGGGAATTACCGATTCGGTAAATACCGATTCGGTAAATACCGAATCGGTAATAGGAGAAACCCTTTCAAGGGTGGCAGGGTGTCACATTGACACCCTGATGCACCCCTGAATAGTGCATGGGTGCACATGTGGCACACATACATGCCCTAAGGGCATGTATGTCTGCTACATGGCACTGTTAAAAAAGCACAAAATAGCTTATTAAACTGTTTCCGTTATTTACCACCAACTTGTAGTTGGTGGTAAATAACGAATCCTTACAGGTGAAAAGCACTCACTTGAGTGCTTCCTACATTTCAGATTCGGTAATTTACCGAATCGGTATTTTATTTACCGAATTCTTAAATACCGATTCGGTAAATTACCAAATCTGAAATGTAGCCACCTACATCCCAAATGCCTAATACCGGTGGGTAACAGCCGAAATTCGGTAATTTCGACCATTACCGACCGGTATTAGGGTTCCTACATCTGGCCCTTAATATTAAGATGAAGTGAAGCGTGAGAGGGTGTCAGTACCAGCTGACACACAGAACCTAAATCGATGTGAAATTAACAGTATTTCCCTCTCCTGCAATACAGCGTTTACAATATCACATATTGCAGACTACTTTCTAATATCAATAGTTAAATCATTTTTGATTACACATTGATGTAATCCAGTTTTTAAATATTAAAGATGTGAAGAGCTAGCATCAATGCCCAATCTGCAATAATGTGCCCGAACATAAGGAATATTTAACAACATACAATAACACCTCATAAGTATAAAATACACCTACCAATCTTGGACATGCCATCAGATGCTTTCATGAAATGCCATTATTTACCAACACAACGGTGCCTATTTTGGCCTTACCAGGCATTTGCGAGCTTCTACCAAACACTACCACCCAACCACCACTCACCAGGAAGTGGCGGAGTTGGGCATAATGTCATCTTGATGTTATTTCTGCTCAACAATGGCAAACAGCCAGTCAAGCTCCTGCCATGTGAGGCTGTATTTGCAGCATTCACCACCCTTATTTTTAAATTAACCTGGCAGAGTAGAAGGATTGCAGTGGGTTGGTGGCTAGGTCTCTTTTCGCTGAGCTAGTGGTAGCCCCCTGTTTTCCTCTCTCTGAAGTTAATAAAACCACCAGAGATTTCCACGGTTTGCCATACCTGTATGCCAGGACCAAGGGGAATCCTTTGGGATTTTTCTGAGTCCCATAGAGGGGAGAGGCCTCCTGTTACACCTAAACCTCAGGACACACAGGCAATCCCAAGTATTAATTTCTCTGGGGTGTGCAAGAAAACCTTGTGATGAAAGATGAAGCTCTGTGGTTTCCTTGTTGAAACCAAAAACATCTTTGAGATTACAAGTGCATTTTGAGACCCCAAGCCCTAAGGAATTTCCAGGGATTTTTTACTGGTACCTATTCTGAGAGGAATTTCTGATGATCCCACAGGATCTGAGTGCTTCTACCAAGAGGCGTTCCAGCTGTGCAAACCAGGGGGAACAAGAGCATCAGCCTAGCAGTACTTGCATCTCAGTGCGGAGCCACTCTGCCATCCTCCAGCCTTGACCTAGCAGTATCTGTAATCAATACGCATGGTGAGAGGATGGCGGGGTAATTGTGGGTTTCAAGTGTGGACATAGATGGTGCCTTTACCCAGGTCTAAATGAGAAGCAAAGAAAAAATAGCAAAATTATGATTAAGCAATTTTTATTGGCTTCATCAACTGTAGACAATAGGAATTGTTGCAGGATTTTGTTTTCAAACAGATTTTATTGGTTTGTACGTTATAACATACATAATTTCCAAACATTTATCTTTTATGTTTCTTGCAATTTTGCATCTTACAACAGTCAGGTGAATGTGCTACATTGCCAATATGTGAGTTAACTCTACTGTAGTGTTTTTGGGCAATCATGTAATACATCGTTTTATTTTTGTAGGTGTCAACATTGAAAATGAATTTGCCAACTAGTAACAACTACCCTCCACCCTCCACCCTCCCTCGTTCTGGTCCATCATGTCCACTGTCAGGTTTAGTGGTGCATCCTGAGCTAACTTGAGTAGTGTGCTTCACACCTGCAGTTGCGCATCGGAACTAGTCGTGCCGTTACAACCCAGGGTGTTACGGCTAGAGCAAGTGTTCTGCTGTGCAGTTGGGGTACTAAGTAGAGGGTTGGGGTCTATGGCTTTGAAGCCCTTCAACATAGCATCCCATTACATGGATATCTGGTTTTTACTTAGCCCCCGGGTCTCCTCCCGCCTTACAACTGCACTTTCGGCTCCACTCCATTACACTTCCTCAATATGCCAAGTGTAGAACGCAGGGGTCTCTATTTCTACCTCATAGTATGGCTATTATGAGAGCAAGGTCTAGAAATCGAATTTGAATTTTCTGAGGATCTGTGCATTTGTGTAGACCTAACAGGCACTCCACAACAGTGTCATTGGCATGCAAGTGTGTGGTTGCCGCTATAGCTCGGCGGACCTCCTCCCAAAACTCTCTGAGGCATGTGCATGACCATAGCATGTGAATGAGATCTGCCTCCTCCAACTTACAGCGAGGACAGTAATGCTGTGTATTTGGGAACATCCACTGTAGACGGCGTGGTGTTAGGTAGGACCGGCGAGGAACCATGCATTGTATGAATTAAAATTTTGCATTGCGGGTCACTAGTTTAGGATGTTCTAGGATGACGACACATTCCTTGTCGGACAACACCTTCCCCAGTTCTCCTGACCATTTGGTTCTTAGATCGGGGAGGAGCACCACTGCATGGGCCCGAATACCGACATATAACTGTTTTATGAGGTGGCGTCTCTCGCCTATGTAATATAGTGTACAAACTAATTTGTGTGGCGATGGTTCCTCTCGCTGAGGAGCCCAGTGCTTCCTTACGTAGGTAGTGCAATACCATAGCAAGTGTCAAATATAAGTGATTTGGCGCCCCAGTTGCCCATGCAAACTTTTCATGGTCTAAGAGGATATTATTGCTAAACAGTGCTCCTACCGTTCCGACCCATTTGCCAACCCAGGCCTGCAGTCTACGCTTTGTGAGCCTTCCACTGGGTGTTGGTATCCTCAGCAGTGGGATGTTACCAGCACATGGGAGACAGCGGCACATGTATTGTATCCCTTTTTCCCAGCCCAGTAGCGCAGTTCTCAACAAGGGCGGTGCATTCAGGGGGGATTTTGCACTTTGGTTGTAATAGTGTGTGTAGGGTCCCCTGAATTATGTTGTGCACTGTGTACCCCAACTCCTGCAGGTTGCGACCCGCAGTCCAGTAGGACAGCCACTGCAATTGGCTCATGTAATAGTACACTCTGCTGTCCAGCACCTCCAACCCCCCTCTATGTGGTTCTAGCTGCAATTTTTTAAGGCTCACCCTTCGCCGTCGGGACCCGCATATCAGGTCTAGGAGTATGGTGTCCAGAGTTCAGAAGATGGCTGGCGGGATTATTATTGGCAGATTGGCAAAATAATATAATAGGTGGGGGAGAGGAATTGTTGCTGGGTAAGACATTAATGAATAAGCAACTTTAGATTATAGCAATTTTAGCAGGATGAGACAATAACAAATAATCAACTGTAGACAATGCCAACTGTAGCAGGATGAGACATTAACAAATTACAAGAGTGAATTGCACTGGCTAACATTGAAGGATGAGGGGGACCAAATAAAGAAAAGGGTTGGGTTACCAAACGTGGAAAAAGGAACTAGGGGGTGCACAAACGATAATAGTGTAATGCTGTGAAACAGAATGTGGGGGGCTCATGGAGCGGTTGTGAATTCAGATGTATTGTGATGGGGAGAGTGAGTATTTGGTGACCTGACGCCTATACATTTAACACTGTGAGGGCTGAGCATTCTCTTCAGTCAGTTCCTTATACTGTACAAGCATAGTGTCCCAGATAGCAGCAATAGGGTGCTGGTTTTATATGATGGGCCTCCACCCAATGCAGTGCAGAGCTTTCTGCTTCTCCCCGCCTAAGTAGTGCCTTCTGAAATAGGGAGAGAGCAGGGGGGTGTTGAGCCTTCCAGTGCATAGTTACTAGATGCATAGCCAACAGGAGGGCAAGATTGGCGAATTGCACCCATACCCTGTACTTTTTTTGTCTTTGGAAAATACCTAAGGCAGTAGCCTCCCCACAAATTCAATGTGGTGAGTTCTGTGACTGTGCCCAATGAAGCATGTACTGCATGCCAAACGTGCTATTCTAGGGCATGATCAGAGCATGTTCTAGAAGTCAGCAACCTGGGTGAAACATCTAGGACAAGTGAAATTGGCTCCTGGGAACTTATGATTTAGACGAGAGGGTGTAAAGTAAGCCCTGTGAAGGATCATTTATTGGATAGTTTAAAAACAAGCATTTCTCGAAACAGTCTTAGGAGACTCAAGGGCACATGACCACTTGGTGTTGTGAAGAGGTCTTGTTAAGTCCTCCTCCCAGGGGCAGCGGAGGTGAACCAAAGAAATGTCAGTGTGTTCTCTAATGGATTTGGATAACCATGTGATAAAATGTCGACCACCCCCCATGTGGAATAAAGTATGTATCATTGCATGGGTAAGTGGTTCATCTTGGGCTCTCCATAATGATCAACGTGCCACCAGTAATTGTCCATATGTTGCTAATTGTCCTGAGGGTATATTATAGTCCTGATGAATTTGTGCAAATGTGAGGATCTGGGCACCTTGGAAGAGATCTCCAACCATTTCTAAAGATTGTGCAGGCCACTCCTGAAGCTGCTCATCTGTTAGCAGACCTAAGGGTCCCGGGAGACCCTTGAGGGGTATTTTGGGAGAATATGGGCGGATTTTACTCATAAGCTGTAAAATTTTAGTTAGACATTTTCAGTCCAACCGTGTAGGGACCAGGAGCAATTTATTTTGATAGTGGGGTATAAAAGCTGTCGTATTATAGGAGGGAAGTGGACCATCGCCTCTGCTTGTCGTATAGAGGTTCATTCCTCCAAACATTCCATTGGAGCTGTGCTTCTTGGGAATGATATAGACAAACTCCCAGATAACAGACCGCAGATGTCCTCTAGGATAGCGGATTTGGATTACTTGTGGGTGGGCATTGCTGTGAAATGGAAATGTGCAAGATTTTCACCAGTTCACTTTGAGGCCAGCTGCTTCCTCAAAGTCCCAGAAAGTAGACAATATTGAGAACATGTCTGCTGACGTGTCCTGGATATATAATAAAAAGTCATCTGCATAGAATGACACATCATTTGTGGTTCCATCAAGAGTGTTACCCCACTGCTGACCTTCCAAGCAAAGAAGATGAGCCAGCGGCTCCATGGCAATTGAGAATAGGATAGGTAGGGAGAAGGCAGCCCTCACGCGTGTGCCTTGACCAGGGCCGGACTGGGAAGCAAAACCGGCCCTGGCAAAGTGCTCGGCCGGCCCCCCCCAGGGGTTGGGGGTGCCACCGAGCTCTTTGCCGGGGCCGGTTTTCGGCCGATTTTGTTACAGGGCCGATTTTGCAGCTATGCTGAAAAAACGACTCTGTAACAAAAACGGCCCCCAGGGGCCCAACACCGGCCCCAACCCTTGCGGCGCACCAGGGGATTGCCCGGTGTCCGCAACGGCCAGTCCGGGCCTGGCCTTGACCTATTGGAAAGGGGAGCGAAATCAGGCGCCCAATGCACGCCCTAAATTACAGGTTTCTGTACAGTAGCTTTGTGTAGGTCAGCAGGCGTTGGCCTAGGTCTGCTGCCTGGAGAACCTCGGAGAGGTAATTTCAAGATCAAGAATTAAAGGCCTTCTCGACGTCCAATATAAGGCATGCTGTCTGCAGTTATCACAGCGAGGCCTATCTGTCGCGGGTAAGAGTTGTCTAATATTATTATTAGACGTGTTACGTCCTGGAACAAATCCATTTTGTTCGGGTGAATGAAGACAGAAAATACACTCAAGTACTGATTCACTAGGACTTTACCAAGTATTTTATAGTCGGCCCCCAATATGGCCACTGGCGATAGGAGGAGAGGCAAGTGGCACTTGACTATTAGGCTTCTGAAGGGATACTAGAAGAGATTCCTGGAGGAAGGGTGGGAGCAAGCCGGTTGTAAGGTCTTCATTGTTTACCTCAACCAAACTTGGAGCCAGGCTGACCAGGAACCGATCATGGTATTCAGTTGGAAACCTATCTAATATGGCTAGGTCATGTATTACTTTTTTTTCCTCAGCTACATTAATTAGTGTGTTCCTCTCATAGCAAAGCGTTGATAGTTGGCAGTGGGCAGGTACCACACTAGTAGCTTAGTGAGGGAATCATACAAACATGCATTCACAACATTTCATTTCAGCCTTTCACATGATGGAGAAGTGAGAGTTAAAGTTAAAAGAGTATCTTAGATTTTGAATTTCACATATTTTTAGGATTTGTGTTGTAGTCAGTATCGAGACATTGTCAACCTTCCCTTCCCATTAATTTTTTTTTTTTCTATTAACTTTGTAATATATAGACAAATAAATCACTGATAATTCTACTGAAGTGTTAGACACAGTAGATTTCTAATGATGTGCTAGTAGAGTGAAATTGCAGTAGGATTGGTTCTATAAGTATTTCTGCTGGGTAAATGGTGCCTTTATCTTTGTTTGTTATAGGAGTCTAAGTATTTCTCCAGCCGAGGATAGAGAACCACCTAAACCCATCCCTGTAGATGATTCAGAATTGGATGAGGTAATTAGATAGTTTTGTTTCTTGCATTCTTATAAGATAAAAAAATCTGAATTTCACTGATAGCATGTGTTTGAAACATTTTCTTGACGGATTAGCCAAATCTTTTACGGGTGCAAACCTCAGTGTGCAGAATAGTAATACTTAATCACTTAGTGTGAGAGACAAATGTTACGGTACTGTTAACTGCACACTTATTACTTACTTCATATGTTTTCAGTATAATTTTGATTTCTTTTTTGATTCGGAATGAAGTGGTAGATTACATAAATATATATGTACAAAATAGTATATATTACCAATCATTTATTGCTTAGACCCTGTTGGTAGAAATCCCAGATTATATGGCATTCTGTAGAGAAACTACATAAGAGATAAATGGAAAAACACATTTGCCTCTACTTTATAGCTTCCTTTGTTGCTCATTCATTCAGTGCAATCTAAAGTCTGGCTGAGGCCTGTTCAAATTTGATTCCTCAGTCCATCCTGTAGATGTAATTTTTTTCAGATGTGAACAAGCATATAATGTGTAGGCTTTTTTGTCAAGGCAGTAGAGCTGTCACAATGTTCCAATGTTTTTAATGACTGAACAACTTATAAAGATAAACCCCATTAATGTTTTCCATTCCAACTGTCCTTTGTCGCTTGCCCAAAGACAGTTCTAAATGTCTATAACACCATCTCCCTTAATTTATGTTTCCAGTTCCCTATGCTAATTTGGCTTCATGCACATCTGTCCTCCAATAAATGGTTCTTAGAGAGATTTCTAGATTGTATTTAAAACAACACATAAATATGTTTATGTGTTGTTAGTGAAGTGTTGTTGAGTGGAGTGTCATAGAGTACAATGATAAGAGTATTGTAGAGTGAAGTGTCATAGAGTATAGTGGAGGAGTGTGGAGTAGAGTGGAGTAGCACACAGTGCAGTAGAACGGAGTGTTGTAGAGTGTTGTGTAGAACTGTAGAGTGTCATGACGTAGAATGTTGTGGTGTAGACGGTGGATAGTAGAGAGGCATAGAACCTATCCCGCTCCCAGCCCATGAATCTGAAGAGCCAAAGAAACCGATCCTGATCAAGGAGGTGACTTCAGCCATCGCCTGCTTTAAAGTTATGAAGTCCCTGGGGCCAGATGACTTCTCGTCCTGTTTCTACAAAGTGTTTTGCCAGGAACTAGTCCTACTGCTCACCCATCTCTAAAACACCTTTGCCGATACAGACATCCTCACCAACTCTTTTCTTAAGGCCTCAATCTCTGTCATCGCGAAGCCCAGCAAAGGCTCTGCCCTTTGTGGGTCCTATAGGCCTATCTCTCTCCTGGATATCAACGTGAAACATTTCAACAGTATGCTGGCCCTCCACCTCATTACCAATGTGGGGATAACAACAAATACATTCTGCATTGAATAGATAACACACATAGGTCCCAGAAAAAAAACTCTGTTATTCTCCATTGATGTTGAGAAAGCGTATATCTGTTTGAAACTCTGAAACGCTTTGGTTGTGCTGACAAATTCTGAAGATGGGTCCGCTCTGTCTGTAGTCCTTCTAGAGAAGCTAATTGAGTAAATGGGGTAATGTCCCAGCCTTTACCCATACAGCGAGGCATTCGACAAGGGTGTCACTTTTTTCGACCTCCACATGGAACCCTTTGCCCACAAGGTAAGAGGTAACCCTACTATTTCAGGGATACCCTTCGGCGGCGGTACAGCTTATATGTCTTATATGCTTATATGTCGCTGTCATGATCCTCTCCATTACTAACCAGATGTCATCCCTCCCTGTCTTCGTGACAAGGCTTCAAGCTTTTGGTAACATCTCTGGTTCAAAGTAAACATGAAAAAATCCCAGATCTTGAATTTATCCATCACTCTATCTCACGAGGCACATCTCCGCTCTTTGCTCCCCTTTGAGTCTGCAAACAACCCCATACCCTATCTTGTTATCAAGTTAGCATGATCATTTTCAAAGATGCTATTACTTAACTATACCGCCCTTAGTTTCCAAAACCTAACTTACGGTGCAAGTTATTGTTAGCTGTTGAGCAAAAAAGCAAGACTTATTCCAAAATGTGGGTGCCATTCATCTATAGTCAAGTCAAGTCAAATTTATTGTTTAAAATTAATAAAAATTATTACAACATACATTTGAAATCATCGGTAAAAATTAATAAATAATGTGCTTGATTGTTCACAAGGTAAAGTGAATAGACCGTGCAATTAATAAAATCTTAAATTTTTCATTTTGGTTGTACACTTCTTTTGTGGCTAAAGTTTTCAAGTGTGCACTTCCTATTCACTGTGTTTTCCTGGGTCCACTTGTTGTAGGAGAGATTGTACTTTCCTCATGTATTTAACCCCCCTACAAGCCAACATGGGAGATGATCCATCTAGCCATCAAATTACAGCTTGCCTGCATGATCGAATATTCAGGTTATTAACAATGTACCTTAAAAGCTGTCTCCTTAGGTCTATAGGAGCTGGGCAAGCACATAGCAAGTGAGTTAATGTTTCGTTTTGATATTCGCATAGACGACAATTAAGGTCGGTGTAACTACCTTTCCAGAATGGTAACAAGTCCTTTGAAAACTGTAGGCCCAGCCGATGTTCTATGTATCTTTGTTTTTTTTGCATGTTAAAATGACTTTCCAAATAGGGCTGCAGCTTTATCCCGGAATAAGAGTTTATCATTGTCCACCCGTGTCGACGTTTTGCGGTGCTTGACTTATCTTCCAGATATGATTTCCATTTGACCGCAGTGTTTGTAATTTTATCGAAGGTAGTTCTATCTGGCATCATGTCCCAAGTTGAATTGATTCCTATACAGGTCAAGGATTGAGACAGGAAATCTCCCCAACTGTGAGGCACGTGCTGTTTCTGCTGGGTGTCGATTTATTTCTTTCCAGCACAGGTTGTCCAGTGAGCCTTCTTCTGACATACGTACTTTATGACAGAGGTTCACAAAAGTACCCATACTGCAAAACTTCTGGTTCAGCAGGCCAAATTCTAAGCGAACCTGCGCTGGTGATGCAGATTTTGGAAGGTTTAAAGCTGACTCGTATATCTTTGTTTGTAGGCTGTTTAACAGCCCCGCCTCTTTGCCACACCAGGTCGCCAATGCGTAAGACAAGGTAGGTAAGGTTTGCGCTTTTATCACTTTCAGCAGGTGTGTATAGTTTGGGCAACTTAGTTTTTTTTGTAATTGCTGGTATGCATAGATCAGGGAATGTGCTTTTGCCTTCAGGTCAAATGTGTGCTCCTTGTTCGTTGGGCCTTGCGCCAGTTTCAGACCTAGGTACTTGTGTGATACTTCCTCCTTTATTGGGGTGCTATTTGCATACCATACGAATGTTGGTTTTTTCGGGTCTACAATACGGACCACTTTGGTTTTATCTTTATTCAGTTCCATGCCTTCGTGTTTCAAATAGGCGACCAGATTGTTGATCATCCTTTGCAGGCCTATTGGGGTTTGACTCAAAACAACAATATCGTCAGCATACTGCAGGAAGGGGATTGGGTTTTTTGACAGGTGCGGTGGATGACCTTCCCCGACCTGCCTGTGACTGACGATGTCTGCCATATAGAGATTAAATAACCTTGGGGCCAGTACACAGCCTTGTTTTAAGCCCTGTTGTGTATCAATTTCATCCGTGATACTGCTACCGTCTCCCAGTTTGACTCGTGCCCAGGTGTGACTACATGCTTATTATTGCCTCCAGTAAGTTCTTCGGGAAGCCCCATGATCTTAATTTGTCCCATAATCGGGTTCGATTCATCCCTGTCAAACGCTGCTCGCAGATCTATAAAACAAGCATACAGTCTTGTCTTCTTTATTTCTGCTTTTTCCTTCAGGAGAGCCAGAGTCATCAGGTTTGTTAGTGTACCGGTCCTTGGCCGGAAACCCGTTTGGAACATAGGTATGATCTTTGTGTCTTCCATCCAGTCTTGCAGGTGTACCAGTAGGCATGACCCGTATAGTTTTTCCTCAACGTCCATCAGCGATATCAGCCTATAGTTCCCTGGCTCGTTATGATCACCTTGTTTGAAAATGGGATGGATTATACTCCCGTTCCAGGACTTAGGCGGCTTGTTCGGTCTATAAATTAAGTTAAAGAGTGGTGTTAAGTATTCTGCCCAAAACTCAGGGGAATGTTTGAAGATGGCGTTTGGAAGCCCATTGGGACCTGCTGCATCCTCATTTTTCAGGCGTTTTATTATTCATTTTAGCTCGCCAGCTGTTACTAGGATGTCTGATAATGTTTCTTCTGATTTTTCGGATATTGTAGTGGGGTTGTTGACAAGTTTCCCTATATTCCTATTTTCGCTATCCGAAGAAGGTTTCTTTGTGTCTCCATGTGGCATGTTTCGTGTTCCCAAAATATTTCCCGAATGTTCAGAGTTTCTAGCGCATATTTCGCACTCTCTTTTACAGTGCCACTTTTGACCATCCTCCCTGTCAATAAACATGTTTTTGACGTGCTGGATCCACTTACTTTCTCCAATGCCTGCACCCTGCTTTAGATAATTGCCCTTTGTCAGTTTATTAATGATACCCCAGAATGATCGGGCATTTTTGTGTTTCCCGGCAATTAGTAATTTAGTTCAGATTTCGGCTTGGTATGAATTTTTTGCGTTACTCAGCAGAATCTTATATTTTTTCCGCATGGCTTTTAATTTCGCCCTCTCCGGTACTTTTCCACTTTTTATTACTTTTACCTGCTTCCGTACTTCACGTGTAATTTTCCTTTTTTCCTCTTGCAAGGTAATATTGTACCAAGGCTTCTTCCCAGTATCATACCTTCTCACGCTCTGTTTTGTGGTTGGGGGGTTTCTGGTTAAGGCCTCACATAGTTGTTCCCATGTTTCTATCGGGTTTTCTTTTTCCTCCGGTGTTAGTCTGAGCAGTTCTTTTTTAAATTGGTCCATTGTTGGTTTTATGTCCTTTCCACCCCATTTCAGTTTACGTAGATTGAATTTTTCTGTATGCTGAACAATGGTCTTTAGATTTTCGGTCTTGTTGGCCAATATTTTTATTTTGGTGATTAAAGGGAAATGATCGCTTTCTATGGGATTAATGACTGCTATTTCCCTCTGAGGCGGAAGCCGGAGGTTTACTGTGCTCTCTTGCACCTCTGCTTTAAATACGATTGATTTGCTAATTGTTTATAATAATTTTTAAAACTGTACCATATTTTATTGGGAGCGTTTTTAAATATCCCTGACACCCCCTACAGCGAGACTACTTCGCTGAGGCACCCCCTTTCCACCGCGTCGCTCTAGCGAGGCGCAGGGAAGCTTTGAACACCACTTTGGCAGCCATTTTAGATTGGGCAGGCTCGCCGGAGAGCTCGGCGCCCCTCCCGCCCTCCCTGGGTATTTAACAGGATGTAAATCGGTTTCGTGTGATTAACGACTGCTGTTTCCCTCTGAGGCGGAAGCCGGAGGTTTACTGTGCTCTCTTGCACCTCTGCTTTAAATACGATTGATTTGCTAATTGCTTATAATAATTTTTAAAACTGTACCATATTTTATTGGGAGCGTTTTTAAATATCCCTGACACCCCCTACAGCGAGACTACTTCGCTGAGGCACCCCCTTTCCACAGCGTCGCTCTAGCGAGGCGCAGGGAAGCTTTGAACACCACTTTGGCAGCCATTTTAGATTGGGCAGGCTCGCCGGAGAGCTCGGCGCCCCTCCCGCCCTCCCTGGGTATTTAACAGGATGTAAATCGGTTTCGTGTGATTAACGACTGCTGTTTCCCTCTGAGGCGGAAGCCGGAGGTTTACTGTGCTCTCTTGCACCTCTGCTTTAAATACGATTGATTTGCTAATTGTTTATAATAATTTTTAAAACTGTACCATATTTTATTGGGAGCGTTTTTAAATATCCCTGACACCCCCTACAGCGAGACTACTTTGCTGAGGCACCCCCTTTCCACAGCGTCGCTCTAGCGAGGCGCAGGGAAGCTTTGAACACCACTTTGGCAGCCATTTTAGATTGGGCAGGCTCGCCGGAGAGCTCGGCGCCCCTCCCGCTCTCCCTGGGTATTTAACAGGATGTAAATCGGTTTCGTGTGATTAACGACTGCTGTTTCCCTCTGAGGCGGAAGCCGGAGGTTTACTGTGCTCTCTTGCACCTCTGCTTTAAATACGATTGATTTGCTAATTGTTTATAATAATTTTTAAAACTGTACCATATTTTATTGGGAGCGTTTTTAAATATCCCTGACACCCCCTACAGCAAGACTACTTCGCTGAGGCACCCCCTTTCCACAGCGTCGCTCTAGCAAGGCGCAGGGAAGCTTTGAACACCACTTTGGCAGCCATTTTAGATTGGGCAGGCTCGCCGGAGAGCTCGGCGCCCCTCCCACCCTCCTCCCGCCCCGCCCAAAGTATGTATAATAACAACAACATTGCCCGTCCGCGCAGCAGGCGGGCGCAGCGGGCGCGCCGGCGGCGCGCCGGAGGCGCGCCAGAGGCAAGCCCGTCTGCGCCCGTCCGCGCTGAGGACGGGCTGGACGGGGGGACCTATAGGTCGACCACTGTGGGTCATGGAATATTGAAATATTCCTTATGGGATATGCTACGCCTTCGTCCCAAAACTGCTCCATGCTTTCACAACCTCACTCCAGATGACCTCATCGTGTCTAAGGGATGTGGGTGCTGTTTGACAGACTCGGTTGATATGATTCCTGCTTTGTCCGTCACTCCTCGGAAGTCCTGCTCACCGGTCTCTCCTAGCGATCTGGGTCTAGAATGCTTGCTCCTTAACGCGCGCTCACTTATTAAAAATAATATTATTTTTAAGGAGCTGATTTTGGAGAAGAATCCGACCTGGGCTTTTATTACAGAAACGTGGGCTAAGGACTCCTCTGGTCCAGACCTTACTGAAGCAGTCCCTGATGGGTACTGTCTGACTCGGCAGGATAGAGTCGGCCGGGTCGGTGGCGGCTTAGCCATCCTGCATAGGGACAACTTTCAATGTCATACCACGCTTTTATCTGACCCCAAGGATGCTACTCAGGTGGTCTATTTCTCATTACATGATTCCCATATCTCCCCATTTAACGGGATTTTGGTCTATCGTCCGCCCGGTCCCAGAGCGAACTTTAGTCTAAAACTGCTTCAGCTCCTGGAGCCCTACTTTGGTCGGGAGAATCTGACTATTCTGGGTGATTTTAATTTCCATTTGGAATTATTGGAATCACATGATACCTCCGTGTTGCTGGAAGCCCTGACAGCATGTGGATTCACTCAACTGGTGAAAGGACCCACCCATCGAGCTGGTCATACGCTCGATGGCATTTTCTCTAATGACCAGAGACTCTCAGTTACGGTTCCTTTCTCCCTCTCCTGGTCAGACCACTTGGCCGTGCCTTTCAAAGTGGCCTTCCCTAGTCAGGAAAGTGTTAGGAAAGTCCCTAGTACCTTTGAAGTACGCAGGAACTTTAAAAATATCGGTGAACACTCTTTTGACCCTTGGACTTCAAGACTGTCTTCCATTCGGGAGATGGATCCCTCCTCAGCGGTGCCGCATTACGATAACATTCTGAAAGAGGCCTTGGACGAACTGGCGCCAGCTCGGTCCTGCTATTCAGCAAGGAAAAGACCATCTGCCCCTTGGTTCTCTGAACAACTCAGACTCCTTAGGCAGGAAGTAAGGAGACAGGAGCATCGATGGCATGCCAGTTGGGATCTCAAAGACAGGGAAGCTCACAAAACCCTGCTCAAGAGATACAAATCGGAAGTTATCAGGACCAAGCAAGACCACTTTGTGGCCCTGACTTCCTCTCTTTCATCTCCCAAAGAGCTCTTCAGGATCGTGGACTCCCTTTCATCTCTTCAGGTCCCCGATCCAGTTGTTCCATCTCAGGAGCTCTGTAATGACATCGCTCGGTTCTTCCAGTCCAAAATAGCGGACATTTACACTGCTCTGGAGTCTCAGAGGCTTTCTACGGCGGAGCCACCAGTTACTGCAGCCCCGGATGTTCCAACGGCAGAGCCTCCCTTGGCCGGTTATCTGGAATCCTTCCCTCCGCTTTCCCTACAAGATCTCGACAAGCGGCTTGATAAAACCAAGTCAGGGTCTCCACTAGATGCTTGCCCTCTTAAGATCTTGAAGCAGTGCAGGGGATCTCTTTTACCCCCATTACTTGAGATCATGAATGGGGCCATGAGGGATGGTGTCTTCCCACAGCAGTGGAAAAATGCTGTGGTCAAGCCCCTTCTTAAGAAACCCTCCCTTGATCCTGGGGTCCTAAAAAACTTCCACCCCATCTCTCTGCTTCCGGCCCCTGCAAAGATGCTCGAATCCCATCTTAACGAGCATCTAGCTGCCTATGTGGAGAATTCAGGCTGTCTTGACCCCTCCCAGCATGGTTTCAGGAGGGAACATAGCACCGAGTCCGCCCTCACCCTGGTTCTCGATTCCATCCGTATGAATGTGGATGAGGGCCGGACATCCCTCCTGATCCTCCTGGACCTCACAGCTGCCTTCGATACCCTATCTCCCCAGGTCTTAACATCTCGACTGGGTGAGATTGGGGTCCGGGGGGCAGCCCTTGATCTGCTCGCTTCCTTTCTCGACCATAGGGAGCAGAGGGTAATGTTGGGAAAATTTCTATCTCCATCCTTGTCTGTGCAATGTGGGGTCCCTCAAGGGTCAGCGCTCAGTCCCACCCTTTTTAACATCTATGTGACCCCCCTTGCCAGACTTATCAGATCTTTTGGGATGGAGGTAGTCTCCTACGCGGACGACACGCAGATCCTCGTGTCTCTCTCCCAGCCAATTGAGCTGACCGCCTCCAGATTTAGATCCTGTATGGAGGCCGTCGGCCAGTGGATGATATACAACTCACTCAAATTGAATGGGGAGAAGACCGAGGTGATGGTGTTCGGCGGAAGGGAAGATATCTGGTCCACGGAGTGGTGGCCTGACTCGCTTGGTTTGTGCCCCAAACCTACTTCTTCAGCCAAAAATCTTGGGGTAATGATTGACCCTACTCTGGACATGCGCCAGCAAGTCAACAGGACGGTATCGACCTGCTGGGGCATAATTCATGTTCTCAGGAAAATAAGGAACTACCTTTCCCAGCCGGCAAGAAGACAACTTGCTGTCGCCCTTCTGGGATCGCGTCTGGACTACTGCAATGCGCTGTATGCTGGACTGAATAAGAGTCAGATGCAGCGCTTGCAGGTGGTCCAGAATGCGGCAGCTAGATTTGTCCTCGATCTTCCCCGTCGCACTTCGGCCACGCTCGCCAGGAAGCAGCTACATTGGCTTCCGATCAAGGAGTGGATTGTTTTCAAGTCCATGTGTATGGTCTATAAAGCCTTGGCCAAAAGCAGCCCCACAAGGATCAAAGCCATCCTGACATACTACAACCCAGGCAGGAGCCTCCGCTCCTCCAATCACTCTTTTCTCCACATCCCACGTATTCGGAAAGCCAGATGGGGTGGTAAGGCTTTCTCCCTCCTGGCCCCTAAATGGTGGAATGATCTTCCACTAGAACTTAGGTCCCTCCCTTCCCTCCAAACCTTCAGAGCAGCCCTTAAAACACGTCTCTTTATTCAAGCGTACAAGTAAGTGCATGACTGCCTGCTTTCTGACCTTTTTTTGTTAGGCGCCTTGACACCTTCGGGTTTTAGTTTGCGCGGTACAAGATGCAAAATAAATAAATAAATAAATAAATATGCGTTGCTCCACCAAGAACGAGCTTACCATCGGTGTCAAGTTGTTGCTCATTATTGTGAAATCTATTGATGACCTCCGATTTCCACTTACGAAGGTTATAGGTATGACCATTCCCCCATTTTCCTTCTTGTTCAGAATGGAGAGACCCATGTCTTCGAGATCATGAATTATTTTATCGTCTTTTGTTAGGTTGCTGTTAAAATCTCCTGAGATGATCATAGAATATGATTCGTGAGTGCTTTGCAGCACCCTGATCAAGGTTATTAGTGTTATCAGTTTTTCCTTTTTCTGTTTCTTTTCCGGATGTACGTAAACATTAAGCACTAAGAGGTTGTGAATGCGTGCATTTGAGTTCTGCCTATCTGTAAGTTTTATTACTTGTGACCAATTTACCCCGGTATCTACTTCTTCCACTTGCCACCTATATTGTGGGTGATGTACATTGTTAAGCCTCCTCTCGGGTGTCCAAATTTTGAGAATATTTCGGCGAGGACCTGAAACTCTATGTAACCAGGGATGGAAACTTGGCTTAGGTTCCAAGTTTCTTGTAGTAATATTAGGTCGTGTTGTTCCAAGAAGTTTGCGGTTTCGTGGTCTTGCCCAATGCTGTTATAGCCATGAACATTCCAAGAGAAGAGGCTGATCGTGTGTGTGGTTGGACCAATGGGTTGGTTATTGCTCTCTAGGTTTCCTCCCGATTCCTTTTGGTTACCGACTGTTATCCGTAGATGTAATTTGTTGTTCTCCTTTATGTTTTCGGACTTGCTAGGAACACTTATTGCTCAAAACCTTTGCAACCCAGGACCAGTCGGTAATCTGTTCCTGAGTGCCTCCCTGCTCCACTGCTTTTACATGTCAATCTATGTTTTGTGATGTTTTTTGTGGGGTTACTGAGCATCCACTCTTTAGGCATGATTTTTGGCTGTTCCCCTCTTCCGTTTTAGTTTTTCCTGCGATTGTACTTTTTAAGAGAGGAAATGGATATTTGTTCCGTTGATGACGCCTCAGCTCTGTGCCCCATGCCTCAAAAGACATGCTCATAGCAAATATTCTATCTACTATGGCCTTGGATGACCAGGTAGTTAACGATTCCTCTACCTCTGGGTTCTTTTTTGTACATTTGAATTCTACAGACAGGAGGTCTTGGGATGATATGTCGTCCAATTCTGGGATTTCTCTCAGCAGCCGCATTATATTCCCCCTGTTCAAAAAGTCTTGTCTCCCTGTTGTCTGATACTCTGGTATGAATGACAATTTTTCGTTAGGTTCTCCTTGTGTTTGAGGTGCCAATTCTGCTTCTTTTTCTTCTCGCCATTGTGTAACATGTGTTGTTTCGGCCTTTGTATTTGGTGTTCTTCCTTGCCCATGGGTATTAAATGTTCTTTCTCCAGACGCTTCGGATGTTCTTTTAGGATGGGAGATGGGCTCATTGATCCTGCTTGTGTTTGACTTAATATCTTTGTTTTTTATCCACGACTTTGTCATTATTTGTATGTTTGGATATCTGAGTGCAGGCTGTATGTTGGTCTATATGTTGAAGTCTGCAGGTACGCCCATGGTCATTTGAGTTTATTTTATTCGGCGTTCTTGTTTTATCCCTTCCGTCTGAATTTTTTGGGATTTGCCTTTGGTTGGTTTTGTCGCTTACGTCTTGTTTTGTATCCTCATTGATTATGGCATTTTGGGTCTGCGTATCTTGTTTTGCTGAATTGGCCTTGGGTATTTGGTTTTCGTCTGACTGGTGAATCATAACTATTCGATTTACACGGGCCTCTTGGCCGAAAACCCTTTCATCGACCTCGACGTGAGACATGTCTTTGTCCTATGTTTTTTTGTTTTTGAGTATTCAAGTTTTTACTCCCTTGTGTGTGTTTTGGGTTTGCGGGAATGGGGCAGATTGATAATTCAGTAATCGAGCTGCTCCCATTCTCTGTATTTGTATTTGAATTGGTTGAATTGGTTAGGTGGAAGATAGGATACTTGTGAATATTTGTCGATGGTTGGGTTTTGAGCTGTGCCCTCCCTTTCCTAGCGCGCTTTCTTTCTCTTTTTGTTAACTTTGTTTTTATATAGACAGTTGTACTTTTTGTGTCATCTCTTTGACCGGCTTTCTGGTCTGAATTTTCTTCTCTTGTCTTATCTCTTGTTCCAGGTCGCTGTTTTGGTTAAGATCTCTTGTTTTGTTTGGGCTCCCAATTTCCACTTCGGCCTTCTTTACCCCGCTGGGACTCAGATTATTTTTGTTTTGTTTTGTTTTGTTACAACTGATGATTGAACTGCCTCGAGTATGTCTTTTAATATTTCCGGTAGGATTGCCAAATTGTCCACTAGTTTGCCACATACACAGCTTGGTTGGTTTGTCTCTGTGTGGGGGCCCTTATCAACCCTCCTCGGCAGCAGGGTTGCCATGTCGTCCAGCCTGGTATTAATACCTGAAATGTGATCAGCAATAAGGTTTATTAGGTCGATTTGAACGTCCATTTTATGAGACTGGAAATTCAAGGCCTCAATTGCCTTGTCCAATGTGTTTAATAGTGTTTTACTCCATGAGGCCTTATAGAGCTCTCTGGGCGGTATTTCCTGGACATCTGACTCTTCTTCTGACCTACTCATGGATGATATTGTAATTGGTGATGCTAAGCTTGGATTGCCTTTTGACCATCCTTTAATTTTTTCTTGTATTTTGTCTATCACCATAATTGAAAGATCTAACCTACGGGAACTATCTTAAGTTACTTTGCTTACTCTGAGAGCCCACCTCTACCAATAATACAGCCCTCCATGAGCTTGCGGCCCATAACCACATTCACCCACCTCGGAGTTGACCTCATAGCTATACCTCTGGAAGTACTTAGGTGGGAAGTGGGTTGTTTGGTTGGGTTATTTGTTTTCCTATTTTGAGAATGCTTACGGAAGCTGCAGTCTCCGATGGGTGCGGGCAGCAATACTCTCCATAAGGTTGCAATCCATTATTCTACACTGCTGGCCTTCTCGGGTGTAGCTGTGCGTGTCTATGGCTCACGTTGGCTTTATTTACAGAATTGTTCCTCACATACCTACTGTAATGGCCTGGCCCATGAGGTTATGGGCAAACAACTGTGTTCCTTTATATTCTGACTGAGCATTGACAGTTGTAGGCAACCAGCTGGGCTTGTTTGCGAATTGCTAATACTTTAATAAACAGAGTTGATTCATAAAATAATAGAAGTTCACAGAAAAAAACAAAGATTAAAGTGACGTTATAGTTAGGTGTAAATGTCAGTAGTTAAAACATACTGTTTCAAATGAACAAAGGCACTAAAATTTACCAGTTATAGTAATCTGAAGTAACTTTACCTCGTTCCCTAAAGTAACTGCAACGTGCACCTTTGCCAGACACGGCTAATGACCTCATATATTACATCGCTTATGACATGTTCTAGATCATTGATAAAATCACTGCAATATGGAAATTACTTCATTTTTGAAAACACTACATGGAGCAAGCATGTGTTAAAGTTACTTTAGGGCATGAGTTATAGTTACTCAATAAAACTGTCAATGATGAATATCTGTGGTTTTGTATGTTTGCAATGGTATGTTTTAGCATTTTTACCTAACTATAACATTCCTTTAACCTTTGTTTTTTTTCAGTGAATATATATATATATATATATATATATATATATATATATATATATATATATATATATATATATATATATATATATATATATATATATATATATATATATATATACATATATATATTTGCCCCAGTATTGGAACTTTCATAGATTCCCATGCTTTGTATCATTCCCCGTCGTCAGAATGGGAGCCTCGGTAAATAAAAAGTACTTTAGTAGTAAGCACAAAGTGAAAAAATAGGCCTAGGCCTCATCTCATTTTGTAGCCTATCCACCTCTTTTTGTAAAAGAGACCAAATTCTTGCAGTAGCCAATCAGAGCAGCCTCACCCCACAGAACCTTCCTGAGAGAGCCTCAGAGCCTCAGATTTTCTACTGCACATTGTGCAATGGAGTCTCCATTGAGCTCTGCTCAATTTTCTTCACTTCTACTATTTCTTCTAGAACGTTTTGCTGTTTTTTTTGTCATGTCTGACAAAGAGAAGAAGGCACTTTTTAGAGCCTGTGCTACTTGCTCCAAAAAGAGGTTGTTTGTTGAAGAAAAGCATGAAGACTGCATATACTGTCTATATCCAACCATAAGGCCACTGACTGCAAGATTTGCAGAGCCTTCTCCACCAAGACCTTGAGAGCCAGAGAGGGACGCCTCCTGACTTGGCTACAAAAGATGAAGGACCGCAAGGAAGTCATTTCTTCAGACAGTGAGGGCTCCTCTTCGGTGGTGTCATCTAGAAGATCGAAGAAGAAGGGTAGGTCTCCCCCTACTACATCTGAGGAGCCCCATGTCAAAGCGTTGCCTGGGACATCTGATAGGTCTGATAGGCCTGCTTCCCTAAAATCTCCTCACCACCGTGAAAAGGAGAGGCAGGGACAGCCTGAGGAGTGAGGAGTCGCAACCTTCAAAAAAGGCTAAAAAGATCGTCCCTGTGACTTCACCACCCTCTGACAAGGAAAGAGGGGTGAAAAGGCTTTCTATTGCGCCTCAGGAGATTGTTTCAGACAAGAAACAACGTTCGTCGACGGTGAAAACCACAGGTACGTCGACGATTTCTGTCAAAAAAGACTTGCCTGTAAAATTGGCCTCGTCGGCGGGCTCGTCGCCGATGGCTATGGCGACGGCACCGGCGATTCAGACTTCGACGACAAGCGCAGTTTCTTCGTCGGCGCCTCCGTCGACGAAACAGTCTTTAAAAATTCTACCGTTGATGACGATTCCGTCGACAACACCGTCGACGACTGGGAAACTTGCAATTTCTCACAGAAAAAGACAAATAACACCGGAAATGACATCTCCACAATGAGTTACAACGTTACCTCCTAACCTATTGCTGGATGAGGACTCTGAAGAAGAGGCTTATAGCGATTACGGAGCGGCTTATAGCCCATCTGACTTACAAGTCAAATTGCAGGAGGTCAGTTCTGAGGAAGGTGAAATGGAACAACAGCACTATGTTCCACAAGACTATTATGACCAACAGGAGACACCTCACATGCAGGTTCATTTGCAGAAACCTCCACGTCAGTCTCAGCAGGATATGGTGGCGATGCCATCCACTCTCATCTCTGATCTACAGTTAATGTTGCAGGACTATCAGAGGCGTTTTCCTACTCCACAGGAGGTTCAACAAGTACGCCCTCCGACACCTCCGCCTCAACCATTGGCAGAACACTCTTTGCCTTCAAGAGGGCGTGACCCAGAGCCTGTAGAGCATCCACAAGAGGTGGTGCCCGTTCGGGATGATACGGATGATGATAATGCCTCATCTGATGTAGATCAACAAGTGGACCCTGACCAAGATCAGAATATAGACTGGAATCAGGATGGTCTTCGAGATACAGACGTCACAGGGCCTGATACCGCAATCTCTGCTCCAGCAGATATTGGAGGTTTTCACAACTTAATGGAACGAGCTTCCAAGAGATTTGGTCTTCCAGTCACCACAGTCCAGTCTGAATGTTTTTTGTATGACTTCAAAGAACCATTCCGAAAGTCAGTACGTTCAATCCCCATCATTGAACATGTTTGGTCTGAAGGCTTGAAAGCTATGCAGAATCCGGCCACGGTCCTCCCAGTTCTCCCCAGACTGGAGAAACAATATAAGGCGCCGGAGGGCAGCTCGGCATGTCTGCTAGGTCAACCAAAACCGGATTCGGTTATCTCCCAGGCCGCACAGAGCAAATCTAAGAACCCATCCACGCCGCTAACGACGCCACCGGATAAAGAGGGCAGGCGTCTGGACAATGTTGGAAAAAGATTCTCCACAATGGCCAGCCTCCTCATTAGGGCGGCTAATGCTTTGGCGATTCTGGAGAGATACGATTGCCAGATGTGGTGTGACCTCTCCCCGTTTGTGGAAGAACTTCAGGATGCATCTAAGGATGAGGTCAGAAAGATCTTACTGGAAGGGGAGCGAGCCTCTTCTGAGGTAATCGACTGCGCTATGGATATATCAACTACGGCATTCCGAGCGCTAGCCGGCTCGGCAGTTTTGCGATGCCAGGGTTGGTTGCGAGCCACGTGGTTTCGGCAGGAGGTACAAAATAAAATTCTGGATCTGCCTTACGATGGGGAGATGTTATTTGGCAAACACGTGGATGACGCCCTACAGGGCATAAAGAAAGATATAGATACGGCCAAGTCCTTGGGAACTTTACAATATCGCAAGGTGCCTTCAAGGGAGCAAGAGGAAGAGGATTCTCATCCTATAGAGGCGGCAATCAGTACCGCTACTCTTCCAACTCCCAACCTGGCCAGACTTACAAACCTCAGTATTCACAGAGGGGTTCTTTCTCTCGCCAGCCACCGAGAGAACGACAGGGGCAGCAGAGGAGAGATAATACCAAGAGACAATAGCGGCCAGGTGTCTCTTTCTACTGTTCCTGTACCCTCGTTAACATCAGTGGGGGGCAGGATTGCCCATTGCCTCAACAACTGGATGGTCATAACAACAGACCAGTGGGTCCTAAACATCCTCAGGAAAGGACACACGTTGGAGTTCCAAGATCTTCCTCCAACGAGAGCTCCAGATGCCATTACACCCAAACATCTGAAACTCCTTCATCTCGAGGCCCACCAACTCTTCACCAAGGGGGCAATAGAACCTGTACCTCTCTCCCAAAAGGGGAAAGGGTTCTATTCCAGGTTCTTCCTGGTTCGGAAGACAAAGGACAAGTGGCGTCTGATCTTAGATCTACGGCAGCCCACACTTATCTCATCAAGTTGTCCTTCAGGATGGTCACTCTTCAGGACATCCTCCGCCTTCTCAATCCAGGGGACTACATGGCAACCCTAGATTTGGAAGATGCTTACTTCCATGTACCCATTCATCCAGCTCACAGGCAATATCTTCCATTTACAGTAGGCAAGAGCCATTTTCAATTCAAAGTACTGCCTTTTGGTCTCCGGTCCGCTTCGCGGATCTTTACAAAGGTACTGGCTCCTGTGGCAGCCTTTCTCAGAAGACAGTCTTTCGAAGTCTTCCCATATCTGGACGATTGGCTGGTAAAGGCTCCTTTGTTCCAAGAGGCGTCCAGGGCAGTCACGAGCTGCAGTCAACTTTCGGCTCAACAGGGAAAAATCGATTTTGCGCCCCTCCAAGACAGCGAAGTTTTTGGGTGCGATCCTAGACACGGAGTGCTGCCTGGCTTTTCCTTCAGAAGAGCGCCAAACCAAGCTTTTTCTCTCAGCTCGCCTTCTACAGACACAGACTTTTCTGTCAGTTCGCAAATACAAATCGCTTCTCTGATCGATACCATCCTGCACACCATTGATTCCACATTGCAGGCTGCGAATGCGTCCCCTGCAGGAACAGTTGGAAAAACAATGGCGTCAGGTGACGGGCTCCTTCGACGACAAGATAGTAATCACTCCGGAGATGCGGAAGGCAGGCAGCTGGTGGTTGCTAAAGACAATCATTCAGTAGGCTTGCCATTCCAACTTCCACCATCTCCCATGGTATTGACAACAGATGCTTCCATGGAGGGATGGGGCGCGGTCCTCCAAGAACTGAAGGTCAGTAGTCATTGGAGCTCAGTCCAAGTCAAGTTCCACATCAATCTACTAGAACGTATGGCCATTCGTCTAGCCTTGCAGGCTTTCCTTCCAAGGATCCGCAACCGTTCAGTGCTGGTTCGTACAGACAACACCACAGCCATACATAAACAAGCAGGGCGGAACGAGATCTTGCACCCTTTCGAAGGAAGCACAGAGGCTTTGGAATTGGGTGATCCAACACAATATCACCCTTTCAGCAGAACATCTGGCGGGCACGCTCAATGCCTCAGTGGATGCTTTGAGTCGCCAAAAGACTGTCAGCCACGAATGGGAACTGGATCAGACCATTCTAAACAAACTGTTTTCACGTTGGGGGACCCCAACCATCGATCTGTTTGAAACTCCCCAAAATGCCAAATACCAGTCCTACGCAAGCAGGGTTCACCATCTGGGATCCTTGGGGATTGCGCTTTTGATTGCCTGGTACGGCGCATTTGTTTACGCCTTTCCTCCTATTCTGCTGATCCCAAAACTGATCCGCAAGCTCAAGGTGGAACCGTGCAGAATGATTCTGATTGCACCGGCATGGCCCAGACAGTTTTGGTACACAGAACTTCTTCTCCTCTCCCAAGATCAACCGATTCTCCTGCGTCCTGTTCCATCACTGTTAACAATGGCTCACGGGCAGGTTCTGCATCCAGACCTGAAGTCACTACAATTGACAGCGTGGCTCCTGAGTTCAGAGAGTTCCAGGGTTTAAATCTTTCAAGAGAATGTAAAGACATTTTAGCCCAGGCCCGAGCGCCTAGTACGAATAAAGCCTATTGGGCAAAGTGGAAGAGATTCTGCCTTTGGTGTCGGAGAGAAGGTCTACATCCATATACATCTGCACCACACCAACTTTTGCCTTACATCCTTTCTCTTGCAAAATCTGGATTGGCACCTTTTTCTGTAAAGGTACATCTAGCGGCCATTTCTAGATTCAGACGATCATCATTAGGTCCTTCCCTTTGGTCTGCGAGGATCATTAAACAATTCCTGAAGGGTTTGTTCAGGGTTTTTCCACCAGTCCGGCCTCCACCACCAGCCTGGCATCTTAATTTGGTCCTGTCACATCTGATGAAGGCCCCATTTGAGCCTATTCATAGAGCGGACATGAAGTTTGTCTCATGGAAACTGGCTCTTCTCTTCTAGCCTGACATCGGCTAGAAGAGTTAGTGAGCTCCAGGCTTTTACAATTGAGGAACCTTTTCTACAATTCAAGAATGATGTTCTCATCCTATGGACAAATCCTAAATTTATTCTCAAGGTACCCTCAGAATTTCATCTGAATGAGCCGGTGGTCTTAAAATCCTTCTTTCCGTGGCCCTTTACGCCAGCAGAGAGGGTTTTGTACTCTTTGGATATTCACAGATGTCTCAAGTTCTACTTGGAGCGTACAATACTGTTCAGAAAATCTTCCCAGCTTTTAGTTTCATTCAGTGCTCCACGAAAGGGTTGTCCAATTTCTAAACCCTGCATTTCCCGCTGGATATCCAGTGCAATACACTTTTGCCATCAAGAAGCGGGGAAACCACTCCAGCGAGCAGTTCGTGCTCATTCTACGAGATCAATGGCTTCATCGGTGGCGCTATTCTCAGGTGTCCCGATCAAGGACATATGTAGAGCGGGGACATGGAGCAGTGTCCACACCTTCACTCGCCACTACTGCTTGGATTTTTCTGTGAAAGAGGATGCGGCAGTGGGCCAGGCGGTTTTGAGGAACCTTTTCCAATATGTCGGTGAGCTTTCCTTTCTATCCCGCCTTCCTGTTTTGCATATTTTGTACTTCTTGTGATTGTTCTGCTTTGTGATGCAAATGTGTATCTGTTATTTTTATCAGGATTACGTATGACATTTACAGGTACACATATTACAAAATATTTTACTGCTAGCTATTCTGATACAAAGCATGGGAATCTATGAAAGTTCCAATACTGGGGCAAGAAAACAAGTTACTTACCTGTAACTTTGGTTCCCCAGTATTGGTAACTTTCATAGATTCCCATGCGCCCACCCTCCTCCCCTGGGAAAGCTCAGCCTTATTATCCAATGATGTTGCTGTTCACAACGGCTACGAAAATCTGAGGCTCTGAGGCTCTCTCAGGAAGGTTCTATGGGGTGAGGCTGCTCTGATTGGCTACTGCAAGAATTTGGTCTCTTTTACAAAAAGAGGTGGATAAGCTACAAATTGAGATGAGGCCTAGGCCTATTTTTTCACTTTGTGCTTACTACTAAGGTATTTTTTATTTACCGAGGCTCCCATTCCGACGACTGGGAATGATACAAAGCATGGGAATCTATGAAAAGTTACCAATACTGGGGAACCAAAGTTACAGGTAAGTAACTTGTTTTCATACACACACATATATAAATGTACATATATAAGTGTGTGTGTGTATATCTACTGTAGGCTTATTTATACAATTAGTTCAATCTTTCCTTCTCCCAAACAGCAGCTGGGGGATCATTAACGCCTCCTGCTCTATTTAAGCATTGCTGAGTATCAATGAAGATCTTAAAGTGCAGAACAAAATCTTAAATACTTGTAGTCTTAGTTGAGCATCATGCTAATATTCATTGAAGTCATAGACCCATCTGAGTCCCCAGCTGTTTGGAGGTGGGCATTGGAAAATGTAATCTTGACTTTTTCATAAAAAAGAACTAACAGGCACATGCATCAAGCGATTTGGGAATCGCAAACGGTGCGAATCGCAAAATTCGGCCGTTTGCGATTCCCAAATCACTATTTGGGATGCATCAACTTAAAAGTGAATAAATCGCTATTTTAGCGATTTTTTTCAAGTGCGATTCCTTTTAAGGAATCGCAAATTTGCGATTCCTCAAAAGCAATGCATGAACCTAAAAAAAATTGCGAATTCGCAATTAGAGAGAAAAAATTACCATGAGGTTGGACCTCATGGTAATTTGCGAAATGTTAGAAAAATGCTATTTTTTGCATTTTTTTAACTTTCATGTTGTGCACACACATGCCCTTAGGGCATGTGTGTACACAACATATGTGCATTGTTTGATTTCAGGGGTGCAACAGGGTGTCCTTTGGACACCCCTGCACCCTTGAAATCGCAATCTCAATTTGCGATTAGCTAATTGCGATTCGCAAATTGAGATTGTCTTCCCATTCATTCCTATGGGCCTCTAGGCCCATAGGAATGAATGGGAAGGGATTCCTTAATTGCGATTCGCAAAATGCTAATCGCAATTAAGGAATTCTAAGAAATCGCAATTTATTTAGCGATTTCTTGATGCATAGGCATTTGCAATTCCTTAATTGCGATTCCTTAAAAATCGCAATTAAGGAATCGCAAATGCCGAGTTTGATGCATGTACCTGTAAGTGGGTGAGGTAAACTGCCTGTAAGTACAAAGCATCATGGATAGAGGTGTCTTTTGGATTTCTTAAAGGGATAGTAATATTATCACTCTGTTTACATTAGAAGCCTATTAAATTACATTTTGTCTTGATCTTTTCATGCTTGTAACCTGCATTTGCACCTAAAATGTTGAACTGTAGCTTTAAAATGTTTTCAGGATGAACCTGTTAGTTTTGCAGACACAAAATTCACTTTTAATAGACTGCTTCAGGGTGGTATGTTTTATTGAATAGACACATTTCACACCATGTGTTACCTTATATGAGCAATATATTTATGACACAGTACTCTGGGTCCATGTAGAGCTAAATGAAGAATCCTATGATGCAGATCTGGAACTACAAGTAAGTAACCTTTTCTTACTATTGTCAACCACAGTACACACATTTAAAAGTATCTTACCTGCCACATAATGATGGTACACCAGATGTAGTGACATAAAACCAAGTACAGTTAGTCACTTCTATTCTGTCAATAGTACAATGAAAAACAAAAGTAGTTCTTCACAATTAAGCCACTACAAAGAGAGGCCCTTGGTTCCAGACTCTTCCTAAGCCTTCCCCAGGTCTCCAAAGACAAGAGCCAAGGGCTGGAATAGCTAATGATGGTAGCCCGGCCTCTCCCTGCTCTCTGTATATCTAGGGAAGCGGTGGAATGAGTGTGGCACCTGCTCTTGTGTTGCTAAGGGGTGTTTCTACTGTCAGTGTAGTCTCTATGTAACTGCAGATCTACAGCTGAAAGAAGAACACCTGTCCTCACGGGTATGGATGCTTGTTCTACATTCTATAATTTAGAGCAGAGAGTACAGAAGTCACATGAGGAGAGCTGGTCCAGAGACTAGAGGATATTATTATATTATTATAATTACATTTATTAAGCGCGCAGCTACCCGGAGGTTTCCCGGAGCTAAGGCAAACAGAACGATATACAGGGTGAGAGGAGCGTCAAACCAGCAGTTTAAGTATTGAAGAGCCAGGTCTTAATTCCTTTACGGAAAGTCAAGAAGCAGATAGTATGAGGGCATCAGAAGTGGATGCCATATCATGCCAATCAGTGGCATTTAAAAAAATATTGTGACTGCTCAGAACAGTGGACCAACTAGAGTAGAAAGAGGCAGACTGCCTAGACTTTTATTTAGCTTGGCCCACAAGTAGTGAGAAGGATTCATTAATATTCCCAGGTGGTGGATGTATGGCTCCCCATTCACTCATCTGCCCCTGCACATTCTCCATGTTCTTGGGGATACCTTAAGTGTGATGATAATGAAAATTTATGAAGATAGGGAGTGAGGAGTTTATAGGTATCTCTAAGCCAAGGAAGGAGTTTGAAAAAGGGAGGAGGTGGGACAGCTGTGAAGCAGTAGATTTGTGTCACAGTCAGTAATTCGCACACCTGACATGCAAACCATAGGTTACACACCAAATGCATGACTTCCCCATGGACGTGATAGATGCAATTACAAGTGTAAATAATGTTACAGATAAGATTATACATCACATTACCCATAACACTATAAAATGCTTCTATGACATAGGACCATGGCTGAGATGCTCAACAAGGCGGCCTTATAGAGAAGGAGCACTGGACTTTTTTCTTATAATCCACCGAAATCCTTCACTGACTGGCAGCTTCAGCCAAGAATTCTTCATGTGAACAGGGGTGGGGACATGCACCGGATGACTCTGACTCCTTTGACGTGTCCCAGGGTTGACCAACAGGAGGGCCAACACTAGGCTATTATGCCTACTCCAGTCTGTGACCGCTGCACACTGGGACTCCCGGGTCTAAGCCAAGGGCTGTAGAGTCGCCGTGGAGCCTATGCTGGTGACAGGTGAGGGTGGGGGCCAGACTGGGGGACAGTGGCCCCTGCTAGTACGAGACATGGCTAGGGGCCCACGTCTGCCAAGGCGGCTGATCCAAATGGCAGCCTGGACTGCTCCAGCAGTTCTTCCCATGGTGAGGACACGCATCCTATCTGCAGACCGGATTGGGACTGAGGGCCCTTCCATTGGTGCAGGGAGCCCCCACTGCCAGGTGAGACCGGATTAAGCTTGTGGGACCCCTTTATTTTATTGGCGCAGAATCCCCAATAACTGGAGAAGGGAGGTAATTCCATCCTGCAGTGCCATACAAGGCTGCTCCCCACCCCTGGGAATAGGGCATTGTGAGGGTATCCATAGGGGCTCTCGCATGGGGACTTGGCACTCTTCATCGCCAGGCCAATCACATGTACTTTTGCCGGAACCGGCCTCTCGCGGGCCCGGCCCTCTGTGTGTGCCATCACCCCTGTGCAGGCCACTGAGGCCCAACAAGGAGAAAAACATCAGTTCAATAGGAGACACCAACCTCGGGCCAGTCTTTCAAGACCTTCTTAGAGCTGCTCGTGCTGCCCCGCCCTGCTGGAAATCCACAGAAGACGGGTTAAGGGGGCTTGGCCTTATATAAGGCCCCACCAACAACAAATGTAACTCTGGAGTGTAATAGTGTAGTGCAGTTCCTATATTCCCAATAGGCTCTGCGCATTGGAATAATATAAACAGTAGTGTAGACGTAGGACTGAGGTCGACTAGGTCTCTACTGACTATATTAGACTTAATTAGTTTTGCTTGCCAGCTAGCTCAGAGGTCACTAGAAACTTTCTTGAATGTTCAGAAAAGAGTTAACTCTCCGGATTTAGACAAGAAGGGATTCGCTTCTGACAACCATACAAACATGACAACTTTGCTCCCTCAGAAAAGAGTGTATCTCTAGAGTTGTGTGAACACAATAGGTAGCTATTTCACTCAGTCAATCGTGCATACTTAGTTTCGCCAGAGTGCAGAGAAATAGGGAGACGGGCGTTTTTAATAAAAGGTGGTATTTATTGAGCAGTCGTCTTTCTCATGCAAGATAAATGAATTGCCACAATTGGAATACTTATCATAAAGTAAAGTGCGTACAGTAAAAGTAGTATTATGAAATAATACTGTAAAAGCATTGATATGGTTTCTAAGCCATATGATACTTTAAAATAGATAAAATATATACATAGATAAAAACATTGACTAACGTACTCAACTGGTGCTTCTAACTACGCCTACCCCGGTGTACCTGACCTAAGCCTAATACTTGGGAAGGAGTAAGTAAGTAGCAGTTTAAGTTAAGTTGGTTAAGTTGGTTTTGCCAAGAATCTGAATCAAGAATTCTTTTAAGGGTTTAGTCAGCTCCGTACCTTGGTAATAGAATGTGGGAGGTCTGGTATCTCTTTCTTCAGGACACGATCTCCCAGCAACCCGCGAGGGTGACTAGGGAACACCAGAGCTGGATTTTCTGGGCGTGAGAAAAAGCAGCTTCTCCAGCGCGTCAAAGGGGAGGGGCGGCTTCCGTGGGCTCTCGCATCAGCTGGGCTCTCGGGCAAGTAGATAGCCGCTTTGCTCCAAACCACCGTGTGCTTGCTGAAGGCAACTGCTGGTATATTTATACCTGAAAGGTGCCGAGTTTGACGTAAGGTTGGACATAAGACGTCACTAAGAACTAACAGTTCTTTCTGGACTCCAGGAGTTCTTGTTCAAATCAAAACAAAAGCAGGGGGGGGATTTCCCGGGCTGCTGGAGGCTTGTTTTTTTTTAAAGAGCGCGTTGTGATTTCTAGGAGTCGATGGGAGTAGCCGTGCTGTGCTTTGGACTGCATGGGCTATTACTGAATATGGATATGATTCTTATGCCTTTATAAGGATATCATTAATTATAACCACATAAGGGCATGAATCGGGAATATCGAATTAGGGTCCTAGAATGACGCACAATAGGGTTCTTGTGTTGCCTCCCAATTCGCCAAGGGACCCCTGTGGGGCGAGCGGGCTCAAAGAGCGCTGTATTACAGTCCACTAGAGGGAACCATAGGATGCAGGAAACTTATTAATATGCAGCAGAACTCTATGTAGACACTCGACCGGGACCCAGATACGTTGATGTCACCCATACACCTGGATTAACTGGTTGGCATCCTGTTGGCGATTGAAACTCCTGGGTTCGCCTCAAATCAAAAGTTGACACAGTGGTGGAGGACATTACCCTTCTGGAGCAGGATAACAGGAATTTGGTTGAATGGGTTACTCTTATGGAGCGCTCCCTGTCTGACCTCCAGCCTCAGTCTTCGGACTTTCAAAAGCTATTATGGGACATGAAGGAACAGGTAAACCACCTAGAGATACATGCAGAAGACACTGTAGGCAAAGCCATGTGCAGTAATGTGCATATTGTCTGCCACCCTGAGGGCAGGGAAAGCCCCAGCATGGTGGTTTACTTGAGCAGTGGTTTAAAGACTTGGGGCTAGATGTAGGTAATTCTATTTTATATATCAACAGAAGAGAGGTTTACAGATGTCTCAGAAGCCACAGAGACGGAGTCATGTAAAGAATGTGCCAACCAGCCCGATTTGGGAGGATAGAAAAGCCCTCACACACCGACCTAGTCAGTGTCATGCTTCATCATAGGGCCCCACCTCGGAGGTCGAATACCTCCTTGGTGTGCTACGACGCCAGGAGACTGCGGAGCAGGTTTTGTGTGATTAGGCGTGTAGTGAAAGATAAATTAAAAGTGTCTAATGGGTATCTCAAAAAACTTTATTGGTAGATCCCTATAGCACGATTAAAAAAAGGACTTATGTGATTGAATTTAAAGCCAAGAGTAATGAATTGGTTTAATTCACATTTAAATAGTCAGTCAACATGTTTCAGCCTTTAATTGGTTTGAATTTACCTCGGCATTCGTCAGGACTAGTGTAACCCCGGTGGTATGGATTCTCTAATCATCCACCCTACCTGAGGACGTGAAAGTGAAAAAAGAAAACGTGAAAAAGTGCATAAAAAGGGGTGGACAATTGTCACATCCCAAAAACCCTGGTTTAGGATATACCTGCACCTGCGGGAAAGAAAAGACAAACACAAACAGACATACAAAATGGACATATTGTCAATAAAGAGTATGAATTCAATGATCTGTCATAAGGTGCTCCGTAAAGTGGCGATGCAGTGTCTGTTACTTAACACTCAAGTTAACACCATCCATATAACCCCAAGGAGGATTATACCACTAATAGTAGGAAGTGAGGTGCCAAACAGTGCTGTACAGCAGTACTAAAACTCTTGTCGTAATTGGCCCGTTCGCATTAGCGATTAGCTGAACCTACACGTTGTCCTCCTTAACTTGGCTATATATGATAAACGCCATTTTGAATGTTACGGCGGCCATCTTAGATCATGAGCGGCCTCGTGGCCGACGTGCCCTTTAGTCCGTTGTCCGTTCCACTGGCCATGCTTGTCTGCCCAGCAACAGGCTATTTTTAGTACTGGTCAAGCCGCACATGCGCAGCTCCCACTGACCCGTAGATCTTCAGGAATGTGCACCAAACTGACCAGCGGAGTTGTGCCCCCTCCAATGAGCTGGCAGTATTCCAAAACATGACCATATATGTCTCGAAAATGTGTCTTAACTTGTGCCGCCTATCTTTTATTGCCCCAAAACTGTATATAAAATGAGGTCGCACCGATGTTCGGTGTGATACCTCTTGCATTACCGAAGGGTGCTGTTTGAGTGTACCACCACCCCATGGGGTCTTAATAAACTTGTTCTTTGCCTTTTACAGTTTCCGTGCCAACAGTTCTTGAGTGTGAGTGGGTTATCTCCGGAGCGTGTAGGCCTTGGGAACCCCGAAATACTTCAATTGGCGACCACGAAGGGACTCATCGGCGACTCGGATGCCCGAAGGAGAGGTCATGACGAAGGCTTGGAAACCCGCCATGGGCGCGCGCTGCCACGAGTGACCCGAGTCTTGGCTGCCACGGTGTTTTTTCCTTTCCTTCCGATCTGACCTTCCAGGTGGCGCCGGTCTCCGACTGAGTCTTCGAAGTGTCTGCATCATTGAGAAAGTGCTGTTTGGCTGATTTGGCTTACAAGACCTTGGCAGTTGGAATCTGGACAGTTGGGAATTTGGTAAGCTTTGTGTTCGGTAAGGTAGTCTTCGGACGCTTACTGAAGTTCTGCGATTTGTGTTCGGTAAGGTAGTCTTCGGACGCTTACTAAAGTTCTGCGATTTGTGATCGGTGAGGTAGTCTTCGGACGCTTGCCGAGTCCTATGACCTTTGATTTGAGTTAGCTAACATTGTGAATTTGTGCTCTTTGAACTTATATGTGTAGTGCACTTCACATAGGCAGGCATGTAGAGATGTTTCTCTAACTTTGTTTTTTCCTTTGAGCGGCACAATCGTGTGGAGAACTGTAAGTGCCATTTTGTCTGGTGTCACGCTTTCGTGATACTTTTTGAACATGCCTGTTTTCAGCACACTCCGAGGAATGTGTTGTCTAGGAGAAGGTACCTCAATTAGGTTAGCGGAATCACAGCCGGCTCCCCCAGAGGGAACTCCAAATAGGGACATGTACATAAAGCTTGGCCTTCCCCCTATTATGTACAGTAAATTATGGCATAAATACACCAAGGCCGATCCTGAATTGCAATGGCCTCTACACGGGTCGTATGATTTGAGTAAAATACAATTTGTAGAGCAATGTATGTTTCAACGCAGGTCTAGACAAAACATGTTTGATTGCGTACGAATGTGGGAGAAAGCGGCGCGTGAGCGAATGAAGCGTGAGGTTGCCTTGGCGGACAAAGAGCAGCGCAAGGCTGCTCGGGATAAGGCTTTACAGCTTGAGGAAAAGGAGGCTCAGGAGAAGAAAGAAAGGGAGGAACGGGAACGTAATTTGCAAACGACTGGTCAGTTTCCTATTCGCCGACCACTTTATCCTGTCCTTAATAATGAAATTGATGATTTTTCTTTGTTAGATCGGTCACCGCCTCCGTACGTTTCACCGACGGCTCCGGCTGCGGATTCCGAGGATGATGGACAGGATCAGTCGAGCCAGAAGGGGGTATCGGCTCTCAGGTTTACTGCGGAGAGGTCCGCTCATTTACGCAGTTGGGCTCGTAAAGTGAATAAGCATTGTGTTACTCAGGAGCAGTTGTTAACAGAAAAGAAAGGGTGGTCGGATCTTGAATTAATGTATTTTCTGTCCAGTCTGGCGGATGAAGTTGTAAACGCATATCGTGAACTTTCTGATACGTTAGAGCCTAAAGTGTTGTCAGTGTATCGGGAGAATTTAGCTAAAGGTGATTTTGATCTTTCAGATGTTGACGACCTGTTCAAGCAATTGATCAAGCTGGCGGGATGAGACAACCCAATTGCGGGAGGAACGAAAACGGAGGCAAAAGGAGTCCGACTTGGGAAATAACGGGCAGGCTAAGGAGTGTTCTCTCCGTGGTTCAGATAAGAGTTCTGCGTTGCATGTTATGCCTATGCGTGAAGCCGCGCCTTTGTATGTTCCACCAAAAGGGGAAGGTACGGATGATGATAAATTGTCGAAGGATGCGAAAGGGTATTTTGTGTATAATTGGGTATATACGCCATGGAATAGAGCAGATGTCATGGCATTGAAAAATTCTTTACCTGATCTTCGGAAGAATCCGGCGGCATTTTATGAGGGGGTGGAGGGGGCTATATCGTCTTGTGTGATGACTCTTGTGGATATAGATTTGTTTTTTTGGACTAATTTTACCACCTGATATGTGGAGGCAAATTCGTAAAAATAATGATGAAACGATATTGGGGGGGGACATGGAAAGACATAAATGCTGCAGATTTGGACAGAGAACCAGCATGTAAGCCTTGTCAGTTAATTCTAGACCTTCCGGCAGCTATATTGAATAAATTAAAAACGCTCGTTCCCCCCAAAAAGATTGATTGGACCATGTTAACGTCGTGCAAGCAGAAACCCGATGAAACGGTCTCAGATTTCTTTACACGCTTCGAAGAGGCGTTTCATGATTACAGTGGTCAATCTTTAACTGACGATACGGGTCGGCATTTGTTTGTAGATAAGTATGTAGCTAATCTCCTACCGGAGATTGCAAAGCGATTGAAGTCGAGTGAAAGTTCCTGGGCCACGGCGACCCCTGCGTCCTTGTTAACTATGGCTCAGTATTATGAGCGGCAGGAAGTGGAGGCTAAAGAAAGTGTAGAGAAAAAGGCGAAGGAATTGAAAACGAAGGTGATGTTGGCGCAGGTTCGGGGAACACAGGGTAGAGGGAATGATAGAGGTAGACGAGGTGGAGGAAACGCATCGTATGGTCGTACGGACATTGCGGAGGATCAGTGTGCTTATTGTAAGGAGTTTGGGCATTGGGCCGAAGATTGTCCGGTACTTCGTGAGCAGCGTAGTCAGCGTGGTCGAGGAAGTGGAAGGTCAAGAGGAGGTTATACTGGAACGAGAGGTGGCGGTGGTGATCGTAGACAGGTTGAGGAGAGGGGCCGTGGCCAGGACGAACGAAATACGTTTGACAGACGGAATCAATATCAGATTTCGGAAGGAGAGAATGTGGAACATCAGGATTATGTGCATGCATAGGATTGCGTAGGATGGGGTAAGGAATCAGTTGAAGTGCCGGTAGATCAGCAAGGTCCATATGTAACAGCGGGTATTTTGGGTTCTACTGATCAGTTTCTAGTCGACACAGGAGCTACTCGTAGCGCTCTGTCGAAAAATTTGGTTCCGAGGGCTCCCCTGTCTGGCGAAATGATTACGTGTGTAGGGTTTGATGGCACACCCTCCCCCAGCCCATTGTCCAAGCCCCTTGCACTATGCATTGACAAATACTTTAGCTTTGGCCAATTTTTGTTATCACCTCATACCCCAGACAATATCCTGGGGATTGATTTGCTTAAATATTTTCGAGCAACAATACGCTGCGCTCCAGAGGGAGTGCGGGTTATTCTGAACGATAATTACCCTGACCCTGATGATTGCCCTGACCCTGACAGATTTTATGCCATTTTAGACATCCCTGCTTTGGCTTCCCTGCCCCACACGTTGTGGGCGACTTCAGATACGGATGTGGGAGAGATGCGCATTCCACCAATACGCATTACTGTTAAGGAGGGGGCCCCTCTACCACGAGTGCCCCAGTATAAGATTTCGAAAGAAGGTGAAATTGCACTGACACATATTGTACAGGACTTAATTTCTGCAGGGGTGGTGGAGGAGGTCCCTTATAATGTTTGTAACAGCCCTATTCTACCGATTCTTAAGAGAGACTCAGATGGCAAAATCTATCGATTTATTATTGATTTGCGTGAGATCAACAAAATTGTCATTCCCCAATACCCGGTGGTGTCTGATATCACGACTTTGCTTACTCTGGTTCCACCGACGGCCACCACCTTTAGCGTTATTGACTTGAAGAATGCGTTCTTTTCCATCCCTGTGCACCCAGATAGCAGATATCTGTTTGGTTTTACGCTCAATAATAAATCATATAGATTTTGTCGTGTTCCCCAAGGATATACTGAAAGCCCTAGTATCTACAGCCAGGCTTTGAAACGACAACTAGATTCCTTTAAATTGCAGTCTGGCGTTGCGCTCATCCAGTACGTGGATGACCTTCTGCTTGCCGCCGACTCCTATGCACAATGTGAACAGAGTACGCTTGCACTGCTTTCCTTTTTGGCACAAAACAATCACAAGGTTTCCAAGAAAAAGCTTCAATACTGTAGACCCCAGGTGACCTACCTCGGTCATCTGTTGTCTAAGGAGGGGCGGGCATTAACATCTGATCGAATTCAAGCAATTTTAGACACACCAGTCCCCCGCACGCAGAGAGATGTACGTGCCTTCATAGGGTTGACGTCTTTTTGTAGGCAATGGATCATGGGGTTTTCACATATCATAAAACCTTTGCTAGCATTACTGTCCAAAGCTACACCGATGCCTCTTGAGTGGACAGATGAATGTCAGAAAGCTTTTGAACAGTTGAGACAGGCCCTTTGTTCCGCACCCGTGTTAGGAACACCAGACTACACGAAACTTTTCACATTGTATGTGCACGAGAATGATGGGTGCGCGTTGTCAGTGTTAGTGCAGTTACACGGGGATAAGCAGAGACCATGTGCATACTTCTCTGCCATTTTGGATCCTGTAGCACGAGGGTTGCCTGGGTGTTTTCGAGCGGTAGCGGCAACAGCAGTAGCCATACGACAGAGTGAGGGCATAGTGTTATCACACAAATTGTTGGTGTTAGTCCCTCACGCAGTAGATGCCCTGTTAAATCAAACAAAGACCCAATACCTCACGAGTGCACGACTTACAGGATACGAGCTGACACTCTTAGCGCCACACATAACATTGAAAAGATGTGCTACTTTGAACCCTGCCACCTTATTGCCCTATCCGGCCGAGGAGGGTCAGGAAGAAAAACATCACGACTGTGTTTTCCTGACTGAGGAACAGACAAAGGGTCGTGTTGACTTGCAGGATGTGCCACTTCCTGATGTGGATGGGGAACTGTGGGTTGATGGATCGTGTTTAAGGCTGCCAGATGGTACGACTTCCGCAGCATATGCGATCACGACTCTTAAGACGGTGGTAGAAACAGCTAGAATACCACAAAAATCGGCTCAGGCAGCAGAGCTGATAGCCTTAACAAGAGCCTGCGAATTGAGTGCCGGATTATGTGTGAACATATACACGGACAGCCGGTATGCCTTTGGAGTGGCCCATGACTTCGGGCTTCTTTGGAGGGAACGCGGGTTTCTGACATCACATGGGGAGCACATTATGCACGGAGAGCTAGTGCGTGATCTCCTAAATGCGTTGCTTAGTCCTAAAAAAGTAGCGATAGTGAAGTGCAGTGCCCATAAGAAGATTACGGATAAAGTGGGTCAAGGAAATGCCTTTGCAGACAGCATAGCAAGGCAAACGGCTATGTCCCGAACTAGCTCCCCCATGTACGTGGTACAATCACAGGCTGAGCGATGGAGTGATGCTAGAGCAGAGATACGGGATATTCAAAAATCAGCCACAGAATCTGAACTTGCGGCTTGGGCAGCAGATGGGGTACTAGATGACGAGGGTTGTTGGAGAAGCAAAGACATGGAGAAGTGGAAATTGCCTGCGGCTTACTTACAGGCGATGGTCCAGATGACACATGGACTGGCCCATGTCGGAGCTCTTGCAATCACTTGGCTTTTAACACGAGTTTGGGAACATCCCGAGATTGCGAATACTGCAAAGAGAGTAGTGCAGACCTGCCTGGTATGCTTGCAACACAATCCTGGAAAGGGGACCCATACTCCGAAAGGAGGGTTCGTTCCACCTTCTGCACCGTTTGAAGTACTTCAAATGGATTACATCCAACTCGAGCGCTGCAATAACCTGAAGTACGTCCTAGTGGTGGTGTGTGCTTTTAGCAAATGGGTTGAGGCCTACCCCACGAAAGACAATACGGCTTTGACAACAGCTAAGGTGTTGCTTAAGGAATTCTTTCCTCGCTTTGGAGTTTGCAAATTTTTGTGGAGCGATAATGGGCCCCATTTTGTTGGAAAGATTGTGGAATATGTACTGAAGGGGTTAGGGATTCAGCAAAAGTTCCACGCTGTATTCCACCCTCAGTCAGCAGGTTTGGTCGAGCGGTACAATGCCACGTTGAAGCTTAAGCTGGCCAAAATTGTGGCGTCTACATCGTTGAAGTGGCCAGATGCGTTGCCGCTAGCACTACTATCTCTTAGATCAGTACCCCACTCACGAACTGGCCTTACGCCCTATGAGGTGGTGTTTGGCCGCCCTATGAATATCTGGGGGGTGCCCAAGCCGCGATTAATACATGATGTGCCTTGTGTTATGATGAATGATTATTTGGCACGATTAACAAATGATTTGCTCTCTATTCATCAACAGGTTCGAGAAGCGCTCCCTGATAACTCTACTGGAGAGGGCCACGATCTTCGTCCTGGTGACCATGTAATGGTCCGCTCGTTTGAGAGAGCAAGCAGTCTGGAGCCCAGGTGGAAGGGCCCCGAGCAGGTCCTCCTGGCGACCCGCACCGCCGTACGAGTGACAAACAGGAAGCGGTGGGTGCATTCGACACATTGTCGCCGTGTCTCTCCGGATCTGGTGACTCCTGCTGTGTTGACTGATTATAAGGAGATCTTGGAGAAAGAAAAGAGCCCAGCTGTGACGTCGGCCGAAGTGGAGGGAGCCTTCCCGGACCAATCTGCTACCGGAAGAGAGCGCTACGATCTACGTCCACGATAAGAAGATTTTTGTCCCTTTTTAATGACTGGTTGGTTACCGCTCCAGGTTTGTGAAACGGAAACCGGGAATTCCAAGGGGGGGGGATCAGTTCTGCCAGAGTAGCGACACCCGTCTTGGCCCGGAGAAGAAAACAACGGCTACCTCGGAGTTCAGCACCGCATTTTTCTTTTTTTAGGTATACACGCACGTGTATCTGGGACAATTTGTGAACAATTTGTGAACAATTTGTGCCACTTGAGACTTTGCACAAACTTTCTTGAACTATGGCACCAACGGCATCTCGTGACAAGAAAATATTGGGTGCCTTTCTCTTTGTCTTGACCATTGTGGTGATTGCTGTTATAGCCTGGGTAGTCGAACTTGTGGTACCTGTACGTGAACATTTGCTGCCGACTACCCCGGCACCGTCTGAACACTTTCATTTTACATTGCCTTTCCATGAAGAGCGCCATCGCCAAACGTATTTAAATAACAGCTTCATTCAGATTCTTCACCACACGCATAATATGACCAATACCTCTAATTGCTGGGTGTGTGGAATGTTGCCTGGGCACCAGAAGAGAGGGGGCACCCCACTTATTCCACTCCCGTTTTCACACAATGGGTCGTGCAACGCCTGGTACACCCTCCTTTTTACTCTGAGATGGCCAACTAAAGGGGGGGTGCTTTTCCGTCTGAATAAAGTATGTTCCCATGACAAGGATGGGTTTCCCCGGGCTGAGGGCACACGTTTCGAATGGGAAGAGTACAGGCCTGACAATGTATCTGCTCCACGTGTATATAGCAATCAGCGAAATGTGAATGTATCTAGTGCTCATGTCATAAATGTCATTGCTACAAAAGCCGATTTATGTATTAGAAACAAGGGCACGATTGCAGTGGGGAAAAGTGAATGTAACATTACTCTCACGTTTGATAGCCCGAATGGCATTTCATTTGTTGCATCTCGAAACACATATTTCATCTGTGGAACGAAGGGGTACCATCAGCTTCCAGTGGGGTGGTTGGGCACGTGCTACGTATCGTTTGTGCTACCTCCTGTATTCATTGCCCCTCCAATGTACCACAACGATTACACATTGTACCACGATTTCGTTTTGAACAGGGTTAAACGAACTGTTGCCCTAGAGGACATTGATCAAACGGACACTGCATTACAACAGTATGTGGATTTTAATCTGGGACTATTCTCCTTTGTGGGGGCTGCATTGAACAGCCGGAAAATAAGACGACTGACACGCGTTGTCGAGGCTGTTGCGAATGACACTGCCGTTGCCCTGGGGAATATTACCGAGGAACTACAGATTTCCAGAATTGTCACCCTCCAAAATCGAATGGTTTTGGACGTTATTTTGGCTGATCGCGGGGGGGCATGTAGAATTATCGGAAGCAGCTGTTGCGTATACGTCCCGGATAATTCTCCATCTGTGTATGATGCTATTTCCAAGCTGCATAAAATAGCTGCTGAGATACACCCGGACAATGGGACTTGGACACTTTCAGGATGGTTCTGGTCCATGATTGCAACTTGGGGCTGGAAACTGTTGACAATTCTCTGTATACTTGTGGGAGCAATGTTCTTTATATGCTTATGTATTCAATGTGGCCCCGCCTTATGTTCAATGTGTCTATCAGCTTGCTTACCATCGAGGCGAGCTCTTGCCCACGACAAAATGATGCTACACAAAGAGGTGACACAAATTATGTTAATAGACATCGAGGACGAACATCCTGACTATGTTCATTATGAGGTAGATTCAGCTAAACGCTAAAAGGGTCGTCTGTCGTGATTGGCCCGTTCGCATTAGCGATTAGCTGAACCTACACGTTGTCCTCCTTAACTTGGCTATATATGATAAACGCCATTTTGAATGTTACGGCGGCCATCTTAGATCATGAGCGGCCTCGTGGCCGACGTGCCCTTTAGTCCGTTGTCCGTTCCACTGGCCATGCTTGTCTGCCCAGCAACAGGCTATTTTTAGTACTGGTCAAGCCGCACATGCGCAGCTCCCACTGACCCGTAGATCTTCAGGAATGTGCACCAAACTGACCAGCGGAGTTGTGCCCCCTCCAATGAGCTGGCAGTATTCCAAAACATGACCATATATGTCTCGAAAATGTGTCTTAACTTGTGCCGCCTATCTTTTATTGCCCCAAAACTGTATATAAAATGAGGTCGCACCGATGTTCGGTGTGATACCTCTTGCATTACCGAAGGGTGCTGTTTGAGTGTACCACCACCCCATGGGGTCTTAATGAACTTGTTCTTTGCCTTTTACAGTTTCCGTGCCAACAGTTCTTGAGTGTGAGTGGGTTATCTCCGGAGCGTGTAGGCCTTGGGAACCCCGAAATACTTCACTCTGTAAAAATACACATAGGGAATGGGGGAGGTTTAAAAGATGGCTAGGTGATGGTTAACACTATGAGAAATCAATGGACCAAAGGTCGGTGACCTACTCATGTGTATAAAGCCATGTCATTAGTTATTCTCACTTTAAAATTTGGCGCTAATTGCAACATGGGTCTTGGGAGGGGGGGTATAAACGTCCCTGGCACATTCTGTAAACAGAAAATGAATCAGACAAGAGAGCCGTCAGTTAGCTTGTTACTTAGCTCAGATAATGTAGTAGCGTATTCCACAAGTGAATGTAGCGCGTTCCACGGGCAGATGTAGCTGACTTACGCCCTCAGCGTTCGCTACCCTCGTCAGCACCTAGCTTAAGCACTCGACCGGACCCCGAAGATCCAGAGCCCAGTCGGTCGATGTTATTTTAAAGGGTGGTTGTGTTATCGAGCCCGCTTCCTGGTGGGCGTGGCTTGATTGAGAGCGAGGCTTGGAGCGCGTACGATGCGTCCTGCGCATGCGCTGACCTAGCAACAACGAGGCTTGGATCACAGGTCTAATCCAAAATTGGCAAATGAGTGTTGGCATGGAAACCTGTTGGGAAGCGGATGGTGGTGTTATTGAGCCCGCTTCCTGGTGAGAACAGCCTAAGTCAGATAGAGGCTTGGAGTGCGTAAGACGCGTCTTGCGCATGCGTTACCCTGGTAATAGTGAGGCTTGGATATAAGATTCAATCCGAGTTGAGCAAGTGAAAAGTTGCTAAGGATATATGTTAAAGTGCAGGTCACAATTGACATAAGGGTATCACGGATGTCGAATACTACAGAAATCTGCATATATTGTCAATTACGCACGAAAAATACGTGCATATGAATGTTTTAAAGAGTGGTGTGCAGCAGTAGAGAATGAAGGTGCAATGTACCGATTTCGGATAGATAATGGGCAAGCAAGTAAGTCATCCCCACTACTCCAGGCATATCATCTTACCAAGGTTTGCTAAACATACTACATAATCAGTGTGGGTAGACCACATCATTCCTATCTGTGCTATATTAGTACAGAACCCAATAGATAGAACAAGTACCCAAGATATCTGACTCGCTAATAGTATATTCGAGTGATTATTGATTATATATCATATCCAATGAAGCAGATGTGTCAGTCCCAATGTTATTGGTTGTACATCATAACCTATGGAGCAGGTGTGTTAGCCCCACGTATGGGGATGAACACATATAGATGTATTGCACCCTACGTGTGTAATGTCTCATATCTCAAGAGCGAGAGTGAAAGCATATGGCAGGGGGTAGCTTTGGTCTAGAACAGGTTGGGTTCAGTGTCTTAGGACTGTGTTCCAAGGAATATCATCGTTCAGTCCTTCAACATTAGTACCAAGACGGTAAATCCACCGTTGTTCTTTCTCAAATAGCCTGTTCGTAATACTGTTTGTGCCAGTGACTGTTTCAATGATCGTCCATCTCATGTCATTAGTCGTGTGATTACTGGAAAGAAAATGTCTGCTGAGCTTTGTGGTTGTTTTTTTACACCTAATATTGCTACGGTGTTCACAAATCCGCTGTTTAATTTTGCGAGTGGTCATGCCTATATATCTGAGGGCACACTGACACGTGATTAGGTACACCACGTTCATTGAGTTGCAGTTGGTGTGTGACACTTGCCTCCATATTTTGCCTTCTTCCAGATTTAGTGTTCTCGAGTTCTCTGTAAGATGACATACACTACAATCTGTGCATGGGTAATGTCCTGTGACTTGGGGTAAGCCCCAAGCCTCTGTAATTGACAGAGTTTTTGGAGGGATTTTTTCTTTAGGGCGAGCATGGACCAACGCGTCCTTAAGGCTACGACCTTTTTTGAAAGAAAATAGAGGCTTTTCCCAATCTCTTTTGGCAGACTTGATGATCTTCCAGTGCTTATTGATTGTTTTTTTCATAATGTTTGATAAGCTGTTAAAGGTTGTGACACACGTGAGAGGTATTTCGTCTGGGACGATTGGTTTGTCTTCCAACAGAGCACTTCTTGGTTGATTTCTTGCCCTTTTGAACCCTTTGCTGAGAATTGAGTCTGGATAGCCCCGGTTTTGTAGTTTCACAGTTAGTTCAGAGGCTTGTTCCTTGAAGTTGTCAAGGGTGCTGCAATTCCGTCTCAGTCTGAGGTACTGTCCGTATGGAAGATTCTCCTTCAACGGGCGAGGGTGAAAGCTGGTGAATTCAAGTAAGTTGTTTTTAGCTGTGGGTTTGCAATGATTCCTTGTAATAAGGCTTGTACCAGAAACAGAGATCACCACATCCAGAAAGATGATTTCAGTTTTACTCGAGGTGTGAGTAAATCTTAGATTGTGATCAAGAGTATTTATCCACACTGGAAATAGTTGGAGGTCTTCATCGGTACCGGTCCACAGTAGTAAAATATCATCAATGTAGCGCTTCCATAACAGTATGGAAGCAGCAAAATTGGTGGAGGTTGGTAAAATGTGTTTGGACTCAAAGTCTGCCACATAAAGTCCGGCCACACTAGGGGCAAATGTACTGCCCATAGATGTCCCCGAGCATTGAAGGAATAGTTGGTTTTTGAAGGAGAAAAAATTCTCCTTGAGCGCTATCGTTGCGCAATGGATGATGAACGCCTTCGGAGTTTGGTAGTTCCATTCTAGTGCATCAAGTGAGGCCTCCAGGACCCTGATGGTATCGTCCTGTGGGATGCTGGTGTAGAGACTTTCAACATCTAATGTTACCAGTGTGATGGAGTTCTCAGCAAAGGTGACACCAGTCAAGAGTTGTAATAAACTTTTCGTGTCTTTCAAATAAGTAGGCGTGGATTGCACAATTGGTTTCAGAAAAAAATCACAGAATCTGGAAAGGGGCTCCAACAGTGAACCAATTCCAGATACTATGGGGCGACCAGGGGGTGGAAGCTTGTTCTTATGCATCTTGGGCAGTGTGTAAAAATAGGGAATTACATCACTGCTGCTGTCCAAGAAGTCTGCTTCATTTTTGGAGATATGGCCCCTTTCTTCTGCCCGTCTTACAAGGGTGTTAATCTTTTTGATAAGATCGGTCGTAGGATCTGTAGTCAGGGGTGTGTAGTTCCTGACATCTTGAAGCAAGTCTTCACAAACCTTCTCGTAGTCGGTGGTGTTTTGTAGTACTATACCTCCACCTTTGTCAGCTGGTTTTATGGTAATGCTCTTGTCGTTCTGTAGTTGTTGAAGAGCTTGGTATTCTAGCTTGGTGAAATTACCAAATGTTTTAGGGTTTTCACAGGATTCCAGATCTTTGAAAACTGCCTCTTCAAAGGCGGTTATGGCTGCTGGCACTGTGTGTGGAGGGGCAGAAAGTTGGAATTTAGTCTTAGTCCTGTGTCTCCTTTTCGGGCTGATTCATTCGGATCAGTTTTACCTTCAAAGAAGGCCTTGAGCTTCAATTTGCGAAAGAAGCCTGACAATTCGCTATGCAGTCTGAATTTGTCAGGTCTGGATGTAGGGACAAATCCCAGGCCTTTTTCAAGGACCTGTGTTTCAATAGGTGTTAACACCTTGTTGGATAAGTTGGTAACCAGACTTACAGTCCGCTTGTTCCGGGTTGTGGGTTGTTGCTCCGTGTGTGATTCGATACAGAATCTTCTTCTGTCCAGGAGACCTGATTGTTCCCCCGCCTTTTTCCTCTTCCCCTCCGGCCGCTCTCTAAAAAATGCGGTCGATATTGGTTTTGAAAGTTCATTGGGGGCATGAAGCCAGGGTTCCAACCCATGAAAGGGTATGGGGGTTTTTGGTATGGGAAGGAATGGGGATTCATTGCCATTTGAGGTGGAACCTGCCACTGTTGGTGTTGTGTTTGGTAGCCTGACCTTCCTCTGTTGGTCCTGTTACCACGATTGCCTCTCTTCTTCCTTGAATTGAAGGAATCAGTACTTGATCCACTACTATTTGATCTTTCTGTAGTTTAGTAGCCTTGGATTGCATTAGGTTATCTTTGTATTCATTGAGCTCTTTATTTAGCTCATCTAGCCTCTTTTTGTATCCTGTTATAGTTGCTTTGAATTGTGACTCTGTTTCCCTGATTTCAATCATCAAAGCCTCAGATAATCATAGTGTTAACCATCACCTAGCCATCTTTTAAACCTCCCCCATTCCCTATGTGTATTTTTACACAGTTTTAGTACTGCTGTACAGCACTGTTTGGCACCTCACTTCCTACTATTAGTGGTATAATCCTCCTCGGGGTTATATGGATGGTGTTAACTTGAGTGTTAAGTAACAGACACTGCATCGCCACTTTACGGAGCACCTTATGACAGATCATTGAATTCATACTCTTTATTGACAATATGTCCATTTTGTATGTCTGTTTGTGTTTGTCTTTTCTTTCCCGCAGGTGCAGATATATCCTAAACCAGGGTTTTTGGGATGTGACAATTGTCCACCCCTTTTGATGCACTTTTTCACGTTTTCTTTTTTCACTTTCACGCCCTCAGGTAGGGTGGATGATTAGAGAATCCATACCACCGGGGTTACACTAGTCCTGACGAATGCCGAGGTAAATTCAAACCAATTAAAGGCTGAAACATGTTGACTGACTATTTAAATGTGAATTAAACGAATTCATTACTCTTGGCTTTAAATTCAATCACATAAGTCCTTTTTTTAATCGTGCTATAGGGATCTACCAATAACGTTTTTTGAGATACCCATTAGACACTTTTAATTTATCTTTCACTACACGCCTAATCACACAAAACCTGCTCCGCAGTCTCCTGGCGTCGTAGCACACCAAGGAGGTATTCGACCTCCGAGGTGGGGCCCTATGATGAAGCATGACACTGACTAGGTCGGTGTGTGAGGGCTTTCATATCCTCCCAAATCGGGCTGGTTGGCACATTCTTTACATGACTCTGTCTCTGTGGCTTCTGAGACATCTGTAAACCTCTCTTCTGTTGATATATAGCCTTAAACCGGGGAATAAGAGAGAGTTTCTCAATCTCCCTATCTCTCCAATTGTTTCTATGGTAATTCTATTTTACCACTTCTAAAATACCGAATTTTACCGATTCGGTATTTAAGAAGTGGTAAAATAGAAGGGGGCACATGTAGGTATTTCAGAATCGGTAAATACCGAATCTGTAAGATTCGGTATTTACCAATTCGGTAAATACAGAATCGGTATCCCCCATTGATTCCATTGGGCCTTGCAGCCCATAGGAATCAATGGTGAATACCGAATCGGTATTTACCGATTCGGTAAATTCCGATTTTTGCAAGGGTGCAGGAGGTGTCACTTTGACACCCTCTGGCACCCCAATTCCGGACTTGTGTGCCATGTGGCACACAGACATGCCCTAAGGGCATGTCTGTGTGTCACATTGCACAGGTGTGCATGCACAGATGTGCATGCACACCTGGATTCGGTATTTTACCACACAATTGGATTGGGTGGTAAAACACCGAATCTGAAAGGTCTGCGACACTCAAAGATGTGCTACCTACATGTGCTTTTACAGAATCGGTATCTTTACCGAGTCTGTATTTACCGATTCGGTAATTTTACAGAATCTGTAAATACAGATTCAGTAAAATACCGATTCTGTAAAGCATGCTCCTACATTAGAAAACCCTAATACCGGTCGGAAACGGCCGAAATCGGCCTTTTCCGACCAGTATTAGGGCTCCTACATCGTCCTACATCGGGCCCTTGGTACCAACGAAGTACCTTACCCCATTTTTCTCCATCGAATGGGCCCACTGGGTCCCTGTGAGGTACCCTTCCCCGAGGCACACCACAGCCAGTAGTGGCCAATCTTCTGCACTTCAAGAATCATGCTGCAATTCTTAAACCTTTTCAACAGTCTCATCCATTCCTCCTTGATAACCACTGCATCCTTTGCTTTCTGGGCTATACCCTGGCAGTCCAATGCCAACGGGGCTCTTCCCTTGGGGTCAGATGCAAATTAAGGGAATTAGACCTTGACTATAACCTTCTTTTTCCCTCCAAACTGGAAGTGATTTGAGATAAGAAAATATTTTTCTTTTTAGAACAGATTGATGCATGGGACTAGCTGAGACCCTAACGCCTGACCTGAACGCTCTACATACGAGCAAAGAACCACCTAAATGATAGGCTAGATGCCGTCACCACTCCGAGTGCGGCCGACCCTAACGGTTTCCTATCTTGGGAACGCCTTCCCCAGAACAGATGCCTGTTTGCTCCCGCAGGTGACTCCCAAAATGCCCAATGACATTATATAGACTAATAGAACTCTCCCCAAGCCACCACCCTCCTGTATCATAGCTTTCCCACTCTGGTGGTCCTGTCACTGTAGCCAGACATTCTCCTGGACTCAACAGGAACCAGCTCTCCCATATATCTATCTTCCAGGACCATGGCCTCAGGATGATCTCGGACACCCACTTTTTTGCACCACCCCTTTTATACGATGACTTTGTTACTTAGTTTGAGCAACAGGCCGTTGCCTGGTTGCCCGAAGTGTTGTTGTTGCTTTATGTTGGTTACTGTTTATTTCAAGTTTCTATATAGGTTGTCTCTGTTCACACTCTTGTCCATTACCGCAGGTACCCTCCGAATGATTCAGAAGCGATGGAGTAATTTCTCTACCTACACATTTACCGGTCGGTAACGGCCGAAATCGGCCGTTACCGGTCGGTAAATGGCCTGAAACGGCCACCTACATCGGGCCCTAAGTTCCTCCTTTCATTTTTTAACGGCGTGCAAAACTTGCTCCGCGCCCGTCTCATTGCGCTGCAACATAACAAGTACACGAAAGGAACCAACCTTGATCCCATCAGGCTGCACAGCCTAACACCATTTGAATCAAATAAATCAAATGTATGTGTATATATCTATATTTTACTCCTTTTTCTATTCATTGCCTTTTTATCCATTATACTTGTCCGTTTTTTCGATTCATTTTACTCAATTTCTGTTCAACATTCAAACAGGCACAGGAGTCGACAGTGGGTTCCACATGCCATGCTTTATTTTCCACCGACCGGTAAATGTGTAGGTAGAGAAATTACTCCATCGCTTCTGAATCATTCGGAGGGTACCTGCGGTAATGGACAAGAGTGTGAACAGAGACAACCTATATAGAAACTTGAAATAAACAGTAACCAACATAAAGCAACAACAACACTTCGGGCAACCAGGCAACGGCCTGTTGCTCAAACTAAGTAAAAAGGAGTAAAATATAGATATATACACATAAATTTGATTTATTTGATTCAAATGGTGTTAGGCTGTGCAGCTTGATGGGATCAAGGTTGGTTCCTTTCGTGTACTTGTTATGTTGCAGCGCAAGGAGACGGGCGCGGAGCAAGTTTTGCACGCCGCTAAAAAATGAAAGGAGGAACTTAGTGTTTATAATTGTACGAGAAGAAAGGTGTGCATCTCATTCCATTACCTCATTAACATTATTTGTTTTAATGTCAGTCCCTAGTCTAGTACACGCAGAGTGCCGGGGCTTGTAAATACAAATGCCGCTAGTGGGCTTGCAGCACGTGTTGTGCCACCCACACGAGCGGCCTAGTAAAAGTATGTCTATAGGTCTGTCATTACGAGACCTACGTGCAGTCTTGTACTGTCACGCGGACTGCTCAAGTACGCCTACTTGCCAGTCCTCCAAACCTTCCCTTAACTTCATATTGGTCACCCCTATGGTAGGTCCGAGGGCAGGGTGCATTGTAAGTATAAGGTAGGACAAGCCTGACGAAGTCGGCATGTCCTAATAGTGAACTACCGCCATATTTGTACTTCACTATCGTAAGATCGCCTGCTCTCCATTAGTTAGAATGGGCTGCCGGGATTATTATTGGTATAATCCTAGCGGGCTCGGGGAGCATGGTGCAATGTCGAGTTTGGTATCCCTGAACTCGGGGTTTGATAGCGCATCCATTTGGGTGGATGGTTTTTGGACTCTGGGTTTGAATAATAGCACTTTTAGAAAGTGACTATTTTCTTGTCTAACTATTTCTGGTTTCTGCTAGTTTGGTGTGTGTGTGACAGGGGCTGGGTGGCTCCAGAGTTCTGAATGAGTCAGTGTGGGGTGAGTGGTACATCTGCATTGAGAGTAGGGGAAGAGTAGCTCTTGCTAGCCGGCCCTGCCCGATACAATGCTGGCTCCACCTCCTGCCAAGCGACGGATAGCTCTGCTCCTGCCAGTGACAATACTGGCTCCACCTCCTGCTGGGCGCCTGAGGACCCAGCCCTGCACCGTGAATCGGCCAGGTGCCTCTGCTTGGCTACACCCACAACAGACCCGGGATGAGGGGGAGTTCCCCTGCATGGACAAAGGGATCAAAGCCGAAAAGAGGTATAAGAGAAGAACCCCTGAACCAAGACTTTAGATCAATTCTGACAAGGAACCCTGAATCAAGGACAAGAAGCCTGCTGATCCAAGGACTTGCCTACCCCTTCTGCCAGAGTGCTGTTTGCTGGGGGGAATCCTGCAGTCACTTCTTTATTTTTGCCAAGGAACCAGGAGAGAGGAACTGAGTGTGTACTCTCGAACTTTGCCAAGGAAATCTCCAAGGGTTGGAAGAGTGCCAGCCACCTGTTGAAGTCAAAGGGCTAAAGGGCTTTACCGTTTGCTAAAAGTGCTTGTTGCTGGAACCTGAGAATCCAGCACCTCTGAAAGAACCCAGCAATCTCGACGCCGACGGACGCCGCCGAATCCAGCTCGACATCGTGAGTACGGCTCCAGTGTCCCACTTCCTCGACGCCGGCCACCGGGCCCAATCGACGCTAGCAGCAAAGCCGCTGCCGACGCCTCGACCCCGAGCCCTCTCGATACCGTGAGCGCTGCTCACTCTTGCAACATCATCATCGACATCCACGACTACTGAGGCCTGATCGACACCGAAGACACGACGCCGGAGTGCTCGACGCCGCTGATCATCGTGTGCTTCACTTTTTAAAGGTACTGTGATGTTCGGGGTCCGTGTGACTCCGGGTTCGACGTAGCACTCCTCACGGTCGACGCCGAACCTTTGGATTAAATTTGCCTCGACGTTGTGTGACTCCCGTGTGGGTTACCTTGTTGCCAAGAACTGTGATCTAAAGAAGAAGACTTGCCTTTTGTTACTAAAGACTTTGTGCTGAGAAGAAACTACGCTTGAACTATTATTTTTCCTTCCAAGAGTATTTATTAAGATTGTGGTATATTTTTGTCATTATTTGGTCTTGTGCTAAGCCTTATATAAACATTCGTATTTTTATAATACTACTGTGTCGTGTCCATTTGTAGTGTCTTCACTTTATTACTGTATGTGGTCGTAAATGCTTAACCCACTGCCTCTGAGATAAGCCTATCTGCTTTGCCAAGCTACAGAGGGGGTGAGCAGGGGTTATCTAAGTGTGTGATCCCCTTGCCCTGACTAGAGGAGGTGAGCCCCTATTTGTCAGAAGTGTATACCTCTGCCAACTAGAGACAGCCGAGTCTAACAAGGTGGAACTAAAGTAAGAAGTGTGGTGATGTCAGAAACCACTGGATATTGTGGCATCACTATCTTATTCACCTTCCGTAGGTTAATTATAAATCGATCAATCCTAGTATCAATATCTTTCTTCAAAATTGGGAGCATCGGACTGTTACAAACATTAAATGGAACTTCTTCAACAACCCCAACTTCAATAAGATCTTGTACAATTCGTGTGAGTGCTTCCTCACCCTCCTGTGAAATTCGATATTGAGGCAAACGTGGGAACACAGCTCCCTACTTTACACTAATATGCACCAGTGGAATAACCATCTGTCCCACATCAGTATCTGAAGTAGCCCACAAAGTTTTAGGTAGGGAGGCTAATGCAGTATCCTCTTTAGCAATGCAAACTCTGTCCGTTACTGGATAATGGTCATTCAAAATCACACGCACTCCTTCAGGGGAACATCTTAGTGTGGCTCCGAAATACTTGAGCATATCAAGACCCACAATATTGTCTGGTGTATTTGGGGAGAGCAAAAACGGGCACGGAGCAGCAAACTTATCAACATGAAATGCAAGTGGTTGTGACAATGGGCTAAGGGAAGGTGTTCCATCGAACCCTATCGATGTAATCGTTAAGCCAGACAGGGGAGCCTTCGGAATCAATTGTTTAGACAAAGCGCTACGAGTAGCTCCTGTATCAACCAGAAACTGATCAGTAGAACCCAAAACGTGTGCTGTAACGTAAGGACCCCTCTGATCTACTGGAACTTCAACTGATTCCTTACCCTATCCTACGCAATACTATGCATAAGCAGAGTCATGTAAATCAGGCTGCACATAATCAGACATTTGGTATTGGTTGCGCCTATCAAAAGTATTGAACCCATTTTGTACCCGCACATTAGAATCAAACGTAGTGCGATCGTTCGTGTTGCCTCTGGGTCCTGAATATCCCGCGCGATTTCTCATTGGTCCTCGGCCACGGACATAGCGTTGTGAGCACAGCAACGGACACTCATCTGCCCAATGGCCAAATTTCCTACAATACGCGCATTGATCAACAGCCAAATTCGAACGAGTGTAAGAGGAACAATAAAATCCTTGTCCGCCTCTATCGTTACCTCTAGGAGGTGGACCATAAACCTGAGATAACATAACCTTTGTTTTTAATTCTTTAGACTTTTTATCCTCGCTACCCTTCGCTTCTAATTCCTGACACTCGTAATATTGAGCCATCGTCAGGAGGGATGCCGGAGAAGAGGTAGTCCAAGAGCTTTCACTAGCTTATAAACAGCTAGCCACTCCTGGTAATAGATTCGTAACATACTTATCTACAAACAAATGTCGGCCCGTATCGTCCGTTACCGACTGGCCACTAAAATCATAAAAGGCTTCCTCGAAACGCGTAAAGAAATCTGAAACTGATTCATCTGCCTTTTGCTTACAAGATGCTAAAATAGTCCAATCAATCTTTTTAGGGGGAATAATTGTTTTTAACTTAGTTAATATTGCACCAGGAAGATCTAAAATCAACTGACATGGCTTTTTCGCTGGTTCCCTATCCTCATCTTCCCTCTCTATCTCCTTCCATAATGCCCCATACACTGTGCGATCATCAACTTTACGCACAGATCTCCACATATCATGCGGTAATATTAGCCCGAAAAATAAATCAATATCAGCTAATGTCATGGTACAAGAATTTATGGCTCCCTCAACTTCCTCATAGAAAGCGGCTGGATTTTTTTCGCGGATCATGACATCTGCCCTATTCCAGGGAGTATACACTGAATTATAAATAAAACAACCTTTAGCATCTACAGGAAACTTATTGTCACTTGTACTAACTCCCTTAGGAGGAACATATAAAGGCGCAGCCTCTCGCATAGGCTTTGCATGCACTATTGCGGTCTTATCTGTTCCAACGATAGATAATTGTTTCCCATCGACCAGCCCCGTCCGTCCATCTGTTTGAGCTTTCCATTTCTCCTCCCGTAGATGAAGCGCCTCAGTTCGCAGTTTAAACAGACGCTTGATCGTATCAGTCACCTGGGGAAGAGTAAAAAGACCTTTACGCAATTGCGTACAGTCGGTTGCTACATCATCAGGTTCGAGCATATTAGAAACTTTTCGGAACATGTCAACAATTTCTTCTGCAAAATGCTCAGTAAAATATATTTGCTCTCCCTTTAAACTATCTAAGATACTAGAAACAGTAACAGTATCATGAAGTGCCTGACGGGCGATCTTTCTAAGTTCGGCCGCACGGTCGCTTTTTCATCCACTTTCTTCCGTTGTTCTTTTTCAATCAGCGCTTGATCACGTTTCTCACGCTCCAGTACTTCTTTCACCCACATTCGTAAACATTCAAACATGTCTTGTCTAGATTTTCGCTCAAACATACACTGTTCCACATACTCAATCTTTCGCATATCAAATGACACATACTTTGGCCAACGTAATTCAGGATCCTTTCGTGTGTATTTCCTCCATAATGTGCTGTACATTATGGAAGAAAGACCATATTTTAGATGCATATCTCTATGAGGCGTCCCCTCTGGGGGAGCCGGCTGCGATTCCTCAAGACTTAACCGGTTATTTCCACAAAAGCAGCACATCCTACAGAGTGTGCTAAAAGCAGACTGAAAAAATAGTGCAAAATATGCAGTATTATAAACAAAGTAGCACTTAAGGTATCTGTAATACGTTGTGCCGTTCAAATCAAAATAGCATTTTAGAAAAAAATCTCCTCTTTACCTGCCTATATGTGTTGCAACGCATATATTACACTTACACATACACATCCTGACTAGTCATACCAAATCAAAATTGCCACAGCAAGCGTATCCTAATACTGCCTTGCCAATCCCAGGCTTCCAAAACCCACAGCAAGTACCGTACAACGGTTCTTACCAATCACAGGGCATCCAGATTCTAACTGCCAAGTTCTAAATTCGACCAAACGGCCACTGCACGGCAAACCAACAGAAGAGATCTCAGTCGAGGACCGGCACCACCTGGATGGTCAGATCGGAAAGAAAGGAAAAAACGACTTGGATGCCAAGACTCGGGTCTCCTCTGGCATACGATCGCGTCTGCAGCGAGATTGTAATCCTTCGTCACGACCACTCCTTTGGGCATCCGAGTCGCCGATGAGCCCCACGTGTTGGGCGCCAATTGCTGTGCGCAAGCCTCAGCTAGGCCTACTAGTGCAAGGGGTTCGCCCTTCTCTGCACAGAGTCCTCAGGCCATAGGAAGAAGTTGGCAATGAAACTGGAAAATACAAAAGCAAAGTTTATTAAACCTTTAAAGGTGGTACTACAGTCCACACAACACCCTTCAGTATTGTATAGAGTAGCACAATGAACTAAAGCACATTGCCCCTTTTAGACACAATGAGGGGGCTCAAAAGAAAGAGGTACAGAATACAAGACCAGTTTTTTGACCATACAAGGACATATTGGAAAGCGCAATCGATAAGTTGGCGGAGTTAACAGTCTTCAGAAACTAGTAAACACATTCCTATCTGGAACTAATTAGTAACAGCCGCAGACCCTACTGGGCATGTCTGGGAATGCTGGAAGTGGGGGATGCTAAATATAGCCTGTTGCCGGGCAGACTTCAGGTGCAGTTTACAAGGAGGTAGGACAAAGCATATGATGAGCACATGGCAATGTATGGCATACAAAATGGCAGCTACAAATACAAAATGGAGTTGGTTCATTTACTACGATAATGGTCAAATACAGCATGTCTTCGGCTAATGCTTAACCTAATCGCTGTTGATTTACAACAGGATTAGAGTGAAGATCAGTTACTAGCGAACAAGAAAACCAAGACCCAAAAAGTACCAAGGAGAGTTGGGAGACCACAGGAAGGAGACAGCAGCGGAGAAACTGATGAGGCAAATGTCTGAAGTCCGGCTGGTTAGGTGACGGCCATAGCGGTGTGCCAGAGCCAGTCTCCCCTATAGCTGTCGGAGCAGCTCCACCGGGAATCGTGCTCAGCCGGCTTAGTGTGAAGATCAGGAAGTGACCGAAGGTCATTGAGTCCAGAGACGGGCGAGTGTAGAAGACGAGGGTGGCAGGATAGGAAAGGGAATGAGGATAGGCTGCCATGTTATAGTCAGGCAGTTGAGTCAGATTGATCTCATGGGTGCCAACATGGGGTAAGGCAAGAGATTTTGCCCCTGGTGTTCCATTCGGCCGGTCCCCAGTCTCAGGTGGGCATCTGCGTCTTTCATTGGTTCTCAAAGCTGGAATGTTTTCCGTAGTGTGAAAGGGCTATGGGCTGCTGAAGGCTCAAATGGAGCACCCGTCGGGGAATAGGGGACGCCTCCTGCTGCTAATGTAGAGGGACTGGCTGGTGAGAGGGTCCAGAGTTATCTCGAGGAATTATGTCAGTCACAGGTGCCATTTTGAAGTCAGGCAGCGCCGATTCCAGTTTGAATCGGAGATCGGTGGAATATACACATTGCCCTGGCAATTCATGCCGTATTAGAGTGTTCAATGTGGTTATGTCAGGCCGATAAAGCCGACCTGAAATTGTTCACTGATATATAAGACAGACCTGATTCAGCACACTCAGACAAAAAAATAGTATTTCTTTCGAATGAGGTCCCACGGGATCCACCTGTCGTTGAAGGCACCAACCCAACCATTACTTCCAGGATGCAAAATATCGCTTGTAGGTGTATGAGCCCACACTTGCTGGATAAACTTGGCAGCCACTGATGAAAGGCCCCCAATTCTTTCATGTTTCCTGAGAGCGTTCAAACCATGAGGGTTAACTGATTCTGAAGGACCAGAGGATGTAGGGAGCCCACTGTGTCCTGGAGCAGCATCGGGAACACAGGCAATTGGAATGGCAGGGCCACTGACAACTCCAAGATAGTCGGAAACCACGATTGTGTCTTCCATAATGGTGTGACTAATACTAATGAGGTTGCCTGTCGCCGGACCTGAGCTGCTGCTCTCAGAATTAACGCAAAGGGGGGAAAGGCATATCTTCCCTGGAAACCCCAATGATGGAGAAACACGTCCGTTCCCTACGCCATCGGATCTGGTCTCCAGCTGTAGAAGCGGGGAAGCTCAGTATTGAGGCGAGAAGCAAAGAGATCTATCAAGCAAGGGCCTTGAAAACTCATGGTCTCCTGAAACATAGAAGGATGGAGTCTCCAGTCGCTGAAGTCCCTCAGAAACCTGGAGTTCCAATCTGCCACCTGATTGCTCGTGCCGGGAATGTATTCTGCCACAATCCTGATCTTCTGTGCCAGGCAGAAGTGCCAAAACTCCCTTGCAATATTGGCCAAAAGGAGAGATTTCTCATCTAGGCGATTTATGTACCGTACGGCCAACACATTGTCCATCCTCAGGTGGATGCAACAATTGCTCTTCAAAGGGGAGATCAATCTATTGGCAAACGATCCGGCTAACAACTCTAGCAGTTGATGTGTAATTTTAACTCTTCTGCAGACCACCGACTGCCAATGGCATAATCTCTGCATCTTGCACCCCAGCCCCATCGACTGGCGTCTGACTCGATAATTACTTCGGGAGAGGCTCCGAAAATGGGCTTACCATTCCAGGCCTCCATGTGAGCTAACCACTATTGCAGCTCTTCTTGAGCGTCTAGAGAAAGAGCGAATAGATTATTGTACGAAAACCTTTTCTGTAGATAATGGATCTTGAAGCATTGTAATGCCCTGCAATGCTACGGTCCTGGGAAGATAGCTTGCATCGAGGACGCAAGGAGACCCACAATCCTCGCCAGGGACCTCAAAGAGACCATCTGCTTCAACAGAGTCGTTCGTATCTCCCTTTTTATGGATTTGATCTTGGGCGCTGGGAGGAGCAACTGGGCATTCACTGAGTTGATTTGAAAGCCTAGGAAGTCCAATTGTTGGGACGGGATAGTCATGGATTTTGAGGTATTGATCACAAACCTCAACTCTTGCAACATAAAGATCGCCCATTATAAGAGAGTGCACAACAGTGTGGGGTCCTGGATCAGGAGAAGCATGTCGTCAAGATAAACGGTCATGCGGACACCCATCTCTCGAAGACAAGTGGTCACTGGCTTCAGCAGTTTGGTAAAAACCCATGGCGCTGATGAAAGGCCGAAGGAAAGGTAACTGAAACATTGTACTTTCCACTGAAATTGGAAATATTTCTGATGGGAGGGGCAAATGAGGACCGTCAGGTAAGCATCCTTCAGGTCCAAGTGGACAAGCCTATCCTTTTCTAGTAGCAAATCACTTAAAAGATGGATTCCTTCCATCTGGAAATGTCTGTAGACAACGAAAGGATTAAACTCCCTGAGATTCAGCACCAATCTGTCCTCCGCCCTTCTTTTGTACCAAGAGGACGTTGCTGCAAAAACCTTTGGGAATGAAGGATCCAACCGTAATAGCCTGCTTTGCCAAAAGCTCTTGAAGTTCTGAGTTTATAAACGATTGTTCTTGTAGGGAAAAATGGAGAGGAGTAGGGGGCTTGCCTGACAAGGAACATCAACTAACTCTATCTGATACCCCTGAACACTGTGAATGATCCACACATCTGATGTAATTTTTGTCCAATTGTACATAAAATGCATTAGTTTGCCCCCCAGAGGAATCATAGGAAGGAGAGGTGGAATTAATTACCTGAGGACTGTACATTGTTGTTCCTGTAGCCTCTGTTGATACCCCTATTGTACCGGCCCCGGAAACGCCTGGATCTGGTGGGGTAAAATCTGGTTCCTGGGTGTATCCCCTACGTCTAGGTGTGAAGCCACACTGGGGAATTTGATGACTGTATTGGCCAGCCAAGCATCCCCCTATTGAGAGAAGATTGTGACTTATCAAGAAAAGCGAACGTATTAACAAATTTTGCAATGTCGTTAACAAATCGTTCTCCAAAAAGCTGTCCTTCAGCCAGAGGACCTGGCTCAGCAGAGGCTAATTCCACGATTTGTGGGTCAATTCGTAGGAGAACCAACTTGAGTCTCTCCGAAGAGACGGCACAGTTTGCATTTCTGAGAAGACAGATCTCCCTCAGGGTCCAGCCTGCAAGGACCTCGGGGTGGATTGCGACCCCAGTCCGTGCGTTTGAAGCACAAGCTCCAAAATCTTAGCCAATGGCCCCAAGACATCCAAAAGCTTATCTAGACAAGCCCAAAGTGCCCGATCTTTTTTTCTTTTTGGGTCTTTTTTATACTTTTTTAAAAGATATGCATGGACGTGTCTATCTCGGGTGTGAAGGCAGTTTTATTCGCAAGGTCTGGTCATGGGCATTCAGATCTTAAGCAGACCCGGATGTCGTTATTAAGCTCTTGCGTAAATTAGCTTGCATGTACTGCGCCACTGCCGTGGCGGTAGCCCAATTATAAGAGCGAGGTGGACGATGATAGAGGGATCAAAGGTGAAAGGGGAAGGTTAGACGGGAGAAAGGTAGTGTTTGTACTTCTTTGGTGGGAATCATGAGAGGAATCAGTCTCGGTATCCGTGTCAAAGGGATGGGGGCGGAGGGTACAGAACCCGGGAAAGAGTCACATGGTGTGTGTCATAGTCATGCTCCTTAGCGGTACGAAAGTTTGAATAAATCTGCACATAGGCCCGGGGGTTCGGCGGGGGGAATATTAGAGGGTTTAAGAGTGCCTGCAGGAGGGTAAGGAGCAGTGGCGGCTGGTGACATTTGAAAGTGGTAGGGCGTAAAATGAAAATCGTACTGCAGACGACAGACAAGCAATGCAAACAGGCTGCTCAGACAGCTACAACTAATTGAGCCTCTTCTACTGGCGCACATTAGCAGCTCAGACGGCTCTGCGCCTCTGCCAGCCAGCGACAAACTACAGGTGCATCCACAAAGCTGCACACGTACAGGCGTCCAATTTACTTCACGCATTGTTTCAGCACCAAACCAATTGAAATATTCTTTGCAATCTATTACGCATTTTTTTATTGTATGCACGGTTCATTAAACAACATTGAAATTTCAGCTTTGAATAATAGTAACCCACCACATTATCTGAATGAACAAAAAGCACCGTTAACCACATTTGCTAAAGCTTTGCACGGGCGCACTACACACTTAAAAGATGGATTCTGTTTACTTATTATTGTAAATGCCCACCTACGCAGCTATAAATCGTGCTGCATCGCGCTAGTCCAATCGTAACTTTTTAAATAAATACGCATCCAGAACTCTTAAAACAGCAATCACTGAATTTTAATGCACAATGTGGTGATCTCGTGTTTCAGCAGCAACATTAACTAGGCGCCAACCATCACAATGGCCCCATTAATAACAGACTGACTCGGAATAATAAAATAAAACCATCACAACAGCCCCGTTTTTAACAGACTGACTCAGAATAATAAAATAAAACCATCACAACAGCCCCGAATAATAAAATAAATGTAAAAAAACGTACCTTGGCTTCCATCTCTGACTCCGGACTCGAGTCCTGTCCCGAGACTGCAGACTCCCGCCATCCTGGATTTCAAATGCCTCGTCGTCAGAGTCGTCACTAAAGGCTACAGGCAGCCTCCCTCCCCTCCATGGCAGCCGGCGCTGATTGGTTCGGCCGGCTGCCCTAAATACGTCATTCCTTCTTGTCTCCATGCTTTAGAACGGAGAGTGGGAGGAGGCAGGGGGGAGCGGCTTGCCCACTGTTGCTAATACTGTCTGTTTGGACAGCCTCTCAGGCTGTCCAAACAGTCCCTATTCACAACAGTGGGCAAGCCACTCCCCCAAGCCACTCCCCCCTGCCCTGAGGCTCGACTCGTAAACAGGAAGTAAGTTTGCTGACTGCGTTCTCGCCGTGCAAGAAGGGCAGGCAGAAACAAATGGTAGTTATAGATAAAATAACTACTATTTGTTTCTGCCTTCTTCTCGCACGGCGAGAAAGCAGGGGGGGCAGCGCCCAAACGCCCCCATGGTAAAACCGCCACTGGGAAGGAGTGGTACCTACTAATTGGTCCAGACGGAGAGATATGGGCAACAAGGTGGAGGAAAGGGCCTTATCCAATATTTTATCTAAAGTCTTTTCTATTAGGGACTCAACATTCTCATCGCAATATAAATCTGCATCCTCTGCAGAACCATATGCAGCTAGTTCCTCCTCATAGAACTCACAGTCCGACATCATAAAAAATAATATATGGAAATATATTGATCTCAGAGTACACAGAAGGAAGCCAAATTTTACAACCCAAACTCTCAGGTGAGAAAGGGTGTAATATTGGAAAGGGGCGACCAATCGGTCCCCCCGAACGTATGGTGGAGTACCCCGATCCCCCCGGGAGGCCATTTTGGGCGGGAGGCGAGTCTCGGCTGGTATGCCCGAAGCGGCATAGCCGGGGCGCGCCTTTTCCCGCCCAAGAGTGGGTTGTCCTAGACACCGAAGCCGCTAGCCACGCCCCGGAGGCGGATTGGAGGTGGGTCCACGCCTGCCCGAAGACGGACAAAAGGAGCGACAAGCCAAGAAAGCATCCTCTTGTTCCTGTGCTCTGAAGCTGCACCTCCCCGTTGCACGTGAGCTCGAGACGGAACGAAGAGCCAATTTTGAAGGAGTTAATTTTTGTCTTTGTTCTTTCAGAAAATCAGCGTTGGACGATGCCGGGCAAGAAGGTCGGAAAACGGGTCGGTACTGATCAGATGCTCCGCATGCTGGTGAAAGACATGGCCGAGATGAAGAAGCAGATGGCGGCAATGAATGGTGTGGGGGGACCCAAGCGAGTCGTCGGACCAGCATTGCCGGGAGTAGTCCCTAACGGGAGAGGTAGAAGGGCCAAGAAGGGAGCGTCAGGGGGGGAGGCCCCAGATCCCGAGGTGCCGCCTGCGCATCCAGATACACCGACTGGGGCCCCGATCCCGGTCCCGAACGAGGGGCAACCAATTCCGGTTGTAGTCACCCCCGTGAACAGGGAGGATATGCCTCCCGAACTGGCTGCACAGTTGGCAGCATGGTTGGGGAAAGATAGCGAGGGGGCCACGGCTGATGATGCCAGAGCAGTGATGAAGCAGTTGCGGCAATCGAGAGATGCTGCGAAGGCACCATGTCCTCTTGTTCCTCCGCAGGCTCCCGTGGAACAACCAGTAGCGGGCGTGAGTTCGGCAGCGACTACGGTCACAGCTACCGGTCCAGGTAAGCAGCTATTGCCGATGGCGGGGGAGGGGTCGGTACCCTCAAGAAGGGAAAATGTGGCTCAGCATATCCCGATGGAAGTCAAAGAGAGGATATGGGCTGATAAATATATAAACATGTTTTCTTTACTAACTGATCATTATGAGATTGAGCATGTGAAAATTCAAAAGGAGTTTCTGCACCCTAGTGTTTGGCGCGCAAAAATGGCCGCTTTCAGAGTTGACGAAACGATAGGTAATTGGGGCAGAGCGTTTGGGATGTTCACCGCAATTATGGGGGAACGAAGGCCCGAACTGTTGGCTGAACTACCCGTGTATCAGACACGTATCATGGAGTTTTCTCAGACATATGAGGGTAATCAATGGTTTTTGTACGATAGCATATTCCGTAAGTCCAAGGAGTTCGACGCATCTCTGACGTGGGATTGTTTCGACTCCATTTCATGGCAAAAAATTGAGAAATCAGGCATGGCAAAGTCGCCATTGTTGGGGGGGGGCGCGGGGGCGAGTTTTCCCGCCACTCGTCTGGGGCGCCCTTTCGGGCGGGATCAGGGAATGATCAGCACTCAAGGACTAATGGCAACTCAGGTAAAAAAGGGGCATGCTGGAGTTTTAACAGAGGCAAGTGTACAAGGCCCCAGGGGTCATGCAAGTTTAGGCATGAATGTACAGGGTGCGGGCAGTCCTCGCATCCCGAGACCATGTGCAGAGCCAAAACTGGTGACACGGGAGGTAGAGGGGGCGCCAAACAGGTCTGAAATAGTCCGAGGGGCGCCTCTACCTACCCCGGTTGATACCATGGCAATGATTCCTTGGCTCAATGAATACCCGGATCATAGCTCCGCTGGGGTGTTGCGAGATGGTTTTTCGTATGGTTTCCGCATCCCGGCGGGGAGTTTTCAGGGTAAAACACAATGTAGGAACCAACTGTCGGTTCTGCAGAATACAACTGTGGTACAAGCAAAGATTGGGAAAGAGGTAACACGGGGTCGGGTTGCCGGACCATATGACAGACCGCCAGTTCCTGATTTTGTTTGTTCACCCCTGGGAGTAGTCCCCAAAAAGGACCCAGGCGAATTTAGGTTGATACATAACTTGTCAGCTCCGAGGGGTCTTTCGGTGAATGATGCGATTGACCCGGGAGTTTGTTCGGTGCGGTATGCGTCTTTTGATGAGGCCGTCGCCATGTTGAATCGCCTGGGGCCCGGAGCGCTGATGGCCAAATCGGACATCGAGTCAGCGTTCCGGTTGCTCCCGGTACACCCAGACGACCAGCGTCTCCTTGGTTTCATGTTTCAGGGACGCTATTACATGGATAAATGTATGCCAATGGGTTGCTCCATATCTTGTGCGTATTTTGAGAAATTCAGTAGTTTTCTTCAATGGGCGTTCACAAGAATAACGGGGTTTACGCATGTTATGCATTACCTTGACGATTTTCTGTTCCTGGGGGCAGCCGGGGACTCGGAATGTGCACAGGCTTTGAATGAATTTTGTGATCTCATGAGACAATTTGGTGTGCCATTGGCGCCAGGTAAGACTGTGGGACCGGGTACTTCGCTCGAGATTCTTGGAATAGAGCTCGATTCCGAAGAGGGTTGCTTCCGGTTGCCCAAAGAAAAGGTAACGAAATTCAGGGCCTCGCTGGAAACATGTATTAGCGAGGCAAAGGTAAATTTGCATCAATTACAACAAACTGTGGGTCAGCTGAATTTTGCCCTTAGAGTGATACCAATGGCTCGCCCTTTTTCCCGCTCGATTGCACAAGCCATGGTCGGCCTTAAGGAAGGGCACCACCGCACGAGGCTCTCGGCAGAGGTTCGCCAGGACATGCGCATATGGTTGGCATTCCTGGCGGATTTCAATGGTCGTGTGGTCTGGAACAAACCGGCGGTGTCCTCCGAGGAGTTGGGGTTGTGGACAGACTCGGCGGGGAGTATGGGCTTTGGCGCCATATTTGGTAATCACTGGTCAGCCCAAACATGGCCGTCGTGGTGGCATGAGAGTGGGCTCACAGGTAACATTGGGTTTCTCGAATTGTTCCCTATTCTGGTGGCCTTGAAAACATGGCCTGAGGGGTTTCGGGATCACTCTGTGGTGTTCTGGTCTGATAACATGACCGTGGTTGAGTGTATCAATAGTCAGGCAGCACGATGCAAATGGATTTTGAGATTGCTTAAGGAAATTGTCTTGCTATGTATGCAACTGAACGTCCTTTTTAGGGCAAGACATGTGCCAGGGGTGCTGAATCAAGCAGCTGATGCGCTTTTTCGTTCCCGTATGCAGGCCTTCTGGGATTTTCTGCCCACAGCGGACCCGGTGGCGGCACCATTTCCCGAAGCTCTCTGGTCTCTCGGTGCCCCAAACTACAAAACCTCGTGGGAGAGAGTTTAGCACCCAGGACAAGGAAGGCATACGAAGGGGCGTTCCGTTCCTATTGGTCCTTTTTGGGTTCTGCTAGGGGGGAGCTTTGGGGCCAAGAAGAGTATGTCCTGAAATTTTTGTTGTCGTTACATCAGGCGGGCAAATCAGTAGCTACGGCTCAGAGGCACCGGGCCGCCATTTCTTTTATGGCTCGGGCTCATGGTATCCAGGACCCCACAGCGTCTTTTGTGGTACAGAAGGCGCTGCGTGGGTGGCAACGCCTTGAGGGTCGCAGAGTGGACGAAAGGCACCCGATAGGTCTGGAAAGGTTGGCCCTGTTACTGTCCGTACTCCCTGCAACATGTTCATCTCAGTCTGAGACACTGCTATTCCGGGCCGCTTTTGCATTGGCATTTCATGGGGCTATGCGGGTTAGCGAACTGGTAGCAAAGAACAAGCAGGATACGGAGGGAGGTCTGTGCCGAGAGCACATACAAATTAAGGGGGAGACGATGATGGTCTCGTTTGCCAGGTCCAAGACCGATCAGGGTGCGATCGGGGACAGTGTAGTAGTCCAGCGAATTCCCGGATCTCCCATATGCCCGGTTGCATGCGTTGAGGAGTATTTGGCGCACAGGGCGGCATCATGGGGGGGAACCTTGCTGAGGCATGCAGACGCCACCCCACTGACTAGGTTTCAGTTCCAGCGGGTGCTTGCAATGGCAATTACAGCCGAGGGCTTGAATCCGTGCGAGTTTGGGACCCATTCCTTCCGGATAGGGGCTGCTACAGAGGCTACAGCCAGGGGTCTGAGTGTGGAAAAAGTGAAACAGTTGGGGCGTTGGTCCTCGAATTGTTACAAAAGGTATGTGTGGTTGCACATGTTGTGAAGCTGATATCATGCACTCACACTTCTTGTTTTTGTTTGGTTTACAGTTTCGCAAGCTTACGAGGCGGGGCGGACTGTGCAGTCGACCCAACACCTGGGAACCAGCGGTCAAAGACCACCGGCTGAGGAGAGAGTGGTGTGGGTCGTGGGCCACTCATACGTGAGGCGTGCCGCGGACGTATTCAAAGCAGGTGACATGATTCACATGGCTGGGGAATACGGGTACAGGGTGACCTTCTACGGAAGGGGCGGGCTCTGTATTGACCAGTTTCAAACTTTTATGGAGGGCTTGTTAGGGCGGACAAGGTCACCGCCATCTATAGTCATAGTGCATCTTGGGGGCAATGATTTGGTGACCACTGGTCGACGGGTACTTCTCGAGTTGATGCTATCCACTGTAAGTTGGTTGGCGAGAAGGGTTCCGGGGTGCACGATTGCTTGGTCCCATATGATTCCTCGGAAGGTGTGGCGAGGGGCTAATTCTGTGTCTGCTATAAATCATTCGGTAAAGAAAGTGAATAACAAGCTTGGTAGACTGTTTCGTACAAGTACATTGCATTCGATTCCGCATGGATGTATCAGGGGGGACCATATGTATCTAGAGGATGGGGTCCATTTGTCTCGGGTGGGGAATTCTTTACTCATAGGAGACCTCGTAGCCTGGTTAAAGAGTTTACAGCCATGACCTTTAAGTAGGAGTTTTTGTGGGGGGTCCGGATAGCCGGTCAACTATCCGGCCTGTGGCGGTAAGGTCATGATTGGTGAGCAGTAATTGGAAGATCCCTAGAGGTGGGGGCATCACCCATTACGGATGGGAGCGCCCGGGGGGAGGCGGCCATTGGTCCCTCAACGGGGAGGCGGTCCCCTCTAAGGATGGGGACGCCGAAAGGGAAGGCGGCCATAGGCCCCTCCCTGGGGAGGAGGGGCTGCAGGGCCTCTCCTGGGAATTTCCCGGGGCCAGGACATCTGCGACGGCAGATGTGGTAAGTTGTGTGGGGTGGGAGGGGGGTCTACGCTACCTTCTAGACACCTCACACGAGTCCTCGGACGACCACTAAGATGGCGTCGAGTTAACATGGGGCCCCCGTCAAGACAAGGGAAATTGGAAATAGGCACAAAGGTGTAGTCCTCTGTGCGACCGCCCCTCACAAGTGAGGGGGGAGTTCTGGGTTAGGGATCTGACACCGGTTACGACCTTGCCGTTGGCCCGTAATGTTAGGATGTACAATTTCAATTTTAGAAATGCATTTGCAGGATGTTTAGTATCGGCTAGGAGATCCTTTGTATTAGAGATGTGTTAAGGTTAGCCAAGAACATCGTAATGTGGAAATGAAATTGTACATGATATGAAACTGTTATTTTAATGTTTTAATTTTGTTTCATATTTTAATAAATACGGCCGGGAGGGTAACTCCCTCCCGCCTTCCAAAAGTTCAGAACCGTTTCCGTATTCCTATTCTTGGGGATTGTGTTGAGAGGGGGTGGCGGGTATCTCAGCCATATGGAAAGGGGCGACCAATCGGTCCCCCCGAAGGTATGGTGGAGTACCCCGATCCCCCCGGGAGGCCATTTTGGGCGGGAGGCGAGTCTCGGCTGGTATGCCCGAAGCGGCGTAGCCGGGGCGCGCCTTTTCCCGCCCAAGAGTGGGTTGTCCTAGACACCGAAGCCGCTAGCCACGCCCCGGAGGCGGATTGGAGGTGGGTCCACGTCCGCCCGAAGATGGATAAAAGGAGCGACAAGCCAAGAAAGCATCCTCTTGTTCCTGTGCTCTGAAGCTGCACCTCCCCGTTGCACGTGAGCTCGAGACGGAACGAAGAGCCAATTTTGACCCACCCACCAGCCCCTGATGACAGCGAGTTGTTTGAATAAAGTCGTGTGACGTGGTATTTGTTTTTCTTACAGGTTGTTCTGAATAAAGTTGGTGATTTGATATGCAATAAAGTTGATAATCTTCATTTTCGACATGTTTATTCAAAAGTAGTTGCACCAGAGTTGAACAGTGATGTTCTGTAGAGTTTATACTTTGAATGCTTAAGTATAATTGTTTTCTCCTCTTTAGCGTTAGATTGTCGTATTTATTTTTTGGTCGGGCGGTAAGGTCATGATCGGTGAGCAGTAATTGGAAGATCCCTAGAGGTGGGGGCGTCACCCATTACGGATGGGAGCGCCCGGGGGGAGGCGGCCATTGGCCCCTCAACGGGGAGGCGGTCCCCTCTAAGGATGGGGACGCCGAAAGGGAAGGCGGCCATAGGCCCCTCCCTGGGGAGGAGGGGCTGCAGGGCCTCTCCAGGGAATTTCCCGGGGCCAGGACATCTGCGACGGCAGATGTGGTAAGTTGTGTGGGGTGGGAGGGGGGTCTACGCTACCTTCTAGACACCTCACACGAGTCCTCGGACGACCACTAAGATGGCGTCGAGTTAACATGGGGCCCCCGTCAAGACAAGGGAAATTGGAAATAGGCACAAAGGTGTAGTCCTCTGTGCGACCGTCCCTCACAAGTGAGGGGGGAGTTCTGGGTTAGGGATCTGACACCGGTTACGACCTTGCCGTTGGCCCGTAATGTTAGGATGTACAATTTCAATTTTAGAAATGCATTTGCAGGATGTTTAGTATCGGCTAGGAGAACCTTTGTATTAGAGATGTGTTAAGGTTAGCCAAGAACATCGTAATGTGGAAATGAAATTGTACATGATATGAAACTGTTATTTTAATGTTTTAATTTTGTTTCATATTTTAATAAATACGGCCGGGAGGGTAACTCCCTCCCGCCTTCCAAAAGTTCAGAACCGTTTCCGTATTCCCATTCTTGGGGACTGTGTTGAGAGGGGGTGGCGGGTATCTCAGCCATAAGGTCTAATGGAGGGTAATTAGCCCTGCCTGCCTATTTAGCAGCGGTCTCCAAAAATGAGTATTCCTTATTTTAGGTTAATAAGGGGTTAAAAGACATCCCAAACGCTATACAGCAGGAAGAATATCCCTATCTGAGGCCCCGGTACCGGCTCAAGAAACACTGCATGCTGCTTTCCCCTGTTCTCCTAGCCCGGGGAGGCCGCCTTCCAGCTGCTTAAGGGAGGACGGCTACGTGTGGACAGACCCATGCGGGCTCCCGAGACGCAAGCAAGCAGCCAGTGCGAGCTCCCAGTGTCAGTCTCGCTCCCAGAAGGGGGCCAGACCTAGCCCGGAGAACAAGAATTGCATAACCCACGGGCAGTTGTCTTGCAGTAGCAAGTCAGAAAAACAGCTAAATAAAAGGGAAAATGGATTGGGAAACCATAACGACCATAAATGGAACAGCGCAACACTATCTGACAGAAAACTACAGTGAGTGGAGCACACGCTTAAGCAATTATATAGCGAATACCGATTACACTAATAACATTTGCCGCAATTATTAAGCCTTATGTAAACCAACAAAGCTCAATAATATACACAGTAGTGAGTAAAATAACGAGGCACTTATCTTGAATGCGGAGCAGCAAAGAAAGAGGCAGACAAGATGGTGCCTCGCTATTTTGTATACTCAGGACACGTTTAACTGGTTATTGAAGGAGGCGTGGTTTAGAGCCTCATGGGATATGTTGTATTTTTACATGTTAACTGTTTTTTCATCTGGCTGCTGTTTGAGCAGTAAAGAAATTGATAAGCATAATCTGAGCCTCCGGTCCTGTCATAGAATTGGGAACGGACCTCTACATTTACTTCAGAATTGTTTTCTCACTGGATTGACCTCCGGCACGATCAGTTTACCGGGAGTCTTGAGGCTGTGTAGGAACTGTAACATTCACGGCCTGCACACTGTAGTTTAGGTCACGATGGGAAGTCAACTTGTTTGTAGCTACCGCTTCACCTTAAGAAAGCAACTTAGGGCGACGTTTTGGCAGCCATGTTGTCACATTGGGATGAGTTGTGCTGTCATGTTAAAGGAGTGTCACGTTTTTAATCCTCATCCATTCTCGATATTTAAAATGTATTTTTCATCACCCTTTACCGGCATGGATTCTGCTGCCTTCTCATCTTAAATGCGCACTGAATGCGGTGCAGCAGGAATCCCAGCAAAGTTGTGAGAACTTCATACATGTTCATTTGTACTCCATGTTGTCTTCTATTGCCTTGCCTGAATAATTGGATTGAATATTTCTTTCCACTTTTTCAAATTGCAATAATTTGATGGTGAGGAATGCAATATGTAACTATTACTATTGTGCCAACCTGAATTTTATACGTGCATTTAAGTATATTTAGTTATAGTTTTGCTGCTTACCTGTCACTGTATTTACCATTGTATATCTATTTCTGCATATATTTAAAAGCATTCACGTCAATAGTCTGCATATATTGTAAAGATTTCTTACTTAGTGTGCTGATGCTGTTGGGATGTGTGGTTGTTGTTCCTGAACTGTTGTTGAGGGAGTATTTTGCGACCCCAAGCTTTTCATGCTGTTGCTGGTGGTGGGCGGTGTTTATGCTCAAACTAGTTTGAAGCTTTATTTGATATTTTGCAGATGTTAACATTTTCTGGTGATGGGCAATTATTGTGCTTGAATTTTAAACATTTATATTTACGAGTGCTAGGATTGCTGGTTGCTTGCATCCTAAACTATTTTTCTTTATATTGTGCTGAAACTATACTTGAGTTGACAGGTGGTGAGCTTGATATTTAAGCTCATACTTCTTGTTAGGAGCATGTTGGGTTCTCAACTTTACTTGTGTTTTCAGGTGGTGGACATATTTGCTACGTTCAAACCTTTTCTGAGTGGTGGGGAGTTCTTCTCAAACCACTTTAGGGGGCCCTTTCGCTTCATTTTTGCTTTTACTGTTTCCAGGTGGTGGACATTGTGTGTGTTCAAATCTTTTCTGAGTAGTTGTGTCTTCTACTGTGCTTGGATACCCAAATCACATTTTGTGGTCACGTTCACTCCAAGTTTGCATGTACTATTGTGCTTTTAGATGCGCATTGCGTTTTGTTTTTCTGGGTGTTGGGACGCTTCTGTGGGCTTAAACCCATTTGCTAGGTTACGTTTCTGAATTGACCACAATGCACAAGGTAAGTAGGTAAACCTTGTGTTTAATCACTGTTCTTCTCCACAGCTCCCTAGGGAAATGACCAACAGCCCCTGGCAGTTGGAACATAAGCATTCTATCACCATGGAGCTAGGGAAACACCAGTAAATACATTACTACAACATCCCCCTTCTTTCCCACACAAAAGAAAAGGAGAAGGAAGGAAACCAATGAAAGAGGAAGAGGGATAAAGAACAAGAAGATGCAAGAAAAGACTAAAAAAATGGAAAGAAACATTACAAATAAAGAAAGAACCAAAAGTACAATAAAATCAATTTAAAAAAACCATAAGAAAGAAACATGAGGAATGTTCACAGATCCATGTGTTTTGGTGGAATTCCTCTTCTACCACTCCTCCACATAGGAGGAGATTGTACAGAACTCCTAAATACGCTGGAATCAGAAACATCTTGAACAGACTTTTCAGAAGAGTGTCCTGGTCTGATTTCTAGTCCCATTTGACAAACAACTGGATCAGGAATTCTGTATATCCATTCTAGAATACACCAACTCTTTCCATTGATTCTTACTGCATAACGAGACATAGCATCCGCTAAAACAAACTTGGATAAACCTTTAAGAACACTATGGGGATGTTTGATTTTAACCCAGTCCCCCACTTGAAACTTGGAGCACCATTCCTTCTTTTCCTTGTTACTCTTGGAAGAAACTTCACAGGGCGTTTAACTTCAACAAGGAGCTTGCTAAGTCCACCACCACCTGCCACACCTGACAAAGGGGTGGTAACCTTAGAACATAAACCCTATCTCCTCATCCAGGCAGGACACATATCAAAAGTGGCCACGCTTCCTCGCAGTAATTCAAAAGGACTCTTCCCAACAGCCACACAAGGGGTAGTGCGATGAGCCCACAATGTGCTCTGCACGGCTTCTCTAACATCCACCCTGTAGGAAACAGCCCATGGAACACAATCAACTGAAGTGCGATTCATGCGCTCAATAAATCCATTGGCCTGAGGGTGATAAAGACCGATGCACAATACCAGACTGAACAAGAAAATCAGGCATTTCCTTTGAAACAAATTGTACCCCATTGTCTGACACTAATTCTTTAGAAAATCCCTCCCTGGCAAAAAGACTCTAAAAAAATCTGATAACTTCTTGAGTGTTGGGATCAACCATAAAATGTACCTCCCACCACTTACTGTAATAGTTTGCAACCACCAAATCTAACTTGTATCTATTAGGTAGAGCATTTGCAGGTCCAAAAAAATCAACAGCCAACTTCATCCAAGGTCCAGATGGAAGCTCCACAATTTGTTTAGGAAGAGTAACTGTTTTGACCACTTTATCACTTGACCAACAAATAACACAACCTCTGACTGCATTATCGATCTGACGATCCATGGAAGGCCACCAATAAAATAACACAAATTGTACGTTTGATGCTGGTCTGTCCAAGATGACACTCATGGCCGGCATCAACAATGCGATCACTCAAACAAACAGGAGGAACAAACTTGTCACCACCCAAAATCATTTCACCACCCTCAAGTGAAAGTTCATCAGCAATCTTGGAAAATGGCTGGAGTGTTTTTCTTAAGGCCACCCGTGAACAATATAATCCTTAACTTTTTAAAATAAACAATCAGAATCCAAAGCATCAAACCATTCCTTTTCATTGAAGCAACCCACATTAAAAACATCCATAGGTGCAATTAAATACTCCTCATCATCATCACAACCAGGTAAATCAGTCTCACAGCAAGGTAACAGTGATCTAGACAGAAAATCAGGTCTGGTATTTCTTCCACCAGGAATATAATCAACCAAAAAATTGTATTGAAGCAATTTAGAACTTAGTCTGGTAATTATGGGGGTATGATCTTTTACCACATGCCCATTCAAAACGGGAATGAAAGGCTTGTAAACAGTCAACAGCTTGAAAGTACTGTCCCACAAAAAAGTTTTAAATCTATTGACAGCCCAACAACAAGTGAGTAGCTCCATCTCAATAACGGAATCGTTTTTTTCACTTTTACGCAAAGAACGGGAGGCAAACCCAATGGTGTGCTCAACACCATCCTTGATTTGAGTAATCATACCACAAAGACCATCCAAACTGGCATCGACAGAAACAATACACTGCAACAAGGGATTAAAAGGAGTTACGTTTTCACAAGCATCAATCATCTGATCAAATTCACTTTGTCACACTTGATCCCACAAGAAAGTGACCCTCCTTTTGAGAAGTTCACGTAGATGACCAGTTTGGGCTGCAAAATTGGGGATAAACTTAGAATAAAACTCACCCCCCCCCCCCCAAAATGAAGACACTTGTTCCTTCAACTTAGGACAAGGTGCCTCAATAATAGCATCACTCAACCCCTCTCTTGGTAGAATACAGTCACCAGAGATACAATGGCTCAAATACTCAAACACACTTATCTTTGTTGGCAACAATACCCTTCTCATGTAACCTGCTCAAAACTTCGATAAGATTCTTATCATGTGAATCTTTACACTTTCCCGCTACCAGAATATCATCCTGGAACACAACAGTATCCTGAATCCCCTCCAACACCATTTCCATAATGTGCTGAAACACCGAAGCTGCCAAGGTCAGCACAAACGGCAACCTTTTAAACTGGATAGTTACAACTGGAGAAACAAAAGCAGTGAGGTGCTTGGAAGATGAGTCCAGCTCAACTTTATGGTACACAGCGCACAAATCAATCCTAGAAAACCACTTAGAACCTGCACATTTGGAGAGAATGTCATCAATGCGGGACAGAGGGTGCGAGTAAACCCATATCTCATCATTCAAACTGCGCAAGTCAATGCAGACCCTATGATTTCTGTTTTTTTTATGAGCCACGATCAATGGAGATAACCACAGAGATGAATTCACCGGCTCAATGTCTCCAGACCCACACATCCTCTTACGTTCCTCTGCTAAATAATCTCTAACACTAAAAGGTACATTGCGCAACTTATGTTTAACAGGCACAGCTTGATCCTTCACCTTGATAAGATGTTAGAAACCTTAAATGTGTCCAAAGTTATCATCAAACACACTACCAAACTTAAGAGCCCACTGAGACAGACTTTCCCCAAGCACACCATCATCCACCACAGACACAGGTTCCTTTGTCCCAGGCCTAAGGGTCATGCCAAATAATCCCTGGTGGTACCACCCCAAAATGTTCAAACCTTTTTTTGCGACATAGACCTTTCCAAAGATAGACCTCTCCTTGAACACCAACTTGGTTTCAAAAATCATTTCAACTCAATTCTCCTTCCCTCATCGGAAACCGGATTTCTGTCAGGAGGTTCCAGTAACTTATCAGTCCACATACGATGAAACAATTCCTCAGTAATCATTGTCTTACAAGCACCAGAGTCAATAAGTAATTGAATGATTTTCCCATCAACAATAACATCGACAATAGGATCAACACAGTCCTCAGAACCATCCTTGACCACTAGCATCAAATCATTCATGGAACTGACTATATCCACTGACATGTCACACTTATATTCATCAACCCATACTGCGTTTACATTTCCTCTGGAATTACACACTTTAGCAAAATGACCTTGTCTGCCACAATTTCGACAAGAAACATTCCTCACAGGTCACAAACGAGAGGTGAGAAAATGTGAAGGAAAATCACACTTCAGACAAAGATTATTTTGTTGATCATTCTTTTTTTCCAGCTTTATGATATGGACCTTATTCCCCTTTTGTTCACTGATTTGTTTTTCCCCATGGTCTTCCCCTTACTTTACTGCACCAACAGCAGCTTTAACAGGTTTCAACTCTTTAGAGGGGAAACATCCTTTACAACAGAACCGTTACAACGCGGTACCGTAACAACGCAGGATTTACAACGAAAGTCGTTACAACGACTTTCGCTTGAGGGCGCTCTAGGATAGGGCATAGTTTAATTTACTATCCAGCATCTTCCCTACTATCCATGGGGACTGGAGTTTGAATAGTAAATTAAACTATTCACTATCCAGCGCCCCCCAACGCAAGTCGTTGTAACGACTTGCATTGTTAAACCTGCGTCGTAAAGGTACGCGTTGTAATGGTACGCATTGTACCATCATACATCCCTCTAGAGGCTTTATGTGATAACTCAAAACTTTTGACAATAGAAATTGTTATTTTGTAATGAATGGTTTTTCAACGTGAGAAGCTTTTTTTTTGCACTTTTTTATCCCTACAACTTACCACAGCTTTGTCTCGGATCAGTTGCGAGGTCAAATGCTCAAATTCGCACTCAGACTAAAAAATACGCAGAGAAGCTGCATAAGACACAATACTTTCGTCGCCTTCTTGCTCTATAGTGAAGAATTTATGCCTTGCCACAACTAAACTACCTTCAACATCAGATTGCTTTTCTAACATAGCGACAGCTTGATCAAATTCATTGAGAGGCTCTTCCCCTTCCAATACTTCAAGAGGTGGTAAATGTTCCAGAACGGATTGACCTTCAAGCCCAAGGTTATGCTCTAGAATATATTTTCTCCATTCTGCACTGAATCTGATCCCCCCAGTAGTCACTAAATACTTTGCAAAGGCCCTATACCATACTTTCCGCCTGACTGGTGGTTCTCCTGGAAGCTGTAAGAGAGGAGGAGGAGCTTGTACACTTTGCATGTCGATAGAAAATGAGATACAAATAATGCATAATTAATGAAGAACAGTACCTTGGGGAAAACAGCACAAATGTACAATACACTCAAAAAAAAAAAAAAGATTGATAGATGTTCACTTCCACCCCCCTTTTTTAAAATATCAAACACACGGATATGCCACATAATCCAAATGTTTTATCTTAAACAAAATAGTATGTATCGGAACCCTTACAAGTCCAAAGTCACGGATTGACACACAAAAAATATTCTAGAATGAAATCGTCTCGATGGAAAAGAGTTTCTCAAGAGGAAAACGACTGTCTCACCAGAAAAACGTAGGATGATGGCACCTCTGTGATCAACATAATCCCCGCACACTCGGGGGGACGCAGTTACTCAACCCAAAGTGTGACTTTGTCAATGTGTCACAACACACACTCGATAGTGCCTTCTTCTTGCACTGTGTTCACCCAGAGGGCCTTCTTCTCTCTTGGTGTTCAACGCAAAGCGTACAAGATTCCACTACCTGCGTGACCTTAGCAGACGGCACACGTCACAGGTGGTGCGTTCCGCTACGTCGTCAGAAGGAGTACAGTTTCTAAAGGATAAAGATCACAGGATTCCCTTGCAGCGCAGCTCCCAATGGGTGTAGGCACAATTGGATCACACACTCACTTTGCAAAAATGACAATGAGGAAAACAGGCACGTCGGAGACAGGAACTACAAAAACTGTACTGAGACACAATGTCCCTTTGTAACAGTCAATGCGTAATATGTTCTTCAGCTTGTATATCCTCAGGCACAGCAGCATATTCTAGATGTTATAAAAGAACCGGTAGTCCAAATGAGTGAAAAGTATTAAACCGAGACACAGCGTCCCATCAGCAATTATCAGATGATTACTTGCTACAGGGTTCACACGACACAGAGCACGACAAAACAGCTCCAAAGTCCAGGATGTTTCACCTGACCACGGCTACACGCATGGGAGGAGACACAAAACGGCAGTCCAACTCATCGCCAATTTGAGGTGACCACAATGGACAAGGTAAGTGGGTGAACCTTGTGTTAATCACCGTTCGTCTCCACAGCTCCCAGGGAAATGACCAACACCCCCTGACAGTTTGAACATAAGCATTATATCACCATGGAGCTAGGGAAAAACAAGTAATTACATTACTACAGTTTCTTTATACTTGTATGTGTGCTTTCTTTATTGCACACATATTCTTATTGTTGAAAGGGTGTGTGTGTGTGGATTGTGTATTTCAACCTGTATTTCCTTCCTCTTTACATATTTCTTTTCACTTCCATACCTCTTGCCTCTTTTTTATTGTCTTAGTTAGGGAGGGAGGTGTTTGGGATCTTGCTCTAACTCATGTCTAGTACTTTCTTTGTGTCTCCTGTACTCTGTACTCTGTTGCTCAGCCGTGATGTCACAGAATGTTCCTTGTGTGTATGTTTGAGTGGAATTGTCAGTTCCTGTATGTGGGCTGAGCAGCAGGGATGCTGCTCCCGGTGGGGCTGATATTACTACAACCATCTTAATACCAAATTTTCCTGTCCTGATTGAACTGAATAATAAATCTACCTTTTTGGATTGAACATCATCTCAGCATACTTTCATTCTTGAATTTCACACTTCCGCTAGGGAGGGAGGTGTGTGGTGTTCTGCTCTCTTCTCTGTCTAGTCCTTTCTCAGTGTTCGGTACTCTGCTGCTCATCCAGTGTAAGTGATGTCACAGAATGTTCCCTGTGTGTATGTTTGAGTGGAATTGTCAGTTGATGTATGTGGGCTGAGCAGCAGGGCAGCCAGTCTAAGCAATGTCACAGAATGTTCTCTGTGTGTATGTTTGAGTGGAATTGTCAGTTGATTTATGTGGGCTGAGCAGCAAAGATGCTGCTCCTGGTGGGGCCAATTTTCCTGATACCACTTTCAACACTACTACAACCATCTTATCCTCAAATGTTCCTGTCCTGACTGAACTAAAGAACAAATCTACCCTTTGGATAAAACTATATCTCAGCTTACCTTCCTTTCTTGCATTTCACCGTGGTCACACGGGGGGCGAGCATACAAATGATGGTGGGGATTCGACCCACAATTTTGTGTGATCTTGAGGCGGCTGAGTCAGAATACATAGATGTGGAGAGGCAGGCCACCAGAACCCATAACTACTACCCTTTATTGGTCCTTGTTATATCCTATGAGATTGATTGTGGCAAAGCTCTTTGGAATTAATTCCTAGGTATTCTAGAATCCTGGGGAAGCTAGTCAGTTGACCAGTATCCACCAGGTGTTTCACACTGCATTACTTGTACTCCCAATAAATCTTTATCAAGAGCTGGAGTCTGTTATTTTGAAAGTCCCCTCCAAGAGAGGGAGGCCCCGCTACTTGAGCTCCTTAGGGGGCATATATATACTTTCACACAGTGCAACACAGCAAGCCACCTTGCTGCACTGCGTGAAAAGGAAAGGGCAGGAATGTTTCGTATTAACATCATATGTGGCCTTTCCTGGCTTGATAAATCTGATTTTAGTGTTGTGTTGCCCTTGTGCCCCTTGCGTTGTGCATGGGTGACATTACACTATGACAAATATGGGCATGCGCTGCCGTGACACATTCAAATGGGTACACATGGGATTGCTAAGTGGCTTGGCTGGCCAATAGGGATACTAAACAACTTTCAGCAAAGGAAGTCAGAGGCCCAGATAGATGGGAGGCTAATTCTCTCCCAACAAGAGATGGATGAAGCCTTCACCTCACACTATGCTGACCTCTAGCACCTCCCAGCAGAGCACGCTCCCTCAGACCTCTGGGCTTTTCGAGGGCCAGCACATCTCCCTGACGTGATTACAGAGGAGTGAGGGGATTTAGAAACTACCCTCATGGTCCAAGAGATAAAGACAGCAACTGTTGTCCTAACTACAGGTAAATCATCAGGTACTGATGGCCTATCGGTTGAATGCTTCAAAACATTTCAGGGAGAGTTAGTCCCAAAACTGTTCTGATTCTATGAAGCATAACTTTCGAGTGGTACCCTCCCCGCCATTCTTCAAGAAGTTTATATGGGATCGCTATTTAACCCAGGCAAGGACTCCAGGGGCATAGCCTTTTATCATTTCATCCCAATATGCACAATGACTATAAAATCCTGAGCATGGTATTGGCCCAGTGAATACAACAGGTGCTGCTGTGTGTGATTCATAGAGAACAGAATTGATTCATACCAGGCAGGAATACCTCCCTGTGTGTCCGTCGGCTTATCAGGTCCATGGAGGCAGTTTGGGACAGATTGCCCAATGTGACATCATTGATACCTGATATACATAAAGCAATTGACTCCCTCAGCTAAGAATACATATTTGCGGTCTTGGCAAGGTGTGGTATTTCGCCCCTATATCACCAGATGATCTGAATCCTCTATACTACCCCATGACCCGAATCCGCTTTTGAGGGACTCTCTCTGACTCCATTCCGGTTAGATGTGGCACTAGGCAGGGCGGCCCTTTTTCGCATTCTCTGTTTGACCTGGCAATTGAGCCTTTGGCTTCTAGGGCCTGGATAGGTTGCAAGGATAGTCTGGAGAACCCCCTTATTGGCAGCCCCCACGCCATATCCCTATATGGGGATGATGTCCTGCTCTATTTATGTGAGATGACTTCTGACCTTACCCCCGTTGCATCTCTCCTCAGCAAATGTAACCAGGTGTCGGGCTTGAAGTTTAGTTGGGATAAGTCCTGTTTATTTCCCTTAGTGCCTAAGGCCACAACACAGGTTGCAGACTTGGGGGGAGGCCCAATTCCATGTGAGCATCTGGGTCTTTCATGCTGCTGTTGACCTTCTTAGCAGCAATTTGTCAATGGTAGTCACCTCTGTCAAAGTGTAGATTCCTTTTTGGATATCTCTCCCATTATCAGTGGTGGACCGGGTGGCGAATGCCAAAATGGTGAACCTCCTCTACCTTCTCCATTCCTTTGTAAATCTTTCACTAACTCTTCCTTGCTTTTTTTTGGGAGCTCCATGTCATCTTGGGAGATCTCTGCTGGAATATATAGCGTAGACAAGTTGCCTTACCTAGACTCCAGCTGCCCCTGGAGCTGGAAGGCCTTGGAGCTACCAATTTTGGACACTATTATCTGGCCACGCACCTGAAGTAGCTCTCTTACTGGCTGGCGGATCGCTACCTAGGGAACATGGGTACGGCTGACTCTCAACTCTTCCGGAGGCCCTCCTCTGACTTCTGCAGCATAACATTCAGCCGCCTCACAATTACCCCATCTCCTGTGGGTAGCCCTCCCTTGCTTATTGAAGGTTACCCTCCCCATGCCCCTGCAATCCTGCTAATTCGATTGCCAGCTCAGATGGGCCACCTCTCTGGCTGGCTCTAGGAAAGAGCCCTTTTTTACATGGTCACCCCCTTTTTTGTCTGGTCTTTGATGTGATTTCACCTGGAAGTGCACTGGGCTCCTGCTAACAAGTTCCCCAGTGCCAGATCTCTTCCACAAAACTGTGCAGTTGTTTTCCCCAATTGACAGTACTTTTAGTGCCCCCGCAGGTTTCTAGTAAATGGTACCCCCGGTACTATGGGCATGAGGTACTAAAGAGAGCCCACAAGGGTAGCAGCATGAATTGTGCCCCGCAAGGAACTCCTCACTGTGCTCATGCAAACTTCCACTGCAGGCTGCGTGTCTTGGTGCAGTTAAAAGGGAAAACTCAACAGGGTACCACGCCTGTATGCCCTACCTGCCAGCACTGCAAGCAGTGTAAGCCACCGCTATTGTAGGTCTGATCTCCCTAAGTCAGGGTGCACTATAATACATGTGAGGACATAACCTCTTGAGCAGATATGCCCCGTACAGGTCAATTCCATTACTGCAAGTACAAGTGATCAGGGAATTCATTTTAAAAGCATGGGTTGGACACTGGTAAAAACGAGTTCCCCAGCTATATGATGGCTTCACTGAACATAAGGTTGTTTGGTACCAAAGATCTTGTATTAATAAACCCACATGGATGCCAGTGTCGAATTTAGTAATACATTCACCCAGACGGCAACTTAGAGGTTCCACCTGAAAACCTACCAGTTACTGGTGTGCTGACTGACTGCTTTTTGCCAGCCTGCCACCAGAGGCGGTTTTCTGACCCCCCAAGGCGAGGGCCTTTCCTCTCATGGGACAATAAGGACAAACCTCTCCCTATAAATTAAATATATTGGCGATACATCCTAAATTAGAAACAACATCATTGTCCCACAAGTCGTTATTTTTTCATGTTTTATTTTATTAAAAATGCCCTTTTTTTAATAAATTTGTATATAAATTCCTTTGTATAAAATCTTTACTGTACAAAATTGAAGTAGAGCAGCCCCAATGTAACATTACAAAGGATATACAAAAACAATGTTACACCACAAACCACACAAACACCAATCATACCGTACATAGCTCAAATGAAAAAACTAAAATACTCACACCAGACTTTATTATACTTTAACAATTACAATACAATTCACAATTTATTTCAAAACAGAAAACAGCACCAACGCGCTTTTCGGAGTGGAACTTTTGCCAACAGTTCCTCTGTCAGGGCGCAGCGGATACAGTTTACTAGGTGGTCACATACCCTCCGTGGGTCATGAACATATATTTATAATAGTGGTGTGAGGGGCTCCTTAAATTTAAAGTGGCCAGGTGTTCATCACCAGGACTCAAGCATGCACTGCTATACTGATATACATCCTTTACTTACAAGTTTTTTTTATTTTTGTCTGTTCCTTAACACAATTTATTTTCAATTTCATAATAAACACAATATCATCATGATATCATGCATTTCTTTTTCACAAAACAATTATAATTCCAAAACAATCAAATGTGTTTAACAGGCAATCAACCTAATGTCTGTTAGTAAATCAAATATCTTATGTTTAATCTTCGCCCTCGCCCTATGCCTGTATTATGGTAACGCCGCTCAGGACGTTATACCTGCTTCTTGAGTATGCAAGCTCAAAGAAGTCTAAACAATGTAACCATAAGACTTGGGTTCGAGATACAATATTATGACGTATCGGTTCCAAATAACGGCCTGCTTCTCATATTTCTATAACTCCAATCGCATCGCTTCACGAGCCAGAATTGCGACCCGTGTCATAAGTTTGGCGTTCAATGCAATACCGAGGGGCTCCTTGTCACAATATATTCATGTGTATAAACACAATCTCATGCAGGGTCAAGTTATCAACATTACATCAATCCTGTTGGGGATACTGTCAATTGTGAACACAATGGATGAAGAGTTAAAAAACAAACGGATAACGAGAAAGTAAGCAGCAATGTGGCTTCTAGCTACAATTCTGTGGTTCACTATGTTTCACGGGCGTCATTAGTTCTTGATATAGACACTACATGGCAGAGAGTATGATCGAATTTAATTAACAGATGATGTGGGCAACCGAAACTATGGATGTCCTAGGTGAATCATGGCCAGAACTTATAGTTCCTTCTGTGCCGCAAGGCAAGGGGGTCCCCTAGGCTTGCTCAGGGGATCCCACAAGGACCCCCCCAATTCGTTTGCTTTGAGCAATATCCCTGCAATACCCCTGCAATACCGCTGCGCACAGGAAGGTGGCGTTAGTCGGCTCCACATGACGTCATAGTCTCTGGGATCCAAAACAACCCCTCCCAACTAAGAACGTTTTCTGAGGCTATACACCACATTTTTGAGCGGCTTCACCCCTCGGGCACACTTTCAGGCTTCACAGGTTCATAGGGGGCTCCATCAGCTACCACGCCGCTGCCTCTGTTGATGCCCCCCCATTGATCTAGACATGGATTTAAACCAGCACCAGTCATGCCACTGTACCCTTACCTGATGCTGGTCCTGATGCCGATCCTCCCGATGCCACTGGTGCCTACTGGCAGCGCCAGCCTCAATATGATCCTCGATGGAGCCAGTACCGCATGGCCCAATTCCAAATCCGGTGCCGAAGGACCTACACGTCCTAGGTCTTTTCCTGAGCACTTTTCTGTAGTGCTAGGTGTGGGAGAAGATTGGGAAGGGCCCTGAACCCTTTAGAAGACCTGCCTGATGGGGAAAAGGACTGGTAGGAGGATTTGGGTTAGGCCGGTAAACTGGATACTTATCCATACACTTGCACACATTCTCCATCTACCCTGGCTGCGGAGGAGGGAGTGTCATATACAGTGGTGTTACAAAGGGCGGCTGAGATACCTGGCCTTCAGCTTTCTTCAGTGGTGGTCAAGACTAACATCTTGACAAAGGTGCTGCAGCCATGAGTTTCCTTCTCGGAACCCTTACTCCTGTTTAATGAACCCTTATGAATGTCCTACTGGGAACCTGGTCCTAGCCCAGAAAAGGGCTCCTGTGAATAGGACGATTGCCTGCTGCCACTGCACTGCTCTGTGCAACCCAAATTTCCTCACCACCCACCCTAATCCAGAGAGCGTGGTAGTCAAGGCATCTACTTTTGTAGGAGAAACAGAGAGGGTCCCCTTCAAACCAAAGGAATAGGGTTCAAAAGATAATTTCAAAGAAAGGTTTCCTTCGAGTTAATTCTAGAAATTCGTGCCACTTGAAACCACACAGTCTTATATAACTCTTCACTCACCATACACACAAGGGGAATCCAACAGTAAACCCAAGGTCAAAATACAAGAAGATAGAAAATAGATCTATTTATTATGGTAATTAAAACAAATGCAGAAAAAATACAAAATGCCTAATTAACCGCATGCGCGCTAGCGGAATTCCGCTCGCACGCTGGGTTTTTAAAAAACTCACTTTACGTGACGAGCTGGGCTCGTCATCAGCGTGCGAGGAGGCTACGCCATGACAAGCCCAGCTCGTCATCAGCGTCGAAGGGGTTAATGAAAACTAATAAATGAGTTCAAAAAGAGTGCTTTACAGTTAATAGATGAGTTTGCACATGTAATTTTGGATACTAATCTGTGACAACACTGACAAAACATCTATAGCCAAGTCCATGAAATAATATACAGTAAACAAACAATACAACCTATCCTAGAGAGAACAGGCAAAAGACAGTACAATTTGCCGTTAAAGGACATCCGTGTTGAAGACAATAAAAGCTAGAACCCGATTCCTATTTGCCTTATTAAGGATCTGTAGTTCCAGCCACTACACGGATTGTGTAATGAAGCCTTGATGCGTTTCGATGGAAAGTTTCAATTAGACCATCTTTTTCAAGACCAATAATGTGACTCATTATGCATGGATGTTGCTGGTAAAGAATTAGAATACCTGTGTGGTGAAATACGCATGGAAGTATACATATATAACACTGTATTCTACCTCATTCTTGTCTCAATACACTAAGTCAGACAATGAAATAACTTGAATAACACAACAGTTGACAGTATTACACCTATTAGATACCTCTAAATAAAGATGCATACCTTTTTGCAACTTTATTTTAAATATAATCTAAATTCCTATTGACATAAAATCACTATGTTGCATTGTTTTGGCCAACTACTCGGGCATACATACTACGACTCCCCTCCTTGTTCACACAAACTCTCTACCATCGCCCTCATTCTCCAAGCATCCTGGCACTTCTTGTCTTTAAAAGACAGGGACATATTGTCCGGGCTCTATCATAATTAAAATATAGAGAGGGAGTCTCTACGTCAGTTTAATAGGCCCCCCACCAGGCATCCTTTTTCTCCCCTAGTTTTAATAATTTAACTTTTTAGAGGTAATTTAGGGATAGCTGATATCTTAAAAATAGGCGTTGAGTTAGTGGTCCCTTCCACTGTATCTTTGTCCTAGATTAAAAATCGGGATGTATCTGTAAATGCAAATATATTTAAGTTACCTGGGGTTAAATTTAATCAATCTCAGTTTCTATTCTTTACTTCTTCAAATGGGTTTGCCTTGGACCTTCTAGTACAATGCTATCTCTCACCTTGTCCTCTATGTTAACTGGAGAGGGTGTCTCGAAATCATTAGGTTTCTTAGTTTAGGCTTATCTATTGAATCATAGTAATGAAGCTGCCACCCTCCGATAATTGGGTAGATCCGTTATCTTGTGTAATCTGAAATGTTATAGCACAGACCTTAAAACTACAAGGCTGTACCCACAACGCAGAACTCAGTACTAACACCTCGCCCTATTGTGATGATCTTGGTTTTAATACATCACATCTTTATGTCTTTGGAATCTAGAATGTCATGTGTAGACTTTTAGTTAAGTGATTCTATGTGAAACAGTTACTCTGGGACTGCCGCAGTTGTGGCTAATAAATACATGTCTTGAAGTATTTCTGTCTGCTGCCATTTACTACATTATACTTCATTACAAATTGGCGACGATTTAGCCACAGCAAAGGATCCACGCATCAAGAAGCACTGCCTTCAAGCAAAGAAGTGAAAAGAACACATTCTCATGAACAGCACAGCCCAAGCAGAAAAAAAACAGGCCTGTATACATTCATTTATTACTGGATAAAAAGCAGGACTATTAATGCCAGTGATGGAGCGAGTTTCAGAAATTATTTTTATTCTGACTCGTGAAGTTAAACTTCCATAATCATTAATTGAATTAATGTGTTTGTGCATGATTTATATTAACCAACCGAGAATAAAAAACAAACATGACACAAGGGACTAACATTATCTGCTCAATGTTGCATCTGCAAGTATGTTGAAAAATAATTTACTAACCTTGTCTAATGTTTTTGTTATTATTAAATGAGGCTGTTTAGTTAATGGCATGTGCTTATTTTATCTGTGCTTTTGTCTATGTTGTGTCTTTTTGTGTGGCAAAGGCTCGTGGCGAATCCTGCTGGTCTAAAAGAAGATGGTGGAATATAAAGCTGCATATTTGTGCGTAAAGCTAGTTAATATAAACTAATGGGTTAACATTAGTAATGGGGGTGGGTAACAGAATGGGTCTCAATTCTCTAATTAATTACTGTCTTGTGTTTGTTTTTAATATTAGTTTCCGTGTGGGCCTTTTCCTTGAAAGATGGCTGGCTGGCAGAGCTGTGAAGAACGAGACTTGACCGGAGTGAGGCCTTCACTCACGTGCAGAAAAAAGAATGTTTCCTGCTCAAACAAAGGAATAATGTGCAGAACTGTTGTTGGTCGAGTCTACGTGTTCTTGGAGAGAGCACCAAGGACAGAGAGCCTGTATTGCTTGCCAAGTTCAGGAAGTGGAAGTTCTTTGGCCCAGTTTAATGTTTCAATTCTAAGGAAGCTAGAAGGATGGAATCTAAGAACAATGATGGCTTATGATGTGCCCCGGACTTGGTCAGAAACTGAATGATCAAATGTGGTCTGACGGCTGTCAGCCAATAAAAAACTCTTTAAGACTGAAAATGTTATACTTTTTGTTGAGATTAGTTAGTTAGAAGGGTATAAAAACTGGCCCCATGACAAGAGAGTCCTCCTCACTTTCCGATTCCTGAGAGACTTGACTGCCGATGGACTTCTTAATCACGTAAGATTTATAGGGTTTATGGACTTTACATTTTCCCCTTCTAGGTGAAGTGAGTTAGTTAGGGAAATAGATTTAGAGAATGAAAATCGTTTGAATAATATTCATGCTTCTGTGATGATTTTGAATTGACAGTTCAATGTGCCTTACTTAATAAAATTTGCTAAACTGCTATTTGCTAATAAATAAAGTTACTAAATAAAATGCTCATTCTTTGAAAATAAAATAGATATTAAAATGTCAAGCTGGTCTTGATTATTTTAGTCTAGTTACCATCAGTTAATCTATCGACCAAAGTGACTTAATTAAATGTTTTCCCGTTATATTTCCATGGACATGATGTTTAAAAACTGCAGTTGTATATAAAGTGTATATAGTTTATGAATAGGTTTGATTAATTAGGTCACATGATTCAGTTGCCTAATATCTGTTTTGGTTTCTTATGGGCCTTGTGAGAGTTTATGATTAATGGTGAGTATTGTGGTGTTGGGTAGAGTTGAGGAGACAGAATTTCTATAGTGGCACTGGATCAATTCTCTGGTAGCAGAGTTGTGGTTACCATGGTAACGAACATGCTACATGGTAGTTACATAGGATATGTGTCTAAAACATGTTGAATTTGTTCACTTGTTTTATGTTGTCGAAAGGTCTTTTCCAGCAGCGTGAAAATTCCTAGTTGTACTGGCCAGTATAGTATAGTGCAGAGTAGTGTGACAGGTGAAGTTACACAGTGCATTTGTTCTGTTTCAAAATAGTAGTATTGATATATCACTAGTGTTGTGGACGTACAGCACAAGTTTAGGGATCAAAGGTGTGTATGGTTAAATGAATAGTAAGGATTGTCTATGAAATCGTAGCTTTGAGTATAGGGACTTGGAGCTCGTTTTAAAACTCATTGTGAAAATAGTAATAGGTTTTATCCAAGCTTGAGTGAAGGGTAAGGAAGCGTCGTCTATTCTTACTGGCGATTCAGGATTTCTATGGTTGGTTAAAGTCCTACCAAGATTTCATGTATGTGTGATTAGGTTTTCCGTTTGAATGCGTAAATGATTTTGTGAAAATAGCGCTGTCTATTTCACGCGAAAAAAAAATCTGAATGACTGTGAAAAACTATCGCTTTATTTAGCGAAACAGACAAATGGTTTGTTTTTCTGTAGTTACTAATTAAATGTCATTGAAAAGTTTTGTTAAAATGGCATTGTGAAATTTTTTTGTAAAGGAGGGGTGAGTTTTACAGAGTAAGAGACAGCGAAGCTGCAGCGGCAGTGTACGTCACTAGGTTCGCACTGTGATTGGTTAGCATACGTCACAGCAAGCGCACTGATTGGTTCACGTGACTGAAACAAGCTGATAGCTGATTGGTCCTTTCTAAAAACAGTACTTCTATTGGTTGAGCAAGGTGCTGACGTGGCTTAACCTGATTAGCTTGTTAGTGAGTTTCGCGCACGAATTGGCTAGAGTGGCGAAACATCAAGGAAATATTTACGATCTTTTCCAAAGTAAGCGGAATAATTTTAAACATGAGTTATTGGTACGGAAAAGAGGAAAAGAAGCCTTCATGGTTTCATAAAATGAAAAATATATTTAGCCCCGACAAGAAAATTGAAACGCGTGGTGGAAAATTACTTCATAAGTACAAGACACCCGCAGCATATATGGAAGGTGAATATGGTTATCATACTGTCCTTTGGTTTGAAAATTGGATGCAATATACTAAAGATGATGGTGTATTAGCGTGGCCGGAAGATGGGTCATTTAATATTAAAGTTTTGAAAAACCTGAGCGAAAAAATGACGGCTCTTATGCCAAAGCCTAGACCTACACAATTTGAGGCTTTAGTTGAATGGGAGGTTGAAATGATGGAACTCGAAATAGAAACCAGAGGTATAGCAAGAGGTCCAAAATTAAATATAAATAGGAAAACTCATGAAGATAGAGTGCGACGTTGGAGAAAAGCAGACATGTATGATGGTCTGTATCCATTAAGAATAATGATTACTGAAACACCAGGTCAAAAGAATACCCAAAAGAAAAATAATCTTGATGAAGAATTATATGATGCAGTTTTAGAAGAAATGTATTCAACTAAACGCAAACCGCCACCTTATCAAGCAGATTCACAGTCTACCCCGATAGTTTCTTCAGGAAATTCTCCAAGTGTACCTCCTAGAGAAGCTGATGAAGGTTCACACAGATTTTTAAAATTACCTGAAAGAGTAGGGTCAAGAAATAATTCTAGTACACCAAGAGAAAACAAAAATTATCCTCAAATTCCAGAACAGCTAAATGATTTCCCGAGAAACATAGAGAGACTAGGCGATGTACCAGAAATGTCAGATTATTGGAGAGCAAAATAAGAATTAATCCAGCAATTAACTAAAAACATGGAAGCAGTGACAGTACCAGTAACAATTGGTCCTGTTGTACCAGATTTTGATCAGAGAGAAAATAGACACTCAGCTCTGACTGTTCCATTACATGCGGAAATTCAGAAAGTGGCTGAAAATTTTTATTCAGAATTAACAGAAATTCGCAGAGAAAAATCAATGATGCCAGATTTGACTTTTAATCAAAGTTTGTCAAATAGTCAGACACCATCTGGTGCAGGTTCTGATTCTGGTTCTTCAGAAAAGAGCTTGAATAAAATACATTTAACACAAACTTCACTGTCCCCACAAGCCCCTAAATTTAAAATGCTTGATGTTGCAAAATTGAAAGCTGATTTGGAGGAATTAATAATTGCCACAATTGGTACTGATAATTTGAAATTATATCAGGATGATGAATTACTGTTTATCTGCAAAAGTATTCAATGGAAAACGAAAAACAGGTATGATCAATTAGAAGAAATGGCTGCTGAATTAGAAATCGATTTAAGCAGACAGAAACATACGCAGAAACATTACAGAGTGGATTTTTCTGAAAAAGACACTGAAAATGTGAATACCACAGGAAGGATAACCCATATAAAATAATTAATAGTTTTCCTGAAAAGATTAGGTGAATTAGGCAAATGGAGAGTGAAATGGTCAAAGAATAAAGAGCAGGACAAAAGAGACAAAGTTTCTGAATTTCCAATGAGGGAAATAGCTGGCGGAGGGTATGTACATGTCCCTTGGACAAGACAGGACATTCTGTTGTCCACAAATGATTTCCTCGGCTGAGAGAAAAGCCAGTAGAATGGTATCGTCAAGTGGACAGATTTATCAAAGTTTCAAAGGTTCTGTGGATTGATCTGGATGGATTCTTTGACATTGTTGTTCCATCAGATGTTTGGACAGAATGTAAAATTTCTGTGAGTTGGCCAAAAGAAGAACCAATGCGGGATAAAATAACAGGTGCTCCTTCAGCAGATGTCATGGATTTATATGACAAAGTCATGGTTTGGCTGAAAAACAAAATTGCCCCAAAAGAAGTAGATTGGGTTAAAATTGACAGAACAAATCAAGAACCAAAAGAGTCAGTACATTCATTTTATGAAAGGTTACTGCTGGTATTTAAACAATACAGTGGCTATGAAAAATTAAGTGAAAAGGACATAAGCCACTTCATTTACATGTTTGTTTATGGCCTGAGACCTGAAATTGGTGAGATGATCAGAAATGGGATTGTAGGTTGGCAATCACTTTCAGTTGATGACATCCTGAGAAAGGCAAATACTGCAGTGACGAGATAGAGATAGATGCCAAACAAAAGAAGCTTAAGGAAAAGGCAATGTGGGCACAGGTGAAGGTAGCTGAACAGCAGATAGCCTTAGAAAATAAAAATGTTCACCAGAGTCAAGGTAAATTTAAGAATAATTTTAACAAACCAAAATTTAATGTGAATATTGAAGAGCTCAAGCAGAAGCTCCCATGTTTTAATTGCGGCGAAATTGGACACTGGAAGCGTGAGTGCAAGAATCCACCCAGAAATTTTAAAAATACATCATTGAATCCACAGATGCAGAGTGAGATAAATCAGCAGCAACAGCTACAGCAACAGCTAAATGAATTAAGTCAGCAGTGACAGTTACAGCGACAGGTAGTGAATCAGCAGAGCCAAATTCCACAGCCGCCACTTCCAAATTGTGTAAATGGTCAAAGATACGGTCCCGAAACAGGTTTCTGCGGAGGAGATCAGGTAAACAGATCGCCAAGAGTGAATGTGTCAAATGTTTCTCAACAATTTTGGTTGAAAGAAAATGGAGGGAGTGATTCTGAAGATTACTCATGAGGGTGCCTGAGAGAGGAAGAAGAGTGTGTGCTTGGAGCCACTCTTGAGGTAGATCAGGCTGGTCCATTTGTAAATGGTAAAGTGAATGATGTAGAAATCACTTTTCTTTTTTTTTTTTTTTTGTGGTTATGCACATTTTTTTTAATATCTTTGTGCATTCATAAAGTGGTCAAACTAACGGGCAGTACTGGCAACTGTTTTGTTGAGAATCGTAATTGGCGCAGCCTTACTGCGCTTCAGCCAAACCCTTCTTTGTTTCGTGTTATCAAATTACGACCATGAAGGAATAGTAGTGGACTTTATTGTGCCTAACTGCACTTGTAATTCGAAAGAAGGGCTAACGCTGCAAAGTCTGTGTCTAAATGGTGACTGAGGTGATAATGCAGCCCTTCAGCAGTATCCAAGCCACCCAGTACAATGAGAAATCACTTTTCTTGTGGACACAGGTGCTACCCGTTCTACTGTTAGATCAGTGGAAATAGAAAATCTTCCTCTCTCTGGTGATTCCGTCCAAGTAGTTGGTGTTGCAAATCAGCAAATTAAAACAGATTTAACTGAACCAGTAAAAATAGAAATTGGGAATTTCAAAGACAAGCACAGATTTGTAGTCTGTAACAGTAGTCCTGTAAACCTGTTAGGTAGGGATATTTTGTGTAAGATGAACTGCAAAATATATTGCTCACCGGATGGTATTGAGCTTCAAACTCTGGAAGAAGATGGTCTTTACAAATTAACAATGTTAATGGTTGAAGAGGAAAGTCAATTATTTCCTGCTTTTGACAAAAATAATTTGCCTGAAGAACTAAAAGAGCCTGTCAATCCGAAAATCTGGGATTTAACTGGAGATGAAATGGGTTTAATGAAACATGTGGACCCAGTAAAAATTACTGTAAAACAAGGAGTAGATTTCCCAAACATTATAAAATGAAAGCTGAAACTATTGAGGGTGTCATTCCTGTGAAATTCATAAAACAAGGTGTTTTAAAAGAGATTGAGAGCAGCCCATGTAATTCACCGATTATTGGAATCAAAAAGCCAAATGAAACTTACAGGATTGTTCAGGACCTGAGAAAAATTAACCAGATAGTTGTTCCATGTTGTCCAATTGTACCAAACCCTGCGGTATTTTTATATCAGATTCCGCATGATCCAGAATGGTACACGGTCATAGACCTGTGTAATGCTTTCTTTACAGTTCCACTGCATCCGGAGAGCTAACAAATGTTTGCGTTCAGGTTCCAGGATCGCATCTTAGCATGGTGTCGTATCCCACAGGGGTATCCTGAGAGTCCATCTGTTTTTAATCAGCTGTTAAAGAAATCCTTGGAAGATCTAGATTTACCTGGAAAATCAACATTGGTTCAGTACATTGATGACCTTCTGGTGGCTGCAAAAACACTAGAAAATTGTGTAACTGACACCATTACCCTTTTGAATCGTTTGGCAGATGAGGGAGATAAAGTGTCCCCGGCAAAATTACAAGTTTTGCAAACAAGAAGTAAAATATCTTGGTCACAGAATTGCAAAAGGAATCAGACAAGTGACAGTTGAGAGGATTAAAATGATTTGAGCAATACAACCTCCAACAATGCAAAGACAGGTCAGGATGTTTCTAGGAATGGTTGGTTATTGTCGTCAATGGAGTAGTGGATTTTCAGTAATTGCAAAACCACTACAGAGACTGACAAAAGCAGACATAAAAGATCCGATTACCCTAACAAAAACTGAGTTAGAGGCTTTTGAGCAGCTAAAAAGAAGTCTGTGTGAAGCTCCAGCCTTGGGGATGCCAGACTATGATAAAGAATTTGAGCTGTATTGCAGTGAAAGGGAAGGTTGTGCATTATCAGTTCTGAATCAGAGACATGGTAAACTGAGAAAGCCAATTGCTTATTTCTCAGCTGTTTGTAATTCCTATGCGAATGAGATTAGTAAATACTGAGCGAAAAACAATTTTTCAATCAATCGGGAAAAAGACAATAGTCATGTTCTAAACCTTCTCATGCTAATATCTGTAGTTGAAACATGGCAGGGAGTAAAAGACCTACAAGATTAGGCAGACAATGAAGAAAAAGACACATGGCTAAAAGCAGGTTGCAGACAGTGAGAAGAAGATGAGGTTTACAAGGATGACAGAACAGTAATGCCACACTGCATGATTGCTGACATGGCACGGATGTACCATGGCCAAGGGCATTTAGGAAGAGACTCCATGATCAGGTTATTTAGACAGACATGGTTCAATCCAAAATTTAGGATTATTGCAGAATCACTTTGCCAAAGATGTTAGACCTGCCAACAAATGAATCCAAACAGAAAAACAGTTGTGAGCATGGGAACCATAGGACGGGAGAGTGGTCCTTTTACCGGGTTGCAAAAGGATTTCATTGACATGCCACCCCACAATAGGCTGAGATATGTCCTTGTGATTGTCTGTCTGTTTTCAAGATGGGTGGAAGTATTCCCAACTCGTCACAATGACTCAGTTACTGTGGCAAAATTGCTTTTGAGGGAGATAATACCTAGATATGGCTTTCCAGTCACTATTGAAAGTGATCGCGGAACACATTTTGAAAACAGATTGTTACAATTGATTTGTGAAGCCCTGAACATTAAGCAGACGCTACACTGTGCATACAGACCAGAAGCATCAGGTGTTGTTGAACAAATTAATGGCACAATTAAAAATAGAATTGCCAAGATGTGTCTAGCTACAGGATGAAATGGACAGATGCACTTCCACTTGTTCTGATGTCTTTGAGAAGTACACCTGATAAAAAGACAGGTCTTAGCCCTCATGAGATTCTCATGGGCAGAGTCATGAGGCAAGCATTTGTTCCAGTTAACAAGCTATTAAGTATTAATGAAAGTGCAATTATAGATTATTGCAAAAACCTGTCTGATGTATTCCATCAGGTGGGAAGAGATGTGATTTCAAAAGAAAAGGAGCAAGCTCATGATCTGTTGCCAGGAGACTGGGTCAGAATGAAAATTCACTGAAGAAGAAACTGTTTAGTACCCAGGAGGCAAAAAAGCAAGACAGGTGATATTAGTCACAACAAATGCAGTTAAATGCAAAGGTTTGAAAAGGTGGGTTCACGCAAGTCATACCATTCGTGTACCACCTCCTGATAATCCTGATGAGGATAGTGACACAACAACTGATTCAGACTCTGAAGAAGAACCTGAAGAGGATCCAGATTCTGAAGATCGACAAGAGGGTCGATATCTGGAAGATTCAAATGCGAATCAGGTATTGAATGAAAAAGATCTAGAAATTGTGACTCTTGATTCTGAAAATGATGAAAATCTGCCAGAAAAAGAAGCAGAAAAAGAATCTGAGCAAGAAGATTATGAAGTCCAGGAGAGTATTGAAAAGCAGATTGAAAGCTCTGAAAGCAGGAACAAGAATTCTGAAACTGGGAAGTTAGAAGTAATTCTAGGAGAAGAGGAAGAGTACCAGCTACAAGGATGATGTTCCTAACGGAGTGAAGCTGCCGAGTAAAGAAGTTCCTAGATATAGATTTGAAGTCTCAGAAACTGATTCAGATGAGAGTGATGAAGAGTCTGAAATAAGAAAATTCAGAAAAAGAGCTTGGAAAGCTGAATGTAACGAAACTGTGCCGAAGATGAAATCTTAAGAAAAGGAGATATTTGGCCGAAAGAAAACCTAAAATTCAAATTGGTGAACAAGTCAAAAGAACAGATCAATGAGATATCAAGTCAGAAAGGTGACTGACAATAAAAATCAAGTGGGAAAGAAAATAGAAGTGATTAGCAGTAGAGCAAAAAGAGAGTTCAAGCTCAATCAAAAGTACAAGTCCCCAGAGTGGACTTACATTATTATACCACCAGTAGTGGAAATCAGTAGTAGTAGTCAGGAGGATTTAGAAGAAGCCAGTGACAATGATTGAAGTTGTTTTCTTTTCAAGTTGAGGTTTTATTTTTGGCATAAGGCTGAAGAAATTGTGTTAGGTGACACAAGTTCGAAGAAATTGTGTTAGCTGGAAAAACACATTAATGTGACGCTAGGTCGAAGAAAAGCTGTTAGTGGGTTACTAATTTAAAAAAAAAATTTAAAAGGGGAGGTGTTTATAAAAGTACTTTTTAAAATTTTTGTTTTTGATTATTTTACTAAAAGATGTCTAGTTCTGACAATTCAAGGTGTGCTATTCTAAGAAGATGTTGCAAAATGTCTTCTATTTGTGTGATCCTAATAATCTTGGTTTGGTTAATCTTGGCTGTCATTTTCCCTTTTGGAAGTGACAAAGAGAAATATAAAGTAAATATGACAAGTAAAGTAAAGACTAAACAAGATAAACATGTTGGCAAAACTAACAGAGTTATTGAGCACAAACCAGAGATCCACCAAGATAGATCTGTTGGTGATTTTTTTAGCAATTCTTTTTCTAGACTTCTGTCAGAATACGTAAGAGTCATGAATGTGTAGGACGGTTATGTCTGTGTAAAGCTTGCTGCTTCTGTTTAAGAGGGGGTAACATATAACATGCTTCCCCTTACTTATGGCATCACATGCAGTGTTATAGCTAGTTTGTTCTATCAAACAGGTCGTCTGGAGTACTTTTACTCTGATTACAATGACATTTTTTCAAAGCTAAAAGTTGTAAATAGCTTGAACAAAGTTAGACCTGCTAAACAGATGAGGGAATTCTTTTTGGTGACTAACGAGCTTACCTATGAATATGCTTACAAAAACAATCTAACATGCAAAATGAGAGCTGAAGAAAAATCTTTTCTAAACATGGTTGAGGAGAGAAGAGCAATTTATAAAAGAAATGAGATGCTGAAACAAACTAAATCAAAGTTTTGGCAGCTGGAGGATGAAAAGCTCAATGGTGGAAATACGAATGCTGCTATTCAAATAGATGAACCAATTGGTGGAAAATGTTGTATTAAGCGAGATAACACTTATTATGATAACTTTTTTGTGGGTGCAAGTCAATGTGAGGATACTTATCTTATCACTGGGGGATGGGGATTTAAAGGTGGTAAAGGCCCAATTTCTCCTGGAATTTATTTTGTTTGTGGGAACAAAGCTTACTTTAGCCCCCCAGACCACTGGTATGGGACGTGCTATCTTGGACTAGTTTTTCCAAAGATTTTTCATGTTGACAGAAATGCAAAGGGCTCATTTGAATTTGGTGAACACCTGAACAGGTACAAAAGGGAGAGTTTCTCAGAGATCATGGGAGACATTTTTGGCGCAATAATTCCTATGGTAGGAATAACCCTGAATGCAATCAAAATCAGAAAGGTTTCCACAATTGTAGATAGACTGTCAACGGACACTGCAAGTGGTTTCCAATTAGTCAACACAGAACTTGTTGCCACTAGGAGCATGGTTATGCTGAATCGCCTTGCTTTAGACATTCTGCTAGCAAAAGAGAGAGGAGTCTGTGGGATTTTACATGTCCAGCATTGCTGCACTTATATCCCAGATAAGAGCCAGAATATAGAAATGCTTATTAAAAACATTACAGAATTTCATTCAGAAATAGAACCCTTAGAAGATGAGAATTTTTCAGAACGTTTGGGCAAAAAGATTGCAGCAATTGGTGAATGGTTTCAAGAAATTGGCAGCTCAATCATTGGCAAAATACTTTTTCCTGTAATTATCATAGTCATGGTGATACTTTTGTTAAAAATTAGTTGCATAACCCACAAGAGAAAGAAGCATGTGAGGGAAAAAAGAAGGATTTACAAACTCAGAAAGGAACAGGAGAAGGAAATAGAATTGGAAGAGTTTTGGAGAGCAGAATATGAGAGTACCAGACAAACTGCTAAGACAGGGGTTTAGGGAAAACTAAAACAGAGAGTGTTTAAAACATGACGTCTGCAAATTTGGTTAAAATTTGATACATTCTGGGAGTTGTTTGGTGATTATTAAATCACCAGATGAGGGAGTTGATGGAGCGAGTTTCAGAAATTATTTTCATTCTGACTCGTGAAGTTAAACTTCCATAATCATTAATTGAATTAATGTGTTTGTGCATGATTTATATTAACCAACCTAGAATAAAAAGCAAACATGACACTAGGGACTAACATTATCTGCTATATGTTGCATCTGCAAGTACGTTGAAAAATAATTTACTAACCTTGTCTAATGTTTTTGTTATTATTAAATGCGGCTGTTTAATTAATGGCATGTGCTTATTTTATATGTGCTTTTGTCTATGTCGTGTCTTTTTGTGTGGCAAAGGCTTGTGGAGAATCCTGCTGGTCTAAAAGAAGATGGTGGAATATAAAGCTGCATATTTTTGCTTAAAGCTAGTTAATATAAACTAATGTGTTAACATTAGTAATGGGGGTGGGTAACAGAATGGGTCTCAATTCTCTAATTAATTACTGTCTTGTGTTTGTTTAAATATTAGTTTACGTGTGGGCCTTTTCCTTGAAAGATGGCTGGCTGGCAGAGCTGTTAAGAACGAGACTTGACCAGAGTTAGGCCTTCACTCACGTGCAGAAAAAAGAATGTTTCCTGCTCAAACAAAGGAATAATGTGCAGAACTGTTGTTGGTCGAGTCTACGTGTTCTTGGAGAGAGCACCAAGGACAGAGAGCCTGTATTGCTTGCCAAGTTCAGGAAGTGGAAGTTCTTTGGCCCAGTTTAATGTTTCAATTCTAAGGAAGCTAGAAGGATGGAATCTAAGAACAATAAGGGCTTATGATGTGCCCCGGACTTGGTCAGAAACGGAATGATCAAATGTGGTCTGACGGCTGTCAGCCAATCAAAACTCTTTAGGACTGAAAATGTTATACTTTTTGTTGAGATTAGTTAGTTAGAAGCGTATGAAAACTGGCCCCATGACAAGAGAGTCCTCCCCACTTGCCGATGGACTTCTTAATCACGTAAGAATAATAGGGTTTATGGACTTTACATTTTCCCCTTCTAGGTGAAGTGAGTTAGTTAGGGAAATAGATTTAGAGAATGAAAATCGTTTGAATAATATTCATGCTTCTGTGATGATTTTAAATTGACAGTTCAATGTGCCTTACTTAATAAAAGTTGCTAAACTGCTATTTGCTAATAAATAAAGTTACTAAATAAAATGCTCATTCTTTGAAAAATAAAATAGATATTAAAATGTCAAGCTGGTCTTGATTATTTTAGTCTAGTTACCATCAGTTAATCTATCGACCAAAGTGACTTAATTAAATGTTTTCCCGGTATATTCCCATGGACACGATAATGAACCCCTTCCATGCTCATGACGAGCTCAGCTCATCATGCAGTACACTTGTCGTGTGCTTATGACGAGCTGAGCTTGTCATGAACAATGATATTCATAGGAGGTCAGCACCCAGCAGGAATTGCCTTAGCAGTCAAGGTGTTAAAAACTGCAGTTGTATATAAAGTTTATATAGTATATGAATAGGTTTGATTAATTAGGTCACATGATTCAGTTGCCTAATATCTGTCTCGGTTTCTTATGGGCCTTGTGAGAGTTTATGATTAATGATGAGTATTGCGTTGTTGGGTAGAGTTGATGAGACAGAATCTCTATAGTGGCGCTGGATCACCAGCAATAGAAAGATTTTAAGGATGATGGCACTATCCTTTTAAGACAAAAGTCATTGAGCTACATTATACTGTGCTGTTGGAAAAAGAAGGTTTCCTTCTTTATTAACAGACATAAGTTGGCCCAGAGGGTTTTGAGACAAGCACGTTATTTTTTCTTAATTTGAAATGTAATCTGTCTGTCTGGAATCCGGAACAACTAGAACACTAACTATTACATTAAGAGCAACATCAGGAAGTTATTTTTAATATTTGTTTAAAGCTAAACTGTAGACAAGCACAAAAGAAGCTCACACACACACACACACACACACACACACATATATATATATATATATATATATATATATATATATATATATATATATATTTTCTTTAAGTAACTTGTCTGAACTGTTATTTAAAAAAAAGAGAAGGGGGGCGTGGCTTGGGCGCCGATGGCGATGGTCGCCTGAGAGCTCGGCTCCGGGACTAAGCCCGAGATTATCCTGAAATTCGGAGGCTGCGGGGCACCCCAGACCCCGCATTCTGCTGAGCGTGCCGACGGCAACCTGCCCGGGGCCCTGGTGGAGTTTGGACGAGGGTTGCTCCGAAGAAATACCGAAGTTTGCGGAGTTGCGGAGTGCGACCCAACATGGCGCCCGGACTCCTTTGTCCCCTTGATCGAAACTACTGAGTTGAAGAGGTGTCGCGGGTGTCGACTGGCGCCCGGCTTCGCCATCCTCGGTTGTTTTGGACATTGGACTTTACAGGATTGGACCTTTTGCAACGGATTTGCACTCGGTTGGACGGCCGGACGGGTGCCCGCGCACTGGAGGGCACCGGGAGCGGACGCCCTCTGATCCAAGCGGTGGCCCGCCTCGCGACTCCGCAACTAGCTACGTCTTCCTGGCCAGTCCAACTACATGGGAGGCGCGACACTCTGGCGCCACAGATCATCCGAGGGAGTTGGTGGCCCTCACCCCGGGGCTATTGTGGGTGAACGGGTCTGCCCGAATCGGCGACGGCTGTCTCCGCCCCCTCATCGGTGCCCTCGGACGCCGTGGCGGTGGCGTGAGCAGAAGCGGCGGAGTCTCCACAGGCACTGGAGAAGGAGATCGCCCATACCCGAATTGAGGACAAGCATCCGGGAAGGTCGTGATCGACACCTGTACACGGAGACACCTCCTCCGGGACCCTCACAGAGTGCCCCTGGCAGCATGGGGAAACCTAAAGGGGACAAGGGATCCACCCAGACCACCTCGGACTCTGAAGCCCAGGACAAGGAGGAGCATGGGGACCCGAAAAGTTCTGGTAGTGCGCCACTGCAGCAACAGTTCGACCGTGTCCTGCAGGCGATAGAGGCTACGAGGTTGGCCCTCCAACAGGACATTGCTCAGGTGGCGACGAGCCTGGGTCTCCTCAGGGCGGACCACGGCAAACTCTCAGACCGGGTCAAGGAGGTGGAGGGCACGGTGAAAACTTTGGAGCCGGCGCAGCGAACCTTAGCTGCGACGATAAAGGACGCCTTGTCCCGAATCGAGACCCTCGAACGGAGGGCGGAGGATGCGGAAGGCCGCAACAGGAGGAACAACATCCGAGTGGTGGGCCTGCCGGAAAAGATCGAGGATGGAGACATGGTGCGATACTTGGAGGCCTGGCTCCGAGACACGGTGGTCCCGGAAGGTCTGTCCTCCTTCTACACTCTAGAACGGGCCCACAGAGTCCCAGCACGACCCCACAGCAGGGACGTACCCCGAGGCCGGTGGTGGCGCGGTTGCTGCATTTCAGGGACAGGGACTTGATCCTCAATGCCGCCAGGCACAATGGCCCGTTCCAAGTTGCGAACAGTCAGGTGAACATCTTCCCTGATTACACCTACGAGACGCAGCGCAAGCGGTTCTCCTTCCTAGCGGTTAAGCGCGAACTCAGGAGCGAGGGCATTCAATATTCACTCCTATATCCTGCAAGGCTCCGCATCATTGTCGATGACAAAACCCAGTTCTTCGACACCCCGGAGGAGGTCTGTGACTGGCTCGAACTGTACCGGACGGGGAAAGATGGTTTTGGCTCCTCGTCCCAACAGGCAGATGAGCCGGAACAAAGGAGGCGATCCAAGAGGGTCAGGAATCGCCGCGGCCGCACCGGAGGGCCCTCGACTGCGGAGACATCATCGGAAAGGAGGGGAGTGTTGGAAGTACTGTCGGAACTGTCGGGAGCAAGAGACGAAACCATCGAGGAGGAAGAAAACCCGGGTGCTCAGGGGGCACCGTCGGACTCGGAGGATTCAGTGGCAGATAGTACCCATACACCGGTGATCACACCGAAATCGGTGGAGGACCTTCTAGATGGACAAGGGTAAAGGGGTATACTGCCTTGTTTTGGGTGGGGGCCCGGCAGGGGGGAGGCGGTTGCCGTCCTTTATTGCTGACAACGAGGGAGTGAGGGTTGGGGGGCCTCTGCTTTTGCCCCGGAAGGTTTGACACTGGTTGGGGCTTGTTATAGTCCTGGTGGCCTGGGCGACGAGGGCCCACTGCCTCCGCCCAGCCCGCACCTGGCCCATAAGGCCTTCCTACGGTGGCGACCGTAGGACTAGTGGGGGTTCTGGGGTTGATGTACGACGAGGTTTGGATGGGATCTAGATGGTGCAGTTTGGGTCCTGTTCTGGGGTGGGTGGGGGGGGGCTTTGTTGGTTCTTGGGTGGTTTGGTTTTGGTTGGGGAAAATGGCCGCCATCAGCGCTGGGAGGATTGATGCTTTTTCTTTGTGGGGACCCGGATGGGGGGACTGTGCAAGAACAATCTGGGACAATGGCTGATGTTGCTAACTTGAAATGTGTTACTTGGAACGTGAGGGGGCTTCACACTATGTCCAGGCGCCACAAGGTCCATGCTTATTTAGTGCGTAGGGGAGTGCAAATGGCGCTGCTGCAGGAAACGCATCTGAACAAGGCGGAAGGGGCGGCGCTTCAGCGTAGATGGCGGGGGCAGGTCTTTTCCACGTCGTACTCTGCTTATGCCAGGGGGGCGCTAATATGGATCAGGGCAGGGGTACCCTTCCAGGTCACGAGGACGGTGTTGGACCCAGAGGGGCGTTTCGTGGCCATCTCAGGCACTCTAGGAGGGAGGGACCTGAACGTTTGCTGTGTGTACGCTCCTAATGTAGACCAGACTGCCTTCCTTTCCAGGTTATCGGGCTCGTTGGCCCATTTTTTCGCCGGGCCCCTCCTGTTGGGGGGAGACTTCAACTCCGTAGTGGATGTGGACATAGACCGCTCGCATCCCCCGCTCCCCGACTCCCCGGTCCGTCGCACGGCTAAGGGTCGTCAGGATTGGCAGACCCGCTGGGGTTTGACGGACATTTGGAGGGCGCATCACCCCGCATCTAGGGATTATTCATATTTCTCGAGCCTCCACGAGTTGCATGTCAGGCTAGATGGTTTTCTTGGTTCGCCCGAACTGGTTTCGGCAGCGGTCCGATCAGAGTACTTATCGAGGACCATCTCGGACCATAACCCCCTCCTGCTGGACATTCGATGGTTTCCTGGGACGCCGGCGGTACCCACCTGGAAGATGCGACCCGAGATCCTCGAGGACAGTGTCTTCAAGGCGGACCTGGGGGGGAGAATATCGGATTATTTTGCGTCCAACGGCGGCTCCGCGAGTACTAGGGCGTTCGAATGGGACGCTTTTAAGGTAGTGGTGAGGGGCTACTGTATCTCTAAGAAGGTGGGCATGAGGCGCGTCATCCTGGCTGATTTAGACACAGCGGACCGGGCACTCCGCGAGCTTGAAGTTAGCTGCCCCGGACACCCGGAATTGCAAACACAAACGGTGGAGGCGAGGGAGAAAGTAGCGGTGGAGGTCGAACGGCTCCGCTGTTTTGATTATAAGGCCTATACGGTCCGGTCTATCGCGGAGGGAGACAGGGCGAGTGCGTTGCTGGCATGGTTGGCCAACCCTACGCGCCAGTCCCAGACGACGACAACTATGCGTGGGGCAGATGGGACCGAGGTCTACACCCAACCGGAGATTCTTAGTTGCTTCCGGCATTATTATGAATGTTTATACCGCAGTCGCTCCGCACGTGACCCAGACCGGCTTGATAATTATCTTCGCCCACTGGAGCTCCGCACAGTAGGACAGGAAGTGGCGAAAACTCTGGGTTCCGATATCGACTTGGGGGAGATCCGCGGGGCCATCAAAAGGATGGCGAGGAACAAGACCCCGGGCCTAGATGGCCTACCAGTGGAGTTCTATGCAGCTTACGCTGACCTCTTAGCCCCTCGGTTACTGGTGGTCTACAGGGAGGCGAAGAGGTTGGGGCGACTCCCGAGCTCGATGTGTGAAGCGCTGGTGGTTCCTCTCCTCAAACCGGGCCGAGACTCATCTGACCCGGGGTCCTACCGTCCCCTATCAATGTTGACGGTGGACTATAAAATATTGAGCAGCATCTTGGCCTCGAGGCTGCTGGGACATATGAGTTCCCTGGTGCATGAGGACCAGGCCGGTTTCATCCCACGGCGGAACACGACTATGAATATTCGAAGGTTGTTCCGCTTGCTTGGGGAACCATTTGTGGATGCCCCATCCCCGGTAGTCTTGTCGGTGGACCTGGAGAAGGCTTTTGATAGCCTAGAGTGGGACTACCTCTGCACGGTGTTACGGAGATTCGGCCTCGGAGAGGGATTTGTTCGATGGACCGCGGTTCTATATGCTTCTGCTTCGGCCAGGGTCCGATCGGGCCCATTGATTTCATCGCGGTATCCGGTGGAACGAGGCACGCGGCAGGGGTGCTCCTTATCCCCGCTTCTTTTTGCGCTAGCGGTGGAGCCACTGGCGATGCACCTTCGCTCGGGAGCCCACTATACGGGCTTATGGACGGCGGCGGGCCCGCATTATGTCTCGCTATATGCGGACGACCTGCTGCTCTTCCTGGAGGACCCGGTCAACGCTTTGCGGGGAGCGGAATTGGCGCTTACGGAGTTCGGAGCGGTCTCAGGACTCCAAGTGAATTGGTCTAAGACCTGTCTCTTTCCGGTACGCAGGGGTACCCCCGCCCCTGCGCTACGTAGGGAGATCAGATGGGAGCCCGACTGCTTTAAGTACCTTGGGGTATTCGTTTACCACGACCAACCCGACCTCCTAGATGGGAACATTGCCCGCTGCATTCGAGCACTCCGAGGTTGCATGGACTTTTGGGCCACGCTGCCGCTCTCAGTGGCGGGTCGCATCGCCCTGCTCAAAATGGTGGCGCTTCCCCGGTTATTGTATTACTTCCGGACTTTGCCGATCTGGGTCCCACCGGCCACGTTTCGTCGCTTGCGCTCTATGGTGGTCGGGTTCCTCTGGGGTACGAGCCGGCGACGGGTGGCCCTCAATACCTTGATGAGGCCGAAGGACGAGGGGGGGCTCGCTGTGCCGGATTTCGAGAAGTACTATCTGGCGGCGCAGCTCCAGACCTTCACCCAGGAGATAGCCAGGGAATTCAGGGGCCCGGAAGACGGTAGAGGGACGGGTATGGCCAGGCACGTTCTCTCCTTTATAGCGCTGCGACAACGCTTGGTCCTGCGGGACTTGTCGATGGAGGAGCGGACTATCCGACTGTGTTGGAATCGGGCTCACGCCAGAGGCCAACTAAGAATACCATACGCGCCTGAAATACCGTTGGGGATGCTGACGGCCCTCCCCCACGGAGGGGATTGGTCACGATTGGCGGTCTGGGAGGATTCCGGTTTACAGCTCGTCGGTGATCTGTACGAGGACGGAGCGCTCCTGTCCTTTCAGGATCTCATTGACCGCTTCGGGATCCCCCGGGGCGACTTTCTGCTGCACTCGGCCATTGTGCGAGCGATCCAGGCGCACTGGCAGAACGGGCTGGAGGAACCCCACTTGTCTCAGGTGTGCCAGTACGTAATGATGTCGGCGGGCACGGTGAAGGCGGTCACTTGCCTCTACGGCAGGTTGATTGCCGAGGGATTGGTTCCTCTCACCACATTGAGGACCCGCTGGGAGGAGGACATTGGTAGGGAGATCCCGGAGACGACCTGGGCCCAGTTGGTGAGACGTGCCTGGAAGGGCACACGTAGCGCCCGTTTCCAACTGGTCCATTATTATGTTCTCCATAGAGCGTACCTGACCCCGGTAAAGATCAGGCGTTATTTTGCCACGGCTTCAGCGGAATGCCCTAGGTGCCCGGCTCAGGAGGCGGACCTCCTACACATGTTATGGGCCTGTCCAGGACTGACGTCCTACTGGCAGGAGGTAGCGACGACTCTGGAGGAGGTGACGGGGAGGCGCTTATCATTCGATGCGGCGGTGGGGCTCTTGCACTGGTTCCCCCATACCCCCCGGAATAGAATTTCCAGTAAATTTATCGACCTGGGGCTCCTCCTTGCTAAGCGAGAGGTGACCAGGAACTGGAAGGCACGAGCTGGTCCGGCAGGCAGCAGATGGCACAGCGAGCTTTTGAAATGGGCGGCGGGAGAGAGCGCACTAAGATATCAGCTGGCTTGGAGGCAGGGTAATGAGAAGGCGCAGGAGGCCGCGTTGGAGTGGGAAATGCTAGTACAGGCCCTCAGGGATTATTGTGCCCCCAGCGACTCCGAAAGTGAAGAAGCGACTCGCCCCGAGTCCCGATGAACGTCAGCACTGACAGTCCTATTACCTTCCCCGTGGGTCACACAGTAGATCCTATGTTGATAAGCTCCCTGGCGCTGGTGGTGGGGGGGGGGGGGGGGGGTTCACAGTTAGTAGGTATTTTGAGGGGGGGGTTTATTTTGGGGGTTTTGGGTTTGTTTGGAAAAGCAGATGACGGACAGTGTGTTATCCGGACCAGCTCCAGCGTTCTGCTGACCCCTGTTGCATCTCGCCGCCCGACCCCAGGGTAGCGGGCCAGTTGGCTGTGTACAGACTTTACGGAGGGGGGCCAGAGGGCTTTATTCTATATATGTTGCTTATAATACAATGCTGGTCGCTATTGTACTGATTTACTGATTCCTGCAATAAAAATATATTTAAAAAAAAAAAAAAAGAGAAGTTATAGGCGGCACAAAATCTAAAACAATAAGTAAGAATGCATTTTAAAAAAAAGTGAAGCAGTTCGAGGTAAAGGTAGTTTTACACATTACTGATTTTTTATAACTATTTGGAATAGTCTGCATGTCCGTGACGTGCACACATCATCAGCAGCAATGTTCCCTCTAATGTTTTTCCTCTGTGTGCGGCAGGGTAGGGTCTCTGTGCACTGCAGCCACGGCTATGGGCGCCAGGAACCTGACCGCTCGTGTGTGCAGCGCCAAATATCACTTCAAAAGTGTGCTTAAAACCCTAGCAGCCCAGCTCTGTTATGAAGAGACATTTTGTTCCTCTGTCTGGTGTAACATTTCCTTTTCATTGATTTACAGACTATGATTCAGTGTCTCTGTGTAATGTGTATGCAAAGTAAAGTGCCTAACACCTTACACTGGTATGGGTGGCGCTATTAAACAAAATAAATATGAAAGAGAGAGGGGTTATGGAGACTTGAGGGTCACTGTTAAAGGTTCGTAATGAGAGTATCTGTGGCGGAGGTGGTCATTGGGGAGCCAACAAACATTGCCACACCAGGCACCACAAGCACTAAAGTCGCCCCTATTCAAATTACACTAATAAATACAGTGAAATTATGAAAACATCCCACATTGCAATTTGAAACCATGGCAGCTATGTTGCTGCATTTCTTTTCTTAATTGGGTTGGCTGTGTGGTGATTGTGTGCATTTGTTAAGGTTTTTGTGTTCATTGCAGCTCATGATGGGAGCTGCGATTAACTTGAAAACTTTAACAAATGCACAGGGACATTTTAGGGATTTTGAGTGCCTGGGTGTTTAGTAATGAATCCAGAATTGTCCAAGTTAAAAGTATTTATTTACATAACAAGAATACCAACTGAGCTTCCTTTCCTCAGTCCTTCTCTCTGAACAGCTGCTTCAAGTAATGCAGTATGTCCAGTGAGAACAACTGATGAAGTGGAATGCTCTATCAAACAATAACATTCTACAACTACATATTAAGCTCGTGTAGCAACACGAGAACAAGTTCTTTAAAGATATATAACACAACACATCTTCTTCTTAATACAAAATAAAATACAAATGAAAAGAAAAACATTAATCAGATAAACTATCACATACAAAATCTTTTAACCATGCAGGTTTGGATCTAATTCTCACAGATCGATCAACATTAATATTATTATCATGAGATGTATCTACAGAAGATGTGATACCATCTGAAATTGGAACAAAGGAATTGCTGTCAACATTATCATTATTTTGAACACTATAAGAAAGATCTATATTTTCTATTTTCTTGGATGCCCCAGCATTATCTGATGCCATAGATGTCACAGCTGCATCACTATCTGATGCCATAGATGTCCCAGCTGCACCACTTGTTCCAGAAGCACATGTTCCATCATTTTGATTTTTCCTCATTCCTAAATCTTGATTTTTAATAAGATCATCTTCAATGATAAAATTTTGAGAATTCCCTTTAGACAAACCTGAATCTCCTGTATTTTTGTACAAACCTATGTCACTCTTGATAACTGCAATACGTTCTAAATGCCACACTTTCCCATCCCTTAAACGGACTGCATTTCTAAAGATTTTCTCTAATTTTAATGGTTCAGAAAATTGACTCTCACTTTTTTTTTACCTTCCAAGGTTTTTTAACTTTGACCCAAGATCCTACACTGATATTGCAAAATTTCATATTGTGTTTCGAGTCATATATTTCCTTGTTCCTTAAATGTTTATCTTTTATTCTGTCCCTTAACTCTTCTAAAGGAATCATAGGTTTTTCATTTGAAACCATCCATTCTGGATTACACTTAGTACATACAGACCTTCCCCATATAAACTCAAAAGGTGATGTACCTAAAACCTCATGAGGTGAAGTTCCATACATCCAAATGGTCTTAAATAACTGTAATTCCCAATCACAATCTTTACTCACAGCACCTTGTATAGCATTTTTTAGTACCCTGTTGAATCTTTCAATCATACCATTACCACTTGGATTATATAGTGATATAGTGCAATGTCTTATACCCACCTTCTTAAAATAATCTTTGGCAATATTTGAAGTGAACTGTACACCATTGTCACTAATCAATAATACTGGTAATTCTTCATCAACAAAAACACAATCCAAAAAATGTATTACAACTTCACAACTGATTTTCTCAACTACTTTCAAAACTGGCCATCTAGAAAATAGATCAATAACAGTTAAGACATACTTGCTGTGTGCTCCTATAGGCCCCATTATATCAATGGCAACTGTGTGCCAAGGTGCTTTGGGAATAATGGGTTCAGCCATAGCTGGTTTCAAAGTTATTAGAGTTTTATCGGAATGAGCACACCATACACAATCCCTAATGATTCTTTAAACAAACAAATCCATTCTTGGCCACCAAAACCATTGCTTAATTTTTTGCTTTGTTTTCACTATACCACAGTGACCTTCAGGACACATCTCAACATTTTTTTTTTAACTTGAAGGGGGAATAACCTTTCCATTCCGTATAATGTTACCATTCAATATGGAAAGTTCATCACAAATCTCCCACAATTGCTTCAACTCATTTGATAAATCTTGTTTATTAGGCCATCCCTTGGAAATGAAGGAAGATAATTCTGTCAAAACTGAATCTTTGTTATAGGACGATTCCCAATCATTCCTATCAATACAAGGTAAACCATGATCATGAACCAAAGCAACCTGAATATTCTCCCATTCATGATCAGAACTATCCAAAAGATTGATTGGCATCCGTGAAAGAAAATCAGCTACTACATTTTCTTAACCTAGCACGTAAATCACTTTGTAAATATAATCCTGTAACCTTAAAGACATTCTGGCTATTCTGGGTGAAACATTAAATAAACGTTCTGTAGTCAATAACCTAACTAAGGGTTTGTGATCGGTTCTGAGAGTGCAAGGTTTTCCCCAAACATAAGCCCTAAAATGCTCTAAGGACCAAATGCAGGCTAAAGATTCTTTTTCTATCACAGAACATTTTTCCTCAGTAGGAGACAAAGAACGAGAGGCATAAGCAATTATATACTCCTTTCCATCTGAATCAACCTGTGAAAGCACACCTCCTAAGCCCTTGTTACTTGCATCCACAGTTATTACATTGTCCAAATCCGCGTCAAAAGCGCTTAAAGCTGGTGCTTTTGCAATCCTACATTTAATATTTTCAAATTCCTCATTGCACTCCGCAGACCATACAAATTTAGATTTGTTCTTTAATAATTGTCTGATATTAAAAATTTTACTCGAGAAGTCTTTTACAAACTTCGAGTAAAATTCAACCAGACTCACAAAAGATCTTACTTCATCTTTATTATTAGGATTCGGAGCATTTATCACAGAACTAACCAGGGAAGGTTTAGTGGAAATTCCTTCTCCACTGATAACATCTCCCAGGTAAGTGATTGATCTCACACCAAACTTGAATGTAGAATGATCCACAGTTAAACCTTTTTTTTCCAAAACATTTAAAACTTCTTTCAAGATGTTATCATGTACCGCTTTATCTTTTCCAAAAACAAGAATATCATCTTGAAAGCATCTCACGCTATCAAATTTACTGAATAACTGATGCATCAACCTTTGAAAGATAGCGACAGCGGATGCTAAACCGAATGGTAGTCTCTTATATTGATAACAACCAGAGGCGGTAATAAATGCAGTTAAAGATTTGCTGTCATCAGTGAGTGGAATCTGATGGTAAGCGGCTGACAAGTCTATTGTCGAAAACCAACTTGCATCCTTAATCAAACTCAACATCTCTGACATCTTAGGCAACGGAAACTTGTCAACCAGGATATTAATATTCAAATGCCTTAAATCAATGCAAAGTCTCAATTTTCCATTGCTGCGTCGAGCCACCACAATCGAAGAAATCTATTGTGATAACTCAATAGCTTCAATAATATCCGCTTGAACCAGTTTTTCAAGTTCCAGTTCAACTTCTCTTCTTAAAACAATAGGAATGTTCCTTAGCTTGTGCACTTTAGGACATGCATCTGTTTTCAGAACAATTTGATGTTTGAAATCATTTAACCTTCCAATTTTTTTAAAGACATTTGGGTAGACATTCAAAATTTCCTTACAAAAATCTGAATTATCATCTAGTAACATTACTGGATCCTCACTGCTAGGGTTAAGTATTATTCCAAGACTCCCCTAATCAATCCATCCTAGAACGGACGGACCTTTCTTTGAGATATACAATTTTCCATAGGCCTCTCTTCCTTTGAATCTAAATAGAAGAGGTCTATACCCAACTATGTCAATTTTCTCATTAGAAAATCCCAGTGGTCGAATATCGGATGGTAATAATTTATTACCAAGTTTCTTAACAAACATACTTTCCATATTGCTTCATTAACTATCGTATATGGGGAACCTGAATCCGCATATATTTGGACATCAACACCACCTAAAGATAATAAACAAAGAGGTTTCTTTCTGTTATTTTCTTTGTCACTGATGTTTAGCAAAAACAGTTCTCTTGAATTTTCAGTATCCTTATTATCTAAAACAGTGTTAAACAATTTTTCTTAACAGAATTATCATCTTCACTAGAACTAGTAACACATTCATCATCTACGCATTTCACCTTAACTGACTTCTTTCTGTAACAAACTTTTGCGAAATGCCCTACAATATTACAATTTGAACACTTATCTTTTAAGGCAGGACAACTCTTGCTGTTAGCGAGATGTGAACTACTTCCGCAGCAAAAACATTTTAAACCTTCCTTTTCCTTTGAAGGATCATGTTTAGTATTCTTTATATTAATCCTTTTATTTTTTTCAGACGATTTGTTTCTAATTTTACTGACGATATTTTCACTCTTGTCCTCTGTCTTGTTTTCTTTTTTTAGAGCTTTAGCACTTCGGCTTGAAAGTTCTGCTTTTCTCACTAACGCTAAAATGTCTTTCAATTCTGACTCACCATTATTCCACAAACGGTCTTGAATAGACGTGTCACTAGCATGCATAACAACCTGGTCTCTTATTAATTGATCTTCCAAATGATCAAATTTACAATCTTCAGCTATTAATCTTAAAGCTGAGACATACTCATCGATGGTTTCATTAGACTCTTGTTTTCTATGATAAAATGTGTATCTTGTTATGCCAATGCAGACTTTCGGTGAAAAGTGATTGTCAAAGTCTGTTAAAATAATCGCGAATTCATCCATATCCATTAACTGTACTCTTTTGCATTTTTTCATAGGTTTTTTAAACCAGCTGGACCAAGAGAATAAAGAAAAAGATTTTTTTTCCTTTCTGCACTCATATTCTTATCAACATCAATACCCTTTATAAAGTTTAAAAAATACGCTTTCCATTCCAACCATTTAATAGGAGGGTCACTACCAGAAGACCAGAATGGTAATGGATTTTGAATTGTGAAGTTTTGTTGAGAAGCCATATCAGAATTTAACTACTTCTCTCTCTCTTCACAGAAAAAAATGCTTTTAAAATTCTTAAAATGTCAAAATATACGAAATTGTACCTTTACATTTCCATGCGTGAAATTCTGGGGGCTGAAGAAAGTTTAAAATAGGTTTCAGTTAATTAATTTTACTGAACGGTAAATATTCGAATAGATTTTAACCTTCACTCGGTTTTGCGATGATGAATCCTAAAAGTAAAAGAAATCTAAGATGGCGGCACGTTGTTCAACCTTTGCGTGACCTCGCGTACGTAATTTACATAGCACACTGTTATATCTAGGGGTCTCTACCTTACATCTTCCCTGTTTCTCTGCCTCTGATGTTCAGCCAGTGTGAGTGGAATGTTAGTGTGAATGTAATGTCATTGGAATATTTGGTATGCTGTGAGTGGACTGTCAGTTGGATCCTGGGCTGAGCAGCAGAGAGGATGCTCCTGGTAGGGCTTTGATTATATATATACTGGAAAACCTATCTAACCATCTAAGAAGAATAAACTTATCATCTGTAAACTATCCAAGTCTTCAAGAATTCCTTACCAGGATGTAACATAAATTTGGCGACGAGGTTGAATCAAAAGTACGCGTGAGGACCTTCTTCAAGCTTCTTAAAGGTACTTTTATTCAAGGTTTTACTCAAAACGAACCTACTTAAGGATTTTACGCCCTCCCGCCCCACCAGTGTCCATATTTCACCGGACAGCCCATTGACAAGGCGTAGATTTCCGGTTACCTGCTTCTTCCTGCCTAAGTTCTACTGCCTGCTTCAAACAGGATATATGCTTCCTGCTACCTGCTACTTTCTAGCTGATTCCTGATGCCATTGACAGAGTATAAGTTTCATGATTTCTACAACCTACTGCTGTTTCCTCCTACCTGACTCCTACTACCTTTAACATATACTGCCATTTACTGGACTTGTGTTTTTACTGCCTATGTCAGGTCGTATGTTTTCAGCTGACACATAGTCCCTGCTACCTTTAACAAGGCGTATCCTTACTGCTTCTATTTACAACCTCTACTGGTCAGTAATCAAATCTGTAACAGTATATGCAGTAAATACAGGTGTGTTTTTACAGCAATTCATCAGCCCATTCCATGACTAACAGTGATTTCAAACTGATTCGCAGACCGCTTAACAGTGATTGCTCTCTACTTATGCCATGTTTTCTTTGTGGAGGAGCTGTTGTCCGCAATTTATCTCTCAATGTCATTTGATTGGGACTTAAAACTGGGACTTAAAACCTTAATTGTTTTTACATATTGCACATGAAACTTGCTTCTGCTTTTAAACCAGCCTTGAGCATTTTTGACTAACTTTCATGTTTTATTTTGTGCAACATCGCTGAGGACGCAATTTTGATGGACTGTGTTACTGTAAACTTTGCCTTTACATTTCTTTGCTGAGCCATAAAATTTGATTAAACTGTTTCCTACTTACAAAGTCCGTTGGTGGCAGCGCGAGCTCTGTCCTCTCATCGCGCAGCGCCCTGCTGCTTCCTTTATACCAGCGCCCTGCTGCTTCCATTATGCCAAGACGTGCCTGCAGCCACCCGGCATTGCGTCCCCTACGTGACGCCATCTTGTATTTGGCATGTGCGCAGTAGTTATGCGCAGTCTCCAGTTTAATACACGGTTTGCCAACTACGTGCTTTGAATGTGATCAGCGCGCTCTTCTTCAAGTAACCAGCAACGCCACGATCGGACTAAGCCTCCCCATTTTTTCACATTTACAATCTTCTAACTCCAATTGATATCAGTGTTTTCTGTTGACTTTAGAGTTCACTACTTCTACTCCTACAAGCCTAAATTTTATTACACTTACAAAAAGTCACTCTTCAGACCATCTTCGGCAGCTTAAGAAGAGAACATAACCAGCAGCATTATTCTAAGTTTGTGAGTATCTCCTGCGCGGTGCCGTGCACACCTTCTTAAAAAAAAAACCCTACGACCTTCAGTTTGGTCTTTGGAGGTATCGCAGGGGGCATTTTTATTACTTTGTCTACATTCCTCTTGCCCTCAAACTAGAGACGCTTTGCTGTTTTCTTTGTTTCCTCAATTACAGAGATTCTCTTCACGTTATGCTGGTTCAAGTTTGAAACTGTTTCACTTTCATTTTTAGCTCCTATATGTACTATGTTTTCTTAGGCTTTTTAACACTGTTATAATTATACAATGGGTTGAAGCTCATCTTATTTCTCTTTAGTACTATCATTTTATTCTGAGGCCTTTGTTAATGTATTTTGCTTGGCATGCAGGTTTTCTACATATTCTATTCTGTATTTTGATGTGGTGCATTTCTCCTTTCCTTGGTTCTGTACATGATTTTTACTTACAGTGCCTTTATTATATTGTGCGCAGGTTTTGTATGTGGTCTAACTTGAGATGTGACAGAATTTTCTTTGCTGTGTAGTTCAATCCACGCAGATCGCACTTTTCCTGGAGCAATTTTTCTTGTGTCTCTGATGTTTTCATAATGATACTTACAGTGCATTTTTCATTTAGTGCGCAGGTTTTCATACGTGGTCTAACTTGAGGCGTGACTGAATTTCTTTGCAGTGTAGTTCAGTTTACCCAGATTGCATTTTCCTGCAGTTTCATATGTGGTCTACCTTGAGGTGTGACTGAACTTCTTTGCTGTGTAGTTCAGTTTACCCAGATCGCATTTTCCTGGAGCATTTTTCTTGTTCCTCTGATTCTTTACGTGAGCACTTGGGGGCAGATTTATGAGTTCTGGCACATCTCTGCAAATCAGCAGGGATGCGCCAGAACTGATGCGTCACGCAATTCCCTCCTTGCGGCACCACAAATGCGCCGCATTTACCATGTGGCGCACTATGGTGCAAGGAAGGGCAGACGCGTGACGCATCTTGTGGTGTAGGGGCGGTGCATTGCTGGAGTAGCGTCGCAAGTGCAACGCAACTCCTGCAATGTACAAAGGCCACCCATACATAAAGTGGTGCGTCACTCCCTACGCCTGCTTCAAGCAGGCGTAAGGATTTGACGCAGCAGCCTTGTAAAACTGACTCAGTGAAATCTTGTAGATTTCACTGCGTCAGTTTTACGGGGCTTTCCTACGAGGGAACGCCCACCCTGTGACAGAACGCCCACATGAAACCTGACGCAGGTTTCATGTGGCGCAGGGCTTTACAACGTGACGCATCTGCCTAGATGCGTCACGTTGTAAATAGGTCGCAGGGATGCGCCATGTTTCCGCGCCGTTGCGTCACGCAACGGCGGTGTAAACGTGGCGCAAGTCCTTCATAAATCTGCCCCTTGATATTTACTGTTCATTGTCAAATTGTACGTAGGTTTACTTATGTGGTCTAATTTGAGGTATTACTGAATGTTCTTTGCTGTCTAGTTCAGTTTCCCAGATCGCACTTTCCCTGCATTTTTCACTTGTGGTCTAATTTTAGCTGTGACTGTGTGGCGCCGCGGCTAGGGCGACTGACGCCGGAATCTGGGGATCACGGTTTGATCCCCGGGGCCGGCAGCAGGTTAGCCTAGCACCATGTGACTCTGGGCAATAGCTTGCTTAATCTTCCCGACGGCCCCCAGCGCCTAGAGACCCTTACGGGTGATTGTGCGCTTTACAAATGTGGAATATTATATTATATTATTACTCTTATCTGCGGTGTGGTACTGTTTACGCAGATCGCAAACCTTTTCTATATTTCTTCCCTGTTTCCCTCTTCCTGTTGCTGTGTTCAGGGGTTCCATACTTCTCTCTAGCCTGGCCAGTTGGTGTAGTTGTGATGGTCACACTTGTGCACTACTTCTTTGTTAGTTTTGCGGTATTATTACTTCTTGCTTATGTAATTTTCTCCGTTTGCTTTTCCGTTCTTTTACTATTTCCTTCCTTTTGAAACTTCTTACATCAATTTTCCTCTGCTAAGGAAGGAGATGTGTGTCTTTTCTAGTTTTGGTATTACTTTTATTACTATTATTTGTCACACTGTTTTCACTTTGTACATTATTACATGTTTTTCCTTCATTGCTTATTTTTACGTCACATTTCACCTTGCGTATTTTTAGTATGTTTTTCATACTTATGTGCATTTGCAATTTTCTACTGCAATTTTTATTAACTATTCTGTGATGTTACAGTACAGTTGCTATTTACATTTGCTTTCTCTATGTTCATTTTGTAAAGAGGAAAGGTGTGTTATATCTAAGGTTTCTACCTTACATCTTCCCTGGTTCTCTGCCTCTGCTGTTCAGCCAGTGTGAGTGAAATGTTAGTGTGACTGTGATGTCATTGGAATGTTTGGTATGCTGTGAGTGGACTGTCAGTTGGATCCTGGGCTGAGCAGCAGAGAGGATGCTCCTGGTGGGGCTTTGATTACATATATACTGGAAAACCTATCTAACCATCTAAGAAGAATAAACTTATCATCTGTAAACTATCCAAGTCTTCTGGAATTCCTTACCAGGATGTAACACACACGTCAGCAGGAAGCTTGCGTGCTCGTAACGTATCGCGTAGGAGGTCACTCAGGGAAACGTTCCGAAGCTGGCTGGATTCTGCTCCTCGAGCATGCACTTTTAAAAGATGCCGCTAAGATTAAATGGTGCTGGTGAGGTAAATCTTCATTTAAATATAAGATTCATACTTTACCAATTCCAGTAATCACTGAGCTGTACGAGGGCCAGGAACGATTAATCTCCAAGTAAAATTTCTTCGTTTTTGAAAATTTTCAAAAACTGGTAAAAATCAATCTAGATTTGTTCTTGTGAGTTCTCTCCATTGGTAGAGTATCGTCGCCAAATTTGTTGAGTAATGAATCCAGAATTGTCCAAGTTAAAGGTATTTATTTATATAACAAGAATACCAATGGAGCTTCCTTTCCTCCGTCCTTCTCTCTGAACAGCTGCTTCAAGTAATGCAGTATGTCCAATGAGAACAACTGATGAAGTGGAATGCTCTATCAAACAATAACATTCTACAACTACATATTAAGCTTGTGTAGCAACACGAGAACAAGTTCTTTAAAGATATATAACACAACACTGGGCCAAACGTATTTGTGGGACCCCTGATTAGAACAGCTTTGGATTTATGATTCAATTTCAGCTTTTTCATGTCCTTTTTGGCCGAGGCACATTGGTCCAAATTTTAAATGTGCTTCCATCTAATATTCAGGGATAGTGGTATGTGTTTTCAAAATTGTAACATAGCCTGAAGGAAAAGTAGAAAGGAACAAAGTAGAAAAAAAGCCAGGGCTCGAGGACGAGAAATGGGGAAGGGGTAATATAGAAATTGGTAGGAGAGGGACGGAAAGAGAAAGGCAGCCAGAGGCTTTGGAGAACTGGGACAGAGAATGGAGAATGGAAAATCGGTAAGAGAGAAAACAAAGAACAGGTAGTGAGAGGGAAAAGGAGACAAGAATGGGATGGGGAGAAGGGGAAAGTGGGTAAACTTGGAGCAGGACTGATATGAGGAAGAAGAAAAAGAAGAGAAGGAGACGGCGAGAGCAGCTGGGGAGTGGAAGAAAAAAGGACAAAAAATAAGTCAGAGAAGACAGAGAGTGTGGTATGGCAATGCTTCAGAAGTAGCGTATCTGCATATCGACGTTGGGTTCTATAAGGAGCCTTTTTCCTGATATTGTCATTTCTAAACGCTTGCTCTATGCAACCGTGCTCACCTGAACGAACTAAGAAGGGTAGATGGCTGGTTAGGCCTTGCCAAGATTTTTAATCTTGCCAAGATGCAGGTCTGAGCAGATGGCAGCTGCAAGTGTGTAAATGACTGATCCATCTGTCGGGAGTATTCTCTTCTCTACACTTGCTTCCCTTCTCTCTTTTGACACTCAGGGGCAGCAACATAGTTGTGGTGTCACCACAGCTTTAAGTGGAATATTTAAATATTATATGAAAGCCATAGTTGCTGCTTACTTATTTATCTCATGTACTAACAACCACTGACAAAGCCAATAGTCTGACTTGTTGTAGGCATGATGTTACTTGTATAATATATATGGATGCAATGACAGAAACAGGAAAATACAAGTTGGGGGGCACACTATGCCAAGCACAGAAAAGTTTAAAAAGTCACACAATCACCCCGCAGCCCAGCTCTATTAAGAAGAGAAATACAGCAAGCCTACAAACATGCCATGCTTGTAAGTTGCTGCATTTCTTTTCTTAATAGAGCGCAGCTGCAGGGTGATTATGTGCCTTTGTTAAAGTTTTCAGGTTAATCGCAGCACTCGTCTGGAGCTGCAATTAACAAGAAAACTTTCAGATGAAGTGAAATGGGATGACTAGAAGTGGGCAGTGCGCTTAGAGGCTTTTTTAGGTGAGAAAAGTGAGGGGCATTTTTTTAGGTGTTCCAAAGCAAGGCTAGTAAGCAGCTGTTATAATTAAACAGTTTAATTAACAGGCATGATGCTGGTTTAAAAAAATACATTTTATTTATTTTCTTAGTACCTGTTCTGTGTTTCTATGAGGATGAGGACTGTCATTATTTGCCACTTTATTTATGTAAATTTGTAGTCCTTCCTCTATTTTTGTGAATGTCCCGGTTTTTGGGTCACACGATCTAGTCACCCTACTCGTAGGGGAAGGGAAATACTTTAAAGTCATTTTCTCTCTGGATTTCCCTTTTCTTTTTGAAACTTAGGAGCAGCAACATTTTTGTGGTGTTACCAGGGCTTTAAGTTGAAGCTTTATCAATGTTACATACAAGCCATAGTTGCTGCTTATTTATCTTATGTAACTAACAACCATTGACAAAGCCAATAGTCCTGACTTGTAGATATGATGTTACTTGTTATATCATAAAATTGGATACAATGACAGAAACAGCAAAATATAAGTCGGGTGGTACACTATGCTAAGTACAGATTTTTTGCTTATGTGCCTTAAGCCACACCCTTAATTATACTGACCACGCCCCTTTGAAAATATTCCATGCTTCTTTTGCATTGAGGGATTTCAAAAGAGATCTTGATACTTCATAACAGGTGCCTTAATATTTGGGTGTACATATTTACGTTTAATAGGTTATGCATGACAAGATATTTGAATGTGCAAGCAGCTTTAAAAAATAGAAACACATAGAAATCATTGTTTGCGTTTAGCGTCTCACTTTCCAAGGGCTTTCTTAGTAAGGGCGTTAGAGGGAAACTCTGCTATAGATAATTATTTTAAAATGGATTAGAAACACTTCTTGTTTGTGGCGTTTAATAGCTCTCTTTAACACCGTCCTGGCCATCTTTGTGACCTGTTGGATCCTCCTTTGCATGAATTTGGGAGGAGAGCTCATCTTGCATATTGGTGTAGGTAGCAGTTTAAAAAAGCAGCTAATCAATAACGGAATCTAAAATTGAAGGTATTCTTCATGTAAAGTATTGTTATTCTGGTAAGTAGATTTCTGTTTTTTTCACTCGAGCTGCAGCGCTTAGAGTTGCTCTCCATGTGAGTTCTTATTCTGTTTTCTCAAGGTCCTACTCTGTATCTCGGGAAAACGTAAATTTGCCATTCTGTGGTGAGATATAGCCCAGCTCTGTTAAGAATGATTCATTAAGTCTACAAACATGACGTGTGCTTTTCACGCCGTGTTTGTAGAGTTGCTGCATTTCTTTTCTTATCAGAGCTGGGCTGCAGGGTGATTGTGGGGCTTTGTTAAAGATTTCAGGTTAATTGAAGCACCCATCTGGAGCTGCAATTAACATGAAAACTTTAACAAAGTCTCACAATCACCCCGCAGCCCAGCTCTGCTAAGATAAGAAAATCCGCAAGTCTACAACCACGACGTGTGCTTTTCACGCCGTGTTTGTAGTTTGCTGAATTTCTTTTCTTAAGAGAGGGCCGCAGCTGCAGGGTGATGGGCATATTGTTTGCTTTTGTTTAAAGTATTCATGCTAATTGCAGCTGGTGATGGCGCTGCAATTCGCATGAATAGTTAAAACAACAGCACACAGCATGCACCGCAGCCTGAAACACCCGTTTTTCAAGCGACTCGCTTTTTAATAGCAGCGGCGCGAACGTTCTCGTTTAATGTGCTGTGTGTGTGGGTGCTCCACACACAGCACTGCGCGCTACATTTAACAGAGCTGCACACGCGCACATGCATTCAGGTTCTTGGCAACAGTGATCAGCAGTTACTATTTCATTCACATGCTATGAGACGTGTAAACTGAATACACTTGATAAGTTCTGCACATTTTATTTCTAGACAGTTTATTTAAAAAAATATGTTATTTATTTGTCATGGCAACAATGCAGAATGTTGGTGCTCCTCCTCCTTTTCTTCAGACCCCTGCAGACCCTCCTGTGCCTTGGCGAAATTGCTACAGGGCTTTTACTAAATATTTAGGAGCCATCAGGGGTAATAGATATCGGCCTGAGCGAAAGAGGTTTTTATTAGAACACAATTTAGGTTTCGAAGGCCAATCTATATATGAACATCTTCCACCTTATATCATTCCCAATGAACAAGAAGATTTAGATGAATTTGAAATAGCTGTGAAGAAATTAGAAAAACAATTTGATGTACAACCAAGCTTGATTTTTAACAGACATAAGTTTTTCACAAGGGAGCAGATGCAAGATGAATCTATTGATGCTTATGTTGCTGTATTACGAATGTTGGCTGCAGAATGTGAATTTGGAAATTTTACAGATCAACTCATATGTGATCAAATAGTTGTGCATTGGGATAAAAAAGTACAAGAAAAACTTCTCACATTGAGAAATCCCAATCCTACTGAAACAATTGACATAGTAAAAGGGATTCAGGTCTCAGGAAAAGCACTTAGAGAACTCACTCGTAAAGAAACCAGTAGTGTGTCTGTTGTGATTGAAAACACAGTTTCAAAACAAAATAATAGCTTTAAAAAGTTTGTAAAAAAAAAGAGAACAAAAATAGTTTTTTTACTCAGAAAAACATTTGTTTTAGGTGTGGGAATTCAAAGCATGGACCTAACAGTAGACCTGTCCTGAGAGAAGTGTGACATGTAAATTGTGTAACAAAATCGGTCATTTCGCTAAAGTTTGTCAAACACCCAGAGATAAAATTAATTCTGAGCTAGATGGGGATCTGAGTGACAGCTCAGAGGAAGAACAGAATTGTTCAAGAGGAATTAGAGATATGATAGTGGTTGTACAGGATGATGAGTCTGATTGTGTAGATCCTTACGAACACATCGAAGATGATGGAAAAGATCTTAGGCTTCTTATTGACTCTGGTACCAGAATGACGATGATAACTGAGGAGTTGCTTGATGAAGTGTGGGTTAAACGTATATTATTTCCTCCTGGTAGGAATCCTGTCACATATGATGGAAGGAAGATTGAACTGTTAGGATATTTTGAGTGTCAACTCAAATTCAAGGGTCGTACTATTTTTGGAAAAGCTTATATGGACAAAATGTGGTGGTGAGTGGGCGGTGGCAGAGCCCGTAAACTGCTGGCGCATTGTTTACTATTTGATGTTGCTTATATTTTAATCTGTATGACATTCTTTTAAAATAAGGAAACGTACTTGGGGGCTTTTATTTGCCGCTCCTCCCGCTTTTTTCTGAAGTTGAGTATTCCTTTGTTTACTCCCGTGACTTGGGCTCAATTTTCCCTCCTTCCTACCCCGGTCCGACGCGGCGATTAGCACCGTTGCGCGGAGGGCGAGGAAGGGAGAGCCTAGGCACTTCCGGTGGGCCGGTTAAGGGTCTAGTGGCTAGAGGAGAACAGGAATAAAGGTCACTTGCTAAAGCGGCCGCGCTGTGGTGAGTGGGCGGTGGCAGAGCCTGTAAACTGCTGGCGCATTGTTTACTATTTGATGTGGCTTATATTTTAATCTGTATGACATTCTTTTAAAATAAGGAAACGTACTTGGGGGCTTTTATTTGCCGCTCCTTCGGCTTTTTTCTGAAGGTGGGGGGTTGCTTTGTTTACTCCTGTGGCTTGGGCTCAATTTTCCCTCCTTCCTGCCCGGTCCGACGCGACGATTAGCGCCGTTGTGCAGAGGGCAAGGAAGGGAGGGCCAAGCCACTTCCGGTGGGCCGGTTAACGGTCTAGTGGCTAGAGGAGAACAGGGATAAAGGTCGCTTGCTAAAACGGCCACGCTGTGGTGAGTGGGCGGTGGCTGAGCCCGTAAACTGCTGACGCATTGTTTACTATTTGATGTGGCTTATATTTTAGTCTTTATGACAGTCTTTTAAAATAAGGAAACGTACTTGGGGGCTTTTATTTGCCGCTCCTCCCGATTTTCCTGAAGTTGGGGGTTCCTTTGTTTACTCAAGCGGCTTGGGCTCTTTTTTCCCTCCTTCCAGCCCCGGTCTGACGTGGCTATTAGCGCCGTTGCGCGGAGAGCGAGAAAGGGAGAGCCAATGCACTTCTGGTGGGCCGGTTAGCGGTCTAGTGGCTAGAGGAGAACAGGGATAAAGGTCACATGCAAAAGCTGCCACGCAGCGGACGCGCGCAGCGGGTGCGCCAAAGGCAAGCCCATCTGCGCCTGTCTGCTGACCGGGGCCAGAACCCCTGGCTGCACTGGGGTAAGAATTCAGCTAAATTCGGCACAATTCCATGATATGTGCCCCATTATAGCTAGTGCATGTAGACATAGCATGACGGCTAACCAGGATGGTGGCTGTCAGTACTGCGCCTTTAGCTACAATACTGTAAGAAAGTTGCAGCCAGGGAGTTTAGGGCTACATTGTGGTCTGCTGAATTGCAGATCTCTGTGCAAGCACAAACTGGACATCTTTGACCTTCTCGCTGATGGGAAGCTCAATCTTTTGTTTCTCACGGAGACGTGGTTAGATTTTGATTCGGAGCCAGAAATCCTAGAGGCGTTACCGTATGTATATATGCTAATTAGGATTGATAGGGCGACAGGTAGGAGGAGGGATAGCCATCATCATACCCGCTCCGATGTTCACTTGAACCTATCACTGTAGTCGACAGTGAGGTGGGCTCATTCATGATCAGAGTCAGTCCTAACCTTACGGTGATGGGGCTCCTGGACTATAGACCACCTGGCTCACAAACACGGTTTGTGCCCAGTTTGATGGAGGGGATTATGCACCCAGCCCTACGAAATAACAAATTCTTACTGCTGGTTGACCTCAATTTCCATCTTGAGGATCCCATAAATAGAGGGGCTGCTGACCTTTGCCAGGAACTTCAGACACTACAGCTAAGTCTGAAATCTCATGCGCCCACTCATCAGCAAGGCACTTATTGGAGCCTGTGTTTGCCAACTGGGAGGGTTTAGAAGTTACCACCCCTTCCTATTCCTTGGTCAGACCACTTTCTGGTCCCCTTTATGGTGAAGGTCCTTCACCCTAAAGTCCATGATCAACCCGCGTTGAATCGCCTGTGTCGTAAATGGGCGGGTTTCCCACGGAACAACTTTAACAAAGCTCTGGCCCTAGGGGGTCCCCGGGGGGCAATGGCATTGAAAATGCTTGCCTCAATTTAGAGAGGCGTGTAATAGAAGCGTTAGATAATGTGGCCCGCTATTACCTAACAAAGTCCCGGGCAGGGCACAGAAATCAGCACCTTGGTTTAACTCTGACTTACGTTTGGCTAAAACAGAGTGCAAGCACCTTGAGAGGCAATGGAGAAAGGGTTTTTCAGATCGAGACAAATTGGAATATCTTGATAAACGTAAAAAGTATCAATAGACGGGCCAAGGCCGTGCACTATGTGGACAGAACAGGAGCAGCAGGAAACTCCACCAAAGAATTGTTTAAGATCTATAAGGAGATCTCTTCCTTGGCAGCGTCTGTTACTCCAATGGAGGGTTCGGTGGAATCATGTAATCGCATTGCAACCTTTTTTTCAGAAAAGGTGGAGAAAATGTATTCCTACTTTCCGGGGACTGTAAAGACGCGTACAGAATTTGTGGAGCAGATTGGAGGAGCTGGGGAAAGTAGTAGGCTGGACAGTTTCACTATCCCTTCACCCGAGCTGCTTAGTAGAATCTGCCTAAGCATTAAGTCTGGCTCGCTCAGAGACCCTGCCTCACCTATATTGCTTGGCGAGAGTATTGCCATCCTTGAGCCATATATAAGATATCTCTTGGAGGTATCTTTTAGTACACATACGGTGCCTGTTAGTTGGAAAAATGCTATTGTTCTTCCACTACAGAAAAAACCTAATGACAGCCCCGAGAAGCTTGTCAACTTAAGGCCTATCTCGCTGTTGCCGTACCTGGCTAAAATGGCAGAGAAGGTAGTAAACCGACAGCTTATGGCTCATGTGGAAGAGGCCGGTCTCCTGCATCCCTCTCAATTTGGATTTCGGGCTCTATATTCTACTGAGTCCGCTCTACTTATGACCACGGAGGCCATTAGACAGGGAGTAGATGATAGGCAAACAATGGCTCTAGTTCTCCTGTACCTGAGCGCCGCCTTTGATACTGTGGCACATTACACCTTGCTGCAGTGTCTGAATAAGGGCGGTGTCTCAGGCCCGGCTTTAAAATGGCTGCAATCCTTCTTGGTGGAGCGCAGTTTCCAGGTCAGACAGGGCGCCCATTAATCCAAGGCCATTAAATTGGAACAGGGTGTGCCACAGGGCTCTGCCCTGAGTCCCACCCTATTTAATCTTTACGTATCCCCCTTGGCGGAAATAGTGGAGGGCTTTGGAATCAGGGTCATATCATACGCCGACGATACCCAGCTGGTGATCTCCCTATCACAGGCAACGGATTCGGTAGCTTCTAATTTCAGGGCATCCATGCAGGAGCTTGCCTCCTGGATGGCAAATAACTGCCTAAAACTTAATGGAGCTAAAACCGAGGTGCTTGTGGTAGGAGGGGGTCCGTCAGTGTGGTGGTTGGCGTGGTGGCCTTCAAACATGGGCTCTACTCCTATACCATGCACCCAGGCGAAGAACCTGGGTGTATGGTTGGATTCTAACCTTACATTTGAACAGCATACTAGACTTGTAGTGGGGACGTGTGTTGGAGTTCTTAAGGGTCTACGGAAAACCATGGATCTCCTCCCCATAGAGGCCAGGAAGACGCTGGTGCATGCACTTGTTACGTCTCATTTGGATTATGGCAACATACTTCATCTTGGCACCACTGCTAAATGTTTAAACAGACTTCAGGTGCTGCAGAATGCTGCGGCACAGGTGGTCCTCATGCAACCCTGGAGGGCTGCCTCCAAAAGTGCCTTAAACACGCTACACTGGCTTCCTGTTAGGAAGAGAGTGCTATTTAAGGCTCTCTGCACGTGCCACCGCATTATCCAGGGCACTGGCCCTGTGTATCTGCGGAGTCTCCTCACCTCATATACGTCTGCACGACCTCTTAGATCTAGCGGGACTGGCCTTCTGTTAGTCCCGAAGGTTAAGAAGGCCAGGATGGGTGGTAAGTCCTTTCGTCTTCTGGTGGCCCAGAGTTGGAATAGACTCCCTCTTAACCTCCGGTTGGAGTCATCTGAAATGAAGTTTAGGAAGGATCTCAAAACTTACCTGTTTTCACATTAATAGTTATGCGCTGACATTGTCCTAGGTACTGTGACTCTGCCTCTCCCACTTTCCTAGCGCGGGGGCCCGCCCACATGGTGTAACCAGGTGCTTTAACCCCTTTGATGCTCATGACGAGCTCAGCTCGTCATGAGGTATACCTCTCGTGTGCTCATGACGAGCTTAGCTCGTCTAGACCACACCCATTTACATTAGGGCCCAGCACAGGAGAAGGATACCATCAGCAGCGATGGTGTTAAAAAATTCCTGATTAATATTTAAAAAAGGTTTAAATATCCTCGGATGGTATCACCAAGGTCTTTTTGGAATGACTTTTAGACCTGGGAGAGATGTACAAGTTTCTTTAGTAACTGATGGTGAGGAAAACAGGGAGAAGTGTGAAACAGTACCAAATGGGTTGGGAAATTTCCTACAGTTTTTGGTGACAAATTAGGGTAAATAAAAGGATTCAAGCATAATATTAAAGTGCAAGATTATGTTACACTAGTAAAACACAAGTTGAAGAATGTGACTTTTAGTGTACGTCAAGACTTAGCAGACATTCTTAAAAAAATGTGTGATGATGGTTTTATAGTCATCTTTATGGTTAAGCCCATTAGTTATCGCAAGGAAGAAAAATGGGCAATTGAGAGTGTGTGTGGACTTAAGAAGTCTTAACAAAGTAATTTGGGTTGATTCTCACCCCTTACCCAGGATTGACAAGATTATAAGTACATTTTCAGGTGCTAGGTTGTTCTCAAAGATTGACCTAGCATCTGCCTATCATCAGATAGTTCTTGAAGAATCTTCACGACATCCAACGGCTTTTATATCTCCAATGGGTTCCTACCAATTTAAACGGATGCCTTTCGGTCTTGCATCGGAGGCATCCGTCTTTTAGCGTGTGTTAGAGAATGTGTTGGAAGGAATTTAAGGGGTTGTAACCTTCCAAGATTACATTTTGATTGCAGGGGAGAATACATCTATTCATGACAAACGCATGTTGACTGTTTTAGAAAGATTACAAAGGTTTGGTGTTGTAGCAAATTGCGGTAAATGTGAATTTTCTAAAGATTCAATAGAGTATCTAGGAAATGTAATCTCTAAACAAGGGGTAGAACCTAGACCAAGTTTGGTTGATGCTATAACTAAAGCACCAACATCAAAAACAAAGGAGAATGTGGCTTCCTTTTTAGGACTCTGTGAATTTTATTCAAAGCCCATTCAACATTTTCAGCAAAATCTGTCACACTTAGAGAATTGTTAAAGAAAGACAAAACATTTTCATGGGAGAAAAACTGTCAAGAGAAGTTTGAGGGTTTTAAAAAAAGAAATCATTTCAGCTGGTGTTCTTGCACCGTTTGATGCCTCACAGGAATGTATCATTACTGTAGACGCAAGTAATGATGGTCTGGTTGCTACCATTGCGCAGATGAAAGGGAAAACTGAAATAACAATTGGGTTTTCTTCTAGGTTTCTGAGGTCTAATGAAAAACATTTTTCAGTCATTGAAAAGGAACTTTTGAGTTGTTGTTGTTGGGCAGTTGAAAGATTCAAATGCATTATTTTGGGGAGAAAATGTGTGCTAAAGACTGACCACAAACCCTTAGTATTTTGAGTGGAACAACTATCAAAGACCACACTCCAAGAATAGCAAGATTGAGCTCTAAACTCTTACAGTAAACCTTCACAATTGAATACATACCAGGTGGTAAAAACATAAGAGTGGATTATTTATCCCGTTTACCTTTGAGTTTCAACGATTACCCTGAAAATTGTGAAGAAAATGATGAAGAATGTTTGATTGCAAGTGTTGATATCTGTCATGACACCACTTTCAGTGAACATGAATGGATTACTGAATCCTTGAAAGATATGGAATTGGAAAATGTTAGGAAGTATGTTATGTCCAGTTGGCCTAAAGAAAAAATACTACCTCAAAATGTACAACCTTATTTCAAAGTAGCAGATGAGTTGTCAATTGCAGAAAAAGAAGATGCTGGTACGGGGAGACAAATTCATTCCACCTGTCTCCTTGAGGGAAAGAATTAGTATGTATGGTCATGAGGTACATTTGGGTCAAACCATAACTAAAAGGAAAATCAGAGATAGTTATTGGTGGCCCGGTATGGATTCTGCCATTGTAGCCAGTGTTCGAGGATGTGTTGTCTGTACCACTAGTGACAAAGGTCTTAAAACTGAAGCAGTTCCTCTACAGCCCGTTGAATTACCAAACACTGTTTGGTCCAAACTTGCCATAGATTGTATAGGTCCTTTTGGTACTCTTCCACGGAAGGTAAGATTTGCTATCGTAGTTGTTGATTACTACAGCAAATGGTGTGAGGTAAAGTTTGTAGAAGAACCTAATACTCTTAGCGTTATCAAGTTTTTGAAAAACACATTTTTAAGAGAAGGCTTTCCTAAAGAAATTGTCTCGGACAATGGTGTCCAGTTCGTTTCAAAAGAGATGTAGAGTTTTCTTGACAACAATGCTGTCAAACACAAATGCGTGGCTTTATATCACCCACAGGCCAATGGTCTTGTAGAAAAAATGAATCGCACATTAGTTGAGTGCATTCAGTGGGGCATTCAGAACAAGTTTGATATTTGTAAATCCGTTGAACAAATGTTGTGGTCACATAGATGGTGCCCAAATGTTGTTTCAGGCATTTCACCATTTGAAGTCTTGCGAGGACGGCCACCTGCCTCTAGATTATGTCCTGCCTGGTTAAGAGAGTGTCAGCATAAAAGTGATCAGATGATAAATATGGACAAAGTTGTCAGACCCAAAGTGGAAGAGTTCCAAGGTAAAATGAAAAGCCATTATGACACTCTCCACAGAGTCAAGCCAGTAGTAAACAATTCAATTCAATTCAATTCAATTCAATTCAAATAATCTTTATTCGGCAAATTTGATCACCATAAAAGAATACATATACATGATACATTTTCAATTCTCCCGCTAAAACTATAAAATGCTACGGCGTATAAAAGAAGAGTCCTGGGTTAAGGAATGCACCACAGTCACTAGTTTACTACAAGCGGTTACAAACATCAGACCGTTGGTACCCTAGAATGCAATTTCAGTAACGGGGAGCGCGTCACCCACGCACTGCCCAGAAATTTTGCCACCCCGCATGTCATGATGGTGGATGATGAATCTGAAGAAAGTACACGTAGTGCCTGACTATGACACCTCAACCCCAGCTCCCTACATACAGGTTTCAGCCAGATTTTCCGGGCCACTTTGTAGGCAGGCCAGGCAAAGAATAGGTGGGCCACAGTCTCCATTGGTGCTGCGCAGCCTGGACACGAACACAGTGGGGCACCAGAGTTGGACCACCTCGCCGTGAAGTCATACACCGAGAGCGTCCCATACCTCAGTTTTAGATATAGCGCTCTATCTGGGGGTTTGGTTATCAGGTCGAGGAAGGGTTCCAGTTTTTTCACCCATTTAATTTACAAGAATCGATCCGTGAGTGAACCTCCATCAAAACCACTCAGTGCCTCGTTCTGTACCCAGTCCCAATATAGCTTTTTAATCACTTCCTTGGGCGGCGGCGTTTGGGACTCCCAAGCATCACTTAGTCCTAGTTTGATAACCATATTTCTCACATTATTCAGCCATCCTATTTTTTTCCCAGTGTCAAGCAGAAGAAGATCATCCAGCCCTTCAGCATATTTAGCAAGCTCCTCAGTCCTTCTTAAACGGGTCCAGAAGAGCAATGGGCGTAGTCTCACCAGATCCTTAAGGGCTCTTCTACCCAAATCTAGTCTCAGGGGGATCAATGGGGTGGAAGCGGGAAGAGCCACCACCTTCCTCAAAAAGCTATTTTCTGCTGTGGAAAGATCTGACACATTTTCAAACCCCCAGAGCTCGGAGCCATATAATGCCGCCGGGAGAATCTGACCCTCATAAATCGCCATGGCCGGGGAGACAGGTTTACTACATGACTCGCGGAGCTCCCTCAGAGTCACCCCAGATACTCTTTGGTGACTGAGTAACATTTTGGCCAGATGGTCCTTCCAGGTCATTCGACTATTAATCCGAACTCCAAGATAGTCAAATGAATCGACCATCTCCAGGGGAGCCCCATTAAGCAAAAAGTTATTTTTCAATCATTTGGAGGGGGAAAATGCCATCAGTTTAGTTTTCGAGGTGTTGATGATTAAGCCTCTATTGGTACAGAAGGAACTAAATCGGTTCAAGAGTTTTTGCAGACCCACTGGGGATTTGGAGATCAATAAAGTGTCGTCGGCGAAGAGTAAAGTGGGGATTCTTTCCCCCGCCAGGGATGGGGCATCTGACTCTTCCCCTTTCAGATGGTCCACCACTCCGTTCACAAATAAGGAGAAAAGAGTCGGGGGCCATGACACAGCCCTGACGTACTCCTCTCCTCACAGGGACCCTATCCGTTAACTGTCCCTGGGATCCCCATCTGACCCTCGCATAGTTCCCCTCGTGGAGCTTTACGATTAGACTCAGAAGTCTACTAGGAAATCCCATCTCTCCTAGGATCTCCCATAGTTTAGCCCGGGGGACCAGGTCAAAAGCTGTCTTGAGATCTATGAAGGCCATATATAAACTGCCTTTCTTGATGGTAACTGCCTTCCAATAGATAACAAAAAAGCGAAAGACCTGGTCCATCGTGCCTACCTTTCTTCTGAAGCCCGCTTGAAGGTGGGAGAGAATACTAGCCTCCTCCATCCAATCGCCTACCCTTGAAATGATGACCCTGCCGACCACTTTCTGGATTATATCTATCAAACTGATAGGTCTGTAGTTCGCAGGATCATCTCTTGCCCCCTTCTTGAACACTGTTACCACCTCTGCCCCCTTCCAAGAATCTGGCACCTGGTGTCCCCTAGCGATCAAGTTCATAATTGTGGCGATTAAACTGGCCCAAGCCAGCGGTTCCGCGATCAACAGGTCCCCAGGGATCCCATCCGGACCGGCCGCCTTCTTGGGGGTTAGATGTTTAATCGCCATCGCTACTTCGGTGGCCGTAAATGGGAGATCATCTGCCCCTGAGGTGTCCCCAACGCTAAAACTAGCTACCCCGGGGCTGTTTAACTCTTCATTAACTCCATATAAGCATAAAAAGTGATTAAACCATTGCTGGCTGGTTATGTGAGCTGCTAATGGTTGCGATTTCCCCTGCCTGGCTCTGTTAATTAGATCCAAAAGAGGTTCGGGTTCCTCCTACTCACGGCGTTGGAAAGGTCTTGCCAGTGCTGTTCCTCCTACTCACGTTTAGCCAGCGATAGTGCTTTCAGGTAGTCCTTCCTGGCCGCTCTAACCAGCAAAGGATCCCTAGAAGGCAGGGCTTTTGTCAGATTTTTCTTTTTGCCCTTATACTGGTCTGAATACCAAGGTTTATTTGAGATGGGAGGTGTGATAGTTTTTCTGTGACTTTTCCCTTTGGAGGTAAAAAAATGACCAACTTGTTCAATTGTAGCTTTATAAGCTGAGTCAAGGGAAGTGTGAGGAAACGTACTAGTCTGGTTTTCACAGTCCCAGGCCACCAGGTCAGAGTTCAGGCCCTCCACCAGGGATTTAATGGTTCCTAGGTCGTCCTCCTTCAGGTTAGCTTTGTCCCATTTCAATCTGCGGTTGTTATTGCATGGGATGATCTCTTTGGTTGTCTTTATGGGGGCATTCACTCTCCAGTCTTTAAGGATGCCCCAATTAAACTTACAACTCAGGGGATTATGGTCGCTATCCTGACTTGGGAGCACCTCCATATCAATAATGTCTACCCACAAACTAACATCCATTAGGATCTAGTCAATTCGGGACGGCCCAGTAAGTCTATTGAAGGTCAGTGCACCTGCCTGGTCGGATATGGTCCTACCATTGAGGGCTCTTAACTTATGGTCCCTAGTTAGGGCATTGATTTGAATTGCCCTAGCTGACCATTTTCTAATAGGGGGCAGGGATAGGGTTGGAATGGACCATTTTGAATCTTCGTCTTCAATACCAAGGGGGTCATCTCCGAGGAGGGGTTCAAACGTGCAGTTGAAATCCCCCCCCACGATGATTTTTGCTGATGAAGGGCAGTTAGCTAAGGCTAAATCCAGAGCAGTTAAAATTGAGGAGGCAGTGTCCCCAGGTGCCCCTCTGGCATACACTTTAAATAGATCAAGCCTACTTCCCTCTGCGTTTCCTCTAGAGGAGAGGTGGAGTATATCACTACACTCCATATTGTGGCGTTTGACCTCCCAGTCTAGGTCTATTTTTATCCAGACCATGAGGCCTCCCGCCGGTCTACCCTTCCCTTTACTTACTGCTGGCAAAAAGTGGGTGGTGTACCCCGATTTATTTAAGGGTATTAGGCTCCAGGTCTCCTGAAACAGACAAACATCGAACTTCTCGATGAATGTGTGCCATTCCAGTATATCTAGCTTCCTTTTTAACCCCGCTACGTTCCAAGATAGCAAGTTTATTACCCGTCGACCATAGGGCACTTTGGTGTGAACCCCCTTATTCACCCCCTCATTGTCCACTGCGGTCATGCAGCTACCCACCTCCTGGACCAAGGGATTAGGATTTGCAGGGCAGCTACCCACCTCCTGGGCCAAGGAATTGGGATTTGCTGGGCAGCTAGCCATGCTGGCCGTACTCCCGGCTACCGGGGAAGCCTCAATAATGGTGTTAGTAATGGGAATTTGGGATAAGGGTGGTCTGACTTGCCCTGTGACTATACTGCCACAGAGTCGTGGAGCCTCCTCACCAGGGAGACCACTTCTCTCCCCCCTGGGCACTAAACATCAATCGCAATCTTCCAGCCCAGAGAGCTGTGAAAACCGATTGTAAGTGTCCAAGGGGGTAAAGGGTCTGAGATGTTCCATCCTGGTGCCGTGGTTCATTGTGTGTCTATGGGGCACCGTGGACCAGGCAGAATGGTGATCAGCCACCATGGCAAAGTGTTGCCCATACTGGGGGTAAATGTTGTTATAAGGCAAGGGAGGGGTGGCCTATAGGAGTGGAACTTATTTGGATATTTAGGAGCAAGGGCCTCTGACCTGGGATAGAAATGGGTTAGGGCCCGAGGGATGATACGAGTGTCCCCGTTTCCAGGTGGCCAGTTTAAGATATAATTTACTGCCCGAGGATCTCTAAAGTTGACCACCACTAGGTCCCCCTCTATATCTTTACTTCTGCTACCCAGCCAGTTAATCCGTCTGACATGGACTATATCCCCATCTATATTGGGTGCTATGGGCCTATATGTCCTCAACCAGTGGATGATTTTATTTTTGAGATCAACGTACCCCTCCTTCTTATTTTCTGCTAATGGAGGGACCCCAGTCAAGACCACCACAAAGGGCACTGCTTCTGGGGGAATCTCCACTTGTGGCACCTTTTTCCGTGCGTCTCTAGTATATCTACCTACCCCTTGGTCGTACTGTTTATTACTTGTCGGGCCCTTTGAGACTAGCTTTTTGGGGTCACCTCCTGTTTCAGTTGCTGGTGTGATTAGATGTTTAGGAGGGGGTGGATTTTGGGAACAAGGGTCGACCCTACCCTGGGGCTGTGGCTTGTGTTTGACCGGCTGAGACGGAGCAGTTGGGATATTAGGAACAGTGGTAGTGGGGAGCTTGGCCGGAGGTGTGGAATACGCCACCCCACTCCCCTGGGCTTTGGTCAGAGTGACCATGCTGTTTATAGCAGTCTCCAAAATGGTCAGTCTAATTTCAACCTTTTTAATGGACTCATTAATAGGTAAAAGGAGAGATCTCAGCAGAAACTCCAAATTCCCTATTAATGAGGGGGGAGGTGGAATGACTGATGCTATAGTCCCAGCATTGCTGTCAGGAACCACGGCCTGTGCAACTGCTTCAGGTGGACTGTTTTCCAATGACGGTACTACTGCTGGTGGAAGATCCGGCCCCTCTGCTAGGGCACTCTCAATTTGATCGAGGGTTTTTGGCCTTTTACCAAAATCAGAATGCGGGATTTTGGCTTTACCTAGTGCCACCCTTAGTTTCCTCCTTTTTTTACTTGCCGGTGGGCGGTGAATCTGGGCGACAACTAAATGCTTAGGTTTCTGTTTCCTAGGCTTGGCTGTGACAGTGGTGCGACCGGGCTAGGGGTGGGGGAAACAATTATAGTGTTATCCGAGGGCAAGCAAGGTGTGGATGAAAAATCACGAAACAAGAGGGGAACACCTTCTTGACTAGCATTATCCCCACTCATGTCTAGTGAGCCTCCCTCCCGGGTCAAAACAAGAGGGGTACTGTCAAAGAGGGGTCTATTTTTCATACTCTCAACTGAGCGACGCCGCTCAGCCCTGCGCTCAGCTAAGATAGAGTCCTTTTCACCCTCACTCCGAACCTTGGGGAAATAATTGTCCAATGACCCATTACGTAGTCTTCCTTTCTTCCCAGGGGTTTCCTATTCTGTCAACATAACCAACGTATGACAGGGCACGGGTCACTATACTGCAGATGTTAAGGGATAGGCCCAGCCCAGCCTACTCTGGCCTACGAGGGCCTCAGAGGGCCCGCCCTTTGCCCGGGCTTCGCCCCCGTGCTCCGTCCCGCGATGCGGGAGGCGTGGAGTGATTTTATGCTCCCAAGGGATGGTCGTTGGCCGAGGGGGCGGGGCAGGAAGAGGACCAGGTGCGGCCTGTCAAGGTGTTTCTTGGCCCCCTGGTCCTCGCAGTCCCGGGTCTCACCCGGTGGTTCCTGCGGCGCTGATGCCCGTCTGGCAGCAAGAAATCCAAGGTCACAATCCAAGTAGGCAAAGAGTGGATGGCAAAAAATCTTCGTCCCAAGCCTCAAGCGGCACCCGCGAGACCGGGTCCGCGAGGCACTTTCAATGACGAGGGGGCGGGGCGGGAAGAGGACCAGGTGCGGCCTGTCAAGGTGTTGCTTGGCCCCCTGGTCCTCGCAGTCCCGCGTCTCACCCGGTGGTTCCTGCGGCGCTGATGCCCGTCTGGCAGCAAGAAATCCAAGGTCACAATCCAAGTAGGCAAAGAGCGGACGGCAAACAATCTTCGTCCCAAGCCTCAAGCGGCACCCAGTAGTAAACAAACTATGTGTAGGAGACTGGGATTGTGTCAAGAATCCCAATCATGTTAATAAGGGAATGTCGAAATTTAAACCTCCTATCAGAATTGAGGTTGTGACCAGAAATGCAGTGAGATCTAGCAGAAATGAATGGTGGAATAAGGGAAGAGTGATGAAGGTGCATACTCATGATGGTCCTCCTCACGATCCTGCTGTTTCACCCAAGTCATCTTTGCATTCTCGTGTTGTTCCTCCTTCATCTTCCTCTTTTGATATTCATGTCACTGAACTAAAGTGTTATACTCATCCAGAATTTGTACGTAGGAGTAGTAGACGGAATATTGTCATACCCTTAAGGTTTCACGATTGATGTTTATTTTAGGCTTCTATCTAACTACATACTTATGTAATTTATGTTTTCTTGTCATGCTAATTTATTTCTGCTTGTTCTATTTTTATTTATGTAAAAGAAGGGAGATATTGTTGTGATCTTGGTTTCATTACATCACATATTTATGTCATTGGAATCTAGAATGTCATGTGTGGACTTCTAGTTAAGTGATTCTATGTGAAACAGTTACTCTGGGACTGCTGCAGCTGTGGATAATAAATACATGTCTTGAAGTATTTATGTCTGCTGTCATTTACTACATTATCCTTCATTACACCTAGACCTCTAAATATTTCACATACCTGTTGTTTAAGGGACTGCCACAATCCCTCATCAGTACCTGGCCCGAACCAGCTTGGTAGCAGCAACGCCCTTCATTAATAGGGTCTGCAAAATCGAAAAAGTAGAAATTATATCTCTTTCCCTGAATCCAAGCTCGAAAAATGTAACTTAGCCTGTGGTCTACGCCTAACTTTTTACAAACATTGTGATCTTAAAAGTGACTCTCTTATGGCTTTTACCCAATGAACTATCCTCTTTAACTTGTAACTAGCTTGAGTTTAAAAAACAGCCCCAGATTTGGCCCACTCATGGGGTTACATACCTGTCGAAGTTCTCATACGCCGTGTGTTATCTCAGGATAGTGTTGAAAGCAACTTACTCAAATCAAACTGCTTCTTTTTTTGCACCGAGAGGCGGCTCTAAAATCTTAAACCCACCTATCCGGTGCATTCCAATGACAATGTTCTATTGGAACCCACACTTGACTAAGTGGAAGTCCTCCACTTTGTGACTCTTCCTGGTTAGGGTGAAACATAAAAAAAGTACTTCTATAAATCTAAAAAGATTGCCCGCCGTCTTGGAATATGCAAAGAGACCATAATTTTCAGCATTTGCCCATTATATATGACCCTTGTTCGATAACATACTAATGTTATCAACCCTGAACTCTCACCAAATAAGGGTGAACTCATATTCCTAATATAGGATATATATGTACACTCTATAGCGCTGATCTGAATAGCCATTCTGTTCCATGTTAGCACTAGCTCAGTGTTATATATTACACCTGCAAATGTTTGCTATATGTCAATTTGTGAAATGCAAATTCCAATAAAAAGGTGTATGAAAAAAAAATGGAATTTCCAGGCAGAGCTCATTCTTGTATGTTGACGAGAAAGTAATAATAGCAAACCTAAAAAAAGTCAGTTCTTATTACCACAATATTAACTGATAGCATCCTTAGATAAACAGCTGTACATGTGCGACAGAAAGGAAAGCCACCTCTTTGTTTTATCCAAGACCTAATATCCAATAGGAGAGTGCATTGTGTCCCTAATCGTTACACTAATATTTGAACCCAAAGTCTGTGTCCATTGTCAACCCATTGCAAGGGTAGACATGAACAGACATGAACAGAGAGGACATACTCTTGCGATGTTTGGCTACTGCCCTCATTTATTTGTTTTTAATGAATAAGGCATTTTGTATTTTTTCTGCATTTGTTTCTAATTACCATAATAAATAGATCTATTTTCTATCTTCTTGTATTTTGACCTTGGGTTTACTATAGGATTCCCCTTTTGTGTATGGTGAATGAGGAGTTATATAAGACTGTGTGGTTTCAAGTGGCATGAATTTCTAGAATAAACCCGAAGGAAACTTCTCTTTGAAATGGTCTAGGCATCTACATCACAAGGCAGATTCCCTTCAGCTCCTCTGGATAAGGAAGCCAAGAGGATGGATAGCCGAGACAAGAAAAGGTTTTCTACTACCAGCTTGCATTGCGGTCGGTTAACACCTCATGCTTATTGGGCCATTATTCCCACAGTCTGTGGTAAACGGTTGAGCATGTACTATTATTTCCGAGTCGAGGCCCTGGCCGTCCTTTCCCAAGCAGTTTCAAATGGGAGAGATGCAGCAAAGTTCACCATTCAATGTGGTCTAGACACAATCGACTTGCTGGTCAGATCAATTTAATTGATGGTGGCTGTCAGAGGCCATGCCTGGACGAGAACATCTGGCTTTTCGGGGGATGTCCAGGCCTCTCTCATGGACATGCCCTTTGATGACACCCCTCTCTTTGGAGACAAGGCAGACACGGCACTGCAGTGGGACTCACAGGATGCGACCAAGTCCTTAGACCTCACAGTGGCCACATATCCCCAGTCTGTCTTTCGCCCCTTTCATGGCTTTGGAACGGGCTTTCAGCCATGCCAGCGATACCCCAGTAATAGAGCCCCTGTGTGGCCACGGTTCGTTAAGATCTCATGGGCTGGGCAACCAGAGTTTAGGTCAGTCCACCCCCACTGTCCCCGGTAGCTTCAGCCTCCAAACCATCCTTTTCTCGCCAGTTGGTGGCAGGATCAGTTATCACTTTCAACATTAGTAGACATTCACAGTGGACAGATGGATCCTCCAGATAGTCCGAAGGGGCTAGTCCCTCCCCTTCAAATCCACCCCTCCTTCCATGCTATGACCAGCTGATGGAGGATCATGTAATTTTACTCCGGGAGGAAGGCATGACTCTCTTGGCCAAGGGATGCATAGAGAGGGTTCCGGAGCCAGAAGTCGGCTGTGGTTGCTATTCCCGCTAATTTCTGGTCCCAAAAAAGGACAAGGGCCTTCTTTCTATCCTAGACCTACAAGCCCTCAACTACTTCCTCAAGATAAAAAAATACAAGATGCTCACACTAGCTCAGGTCCTGTCTGCCCTGGCTATGGGAGACTGGATGGTAGCATTGGACTTGCAGGACGTCTATTTCCACATTCCGTCCTGTCTGTCCTTCGAAACTTCCTGCTGTTTACAGTATGGAACACACATTTTGAGATGGCCCTGTTCCCCTTTGACCTTACTAGCGCCCCCTCAGGTGTTCACCAGTGTGATGGTGGTGGTTGCAGCTCATCTGCGCAGATCATTGGTGACAGTCTCCCCCTAAATTGATGACTGGCTGCTGAAGGATCGCTCGCCCCAGGCTGACATCTCCTACTTCTAGAATTTGGACAACCTCCTGCATTCACTGAGGTTCACTATTAATCTGCCGAAGTGTCAGCTGACTCCCTCTCAGATGCTCCCTTTCATCTGGGCCATTCTAGATACAGTGGAGTTTTGGGCTTATTCTTTCTAGCACTAAGTGCAGGATATTCAGGCTATGATACCAATGTTTCCTTCTCTATCCGGGATTTCAGTGAGAATGACTGATGCTGCTGGGCCTCATGGGCTCCTGAATTCTGCTAGTGACATATCTGTATATATCTGTTTCTGTCTAATGGTTGTTGCAGGACACATATTTTATACTAGAATGACACTGGTTCAATAAATGCTTATTGAAAACGTCCCTGTTGTGTATTCTGTATATCTCTCTGAGAAGAAGTGAGCATGAGTGACTGAGCGAAAAGTACTGTACTGTTTCCACGATCCCTGAGGAGTAAGGGTTGTCATGTTCGATAGTTGCCAGAAACTATTCGCTCCTTGGTAAGGTTGTGGAGTTTATAGTGGCACTGTGAGCTAGCTTGTTTACAGACTAACATATAATTTGGGGGTGTCTGGAATCAGTCTGGACACCAATCCATTCGTTTATGTTATCAAAACATACAAGTTCTATATAGATTAGTTCCAACAGTGGTTCTCACTTTCCTAATGTGTGCTCCTTTTGAGCCCCTGCATAATTGCCCCATCCTGCTGCTCACCATCAAAACAACCTTCTTAGTGGCAATTACATCTGCCAGGAGGGTGAGCGAGCCGCAGGCTTTATTGTCCAAGCTCCCATTTCTGATGAAATTCCCTTTTCAAATTGTTGCGTCACACTAGGGCCTCTTTCCTTCCGAAAGTGGTAAATCCATTTCATGTGGGAAAATCTCCCCTTGCTCACTTTACATTCCTCTGCAATCTCTACAGAAGAGGAGCGATTCCACTGCCTGGACCCAAAAAAAAGCGTTGTCATTCTACCATGACCGTACAAAAGGATTCCGGGTGGATGATCAACTCTTAATGGGGTACGTTGGTATACAACCTTTACAAAGCAACTTTTACAACGACCTACCATTACAACGGAACTTTTACAACGCAAAAACTGTTATAACGCATGTATTTACAACGCATTTTTTTACAACGCAGGTACCTTTACAACGCATACCATTACAATGTAAGTATTGGTAAGTATATATTTATATTTAAAATGTTGTATGTTTGGGGTAAAGGGGTATTTTTAGGGTTCAGGGTCAGTTTTTAGTTTTTGGGTAAAGGGGTATTTTTAGGGTTCAGGGTCAGTGTTCAGTTTTTGGGTAAGGGGTATTTTTAGGGTTCAGGGTCAGTTTTTAGTTTTTGGGTAAAGGGGTATTTTTAGGGTTCAGGGTCAGTTTTTAGTTTTTGGGTAAAGGGGTATTTTTAGGGTTCAGGGTCAGTTTTCAGTTTTTGGGTAAAGAGGTATTTTTAGGGTTTAGGGTCAGTTTTCAGTTTTTGGGTAAAGGGGTATTTTTAGGGTTCAGGGTCAGTTTTCAGTTTTTGGGTAAAGGGGTATTTTTAGGATTCAGGGTCAGTTTTCAGTTTTTGGGTAAAGGGGTATTTTTTGGGTTCAGGGTCAGTTTTCAGTTTTTGGGTAAAGGGGTATTTTTTGGGTTCAGGGTCAGTTTTCAGTTTTTGGGTAAAGGGGTATTTTTAGGGTTCAGGGTCAGTTTTTAGTTTTTGGGTAAAGGGGTATTTTTAGGGTTCAGGGTCCGTTTTCAGTTTTTGGGTAAAGGGGTATTTTTAAGGTTCAGGGTCAGTTTTCAGTTTTTGGGTAAAGGGGTATTTTAGGGTTCAGGGTCAGTTTTCAGTTTTTGGGTAAAGGGGTATTTTTAGGGTTCAGGGTCAGTTTTTAGTTTTTGGGTAAAGGGGTATTTTTAGGGTTCAGGGTCAGTTTTTAGTTTTTGAGTAAAGGGGTATTTTTGGGGTTTGGGGTCAGTTTTGGGTTTTTGGGGTACAGGGGTACAGGGTAAAAATAAATTAAAATTAAATTAAAATTAAATTAATTAAATGAAATTAAATTACATTAAATTATATTTTTTTCAATTAATTTTCGATTATAAAATTAATATATACTTACCAATACTTACGTTGTAATGGTATGCGTTGTAAAGGTACCTGCGTTGTAAAAAAATGCGTTGTAAATACATGCGTTGTAAAAATTTTTGCGTTGTAAAAGTTCCGTTGTAATGGTAGGTCGTTGTAAATGTATGCGTTGTAACGTCATACATCCGGTACGTTGGATCGAAGAAGGGTTGTGCGGTGCAGAAGAGGACCATCTACTGGTGGGTCATCCTCTGTATCAACATTTGCTATGCTCTGGCCAAGAAGCAGCCTCCTGAAGGCTTAGGGCAGTGGTTCCCAAACGTTTGACTCCTGAGGACCCCCACTGAATCACTATTGGAAGGCGGGGACCCCCAAGCAATTTGTATGTTATAAAATACATTTCGGAAATTACAACAGTAATTTGCAAAAAATACGCAAACAAGTACACATCAAGCAAATACTCAAATTACTGAAGCTTTTATAATTTTATTTTGAAAAAATTTGCGAAAAGCAAAACATTTCAATGGGAAGGATGGTGCTGCATCTCAGCGACTAACTTTTCAGTGTTTGGTTTTATTTCGGGAAGTTGACTTGTCAGGTCTGATTCTACATTTTTCAAACGGTTTCTGAATTTATTTTTTAGGTACATAATATCTGAAAAAGCTTTTTCACATAAATAGATGGCATGGTGAGCAAAAAAACAATGGATTTAGGCCCAGATCTCCGTACTGGGGTGAACTTATGACAATCTTTAGCCACAGCAGTGCAACATTTTACCATCAAAGGGTGAACACTGCTTTCAAGTCCTATTTCAGTGAGCCATCGCATGGCACCTGATACAACCCTCTCCTGATAGGAAGTCCACTGCCTCTGTCCCCTGCCAACAACAAACCACAAAGGCTACAAATAATAGCTTGATATGTCAAACTATAAAAGCTCGACAGCACATATACTTTAAGAGTTTATGGAAAGTGAGCAAACGGACAGCAGCATGAAACCCTTACGGTTGATCCTGGCTGCATCTTTTCTTCCCCCCCCCCCTCCCCCCCATGTAATGGTAACTGACACTCTGAACATGTGCCTTTTCCCTGCAGCAGCCATAGACCCAAAAAGAACAAAATTCAGCCATGATGCACCATGTTCTTGCTCACGTCCTTAGGTGAGAAGCCACATCCGAAATAAAGCACTTTCATCTTCTTGAGATCAGACACCTGTCCCGTGTATTGCAACATGTTAAGTTATTTTAAGTGCATTTGTGAACCCGTAAATTAAAATAATGAAAGTAATACAGATTAGTAAACCAGATGACAGTTCTTCAGTCGTAACATGAGGCACTTACATTCATTCCTGGCAGGCCAAGCACTTGGCATTAGTATCATGCCTTGGGTTCCTACCTATTGAAGGAGCAGCATACATATTTTTATTTCATGAGCTATGAATGACAATTATTCAGGAATGGCAAATCTACCTCAGTGACTGAGTCACCCATAGCTAGCAAAATTAAAAAATGTGTGCAGCCCCTTGAAGGAATGGATTTCATTTATTCAGCAGTAGGGCGGGCGGAGCAAGAGGTAGATCAACAAGACCCTGAATAACTGTGTTTTTTTCAGACACACTTCTAGAAAAAGCAACTTGGATTTTTATAGCACTGTTCTCTTTCATTTCCATGAGGCTGATAAAATAAATAAAAAGGAAACACTTTTTAAATGTGTGTGTGCGCTTTTAACATATGGATATTTCATCAAGGCAGGGTTTTGTGTGTGTGTGTGTGGGGGGGGGGGCGCTATTTAATTTATGATGTGATGACAATCACGGTGCACCTGCGACGGGTAAAAAGAGTTTTCAGAATGAGGATTAAATCATTACATGCATTGATTGCATAATGTGACATGCATAAACCAAGTTAAAATAAATTCATTCATTTGGACTACACTTGCAGCCACACTTTTAATGAAAGCAACCCTAACGGCAGGAATAAACCATGATGTCACTGCCACCAGCACACAACAAGCTGATCACTCGTCACACACGAGAAGAATCTTCAAAAGGCTGCTGTGAATTCCCCTGGTCTACGCTTGTATAGCCGTAAATTAAAACACTCACATGCTTATCTGTGCTTTCCATCGGGTAAGCGCCCTCCTGCTGGCCCGAGGTGCCGGAAATAAATGCTGTTTAGCATTGAAATAAGAGGCACAGCAGTACTCCGTATTCAGGGCAGAAAGTGGAGACACGACATTGGGCGGCAAAATGCTCCTAGGTTGGCCGTAAATGCAAGGGAACACGAACTGATGTGCGAGCGCGAATAATCAAATATAAAACAAGCCAATTATCCTTCAGCGTGCACCTAAAGCTGAATGGTGATTGCCGATTTAATTGTGGTGATTTTGTTGTGATCCCGCCGCCCCTGCGCTGTTACTATCAGGGCGTGTAGGCACGGTCATTTCAGTAAAGCTGATGGAAGGCAATCGAGTCTGGCGGACCCCCTGGGAATGTGTCACGGACCCCTCGGGTCCGCGGACCACAGTTTGGGAAACGCTGGCTTAGGGGATCATTCCACCAGAGCTAAGGCTGTTACCACTACTTTGCAACATGGAGTCCCAGTCCTGGACATCTGTCAGGCAGCAACGTGGGCACACGTTCACCAAAAATTACTGTCTGGATAGTCAAGTCCGCAGGGACAGTCATTTTGGCCATGCAGTTTTGCAGGATTTTCAAGTGTAAATGTGTCCACATTCCTTCTCTGGGGATGGCATTGCTTAGGTATCTTTTCAAAGGTAAGGAATCTGTGGCTTGATGTCTCTATCAGATGGACATGTTACTTATCTTTGGTAATGCTTATCTGGTAGAGACACTAGCAACAAATTCCTTACTGACCTACCGATCCACCCCACCCTGCGGACATGTTTCTAAGGTCGAGGCTGTTCGCTTTTAGAGCCCTAGTTTCTTAAAAAGACACAAATGTCAGTACTCTTCATCGAAAGAAATGGGTATGTGGACTCCACCTAGTACACTCTGGAGGAATTCCCAGTCCTGGACATAGACACTATATCTGACATCTTTGGGCAAATTAAATCAGGATCGCCTAAAGACCCTGCTCCCCCACGTCCCCATATCCTGAGTAAGGTAAAAGATACTGTATTACCGGTCATATGGAATGTGATAAATCTTTCTATCACTAAGGGACTTGTACCACCTGCGTGGAAATGCGCCATGGTGAAAGCCCTGCTGTAAAAGCCCAAGTTTAGACCTTGAAGTACTAAGTAACTACCGGCCCATATCCATGCTGCCCATGCTTAGTAAGATCCTTGAGAAGCATATACATTTTGCATTATCATCCTTTCTAGAGTCCCATGAGCTTCTACACCATTCTCAGACGGGGTTCCTCCCCCAACACGGAATGGAAACTGCCCTGATTGCCGTGGTCGAAGAAGCAAAAAAGATAATGGATCAGGGGGTGCAGCCGCCATTATCCTACTTGATCTTAGTGCCACATTCGACACAGTGAATCTTGACATCCTCATAGAGGTGGGCGGGTGGCAGGAGGAGCCATCTCCTGGACTCAATCCTTCCTCAATGGCAGAACATTTCAGGTTTATGCAGGGGAATGCGCCTTTAGGACTCTACCTCTCAGCTATGGAGTCCCTCAGGGATCTTCCCTGAGTCGGACTCTTTTTAATGTATACATGAGGCCACTGGCAGAGGTCATTCCGCCATATGGGGTCAAAGTTGTCACATACGCAGATGATTCCCAGGTGGTGGTATCCTTAAACCACCCACGCAATGCCCCAGCTGACTTAGAGTCCTGCCTGCAGAAGGTAGCCAACTGGATGCAACATTCATGTCTCAGACTTAATGGAGACAAGACTGAAATAATGTATCTTGGGAATACATCTAACAAAGAGCCCAAACTGCCATGGCCCATCTGCCTCGGTCTCCCCCAGTCTCGAAGCCCAAAATAAAGAGTCTGGGCATGTATCTGAATAAGGCACTCAAATTTGACCTGCATGCAGTTGCAGTCGCCTGTGTCTATCATGGCACCTTCAGAATGTTGCGGAAAGTCCTTCCTCAACTCCCCATAGGGGCAAGGATAACCATGGTCCAGACCTTGGTCCTCTCGCTCCTGGACTATGGAAACACATTGTATATAAGAGCACCCAAATCCACCTTGAGGAAGCTTCAGGTGGCACAGAACTGTGCCGCCCGAGTCCTGACAGGAGCATCCAGAACCCAGCCAGCCTTGCCCAGATTATAGACCCTGCATTGGCTGCCCATAGAGGAAAGGATACAAAAGGGGGTGGTGATGGACGGAGCATCTGAATCAATCAAACACTCACACCCAGTCAAAAGATCTGGGTTTAATCCATCACCGTTCTTTAGCCCACTATGCCACCCCAGTTCAGACATGGCTATATGCAAATCAGTCTGACCCTGTGCCTCAAGGGAACAGCTCAGTGATGCACTGTTCTGTCGAGAATAGTGTCTCCCCAGGGCACTCAAAATTAAATGTTCAGTAGTTTGTTCAATAAAGTTCAAAAAAAGTTCAATTGACAAGTCGTTTTATTTCAAAGCTTTTCTTTGCAGATTATTACTTTCATGATTCATCTCATGGTATACGATTATTCAGATCATTGGCCCAATGCATTTCGGGCATTGCCCTTCATCGGGGGCCCTGTGCAATTCTGTAAAAATGACAAGTAAAGTACAGTTTCAACAAATGATATCTCTACATATGTTCATGTAGAAGCAAACTCGGTCAAACAAACGTCATACTTGTTTTCTATACATGCAAGGGAGGAAGGAAATGGGTGTCGCGGGTATGAAAGGATGGGGAGACACTAGGGTGTGAAAGGGTGAGTGCTCTGTATGCAATGATGGTCGTGAATAATGGTGAATAGGGGGTGCCTGGAAAATATACATGACGGTTTATGAGTGCCCAAAAGGTTCACGAAATCTAACCTGGTCTGCCGGGTTGTAATGCCTCCCAGGCGTCAGATATATCTGTTACCAAAAAAACGAAAAAGAAAGGTGCAATCGTAAATAGTAGTCTATCTACGCGCTGATCTTAAATTGAAACGAAAGTCGGAAAACGGTGCTCGTCTCCGTTTCGTAAGTGAGCTTACCGGGTGAAAGGTTCTCGTTGAATCCTGAAAGGGATTCCGGTAATGCGCGTTCAATGCTTCTTCCGCGTTCAGATTGAAAGCGGGCGGAAAGTTACTTTATTGTCAGTGTGAGGCTGATTGGCCCGATGTGTGCGTTGTGCCGTAGATTGCCATTGGCTACTCGTAAGTCACGTGTTTGAAAACAGTCCGTGACGGTGTGTTTGCGGGTCGCGTGTGTATTCAAAAGTATCTATGTGTGATACATGGTAATCGTTCACGGGGGTACGATACTTAGAGGAAAAAACAGAATATTGAAATGAGAAACAAATGGAAAGGAAATGGACAGAAAAGTATAAATGCATACTGTTTCAATACTAATTAGTATCGTGAGACTCATATCTATAAACTTTCACCCCTTTTGGAGAATTCATTTTAACAAATCATAATGAGACATTTCTCTACAGATAGCAACTAAATTCCAAACGTTCATTAAGACCTCTTGGGGTTGTGGATGACAATCTATTGATCCAATATAGTTCACGTCTTAACAAGTGTTGGTCATTGTCTCTTCCTGGAAGTAATGGTGCTATTTCTAAAATACAAAACTTCAGTTGGCTCGGATTGTGGTAGTATTCATTGAAATGTACTGCCACAGTGGATTTACTTGATTTGAGGCGAATGTTACTGCGGTGTTCTGTCAGTCTGATTTTTATTTTTCTGGATGTCTTGCCCACGTATGGGAGTCCACATGGACATTTGAGCATGTACACTAGGTTGGCACTATCACAAGTGCCATTAACTTTCAATTTGATTTTACTTCCGCTGGAAGGATGGTTGATTTCATTCCCTCTGATGATGGAATTACAATTTCCACAATTATGGCAGGGCAGCGTGCCTTTGTATGTAGTGGGAGTTTGCTTGATTTTTGGTTTCAATAATTCTTTGAGGTTTCTCGTCCGTTCATATGCGAATCTGGGATTTGAAGAAAAAATTCCCTTGAAATCATCTTCCAAGGCCAGTAACGGCCAATGTTTTAGTATGATTTTTTTGATGTTGTAACTCCTGGTGGAGTATTTTGAAATGAACACGGATCTCCGTTCCTCCCTTGGAGTGGATGGTAACAAGAGTTGTTGTCTGTTCATATGTTTGATTCTTTCCACAGCTGGTTCCAGTATGGTTGCAGGGTATCCCCGATCACTGAATTTCTTCATCATACTTTCTTTCTGCTCTTCATACAATTGTGTTGAGGATGTGATACGTTTTACTCGAAGTAGTTGAGAGTATGGAAGATGCTTTTTTAATGAGGGTTGGTGGAAACTTTGGAAATGCAACAAGTTGTTTCTGTCTGTCAATTTCTGAAATACTGTAGTGTGTAATTTGTCTTGTTCTTTGATTATTAGTACGTCCAAAAATGATAGTTGTTTTTGGTTGATGTTGTAGGTAAATTGGATCCGGTCATTGACATTATTGAGATTTTGAATTGCTGAGGTTAGTTCGATGGTTGATCCTTTCCACAGTAGAAAAATGTCGTCTATGTATCTTTTGTACAATATGAGATTGTCTTTCCATGCGGGGTTATTAAGGATGTGCTCTGTTTCATAAAAGTGCATGAAAATGTTTGCGTATGCCGGGGCGGCACAATTTCCCATGAAAGTCCCGATACATTGTCCAAAAAATTCATTGTTGTACTGAAAATAACTGTGGAATAATGTAAAATGCATTAACTCCATGATTAGCAGTTTCAAATTTGTTTCAACCGTTTCACTGTTGATTAAAGTGTTCTCAAGTGCTGTTAGTCCTAAGTCGTGAGGAATTGAAGTGTATAATGCCTTCACATCAATGCTGGTCAGGATCATCTCAGAGGTGAATACAGACTTGTGTTCTTCTAAAATGTTCAAAAAGTGGGTGGTATCCTTGATATATGTCGGAATCTGTTGTACTAGTGGTTGTAAATGTTTGTCAATGAATTTTCCTACTGGTTCATGGATTGAATTGACTGTAGAAACAATTGGCCGGAATGGAGGAACAGTGGGGTGCTTGTGTATTTTGGGAATCATGTAAATGTAGGGTACTGATGGGTTTTGTTTAATGAGGTATTCTTTTTCTTTGTTGCCAATAATTCCTGTTTCAACCGCTTTCAGAATGATGGTAATCAGGATTTTTTTGTATTCGTTGGTTGGGTCTCCGCTCAATTTCATGTAAGTGTTATTGTCGTTCACATGATCCTTCACGTTCGTTTCGTAAAACTCGGTGTCCATGATTATAAGGGCGCCTCCCTTATCTGCCTGACGTATGGTGATGTTTTTATTCTCCGCCAGATTTTGGATGGCCATTCTCTCCTTTTGGGTGAAGTTGGTTCTTTTGGGTCTGGGTGCTTTGAAGATTTTTGAGACGTCATGATTTACTACTTTTTCAAAGGCGTCAAGTACCTTGTGGCTCACTGGTGGTAAGTAGCGGCTGGGGTTCCTGAGTCCTCTCAGTTTGTCTGTTTCGGTGTCTGTTATAGGTTTCTCTACTACATTGGAAAAGAAATGTCTGAGGCGTAAGTTCCTTAGAAATTTGTAAACACAGATTTGTGTTTCTAATAAGTTCGAGTGGTAAGTAGGGACAAATGATGTACCTTTTTGTAGAGTTTTAGTTTGAAATTCATTAATGTTCTGGCTTGAAATGTTGATTACTAGGTCCTGTGACTTCTGGTGTTCTGTGCTATGCTTTCTGGTTGTTGGTCTCTTGTTCTTCCTGCTTCTCCCCCTCCTGGTTCTTTTGGGCGTCCATGGCCTCTCTCTAAAAAAGGAGTCGATGTAGTGGTGGACGTAGTTGCTTGTTGTTGGTTTGAATCAAGTGTTTGATTTTCCTCTCTGGATCTTTGAGCATTCCTTGAAGTTGTAGGACCTTTTCTGTTGGATTGTGAATCTTCTGATGAAGTCTCATCCGAGGATTTGTACTGAGGTTTTTGTTGTCGTCTACGGGCATATACGTCTGCCCAATTGTATACTTCTCCGGTGCGGTAATCAGTGGTGTCCCTTTTGAACTTTCTAATTTTGCGTTCATTTATCTCTTTTGTGTAGATATCTAGTTGTTTGTTGATGTCTTGTAGTACTTCATCCCATTCCTCTTTGGTTAACATGGTGTTTAATTCATCCTTTAGTGTAGCTGTTTCTTTATTTAAATCTTCAATGAGTTTGGCCAATTCTTCTATGATAAGTAATATTAGATCAAGGGAACATTTATTCAATATTGCGAACCATTTTTCTGTGAAACGAGCATTATTCTTACACAGGGTTGATTTAAGGGATATCCGTAGACCTCGTGGAATTCGCTGTGCCTTGTGATACTTTATTAAAGTACTTGCATGTAATCGTTGGTTAACTATGCGTTTGGACATGTATAGTAGTTGCTTAATGTTTGCTTGCGTTGAACCTGTACTAGTGCCAGGACTTTCATCCTCCTGAATGAGGGCGTAGATTCTCTTTGAATCATCTTCCGTGAATGCCAAAGTGTCGGCTTGAAAGTTAATGGCACTTGTGATAGTGCCAACCTAGTGTACATGCTCAAATGTCCATGTGGACTCCCATACGTGGGCAAGACATCCAGAAAAATAAAAATCAGACTGACAGAACACCGCAGTAACATTCGCCTCAAATCAAGTAAATCCACTGTGGCAGTACATTTCAATGAATACTACCACAATCCGAGCCAACTGAAGTTTTGTATTTTAGAAATAGCACCATTACTTCCAGGAAGAGACAATGACCAACACTTGTTAAGACGTGAACTATATTGGATCAATAGATTGTCATCCACAACCCCAAGAGGTCTTAATGAACGTTTGGAATTTAGTTGCTATCTGTAGAGAAATGTCTCATTATGATTTGTTAAAATGAATTCTCCAAAAGGGGTGAAAGTTTATAGATATGAGTCTCACGATACTAATTAGTATTGAAACAGTATGCATTTATACTTTTCTGTCCATTTCCTTTCCATTTGTTTCTCATTTCAATATTCTGTTTTTCCCTCTAAGTATCGTACCCCCGTGAACGATTACCATGTATCACACATAGATACTTTTGAATACACACGCGACCCGCAAACACACCGTCACGGACTGTTTTCAAACACGTGACTTACGAGTAGCCAATGGCAATCTACGGCACAACGCACACATCGGGCCAATCAGCCTCACACTGACAATAAAGTAACTTTCCGCCCGCTTTCAATCTGAACGCGGAAGAAGCATTGAACGCGCATTACCGGAATCCCTTTCAGGATTCAACGAGAACCTTTCACCCGGTAAGCTCACTTACGAAACGGAGACGAGCACCGTTTTCCGACTTTCGTTTCAATTTAAGATCAGCGCGTAGATAGACTACTATTTACGATTGCACCTTTCTTTTTCGTTTTTTTGGTAACAGATATATCTGACGCCTGGGAGGCATTACAACCCGGCAGACCAGGTTAGATTTCGTGAACCTTTTGGGCACTCATAAACCGTCATGTATATTTTCCAGGCACCCCCTATTCACCATTATTCACGACCATCATTGCATACAGAGCACTCACCCTTTCACACCCTAGTGTCTCCCCATCCTTTCATACCCGCGACACCCATTTCCTTCCTCCCTTGCATGTATAGAAAACAAGTATGACGTTTGTTTGACCGAGTTTGCTTCTACATGAACATATGTAGTGATATCATTTGTTGAAACTGTACTTTACTTGTCATTTTTACAGAATTGCACAGGGCCCCCGATGAAGGGCAATGCCCGAAATGCATTGGGCCAATGATCTGAATAATCGTATACCATGAGATGAATCATGAAAGTAATAATCTGCAAAGAAAAGCTTTGAAATAAAACGACTTGTCAATTGAACTTTTTTTGAACTTTATTGAACAAACTACTGAACATTTAATTTTGAGTGCCCTGGGGAGACACTATTCTCGACAGAACAGTGCATCACTGAGTTGTACCTAACCCAAGTACAATGGGTCCAACCTCAGAGGCACCACCTACCCTCAATGAACTAATAAACATATCAAACCGAAGGAGTGCGCATCCCAACTTCCAATTGGATTCCATTTCCTCAAGGGAACAGTCCAGCCCGAACTACCAAGCCATGTCTTCCCTGGACCGGAAACAAGCTTCGGAGGATCCATTTTGCCACTGGATTCAAGCAAGCTGGGCTGAGGACGGCTGGAATGCCAGAAACCGGTCCTCGGAAGCTTGTTTCCGGTCCAGGGAAGACATGGCTTGGCAGTTTGGGCTTGACTGTTCCCATGAGGCACAGGGTCAGACTGATTTGCATATAGCCATGTCTGAACTGGGGTGGCAGAGTGGGCTAAAGAACGGTGATGGATTAAACGCAGATCTTTTGACTGGGTGTGAGTGTTTGATTGATTCAGATGCTCTGTCCATCACCACCCCCTTTTGTGCCGCTTTTGGCCGCCATAAGTGTGGCAGGGTATACTCAGACGTGAGTCCCTTGCTCACTTTGCCACTGGATTCAAGCAAGCCGGGCTGAGGAAGGCTGGAAAGCCAGAAACCGGTCCTCGGAAGCTTGTTTCCGGTCCAGGGAAGACATGGCTTGGCAGTTCGGGCTGGACTGTTCCCATGAGGCACAGGGTCAGACTGTTTTGCATATAGCCATGTCTGAACTGGGGTGGCAGAGTGGGCTAAAGAACGGTGATGGATTAAACCCAGATCTTTTGACTGGGTGTGAGTGTTTGATTGATTCAGATGCTCCGTCCATCACCACCCCCTTTTGTGCCGCCATAGAGGAAAGGATTACGTTCAAAGTCCTATGCATTGCCCACAAGACCCTTAGGGGGCCAGGTCCCCGCATCAACCACCCACTTATTAAGGCGTATCAGCCAAAGAAACCTCTCCGCTCTGCGAATTTAAATCTAGCCATCATACCCAAAATTCAGGGGATGTGCAGCGGGGGTCGGTCCTTCTCGTACAACTCAGTGAAAGTTTGGAATTCCCTTCCCCTGTATTTTCACTTAGAGACATCCCACCTCCTTTTCAGGAGGGGGCTTAAAACCTGGCTTTTCCAGAAGATTAACTAGTAACCGTCTCCTTTGGCCTGTTTTTGCCGCTAGCGCTGGTATGCCTTAGGGTACCCATGCTCTCAATAAATGCTAATTAATAAAAAATAATAATAATCAGAGTTTCTGGTGTGGAAAGTCGTGAAAAGTAACTGATGTCAGCGTGCTGAGGCGGTGCCTATATAGATGACGCAGACGTTACTTCCGGTGCAGACGGCACCGACAATGTCAAATGCAGCTGTCGAACACCACCTACTGGCGTGCAGGGATAATGCTCCAAAACATTTTTGGATCTAGTGTGGCGCCCGGGAAATTCAAAGGTAAGGTGTGAAAAAGGTAAGATGTGGGAAAGTTCCTATTTTGGACATGGTTAGCCCCAACTTTTTGCCTGGAAAATAATGTAGTTTTGACTGGAAGTGCACAGGGTCCCTGCCAACCTGGTCCCCTGTGCCAGATGCCTTTTCCTAAACCGTACCTGACGTTTCCACAATTGGCACCCCTTTAGTTTGCATGTAGGCCCCTAGTAAAAGGTACCCCCTGGTACCAAGGGCATTGAGGTTAAAGAGGGTCCCTGAGAGCTGCAGCACAAGCTGGGCCACCCTAAGGGATCCCTCACCAAGCACATGGCTGCGTGTCTTGGTGCAGCTAAAACTCAACAGTCAACATGGCACCCATCAATGAGGAAGACCCTCAAGAGGACCCACAGGCCAAAGGCACAGGAGTTGCAAGAGCACCTCGAGTAGCTCACCATGAGAGAAAGCCCACGGTGCAGGGGATGCGGTGAGGCAGGAGCTTCTTATAGCCCGAAGATCTCTGGAGTGCAGAGCCAACAAGCCTTGGCAATAGCAAGTCGATGCAGTGCACAGGGGTTCAGTCCCAGTGGTCCCAAGGAGGGATACTATCCTCAAAATTACTGAGAGGTCAGACCTCGAGGGAGTTGCACAACCACCACTTGTATTGCTGAGTATTTTGAAGTCCATAGGACGTCAGGAGCCGCAGACTGGTCAGCTTTGTTGTGTTGCCTGCAGATGCATGGGGGTGACTCCTTCCCTCCAAGGGAGATTACTTTGGGTGTCCTTTATGCTCACCGGTCTGCTGAAGATCCTGGAAGAAGCACAAACACAGATGAGAAAGACTTGCAGAACAGCAAGACCAGGAGCAGCAGGAGTCTTCCTTAATGTAGTCTCAGTTCCAGGCGAAGTCCAAGTGTTAGAACGGTTGAAGTGTGACGTAGTTTTAGGCTTGAGTCTTGTCCCACCCACAGGTTAGCCCTTAAATACCCTAGGAAGGGGGTCAGAATGACTCAGAGGTCCCTCCCAGAGGAGTGGCTGGACAGAGGGGAGGATACTCCCATGTCCTTTGTCCAATTTCGCACCAGAGCAGGAGACAAGGGCTCCCTGAACTGGTTCAAACTAGAGTGTGCAAGGCTTCAAAGCAATTTGGTGGCGCTCACAAGCACCCCCAACCTAATACACTAAGTCCTGTCTGGTAGGGGTTACAACTCCCTGTGGCAGGAAACCTATTTTTCCCCCTTACCCTGCTTGTGCTCAGCTGAGTAACTGGTGGGCAGAATTGTGTCTGTGGTGGGCAGCAGCATTAACTTGCTAGCAGACCCTGAAAGATTGTTACCGGGAGTACTGGGGGCAACCACTACATAGTTAGCCATCACATAATGGCAGATGACTACTATATGTATCAGAAATGGTTGGCTACAATTACAAAGCCTGGGGAATCGACTCCGGGGTTTGTAGGGTTGTCCTGCTCATGCAGGGGCACCCTAACACTTACAACCAAGAACCCTGCCTTCAGGACTGAAAGGCATTCCAAAGGGGTGACTTATAGGTTTAAGTGTAGTGTAGTGACCTCAGATATAAGGAAACTTATATCTGTTGTGTGGGGTGTAAGCACTAACTCACACAGGCTGCAATGGCAGGCCTTTAGTCACAGTTTAAGTGGTCTCTCATGGGTGGCAAAATACAATCTGCAGCCCATGGATAACCCCTGATGCCCTGGGTACCTTAGTACCATATACTAGGGATTTACAAGCTTACACCAGTAGCCAATTGCGGATATTCAGAAGTGCTTACCATGGCCGATTTAAGGAGGAAGCACAGTGACTGGTGTCCTGGCTAGCAAGATCCCAGTCAGACTAGTAAAAAAAATACAAAAACCAGCAGAAAGTGGGGGTAACCATGAAACCAGATGCTACTTTCCTACACATGAGATGGATTTTTGTCACATTGTCAGCACTGGTGACTGGATAGGTCCTTCCAGGCAGATACTGATCAGAGGACACTAGTTGCTCAGCCACCTTGGTGACACTAGCACCAGTGTCTCTCAATGCCTCCACTCTAAACCCATTAATAAGAGGATGCTGTGAGAAAGTGCCATCTTTCTTGCCTTGATATGCCCCCACTTCTTTCTGAACTGCTGATGTGCTTTGACTGAGTGTGCCCTGGGTTCCTGCCAACCAGGTACCCAGGGCCTGTGTTCCTTCCCTAAAACTGTGCTGAAACTAGAAACCAAATTGGCATCTCTAGCCATCTGTCAGTCCCTAGTAAATGGTACTCTAGGTACCCAGGGCATGGTGACCAGAGAAGACCCATGAGGGCTGCAGCACGTATTGTGCCACCCTCAGGGGCTCTGTACCCTGGCACCCACACACTGCCATTGCAGGCTGAGTGCCTAAGTACAGAACTAAACCAAGAGTCGACATGGCACACATCCATGTGTCCTATGCCCACAGAACCCACTGCCCTGGCATACTTCAGTCACCCCTCTAGCTGGGTGCCCTATGCCAGAGGTGTGAGCACAGGTGCATGTGCCCTGTGCTCCTACAGTACCCAGGGCCATTCCTGGGCACTGTAAGTGCAGTGATGCCATTAAGAGTATATGGTGCTGGGAGGTTGTCATTACGAACTCCCCAGCACCATAATGGCTACACTGAAGGATGACAAGTTTGGCACCAAACTTCTTAGAGATGCCCTCCGAAAACCTAACCTCCAATCCACGTCTGGGCTGAGTGGCTGCAGAGGCTGCCACACAGCAGACATGTTGCTGGACCCCTGGATGGGGAGCCCCCGCTCTCCTGGGGCTGCAACAATGCATGTCCTGGGTGAGGTGCTAGGTCTCCTCCCCCGGGATGGGCAGGGGAAGCTTCGAAGGCATGCTGCCTCTGTGAGCTTTTTCAGACCATTTGCTGTACCCAGCAACTGGCCCCCACCAGTTCTGACCCCCACTCTGGTGGGCAGACTGGCGGGAAAAACTATGTCAGGAAGGGGGATGGGCCAGCCTGTGCCAACCCCACCCCTAAGGTGGGGGAGACGAGGTGAAGCAAGACCCCGGGCTCCGGCCATCTTGTAGATGGGGAGCCCTGCCCAATCCCACCTAGGCTCCTGCCCCCCTCCCACAGGAGAGGAGCAGGCTAGGGGTTGTACTCACCCCAGGACAGGGACCCATTGGTCCCTGTCCTTGCCCTACCTGTAACGCCCCTAAATTCAGTATTTTGGGGCTCCCTGGACCTTCCTTCCTCAGATCCCAATCAAAAAGAAGAAAGAAGATCAAGAAGAAGAAGACCCGCAGTGCAGCTGCTAACAACAGGACGACAACAACTGACTTGGCCCCGGCCTACCGGCATGTCGATCCTGGAACCTGCTCCTGCCTAATCCCGGCGGCTCCTGTGGACAGCAACCTTGGGACACCCAGACAACCTGCCTGCCTTGACCCTCTTAAAGACTGGGACTCCCATAAGCGGAGGCTCTGCTGCAACAACCCACCTGGTGCCAGCCAGGAAGCTCCCGACCAGCCCACTCTGCACCCGTGGAGCCCGGGCCGGGCCCAACCAAACCATGACCACGAGGACGTCCCCCCGGGTCCTGGGACCCAAAGTCCAGTGCCCAAAGACCCTCCTCGAGGAACCAGATGACACCTGCGACTCAGAACCAGGGGCCACCCCAACCGCGACCAGCTGAGGGTAAGCTTTTCCAACAACCAAAGCCACCCCTGCACCCGGCGCCCTACAGCCCCCTGTGCCTCCCTTTGGGGTACCTACCTGTGCTCCAAGATCCCAACTTACCTCTCGAAGTGCTGGTCGCCCCTGGAGAGTCTCTGTCCCCGGGCCTGCAGTCTTTGTTCTTTTTTGACCTTTCCCATTGGATAACATTGAGTGCCCCACGGCTCAAAAGCCCCCTGCACCCAGCCGCCCGAGTGCCGCTGGCTGTGCCACCTTTCTTTGTCCTATCCTACTTCCCCCCTTGCCCTGAGCAAGTGACCATGAGCCCAGCTCCCACAGCCGCGTGGCCTGCTAGCCAGCAGCCACCAACCGAAGGCCCCCTTTCCCTTATTGGATATCATTGGGCCTAACTACCTCTGCACCCTGTGCTGCTGGGACTGAACCAACTGTACCTACCTGACCTTGGGGGACCAGTCAAGTACTCACCTGGAAACTGTTAACCCACTTACCTACCATATGATAACATTGACCAATTTTGACTCGAAAATTTTCGAAGTGTGAAGTTTTGAAAACTGAACATATTCATACAAAATCAGCCGAATTCCGAATTCCGAAGTACTCACCTGTGATCAGGGGAGAAGCCAGTACTGTACCTTTCAGCCCAGTACTGAACCGCAAAAGAAATCCTTACCGGGTTTACCAGTAATCTGTATTTTCTCCATAGGAACCCATTGTCTGCTTTTCTATGAAATTTCTTCTAAGTGTCTTCTTTTGAAAACTTGAAATATTCTTTAAAAACCATACGAAATACTGAAACACAATTACCTACCTGTTTTAAGTTAAGACCCTAGTGCTGGCCCTAGGAGACCAGTGCTGGATTACGAAAGTAACGCAATCGTACTTTACCTGCAACTTGAATTTTCTCTTATTGAATAACATTGTCATATTCACCTTGAAAAGTTTCTAAGTGTGAACTTTTAAAACTGCTTTATATTCATGAAAATTCATTACAGTAACTAAAATGTTTTGTAATCTGGTTTCAGTTTAGATCTCAGGACTGAATCTAGGATTTAGACCTGGAACTACTAAAGTAATCTACACTGTAATTAACTGTACTTTTGTAATAGTAATCCATTGAGCTCAATGCTAAAGTGTGTCTAGACTTGTGTTGCCTTCAGCAACCCCTGTACCTATTGTGTTCATATACCTTATTGCTTCCTTGCAAGTAATTACATGAAAGTATTCATACCTAGCAAAGTATATTTTTATGCCTGCTGGTTCTAAAAATAAAACAACTATATCTTTGGATATAACAACCATTGGCCTGGAGTTCAGTCTTTGAGTGTGTGAAATCTTTTGCTGACTGAGTGTGTACAACAAATGCTTTGCACTTCCCTCTGGTACTGCCTTACTGCGCGACCAAGCTACCACTTTGGAGAGTAAGGTCAGTCCTGACTTTAAACTCTGTTATACCTTTGGGGTTTGTGGACTCTATACACACTGTACTTCCTTATTGACCCGTATATATAGAGCCACTTTCTAACAGATGCTCTCAGTATTTTTTCATATTAGTGGGCCAGACAGCTAAGGTGGCTACATCTACATTCCCTACGTCGCCTCTGTGAGCTCTCCCTGAAATGGCCAATGCTCTTCTGAAGCACTTTTATCATTTTTACAGGTAGAGTTTACAGTTCAGTGACTGTGGTTCTACAGACAAACACCAAGCCTTCTTGGAATCCCACTTCTTTCTCTGGTACCCACCCTTTGGATGTGATCAGTCTCAGGGCCCATGGTCCTGAGCAGGTTTTTGGGGACCTGAAGAAGATTTTGCTTTTAGAATTACCCTCTTTCCCTGGGTGAGCTTTTTGGCCTCTTTCTTTTGGTGTCCCTCACTAGTGGTGGCCTTAGTCACCCTTACGATGACCCAGCTCTTAAGGAGAAAGTGAACCTAGTTCTACCAGGAATTTATTAAACTTCTCTTGGGAAAATTACTTAATTGATGCTATTTCTTTATCAACTTATAAAGCCCTTCAAAGTCATGCACATTGGTACCAGCTAACCAACCTCCTAGTGATTTCACTGAGTAGTCTACAGAATCTACCCAGATCTGGCTCTGGGATTGTTGAGCCACCGTGAACCCGATTCTATACTCTTCAGTGGTGAATCCAAAGGCCTCTATCAGGTTACCCTTCATGAAATCATAGGATTCAGCATATTTCTCATTGAGTGTCAGGTGTCTATCCCTGCTCTTTCCAGACAACAGTTCCCACAGAATAAAAATAAGTATGGGCGCAAAATCCGTTTCGCAGGCGGATTTGAGGATTTTTGACGATTTCGCATTCCGCGAATTGCGCAAATTTACCCAATAATCCGCAAAATACGAAAAATACAATATCGCGCAAACGGCGTTGACTTACCATGATTCTGAGTCCGCCGAGTAGTTTTTCTCCCGGTTTTGCGTGTGCTGCGCCATTTTCGATCTTGCTGCGTGATCGCGCGAGAGTTTTTCAAACGCAATTACGTTATCGCGGCTTGCCATCTTGCACAGCGAGAGTTTGACAACGCGAGTACGTCATAAAGGCCCGCGATCACGCATTGATAGAGTAAACAATGCCGAACACGTAGATGCAGCACGCATCTGACTTCCGGCGGGAGATTGGAACTGCTCGCGTTCCCGAAATTGCAAAAATTGCAATTCTGCACAAGAAATCCACCGCAGGAAACATAAACCTTGTGAAAATGATGATTTTGATCAGAATAACTCCTCAGATTGACCTTTGGGTGCACTTTTTGGTGCAGGAGTCCATTTTTTGGGGTGGGGTGGGAGGAAGGAAGTGCCCTAGAGTCTCCAACTTCCTGTTCATGTCCAGCAGGCTCCTCCCAGTGCTTTGTCCATGTCCTGGTCACTTTTCATTTGGCTGTGGAGCTGGAAGGATTTCTTTTTGTGACTGCTGCTGGATATTTGTATTTGAGGACTTTTTGGACTTTGGATCAATTTCAGACTTGAGATTTTACAAGTAAGTTTGTGTTGTTTGTTTGGAGCATTGCAGTTGAGGCAACTACAGTTCTAAAACTTTTTTGACAACTTTAACAAAATATATATTGTGGTGGGTAGCCACAGTATCCAGTAGGCCCAGGGTTAGTCATGGGTGGATGATACAACTGTTTATGTGATTTTTTAAAAAACTTATTTCTCATTTATGTCATGGAATTTTAGCTCACTGTTATATGTTGATTTTTATTTTTTTTATTTTGGGGTGCCTGTAAAACCTCACTAGCCAGTAGGCCCAGGTGTAGGGAGTGGTGCATGGGCCTAGTCTTTCTGTGGGGTGTCTTGAATTTAAACATCATTGAGGGCATGGATGGCATGGGATAGTGGTGATTTTTGAGTGTTTCTCGACTTTTTGGGGTGTTGTTGGGGCCTGGCCATGTGGGTGGGGGCCATTTTGAGGCCTAGTACAGGCAGGGCCTGGCCATGTGGTGGGGTCAAGGGGCCATTTTGAAGCCAGGCAGTGTGCTCAGGCCTGCACCCAGTTTGCCTTGCTTTCAACCATTATGCCAAGGGGTACTCAGTGGTGCATGGGCCTAGTCTTTCTGTGGGGTGTCTTGAATTTAAACATCATTGAGGGAATGGATGGCATGGGATTGTGGTGATTTTTGAGTGTTTTTCGACTTTTTGGGGTGTTGTTGGGGCCTGGCCATGTGGGTGGGGGCCATTTTGACTCCTGGTATAGGCGGGCCTGGCACCATTCCGCTGCGAAGAAGCGACCTAGATCATGCGTCTGAAAGAGGTTAAGCTCGGACTCAACACAGACCATGAGCTACAATTCTTCCTAGGTGACTAATACCTTGTACAGTGCTTGCCAGCACATATCAGTGCATGCACGACAAGACAATGGTGCTAGTGCTGTTGACTTGTTTACCCATTGTTAATCCGCTCTGCGCTTCACACCAGACGTTGTATAATCATGCACTTTGACATATGTGTGAATCCTGTGTTTACCCCAGGGAGCAGTGCGTGTGTTTGCCCACTACTCCCATTCATTTACCATGACCATCTCCTCTTATGTTTCTACATGTACTTTCATATTTATTGCTAGTATTACTGCTATGTATTTGATCTGGAGATAATGTTGTCAGCCATTCACGATGGTATCTTAAGAACAACAACCCTATTGCACTCTAATTGTTCTCTTTCTATTTTCACTTCCTAGCCATTCTCGTGCTATTTATAAAGACACACCTCCTCCCACGACCATGCCAGATACATTTATCTTACACGCCATGCACGCGCATTCTTTTTACTCACTTCCGGGTTGTCATTCGGAATGCAAATCTTCGGTGCAGCCTTTTTCACATCCATTACAAATAGGCGGGCCGGCAAGATAACCTCACTTCCGGCAAGTCCAGGTAATCCTCAGCGTACTCGCTGCTCGCAAGTCACACTTGCATTAAGATAAGAATCCGTCTCTTTAACAGACTTTTGTTAGGAGTGCTCCTTAGATTATGCCTGCTTTTAAACGTGCACTACGTGCAACGGATATTCTGTCTGGACAGGTTATGACCTCTTATACTTATTTGCAGTTACGCTCCACAGATATTACCAGTTTTTTTAACTTACGTGGTTTCCGCTACTTGCCTTTTCAGGAACCCTGCTCACCGCAGCAGTTGTAGCCGGTGCGGTTTTTGATGTGGGATCAGTATTGTAGTGTAGTTCCTATATTCCCAATAGGCTCTGCACATTGGAATAATATACACTATAGATATGACATTGGACTGAGGTCAGTATGTCTCTATCGAGTATACTAAACTTAATTGTGTGTGTGCCAGCTAATTCAGAAGTCACTAGAAACTTTCTTGAGTAAACAAGAAAGGGATTAGTTTCTGACAACCGCATAAATATGACTTTGTTTCCCCTAGAATCGAAACATATTTTCAGAGTCGTGGAAACAATAGATAACTAGTTCACTCAGCCAATCGTGCATGCTTCGTCTCTACAGAGTTGCATAGAAATAGAGAGACAGGCTTTTCAATAAAAGAGGTTTATGGAACAGTCATATTTCTCAGGCAAGAGATATGAACTGTAAAAATACATATATAATTAACACAGGCTATAATACTCAACTGATGCTTCTAAAATACGCCTACCCCAATGATCCTAACCTAGGTCTAGTACCAGGGAAGAAGTAGGTGTTTGTCTTTTAGAATAGGTTTAGTTTTGCCAAGAATTGTTGTAAGCAAACCTCACCTAGGCCTACTTAGTGCAAAGGTTCGCCCTTCTCCTCGGACCTTAGGAAGAAGTTGGCAATGAAACTGGAAATACAAAGACAAAGTTTACTAAACCTTTAAAGGTGGTACTACAGTCCACACAACACCCTTCAGTATTGTATCGAGTAGTACAAAGAACTGATGCACATGGCCCCTTTTATACACAATAAGGGGTCTCAAGAAAAGGCGGTACAAAAGACAAGAGCTGATTTATGACCAAATAAGGACATTTCAGAAGGCACATTCGATAGATGGGCGGAGCTAACAGTCTCTGATCACATTCCTTTCTGGAACCAATTAAGAAACGGTCACTGATCCTACTGCGCATGTCTGGACATATTAGAAGCGGAGACTGCTAAAAATAGCCTGTTGCCGGGCAGACTCAAGGCGCAATGTACAAGGAGGTAGGACCAAACGCATGGCGAGCACATGGCAATGTATAGCATACAATATGGCCGCTACAAATTCAAGATGGAGTCGGTACATTTGTTACGATAATGGTTAAACAAAACATTTTGACACATGTTTTCTGCTAATGCTTAACCTAGTCGCTGTTAATTTACAACAGAATTGCCAAAGGTTTCTCTAGGTTCTAGTCAGCTCCATACCTTAGAATGAGAGATGTTGGTATCTCTTTCACAGGACTCGATTTCCCAACACCCCGCTAGGGGAATCAGAAAAACTGGAGCTGGATTCTCGGCAGGAGGATGACAGCTTCTGGTCAGTGCGTCAGCTGGAGAGTTGGCTTCCTTCTGCACTTGCTGTAGCGAGCTGCGTCGTGCAAGTAGGTAGTCGAACTGCACCGAACCACACCATGCTTTGCTATAGCAAGTGAAGGTATATTTATACCTTGAAGGTGTTTTAGGAATGCCAGTATTGACGTAAAATTCGGGTATATGAACGTCATGGATGAACCCCTAAGGAATAGTTGTTCATGCATAATAATGAGTTTCTTGGAGAAATCAATATCCAGGCTCGGGGAAGTTCCTTCAGCTTAAGAGTCTGGTTTTCCAAGAAATCGTTGTGACGTAGATGAAATGATGGAAGTAACCATGCCTGTATTTGGGTAGCATGGGCTATGCCTAAATAAGGACTGGATTTCTATGCCTATATAAGGGCATGAATCGGGAAATTCATTTATAATCTAAATCGGAATACAACACCCATTCTCTTATGTATGACGTTACTAAATTCTAAACATGTTTAAACATATCTAAAACATATCTACACGAGAAATGTGAAAACCCCTCCAAAATACATAAAAAATGCATTAGAACTCATTGTACACATACAAGATGCATCAGTGTTGTACGCATTAAAGCAAAGTTTCATTCTAAGTATATATTTACATTTGAATGTTAAATGAAAGAAGCACGAAAGTATACATTTATGAAATGGTTTGTAAATACAGAAGAAAAAAGGCCGAAACCATTTCTTGTCAGATTACATAAAACTGTTTGTATGTGGACAAGGTCAAATATTGTCTCTGGAAATATTCAAAGAATTCTAGTTCTCTATGAATAGTTCTACTTTAAGCAGATTACTTTGTGCCAAAAATGAAAAAATACAAATTTGGAGAAAAAAAATTTATTCATAGGAAAAAGTACTTTGTTTTAAAAAATGAAGGTCAAATTCAGAGTCTCTCAGAACACTGTGTGCCAAATTCAAAAGTCAGTGTTAGCGCTTGGAAAAAACATGAAATCCTCTAAGTCTGTAAAAAAGTTGTCTATCATTGTAGGTGACAGTTGGATTACCTCGTTCAGAAGATTAACTGCACATAGATGTGAAGCATCACCTTCAGCATTGGTCACATTAGCAATGTTCTAATCGAATGTTACCTGCGTCCCTGTAGTTTCCTCTCGTACCTCACCATCGGCATTTTGAGTCTGTGAGATCTCAATAAATGCCATCATCAGAATTGGTAGCCATTGGGGACAACACTGCGCATGGGCCATTACCGGGTCCAGCAAAGTATCAACATCAATAGGCATAACTGATGGGAATGTTAGACAGATGTCTAGCACGCATTCTTCTCCGCATAGCAGGCAGCGTAGAACAGGTAAGATGCAAACTTGCCAGATTGGTCTGAATGACAGAAACCATGTGGTATTTAAATCTCATAAATGAGTTAATCACAAAATTTGGACGATGCGCTCACAACACTTCATCTCCAATAGAGCTCGCTCTATGGTGCTTGGAGTGGCCCTGGTGATTTGTCTTGCCATATCATAGCAGAAGGAGCAAAAATAGTATCCTGCAACAAGTCCCAAAAGGAGAGGCAGTCCGTCAAATACAGAGTGCACGAAGTTTGGATATATTCTGACGACTGCTTGAAAAGGTGCTAACAGTCTGAAACATACGTTCTTAAATAGATGTAGAATATCGCTCGTATCAGATATGTTTAAGATACAACTTAACATTTCTGAGAAATGTATAGGGCAGTTTGTAGTTCACAGGGCATGTATCTCTGCAGAAGTCCTTGCGACTTGCAGATCAAAGGTCTCTTTGGCCGAGGTCAGTGGCACCATTTTTTGCAAAAGAATGGCTTTCATTCTGCTTAAAGTATCAATTCGTATAGATGAGATGTTCAGTGAAGGCCATAAAGGCAACTTCCTGTCTGTCTTGGTTTTTGGGAGCACTACTTGCATACAGCAAGTGACCCTGGCTGACACAGTCACTAGATATGGTATACCTGGCAACATCGCACAGTAGCTGTGATCGTTCAACATGAGGTAACTCCCATTTAAAAGTTGTCCAAATATTGGATCAATCACTGCAGCCGGTGAACCTTGCAGGTGGCAGGATAAATTGTTAGAGGAACCATCGCAGGCCCCATGTAAGTTTATACCCTGCCAAAGGAGAGAACCGCTTAGTGCGTTTCACAGTTTTTACCACAAAGAAACACTTCAAGTCCCCCACTCCAACATCTGTGTGTGTATGGTAATTCCTATGATGTCTTGATGTATTCTTTACCCAACCTTTCATATGTGCATGTTGGTATGTGTTTTAGGCAATACTGAAAATGGAAAATTGTAACAGGCAGAGTGATTGTTCCATGTATAATCCATCCAGTAGCTGGCTTTTCTACTATCGTAAATGGCAATCTTTCCAGTTTTTCAATGCTCAGCACCATATAGTCTGCTCTCCTCTGCGCCAATTTGATCTGTTCATCAGTGAGATCGAATTCTGAAAACAGTGACGTAGTATTGATTAAACACCAAGGCACATAGCCTGAACAAAGGTTTTGCAGCGTCCAGCCTAGAAGCATGATAGAACGTAATTGCGACTGACCATGTTGCAACATGACCAAGTCCTGTTCCATGATGTCTATGGCAGAAAACACTATGCTGTCCAATGAATATATCTTGTACGACAGAGTAGTTAAACTATTGCCAACCACAGAGAGATTTTTCTCTAAATGAATACGATAAATTTCTCGTATTCTTTCTGCAGTCTCTGGTTGCATAATCTTCTATGCTTCATCATAAGCAGCATAGATACCGGCATATATAAAACGTTTATGACGCAGTTTTCTTGGTCCTAGCAAGAATTCCCTAAGATCAGCGCCATCTTTAAGTAAAGATAAGTGTTGCTTTACGTCCTTAAGTGTAGATCTTTGTAGCCAATCAAGGCAGAGCTTCCCTACACTGTATGTTGTTACTATTTCAGGATGCTGTCTTTGAACATATCTTGGGTCTGGTCTAGTGAATGTGAAACCCTGTGTTTTGTTCAGGAATCTATCTTGATCTAGATCTGTTCTGTTGTGATGCAAATATAGTATGTACAGCAGCCTCCCTCTCTGAAGTGTTAATATTATCAGGTGTAGGTGTAAGTAAGGACAGATTGTTCATGTCTTTGATCTTGGCTAAACCAAGGCAAGACGTCTGTTGGACAGTGCCATTCAAAAACATAATTTGCTCTGGGAGGATGCAGGCTCTTAATAAAGCTTCTACCCCCTGAACCTGCCAATCTTTTGTACCCCAGACAGTTTTTGTCTCAATGTTCTCTTTCCAAAAGTCAAAACCTAGTATAGACAGTTGGGCATAAAAGGCTGTATAAATCTGTTTTGTATTGGTCAACATGCTTTTCATTCCTGTTTTGTTTACATTTTTAAAGTATGGAAACTTATTGGCGAAAGTGTTTGAGCTACCCTTTGGTGGCATAGAACAATGTTCCTATTGATTATACATTAATACATTTCTAGGATTTGCAGATTTGTGCAAGAAATGATAACCATAGTGATTTTAACAATACGTTTGTTCATAGTCTGAAAAACCTTCTAAATATTCATGATTAGTGAACACTTCAGACATTTCGAGGTCTGACATCATATTATTAACAGTCTCGAAGTCCCAATCATCAGAAAAGGTACTAGATGAAACAAAGTCACAAAATGAAATCTTGAACTGGTGTGGAATCTTCAACAGCTCTGACGGGCCCAAAATGTCATATTCTGTTCTGTCCCAAGCTATACCATCAGGTACAGGAACGGCTGTGATTGTTCACTGACGACAAGTCTCTTTGTTCACGATGGGATGATTTGTGTGGCTTGAGTAGTAGGCTGATGTTCTTACTTGCTGTGTCCATTTTGACATATCTTCCATTTATCAGCATACCCAGAGTTATTACCAGAGCTAACCAAAGTAGAAGAAAAAGTACAACCAACACAATCCAAAGTTCAATCCATAGTGAAACCAGATAAGTATTTTCCAAGTGATGAAAAAGTCATTTGCTTGTTCTCTGAACGTTCTTTTCGCTGGCATCGTTTCAGGTTTGCTGGGATCCTCAGAAAACGTATCAAAGTTAATGAAATAGCCAGAGGCAGTTCTGTCAATTGTTGGGATTGCCTCAGGATTGGTTGAAATCGCTGGAGCCACTTGATCACTTGGAAGGGTATCCAGAGCCAACCCCCGTGAAAAACCAAGCTCTGACACCACAATGGAGGCCAATTTTCTCTCCGCTCTTTACCTCAACACTATATCGATACCAAAACATGCGCTCGAGCTATGGAGCCTTTTAGAGAGCGAAAAACCGGATATTTGTTTCTTTACCAAAACGTGGCTCCATAGCCAAGACTCTCCAGATATACTTATCTCATTCCCTCAGGAATATCATCTGATCAGGCTGGATAGAGAAGGAAACCCCGGATGTGGTATTGCAGTAGCAGCTAAAGCCCCCATTGAGATCACCTTACAAGAATCTTTTCCCAACCCTATGTTCGAAATTTTGATTATTAATATGAAGTGGAACAAGGTTGCTTTTGGGAGAGTAGCCTTAGTATATTGTCTTCTAGAAAAAATAGCCTCACACGTATTAGCAACCAATCATTTTATCTTACTGAAGATTTTAATCATCATGCTGAACTATCCTTAGATCCTGATACCAGCCACCTGATTAACACCATGGAAACCTTGGGTCTAACTCAAAGGGTAACAGGACCAATACACCAGGCCGGCACACCCTGGACCTGATCTTCACCAATCTGCCTAACTAAATCAATGAAGCCCCACTCCCTATGATCTGGACTGATCACTTCCTTTTAAAATGTAGTTTTCCTAAACCCAATGGGATGATTTTTAGAAACCATAAAAAATATACCATTCCTAGTGCGACCGTGGCGTAAAATGACTGCAGAGGCCTTCCTGACTTATTTTAAACCTCTCACTGAACAATCAAACAAATTTGAACAAATGTTAACCCAGCTAGAAACCTCCATCTGGGAAACGCTGGACAAAATAATACCTGAAACCAGTCTGAATGTGAAAACCGTTGCGGCCCCCTGGTTCACTGCTGATATAAAAAAAGAAAAGCTGATCAGCAGATCTGCAGAACGCCAGTGGAGAAAAACGAAAAAAAGGGAGGACCGGGAGAATTACAAACTGGCTCGCTCTGGAGAACAACAACGACCGCAACACCAGCACCCTGCTCGACAACCTCACCAACCTGGGACTCAAGCAACTGGTGTCCACCCCCACCCACCTCGCCGGACACACACTCGACGCTGTCTTCTCATCCAGCAAGGACATCAACTTCAGCCACACCACAGAGCTTCAATGGACGGACCACAGCTGCGTCCACTTCACCTTCAAGAAAACAACGACCCACCACCACCAGCAACAGACCGCCCGCAGAAGCTGGAACAAGATCACAGCAGACCAGCTCGCCACCTCCCTGAGCCAGCACCCTCCTGCCAGCTCAGCGAACCCCAGCCAGGCCGCCGACAACCTCACGAAGTGGATCAGCAACTGCGCGGACGAACTCGCCCCACTGAGGACCCCGCCCAGCAGACCCGGCAGCAAGAAAGCCCCATGGTTCACCGACGAACTCAAGAGCTCCAAGAAGAACTGCCGAGCCCTCGAGAAAGTCTGGAGAAGGGAACCGACACCGGACAACAGGACCTCCTTCAAACTTGCCACCCGGAAACACCACCAGCTGATCCGCGCCGCCAAGAAAACAGCATTCAAGGACCGGTTGGACAACAACGCACACAACTGCAAGGAACTCTTCAACATCGTCAAAGAGCTTTCCAACCCCAGCGCAGGAAACAACGACATCACCCCATCGCAAGACCTCTGCAACTCCCTGGCTTCATACTTCCACAACAAGATCGCGGACATACACAACAGCTTCAACAACCAACCAACGCACACCATGACCGAACAACCACCCCCCACCACCACCCTCCGCGCCTGGACCCCGATCAGCACCGAAGACACCATCCGCACGATGAACTCCATCCACTCCGGATCACCGACCGACCCCTGCCCTCACCACGTCTTCAACAAAGCCGACGCTGTCATCGCACCCCACCTGCGAGACATCATCAACACATCCCTCGACACCACCATCTTCCCCGAGAGCTGGAAACACGCCGAACTCAGCGCCCTACTCAAGAAACCAACAGCGGACCCCACCGACCTCAAGAATTACCGCCCCATCTCGCTCCTCCCGTTTCCAGCCAAAGTCATCGAGAAGACCGTCAACAAGCAGATGGCCGCTTTCCTCGAGACGAACGGATCCCTCGACCCCTCACAGTCCGGCTTCCGAGCCAACCACAGCACCGAGACCGCCCTCATCGCCGCCACCGACGACATCCGAGCCCTGATGGACAATGGAGAAACAGCGGCCCTCATCCTCCTAGACCTCTCCGCGGCATTCGACACGGTCTGCCACCGCACCCTAGTACGGCGCCTCAGCAACGTCGGAATCCAGGACAAGGCGCTGGAGTGGATCACCTCCTTCCTCGACGGGAGAACACAGAGAGTCCGCCTACCACCGTACAAGTCAGAGGCCACCGAAGTCATCTGCGGCGTCCCCCAAGGATCATCTCTGAGCCCCACCCTCTTCAACGTCTACATGAGCCCCCTCGCGGCCATCGTACGCAAACACAACCTCAGCATAATCTCCTACGCCGACGACACCCAGCTGATCCTCTCCCTGACCAACGACCCCGCCGCCGCCAGAGCCAACCTGCACGAAGGGATGAAAGAGGTAGCCGAGTGGATGACGACCAGCCGCCTGAAACTGAACTCGGACAAGACGGAGGTCCTCATCCTGGGCTCCTCTCCCTCCGCCTGGGACGACTCCTGGTGGCCTCCCGCCCTGGGCACCGCACCCAAACCGACAGACCATGCACGCAACCTGGGCTTCATCCTGGACTCCTCCCTCTCCATGACCAGGCAAGTCAACAACGTCTCCTCGGCATGCTTCAACATCCTACGCATGCTACGGAAGATCTTCTGGTGGATCCCCACCGAGACCAGGAAGACCGTCACCCAGGCCCTCGTCACCAGCCGACTGGACTACGGCAACGCCCTCTACGCCGGGACCACCGCCAAGCTCCAGAAGAGACTCCAGCGGATCCAGAACGCCTCAGCCAGACTCATCCTCGACATCCCACGAACCAGCCACATCTCCGGACATCTGCGAGACCTTCACTGGCTCCCCGTCAACAAAAGAATCACCTTCCGCCTCCTCACCCACGCACACAAAGCCCTACACGACCAAGGCCCGAGCTACCTCAACAGCCGAGTCAACTTCTACGCTCCCAAACGCCACCTCCGATCAGCCAACCACGCCCTCGCCGCCGTCCCCCGCATCCGAAGAGCGACTACAGGAGGAAGGTCCTTCTCCCACCTGGCCGCCAAGACCTGGAACTCCCTCCCGACCGACCTGCGCCTGACCCAAGACCACCTCTCCTTCAGGAAGAAGCTGAAGACCTGGCTGTTCGAGCAGTAGCGGCTCCCCCCCCCCCAGCGCCTTGAGACCCCACGGGTATGTAGCGCGCTTTATAAGTGTCACTGATTGATTGATTGATTGACTCCAATTATATAAAAAATATAACTCAATCTTATGAGCCAAGACTCATCACCATTTGTTGATGACGATCCCTCGCTCAAACTCACTATCAATGTAGCCTCAGATACGCCATATCTCACAGAATTTGATCCCATCACCCCCTTTGAAGCTCTTGAAGGCCTTAGGAAAATTAAATCCGACTCTTCCACTGACCTTTTGTCTCCTCGTAACTGCTCGGAGATACTCCCGCTATTGGCTAGCTCTCTTACTAGCATCTTTAACACCTCTTTTGAGCTAGCCCTCATACCTAGAAGTTGGAAGCATGCCCTGGTCAAACCCATTTTAAAAAAGCCATCCAGCGACCCCACCCTCCCGACTAACTATCAACCTATTTCTCTGCTGCCCTATTTTGGGAAGGTATTAAAATATTTGGTGAACAAGCGTCATACTACCTACATTGAAACGCATGAGCTCTTGGACCCCTCTCAGTCGGGATTCCGAGCCGCTCATGGCACTGAGACAGCTGTAATGGAAATTGTGGACAATATTAGACTTACCCTAGATAAAGGCGATTCCGCAATTCTTGTTCTATTGGATCTATCGGCTGCTTTTGACACCATCTCCCACAGCATTCTGAAACATCGGCTGTGGGAGATAGGTGTCAGAGGCAAGGCCCTATCCTGGTTTGAACATTATCTGGCGGATCGCGTCGCCTCCATTAAGGTTGACACCCTCGTATCCAGTAGTCTGCCTCTTACTGTAGGAGTCCCTCAGGGGTCAATTCTCAGCCCCATGTTATTTAATCTATACCTTACTCCGCTGGCCAATATAATAAAAGCCCACGGCTTCACAACAGTGTTGTATTCTGATGACACTTAGGTGCTTATCACCTGTAAAGCTGATTTTCATGAAACATGTATTAGATTTATAAAGTGTATGATTAACATCAGCAAGTGGATGTGTGACAACAAACTTCAACTGAACTACAGCAAAACGGAAATCATTTTGTTCGGTAAGGCTAATAAAGTTTGGTCACAGGACTGGAGGCCCCAAGAACTGGGACCATGCCCCGCACCCAAGGGGGTGGTTCGTACCCTGGGAATCATGATAGACTGTTCTCGCTCCATGAAAACCCATATTAAGCAAGTATCCGGCGTCTGCTACAGGATCATGCATAAGTTGCGTAACATTTTTAAATGGCTACCTCTGGAAACCAGAAAACCACTGGTGCAAGGTCTAATCATAAGCCGCTTGGACTATGGCAACGCTCTGTTTACAACAATCAATGAGTGTTTACTCTCTAAATTACAAACGCTGCAGAATGTTGTGGCGAGACTGGTGCTTGGCCTTCTCCCCAGATCAGCCGCTATGCCGAGTCTCAAGCAACTACACTGGCTGCCAATCCGCCAGAGAAGCCATTTTAAACGTTTAAGTCTGACCCATAAACTTCTTTACACTACCGGACCAGCTTATCTTGCAAAAAAAACGGGTCTGGTATCGTCCCACTAGATCATTAAGATCTAGCTCAAAATCTCTTCTAGTTCAGCCACGGGCTCGGACGTCACAAAATGGATGTCGGTCCTTTTCTTATGTGGCTCCCCATCTCTGGAATAAACTTCCCCCCCATCTTTTGCCAATTACCAACCACCAGCTGTTTCGAAAAAACCTAAAAACCTGGCTCTTTACAAAATAACTGCTACTTATCAGCCCTAGCCTAGGTCAAGGTTGTTGTTCTTTACTGCAAAGCGCCCTGAGACCTAACGGTGATTTGTGCGCTCTATAAACGCATATGACTTATGACTTCATTGTAGACAGGTGTTTCTTGACAAACTGTTATTTGGGTTTCAAGAGGTACAAGTTCCATAACTTTGTTGCATAGTCCTTCTTTTCACACTGCAGATTCCTCAAAGGTGATGAGTCTCTCAGTTTGAACCTCTTGGATTGTAGCTAGATTAGTGCGACTGCTACTTGGTCGGAGTCCTCTTAGCCTACTGCTTAGTATCGGCCACATAGTGTGGTTTTATCAGGTCGATGGACACAAACCTGTTCTCCTTTTTACCACTAAGGGGCGGCAGTAAAACTGTTCTTGATCCGTGGATTACTAGGACAGGTACTGGTTGTCTGTAAGAAGGCCCAAATTCCTTCTTGTCCACGATCTTTTCTCAGACTAGATCCCCAAGCTTCGGGATCCAGACAGGCCTTGCTTGGACGGATGGTTGTTCTTCAGTGGCGGTTGAGTTCAGGATCACTTTGCTTTGTTTCGTTCATAGTTCATTTATGTCCTGTAAAATAGCCAAACGATCTTTGATATCAAAATCTTTTTGGTCCACCACTGATGTCTGACAATCAAGGTCCTTGACCTGCATTCTAGTCCTAAAAAGGACCTCATATGGAGTGATACCCCCTAGAGAACTTCTTGGCAAGTTGTTAAGACTACGTTGGACACTTATTATGTGTTTGACCCACCCGTCACCCGAACCTAATACCATAGCTGTTATAGATTGTTTTATGTCCCAGTTTTTTCTCTCCACAACCGAATTTCCCTCAGGGTGGAATGGACTAGCGTACCGCAATGCAATGCCCAAATTGGCCATGGTCTTTTTGTAAGCTCGAGACCTAAACGCAGGACCCTGGTCAGAATGTAGCCTGCCTACTGCGTATGTGCCGATAAAGACTCGCAAATCTTTTATATCAGTTCCAGCGTCAGACGCGCGCTGAGGCCACATCCAAATGAACCTTGAACACAAATCCACTGCAACCATGATATATTTATAGTTACCATCCCTTTGTTAGGGACCGCAGTGCTCCAGGTAAACACACGCTAAGGATTTATCTGAAATTAACAGGGGCGTCTGCGCAGGACGTTTCACAGTACAGACTTTCATCTTCTGGCATATTTCACATTCCAAAACATAGTTTCTGGTTTGTTTCCTCATGCGTGGCCACTGGCATCTTTGTTTTAATAACAATACTGTGGCAGAAGCACCTGCATGAGCAGAGGCGAGCCCTTCATGTGCTGCTAGGATCAGTCCTAATTTATGTTCCATGTTTGGAATTACACTATCCCCCACTCCAGGGATTAGAGCAAACTGAACATTGTTCGCATCAGTTATATACGAGTATTTGAGTGGAAACCCTTTCGGTAATGTTTTACCACTGTCTTTGCTTGAAGCATTAACAGCTAGCATTATTTCGCTATCTATTTTCATTTTTTAACGAGCGATTGCAGCTACGTATGCTGTTTGCACAGCTGCCTCCGCGGCTTCATCAGCCAATGAATTCCCTTCAACGTGAACGCCATCAACTTGATGACTCGGCATATGTATCACGTGGGTGTTTTGAAGCACTTATCGTAACTGAACTACTTGTTCCCAAAGTGTTTTATGCCTAATTGTGCCACCTTTTGCATCTTTGAAAACGTTTTGAACCCAGTTTTGCAAGTATTCATTGTAAGATTGAACACAATAAAAAGAATTGTACACTATGAGTGTGGAGAATCCGCAATCGGTGTTTTCAAGTGCCATCTTGAAGGCTTGTAGTTCAGTTTGCTGAGCTGTACAATCTCCTAAGAATTGAGTTTTTGTGACCATTGGTCTAAATTTGCCATCGTGCCAACGACCTTTAACGATCGTATATGCCGCACTATAGGCTTGTTTATCCTCCGTAGCATGTTGAGCTGATCCGTCAGTATAAATTATACATTCATACTGGTCAAGAGGCAGAATTTCAGTAGGCAGAGGACATTCTTGTTCGCATTGTAGAAATGCTTGTGTTTTCAAATATGGATCTAAAACGTATTCAACATATGTTGTTGTAAAAGAATTAACCCATTGTATCCATCTCAGATGTAAAGCTTTAGCATTTGGAATACTCGCTTTTGTCACTGCCTCTAAGGCAGGTATAGGAGTTACGACCATAATGCATTTCCCCTGTGCGAGGGCTCTTTCTTTTGCTACAGCGGTTTGAACAGCTGTCAGAATTTTTCTTGTTGAAGTGAATTTCATTTCTGCTTGTGTGTACACGTGTGATTTGTAAGCTATTGGTACTTTTTCACCTTCGTTAAAAGTTAAGTACCCTAATCCGCATTGTGAGGTTCCATGACGATCGTAAGTGGTGTTTTCGACTCGCACGAATATGGTCGAGTCTGGTATCTATGAACCGCAAATGACGAGTTTAGTGGGTGTACGCAGTTTCGCTGTGCTAACCTAAACCGTTCGTCTGTTTCGTGGGTTTTTCTATCTGTACCCACGGGTTCCATCTTAGATACGGCATCCATTTTGTCTCTTGCCCTCAAGTAGCCAGCGAACGGACGCTGTCCGCTTCGCGACCCTGGGATTCCCAAGACCCTTGCGGAAGACACGTTTCCTTTGAAAGTGTCTTTATGATGAGGGGGATGATACTGTAAGGCAGATGGCCCCGCTCGAGGCTCATCTTGCCGTGCCGGTCTATTGTCTCAGCCGTGCATCTCATTAGGCACGTCCCTTTGATGCTTGCAGCTCGTGTTTCCCGATACCACCCCTTTGACACCCTTTCCGATCTCCCCACTGTTTCTGCCTTCCTCTGCACCTGTTTCTGTTCCTTCTTCGATCTGTTTACTGCTGATTGGAATGTACTAATGGTGGGAAGATGGGTTTTTACAGTTGGGAACCACCAAATGTTTCCGTACTTATGTTCCGGGCCCTGAATACATGAAAGCAACCTCTCCCGGTGTTTATGATGGGAACCAAGTTGTAAACCTTTGTGTATCATGTTAACCTATGAGAGAAATGTGTATAAAAGGAGCGACCCACAGTAGCAATTTGAATCAGGCTCAGCGAACCTACGTTATGTACTTCTCGTGACTTTTGTGTTCCCTGCAGTAATAAACCTCGAATCTTTGACGCCGAAGGAAGTGTCCCGTGTCTCTGTCATTTGTACGCCGGAACAGGTTACCCACAAAGGTTTCAGGTGTTGTCCCCTGGCACCGCTGGGTCGTAGAAAAACCCAGTCCTTCAGTTGGCGACCAACGTTGGGCTGCATCAGTGGTACCGGTCCAAGCCCGACGATCGTGAGGAACTTCTTGTGAAATCTCCGAGGGAAGGTGCACCCCGCTTCATCGATCCTGTTGTCGAAACAAGTGGCCCGACGACTTTTCCCGCGAAGATTCCCGCCTCCTGACAGCTGCGACGGACTGCTGCCCTTACTGTAGACCTGTTTTGGCGCCTGGCGTAGACCTCGATTGACGGGCCTTCCTGGTGACGCCATCGATCTTTGAGTTAAGTATTTGTGGGTCGCTCCCAGAGTCCTTAGTTGTGGGTGCTTAGTTGTTGCATGGTTCCATTGCATTTGTGGTTCTTAGTAAATGGTTCTTTGTTGTGATATTTGACGTCTGCAGTCGCCAAAAACCGAGGGTTTTTGCTCTTTGCAGGGACTTGGTAAATCCCGTAACCCTTGAAGTTTGTGAAACTCGGCTAGTGTGCAAGATGCCTGGTCGTAGTACTTTGTTCAGTTGTTTTGGTCATTGTGGTGCGGATTCCTGACTGGAGGACTCGTGTCCGATACCTCCGGTTGGAACTCCAACTTATGAATTATATAGCAAACATGGGTTAGGTCCGATTACCTTTAATGAATATTGGATTCGCTATACCAAAAAGGACGGTGTCCTTAGTTGGCCACCCCATGGTAGTTTCGAGACCCCGATTTTAGATAACCTCGAGGCTAAATTGTTTAAGAAAAAATCAAGGCCGGCCATGTTTGATGCCTTTCGGTTGTGGCGCAAAGAAGCCAAACAGAAAGAAATCAGACAGACAAAACGCAATCAGAGAGATGGAGTTGCTACCATAGTAAAGAAAGCAGAACAGTTTCAGCGAGATAAGGAGGAAAAGGAAGTTTTCGATAGGCTTCAGCGTATGTCTATAGATAAATGTTACCCCGCTTTGCCAACGGGGTCGGATAAGAAAGAGGAATCAGTTAAGGACCCTTTACTGTCTTATCTTCTGAAATCGCCACCTCCGTACGCACAGGGTACCGCAGCTCCTGTGGTTCCCCCTGTACCTGCTCCTGTGCCTGTTCCTCAACCTGTTCCTCAACCTGTACCCGTTCTTCCGACTGTTCCTGCTCCCTTGCCTACTGCTGTTCCTACTGCTCCACCGCTTGTACTTCCTCATACTCCTGCTCCCGCTGCTGCTCCTGTTCTACTTACTCCTGCTGTTTCGTCTGTTTCCGACTCTTCTCTTGTTAATCCCCTATGTTATACCTCTCCATCTACTCGACGTCGTACCCCCTCTGTTGCTGCTAACTTTTTCAATTCTCTTGGACCTATTCTTGAGTCCGCTGGTTCGGACGGTCCTCAAAGACGTAGTCAGCTTCCCGGTAATCGGGAACGTGCTGCACTGTATAATATGGCGATGACTTGGATGAAATACCCCCTTAGAAATCCACCACGTGCGGTGCTTGATACGTTCTGTCAATATACCGACACAAAGATACGTTTTCGAAGAAATGTGCAAAGTTTTGCGTGATCAAATATCAGCTGATGCCTCTGACGATGTATTGACTGCTTTAACTAATCTGCAGCTCCAGTTTTCGAGCGGAATGATAGTGGATTCTGATGTTCGCCGCGCTGTTGAACAATTATTATCTTTTCGTCCTTCTACGATACCGCGAGCATTGTTTGTGGAGGACATTGAGGGACCGCTTGCAGGGCCTGGTCAGTATCCTATGCGTGAAGTTCCACCGGTGTGGATGCCAGGTGATGCTGCTCAAAATCCTCCAGTCTTGCCGCATTTCCAGAGAGTATGGATTCATCTCCCGTGGAAACGATCGGAAGTTCTCCAGGTGAAGCAATCTTTGCCTGACCCTCGCAAAAATCCTGCAGGGTATTATAAAGAATTATCGCAGCTCGTAGACGCTACGATAATGAATCTTGCCGATATCGATATGCTGTTTGGCAATGTCGTACCGCAACCGGTATGGGCAAAGATTCATCAAGAAAACCATGTGGCAGAATTAGGTGGTGATTGGGCTGCTCTTATCGCAGCAGACACACGACAAATTGGTGGGGCTAAACCTGAACAGCTCATTACGGATCTCCCACAGAGAATAATTACCCTAATGAAAACGCTTATGCCAGCCATGAAGGTAAATTGGGACAAGTTGTCCGCTTGCAAACAAAAGAAGGATGAGAGCGTCTCTGATTTCTTTACGAGATTTGAGGAGGCTTTCATTGACCATAGTGGTCAAGACATGGGTACCGAAGGTGGTCAGAGGTTGTTTGTGGATAAGTTTGTTTCCAATTTACTGCCTGACTTAAGCAACAATTTGCGAAACTCTGAAAGTGCGTGGGCTGTTTCTACTTCTGCTCAAATATTGGCTACGGCCCAATATTATGAGAATAGGGAGAGAGAGGAGAATGATCGTGCTGATAAGAAAATGAAAGAGCTAAAAACTAAAGTGTTGTTGCATCAGTCTAATAGGTCACAATCACGAAATGATTCCTCATCGCAGAGATCATCGTTAGGGTACAATCAGTGTGCCTATTGTAGGAACGAGGGACATTTAAAATTCGATTGCCCAGTTCTAAATGAGCGTAATAGTGGTAATTCGTCTAGAGGAGGTCATGGTGGTTCTCAACAGACATCACGTGGTAGAGGTCGCGGTGCTCAGAACGATCGTTCCACTAATACTTCTGATTCTAATAATTGTTTTGATCAGCGTGGATCGTCGCAAGGGCGATCTGCTCAGTACAATGTGGATGATTATTACGTCGATCAGGATGCTGACGACGGTAATTACTAGGACAGCCATAGACAAGGAGAGGGAGTAGTATCAGTTCCGGTTGATCAGAGAGGGCCTTACGTCGCAGTTGCTACCTCGGGCGTCGTTGAGCCTTTTCTGTTGGACACTGGTGCAGCGAAAAGTTCCATAATGCATTCGAAACTCCCTGGCGCACCTTTGTCTGGCTTAACAAATGTTTCCGTTGGATTCTCTGGCGCCCCTGTTAGCAATCCGGTTTCGCGCCCTTTGCCTCTTACAATTGGGCCTCGTGAGCTGAAAGCTCCGTTGATTTTGACCACTGGTTGTGGTGAAAATCTCTTGGGCCTGGATTTGCTGAAACGTCTGTATGCGACTTTGTATTGTTCTCCTGCGGGAGTAAAGCTTACTTTGGGTGAGAGAGTTATCTCTCCAATGTACTTATCTCTCGATAAGCTTCCACCGGAATTGAGTTCTCTTCCTGCATCTTTGTGGGCAACAGGTCCCAACGACGTGGGCCTGCTTGACATCTCTCCTTATGTTGTTCACTTGAAATCTAATGTGCGATTGCCACGTATTCCCCAGTATCGTATCTCCCTTGATGGTGAACGAGCATTGTTAGCGATCATCTATGACCTGATCGAGAAAGATGTTATTGAGGAGACTCGGGGAAACGTGTGCAACAGTTCTGTGTTGCCCATTCTGAAACGTACTGATCCTTCGAAACCACCTGTTTATCGTTTTGTTATCGATTTACGGGAGGTAAATAAAATTGTGATTCCTCAGTTCCCTGTTGTGCCTGACATCACGGCGCTACTGACTCTGATTCCAGCCTCTGCATCTTGGTTTTCAGTGATCGATCTGAAGAATGCGTTCTTCAGCATTCCGATTGCTGAAGAGAGTAGAGACCTTTTCGGTTTCTCTCTTGGTGGTCGCAGCTTCCGGTTTAAACGTGCTCCTCAGGGCTACTGTGAGAGTCCATCGATATACAGTCAAGCCTTGAAGGGCCAACTGGATGCGTTTGTGTTGCCGGCTGGCGCAGCCTTGTTCCAATATGTTGACGACTTATTGGTGGCTGCAGATACTCAGGACATCTGCAAAATTGCTACGGTATCGTTGTTACAGCATCTCTGTGACTTACATCACAAGGTGTCTCCTTCTAAACTTCAATATTGTTGTCAAGAAGTAACCTATCTAGGTCACTTATTGTCAAAGGAGGGAAGAAGGTTGACCCCAGAGAGAATTGCAGCGATTGCCCGAATGACTGTGCCAATAACTCAGAGAGATGTGCGTGCCTTTTTGGGTATCACGTCATACTGCAGGCAATGGATTCCAAATTTTTCATTGCTAGCGAAACCATTGGTGGCTCTTACGTGCAAGGATGTTCCAACTCCTTTACCATGGACGGAAGAATGTCAGAAAAGTTTTTCTGAACTACGTGACGCGTTGTGTTCGGCTCCTGTGTTAGGTACCCCTGACTACAGTAAGCCGTTTACACTATACGTTCACGAGAGAGAAGGTTGTGCGTTGAGTGTTTTGACGCAACCTTTTGGTGGTAAGCAGCGTCCATGTGCATATTTTTCCTCGACCTTGGACCCGGTAGCTAGAGCATTGCCGAGTTGTTTGAGAGCAACTGCGGCAGCTGCAGTGTCCATCCGACAATCAGCAGGATTGGTCATGGATAATATGCTTACGGTGATGGTTCCGCATGCAGTTGACACTCTCTTAAATCGTACGAAAACTCAGCACCTGACGAGTGCAAGGTTGTCTGGTTATGAGTTGACGCTTTTGGCAAGTCACATTCAGATAAAACGCTGTAATGTCCTGAACCCGGCGACTTTGTTGCCCATTAGCATGGAGTCAGATGAAGTAACCCCTCATGACTGTTACTTACGGACTGAGGAGGAAACAAAAGGTCGCGTGGACCTTAAAAACACTCCTTTGGAAGATCCCGATGGGACCTTGTATGTGGATGGTTCATGTTTTAAATTGCCGAATGGTGATGTGACGACTGCGTATGCTGTGGTAACTTTGAATACTGTTGTGGAAACTGCGAGATTGAACCAGAATTCTGCCCAAGCTGCAGAGCTGATCGCTTTGACTAGAGCGTGTGTGTTGTCGAAAGGGAAACGGGTGAATGTGTTTACCGACAGCCAATATGCTTTTGGCGTCGCCCATAGTTTTGGACGGTTGTGGCGAGAGAGAGGTTTTATGACATCGCATGGTACTAAGATTCAGCATGGACAGCTGGTGAACGATCTTTTGGATGCACTTACGTTACCTAAGCAGGTGGCGATTGTTAAATGTAGTGCGCATCGTAAGGTGAGGGATGATGTTGGTCGTGGTAATGCGTTTGCGGATGAGACTGCTAAGGAGACTGCCCGGAACCTCAGCACTAGGATGTATGTGACGAGTTCGGTTAGGTGGCCTACAGAGACTAGTATGTGCGAGGATTCCATCGAGAGTGTGAGAACGATACAGAACGAGGTCACCAAGACTGAAAAGACGAAGTGGAAAGAGAGTACGGGAAAGTTGGATGCGAATGGGTGTTGGATTGATTTGTCGGAACATAAGAGATGGATGTTGCCAGATGCGTATGTGCTAGCTGTTGTGACGATGGCACACGGGTTAGCACATATTAGTGCGAAAGGTATCTGCAAGTTGTTGTCCCCTGTATGGAAGAATGATGGTATCACGAAGTGTGCAGAGAGATTGGTGAAGAATTGTATGATATGTATGATGTACAACCCTGGAAAAGGAACCCCTACACCTCCTGGCCATTTTGCTCACCCTTCGTGTCCCTTTGAAGTGATTCAGCTAGACTTCATTCATATGGAGCTATGCAATAACCTGAAATACGTTTTAGTTGTGGTTTGCGCATTCTCCCGATGGATCGAAGCCTACCCTCTCAAAGACAATACAGCTCTGTCCACTGCAAAAATCCTACTGAAGGAATACTTTCCTCGGTATAGAATGCCGCGGATTGTATGGTCTGATAACTGAAGTGAGTTTGTAGGGAGTGTGATGAAGAGTGTGTGTAAAGGCCTTGGAATTACTCAAAAATTCCATAGCGCAAATCATCCCCAGTCAGCAGGTTTGGTTGAAGGGTATAATGGCACCCTTAAACTCAAACTGACGAAGATTCAGGCTACGACTGGTCTTTCGTGGCCTGACGCTTTGCCTCTAGCTCTGTTGTCAACAAGGGTGACTGTACACTCCCGAGTAGGGCTCAGTCCCTATGAAATAGTGTTCGGCCGTCCTGCGAATGTTTGGGGGGTCCCTAGACCGAGTGTGTTTTCTGATCTTGAATATCCAATGTTGATCGATTATCTTCATGATCTGACTGCTAAACTGAGGTTAATTCACCAACAGGTCTTTGAAGCACTGCCGACGCGGACGGAGGGTCCAGGCCACCAGCTCCAGCCCGGAGACTGGGTGGTGACGAGGATCTTTGGAAGAAAACGAAATCTCGAGCCTCGTTTTACTGGACCCTTCCAGGTCCTCCTTGCCACGAGAACTGCTGTCCGTTTGGAAGGCCGGAAGAACTGGGTGCAAGCCACCCACACCAAAAAGGTACCTATACCTTTACCAGCGGACTCGTGGGTGAGGAAAGGTATTGCTTCGTCTGAAACGGAAGGATTGCAGACCTTCGTACCTTTTAGCGACGCCCAACCTGTCGGAGAATCCTCAGTGCAGCAGAACGACATTGTTGAACATTTGTCACCCCAAAGCTCAAGACCTGAAAACTTGACTGATCAGCAGAACTCTGTTCCCTCATCGGATCCATTGTTTGACGAACAGACACGTCCTGGAAAGAGCCGATACTTTTTGCGATCTAATACCAAGGACAAATAAAATTTGCTTTTGTTCCTTGACATTTACGTTACCCCATTGTCACGATCAGTCTAAACACTCGTACAACTGTGATTTTGTAAATATTGAGTTTTTCCACATCTGTGTTTTTGCTTCCACAGCTGAGAGACTTTGTATATATTTGTGAATTAAGATACCTTGCATCCGGGTGTACCGTAGGGCCCCGCGTGTACTTCCTTCTGGTTAGTAGGTCTTGACATTAGGTCAAAGGCCGTCGGTTCCTGGGAACTCCTAGGGATCGACTACTGCTACACAGAACGAAGTGCGTCAAGAAACGTTGCGGACGGTCTTAGAGGATGCTGTTCTCTAAGCTGGTGGACTTGGAAAAAGCTCAGGCGCAAAGATTCAAACTGCAACAAATTACTCGAACAAAATGCTTCGTTATCCAAATGTTCCCACTGTTTTTAACTGTTTCTTCGTTATTGGTGGGTGGGGTGTATAACCTGATATTGACGTTTTTGTCTTCTGCCTCACCTACCCCTTCTCCTGAACCTAAAACTACCTCCACTGTTTCTCCTCATTCCTTTCACATCTTACCTCAACACGAGCAGGCTAGACGTGCGGAATTTAGAAATAATTCCTTCATTCAGCTCCTTCATCAGCATCAGTTAGTGGTTAATACTACTAATTGTTGGGTGTGTGGGTTGATGCCACATACCACGGATAAAGGAATTCCATATCTGGTCCTTCCTTATAGTTCCCAGGGTTCAGCTCGAGCATTCCAAACAATGTTTCGAAGCGCACTAGATTCCTACCCCAATCGAGAGCCACGTCCTTCCCACTTTGGTCCTGGTCCGTACCACAAGCCCCTGGCTATAGCGATCGCTGATTTAGATAGGGATATCTATGAGCCGTCGCTCATCCCAGAGGAGGAGGTGCGAGCCTATAGGGACCTGAGTGAGGCTGAGTATAGTGCGCTCGTGGGTGAAAGACAGCTTAGAAGCTCGTCTCCGATATGGATCGTACCCCACCTTGGTAATTTTTGTCTAAAAGGTCGTGGCCGAAAACCGAGAGCTCATCTTGGAGAGAGTGCTTGCTCCGAGACATATGTCTTGCCGATGCTCTCGTCCCCTGTGTTTCTGACTGCCAAGGGTACTTACTTTGTCTGCCATGATCGTGCGTATACGTGGTTGCCCTCCGACTTTGCGGGCACATGTTATATTGCAAATTTGTTGCCTCCGACGTTTACCGTAGATGCAGATTACCACAAGACTAGAATTGTGAGGGGCGTGATTAGCGAAGAGGACACTGCCGGTCAAGAGGCAGGAGACTTTTTCAAGGGTTTCTTTCCGTTTTGGGGACCTATGGTTAATAGTAGGAACCTGAGACCGTTGACTCGAGTGGTGGAATCGACAGCTAATATCACTGCCAGTGCCCTTGGTAATATCACCGCAGAACTTCAGGCGGATAGGCTCATGACGTTACAAAACCGTATGGTTTTAGACGTTGTTCTAGCAGATCGAGGTGGAGTATGTAAGGTGATCCATTCGAGCTGCTGTATTTTCATTCCAGATAACGCTCCGACTGTCTATCAAGCCATCTCAAAGTTGCATAAGATCTCTGAGTCCATACACGTGGACGTAGGGGATTGGACGCTACTTGGGTGGTTTTGGGGCCTAATGTCGACCTGGGGTTGGAAGATTCTGATGATCATCGGGGCTGTTGTAGCGTTTCTGTTCACGTGTTGCCTTTGTGTGCAGTGTGGTCCTGCCTTATGTGGCCTCTGTGCTACGACGTGTATGAGACAGCCGCCTGTTACCAAAGGAGCTCGGATGGATAGAATTATGCTAGAGCAACATCTAGATGGTCTGATGAATATCGAATATGATTCTGACTAGTGCTTGCCTACATGAGGGCAAAAGGAGCGTCTGAGGTTCCGTGACGATCGTAAGTGGTGTTTTCGACTCGCACAAATATGGTCGAGTCTGGTATCTATGAACCGCAAATGACGAGTTTAGTGGGTGTACGCAGTTTCGCTGTGCTAACCTAAACCGTTCGTCTGTTTTGTGGGTTTTTCTATCTGTACCCACGGGTTCCATCTTAGATACGGCATCCATTTTGTCTCTTGCCCTCAAGTAGCCAGCGAACGGACGCTGTCCGCTTCGCGACCCTGGGATTCCCAAGACCCTTGCGGAAGACACGTTTCCTTTGAAAGTGTCTTTATGATGAGGGGGATGATACTGTAAGGCAGATGGCCCCGCTCGAGGCTCATCTTGCCGTGCCGGTCTATTGTCTCAGCCGTGCATCTCATTAGGCACGTCCCTTTGATGCTTGCAGCTCGTGTTTCCCGATACCACCCCTTTTACACCCTTTCCGATCACCCCACTGTTTCTGCCTTCCTCTGCACCTGTTTCTGTTCCTTCTTCGATCTGTTTACTGCTGATTGGAATGTACTAATGGTGGGAAGAGGGGTTTTTACAGTTGGGAACCACCAAATGTTTCCGTACTTATGTTCCGGGCCCTGAATACATGAAAGCAACCTCTCCCGGTGTTTATGATGGGAACCAAGTTGTAAACCTTTGTGTATCATGTTAACCTATGAGAGAAATGTGTATAAAAGGAGCGACCCACAGTAGCAATTTGAATCAGGCTCCGCGAACCTACGTTATGTACTTCTCGTGACTTCTGTGTTCCCTGCAGTAATAAACCTCGAATCTTTGACGCCGAAGGAAGTGTCCCGTGTCTCTGTCATTTGTACGCCGGAACAGGTTACCCACAAAGGTTTCAGGTGTTGTCCCCTGGCACCGCTGGGTCTTAGAAAAACCCAGTCCTTCAATTGTCCTTCGTTAAAAGTTAAGTACCTGAATCCGCACTTCCTGGAATGATCCAGATCACTAAGCTGCGTACGTTTACGCGTGTTTGTAAATGTTTATTTGCTAACATGTCTGTTTGCAATCAACGCAAAATTTCTGTGTGCTTTTGTGTCCAATTTACTGTTTTAAAATCAGGTTTTATTATTTCGTAGAGAGGTTTAACACTTTCTCCGTAGTTTAGAATGTAAGTTCTTCCGAAATTCAGGAAACCTAGTGTCAACTGTAAGTTTTTCCGCGTTTTTGGTGGTTGGAGCAGTACACACTTTTCTAAAAGGTTGGCTGCAGGCTTTTACCTTCACTTGATAATTCATATCCTAATAAAAGGACGTTGAGACGGGCAATTGTATATTTTTTTAATTGAATTTATAACCCTCAGAGGCAAATCCAAGTATAATGCTGTTCACCCTAACCAAGTGCCTATCCAAGTCATCTTCTGTCAGATAGATGTCATTCACCTATGATAATGCTTCATCTTCATACATTTGCAGTAACTCTGTTACTTTTGCTGAGAATAACCCAGGACTATTCTTGAATCCTTGAGGGAGACGACAGAAGTGACTCTGCGTCCCTATAATTGAGAAAGCGGTCAAATACCTACTTTCTGGTGCAATATTTTGACAAAAGAAACCGTTAGAAATATCTAATGTGGTTTTATATTTTTTACGCACAATGGTATTCATTAACCCCTTCGATGCTCATGACGAGCTCAGCTCGTCATGAGGCACAGTGGAGCTGTGATCATGATGAGCTGAGCTCGTCATGACCACACCCATTTACATTAGGACCCAGCACAGGAGCCAGCCAGCAGCAGGATACCATCAGCAGCGATGGTGTTAATGCTGTACTGTGTGAATTTTGCACTGCAAATGTTTTGAAACAAGAGTTTAGATGTCTCTAATCCAATACTAGACGATATGTAATATCTTGTTTGGAGACAGGAAACTAAGGATTGTTCATTGACGAGGTGCATGTTTCAATCAACCCTTGGTATTCAAGTCGATCTAATATCTCCCTGCCCTGTTTTTTAGCTTCTTGCTTAACTGGGTACTGCCTTTGTGGAGTTGGTTGATTTTTTAGCTGGATTTTATGGTGACGAGAGCCCTCATCCCATCCTACATGATTTTTATATAATGGAGGAGCTTGGGAGACTGCACATTTCATAGCGTAAGTATATTTTAAATGAATTGGAATTTGGTTAGAGAAGGCTGGCATAATGATGTCTTCACCATGTGGGCACTCCCTGACAAATGTAGGTGGCCAGTCTTGTTCAGCTAGAAGAATGTCATAACCCTTAGAGAGTCGCTCCCAAAAGAGTGCTCCTATTTTTCTTGGTATGTCTCCCTCCATCCGGAGTGTTATTTCATATAACCTATGTGGAGAACTAACTCTGGTATCTGCAGTTTCAACTTCAATGTCTTCATTCAAGTCCACTGTCTCCAGAAGACCCTTCGGGTTCTGGTGAGCTAATGTGACTTCTGCTGCGCTGTCCAACATTATCTGAGCCCATTTTCCGTTCTTGAGTTGTGTCCTCAAGATCCTCGGCCTGTCTGATTTTTAGACCTGCTACCTTGTTTTTGGTGAATTGAGGTTTCTTATTTTTCTGAACGTGTTGATCGTCTTTGGACTTCATGAGTTCTTCCTTGTTTTCTGACTGTCCTCTTATTTCGGATTTCTGTGACGAAGTCTGAAAGGTACAAGAGGAACGCGTATCAGTATCTTGATATCTATCAGGTTTTCTCAAATTCTCCCTATTCCTGAGGTTATACCTCCTTTCATAGGGCTCTTTTTGAGGAGACCTACCTCACGAATGTGAACGCTTCTCTTTAGAAGTTTGTTTGCTATTTTCCCACTTCTTTTTAGAAGGAGCTGGAGTGTTTTTAGTAAAGACCTTTTCAGGACTTTCAGACAGTTGGGGTTTAACTGGTTTACCACCCAAACTGTGTCTACCTAATTCTTTATAGGATTTTTCAATTATTCTGGCTAGGTCTTGTGGTTGCTCAGTTACATCAAAGTCCCTTAACTTCTGGCGGATCACCACTGATGCTGCTTCTCTTTTGAATCTGTTTCAGGACGTCAGGTATTACCGCCATAGACGAAACACCATGTGTTTTAGTATAGATTGCAGCAAAGACTGTACCCCGTGCAGTCCTCCAGATGTGGTGTGATCCCCATTGATAAACATATTGTTACAATTCTGTGTTTCTTATGAGGGCTAGTATTAGGAAATACTGCTTCTATCTGTGTAATATTTTGAGCTATCCAGAATGGAATTTGTTCACGTTTTGTAGGTAATTTACCTATGACTGAGTGTAAAGTCTGAGGTGTAACTTTAAGTGTATTCCTCTGGTGAGAGGTTTGTTGTAGAATAACTACTGTAGGTTGGACTGTAGAAGTCTGCATTACATATTGAACTAATTGTCTGTAGATTTTGATTAACTCTTTAAGTTGAGTTAGTAACTACGCATCTGACATTTCTTCAATGTCAGGATGTGGTGTATAGCTGGCTAAAATCGGCCATAATGCTCCTGGTCTACCTAGTGGACTGAGCCTGGTAATGTGATTTAAATGTTTTAGGGTGCCTTTAAACCAGAGCTCTTGCTCCTGGTATGTGAGTGGAATTTCTGTATCCTCGAAAGGAATATACTCATCCAGTGGTTCATCTTCTTTGCAGAAGTGAAACGTTTGTGTTACTGGATTTGCTTCTGGTAAGACTATCCATGAATAGAATACCTCTGTCTGGTGATATTCATGTGCCTCTATCACAAACACTGCGCTACCACCTATTGATGTTAGGCCATGTTTTCTAAGTTTTATAGTGATGGCTTTCCTGAAATTTAGAGGAATGGCTACAGCATCCTCGTCTGTTTCTTGGAAACCTGTATAGTTTAAAGCTGCATCGGCTGAACCAGCCGCAGCTCCTCAGGTTTCGGTGTTGTTGCCGTTATTCAACATTGTTTAATGGAAGCTGCAGAGCAAGATTCAAGGGAACAAAGATAAGGTGCACAATATTTTGGAACACTGTATCCTTCAACTTAAGAGTCTGGTTTTCCAAGAAATCTTTGTGACTTAGATGAGCGGATGGAAGTTGCAATGCCTGTATTTGGGTAGCATGGACTATGTCTAAATAAGGACTGAATTTCCACGCCTATATAAGGGCAATGTGAATTATACCTATATAAGGGCATATTTCCGGAAATTCATTCAGAATCTAAATCGACATACAACAGTATCTCCCTGACCGCATTGCTACACCCCTTTTAAGCCTAGCACACCCGTGCTTCTCTGCCCTTAAATTACTGTTACTTAACCACAGGGCCGCGTGACTTCATATCATATATGGTAGACTTTTTATGGTCTTAGTTACTTTGGATCTCTGCTACCTCATATGATAGACGTGTGCCCATTACTGTCTCCTAACCTAAATAGCATCACAACACAGCTTGCGGCAACACTTATTAATAGCCTACCGATGACAGTGGTTTCTGTATTTTTTGTCATACTGGGGTTAATTGAATTCATGGCCCATTTTGCATAAGGTCGGGTATATTACTTGGCACCAACATTCTCTCTTTTTTAAATATACTGTTCCCACCTTTGTCCCCAGTTCACTCCTCGTGGTACCATCCACACTTCGAGTTGACGTCCATCCTCTGGAGACACTCATCCATTTCAGCCGGGACGGAAGTACAACCGGCGGAGAGGTGAGCCTCTCTACATCCATGCACACAACCTTACTCCATTATCGCGTTTTTATCTGGATTGATTACTCATTGGGTTTTCTCACACTTTTGTACTTACAGATTGGTCTCCACACAGTCCATCTGTCCAATAGGTAAGTAGATTTCCCTGTGGTAAGCTAGTTTCTCTATTCAGAACATTTAAGGCACTATTGATTACCTCTTCTCCTTTTCCCTCCACTTGCCTTCTGCTCTCAGACTATCTTCTGTCCTGCTACCACATTTATTACATTCACTACTTATCCATTTCAATCGCACAAATACCTAGGGTTACTGTATAGTCATAGTAACAACCTGTATACAAAGGACCATTATTTATGGTCTGCATATGGCGGTCTTTGTATAATTTGACTTCTTTGTTTGCATTGACATAGATCTGACTGTTAATTCGTATTTTATTGTTTGTCACACTCACACCCCGCGGGCTCCTCAGTGATCCACAGATCTATACTGTTCTTTTCGTCATGATGTCAAATATTTTGGATAAGTCACCCCAGGTGTAGTTTGCACTTCAGTCACAGTTGTCGCCTATGATTAACATTGGTTTCGCAGTATGTAACAGTGTCTGATACCATGCCATTGTACATCTTTTAACCCTGAAGAAGTCGTGGTTCCCTACCCTGATGAAACACGTGTTCGCTGGGCATCTGATCTGCATTAAACAAAGAGAAAACGCAACATTGGATTACTGTTATAATGTTGTGTATATGTATATTTGTACTTTAGACACGCAAATTTTGCTGCGGACGAAGATTGCGTGTGCACAAGCCACCTGTACTAGCCTGAGATTCCAAGTGGCAGCTCTAACCAGGCTGGACGTAGAGGCAGGAAGTAAAATGTGTAAAGTTACTGCACAATCATCGCCCCACATTTCGTTCAAAATTGGTGGTGATATAACCACAATACAGTTACTCATTTGTTTTAGCATGCTTTTTTTGATGGACAGGTTGTCCTAAATTTGTTTGTGTAAGCTTGCATGATAAAGCACAAATTGAAAGTTGAAAACAACATTTGTACTGTCTTATGTAGAGGGTAGTGTGTCATTACTTTGGACTTTCCTTTAAAAATAATTGTTAGCTATCTGGTCCCTGTGCCTTCTCCCCTCTGCAGCTGAGCTACCATTTCACTACTGTTGGGCAGGTGGTCCTGGGTCTTCATCCTCAGATTCGGAATCAATCACATCCATGGGCAAACCACCTCTGCTGGCCATGTTGTGGAGCATGGCACATGTTGCCACAATTTTGTAGACCGTCTCAGGTGCATTCTGCAGGGATCCGCCACTCTTGTGGAGGCACCTAAAGCACGATTTTAGGATGCCAAATGTCTGCTCGATCACGGTTCTTGTGTGCTGGTGTACCCTGTTGTACCGCATTTCATGTGCGTTGTTGGGAGACAGGTATGGTGTGAGGATCCATGGCCGCAGGGCATACGCACTCTCAGCTGGTGAGACATATATGATGGTGAGACAACATGCAGACAGACATTACCGGGCAAACACGTCACCTTGGATGTTGAGGGAATGTGTGCTTTTCCTGTTACGGGATATGTATTCTATGCCGGATGGAGGTCCCATCTATCCATCCTATGACCGCTGGAAACTTTGCTGTTTTGTAAAACTGAAGTTTTGTATTTTCAAGTTCCTCATCATCCCTGGGCAGGTAGATGGGTTCATAAATGTGGTGTAGCATGGCATCTAGGATATTGCCAAATAAACGTGAAGGTGCACTCTGTGACACACATCCGGCCACTGCAATGATATCTTGGTAGCTACCAGTGGCCAATAGGCGGAGAGAGCACAACACCTGCATATGTGTGGGGATTGCATTGCTGCGCAGGGTTCTTCTTTCCAATTTGGCTTCAAGGTGCCTATGAGGTCTAGGATGACAGTGCTACTCAGCCTGTACTGGTCATATATATCTTCCTCTGTCTTTTCAAACAATGTTAGCCTGACTCTGAATATCCTCTCCTGTCTCCTCCTACTCTACTGAGCAGCCAATATCCACATCCTCCTCGCTATCACATACAGGGCAGCCATTGTGGAAAGATTTCTGATGAATTTTGGGTCTGTTTTCATAGGTTGGACCTGGTTCTGGTTAGTGGTAATTTGCATGCAGAAAGGGGCAATTTTGCGTATTTTCGCTAATTACAACTGGTTTGTAAATAATAATTAGCGACTCGCAAATTGCAAGTCACTATTTTATGATCGCAAACATCGGTCGCATTTATTGTGAGTTAGTATTCATTCGCATCGCAATTTTGGATTTTGAGCACATTGCACACGTCCAATTTAGCATGCGCAAATCGGTATGCAACCGATTTTGCGCTCGCAAAATGGTTTTTCATCTGGCCCGTGAAGGCTATATCCCTTCAGATATATACAGACAGATTCATACCCCTGTATATCTGTGTTTTTCTTGCTAAAATCTTACTTCAACATGTCAGAAAAAGCATGAAGAGCCTATTCTGGGCCTGTGCTACCTGTGTTAAAAAGTGGCTTTATTCTGATGATCCTCATCAAGACTGCATCTACTGCCTGTATCCATCTCATAAGGCTAAGGAATGTAAGGGATGTCATACCTTTGCTACTAAAACATTGAAAGACCGTGAAGGGACACTGTTGATATGGCATCAAAAACTTAAGACCATTAAGGAGCCTGTTTCAGACAGTGACAGTGAGAGGTATTCATCTTCCTCTAGAGGGTTGCAAAAAAAGAGAATTTCAACCCATTCTCATTACTCTCTGTAGCCACCTAAAAAATCCCTAAATCTGGGTGTCACAGAGAACGCCGCACTTCCAAATCACCACATGAAAGTGAGCCTTCTTCAAAGCAAAAGGAGAGGAATCAAACATATTTTTTCTCAAAAGGACTTGAAAAAGCAAGGTCTGAGCCACCTGCACCTCCACCTCAGTTTAGTCACTCCTTTAAAAAATGTTCTTCTGCTCCGTCTATGGACAGATCGTTGACAACTTATGACCCGTCGATGACAAAATCAGTGTTGAGGTCATCGTCGACAAAGACATTCACTGCAGCGTCTACAACATCCACAACCAGTACCATTTCCACAATATCAGCGACTTCGGCCTGAGTTGCACATGAAATGTCAGGAGGATGAGCGAATATTAGGAGCAAGGGTACTACGCCTGGAGCAGTTCCACCAACAGTATCAGGAAGAGGTGGTGTAGCTTCCTTCATCATTGTTTTTTTTTAAACTTCTTTTTACTTAAACATTCATCAGTGTCAATTGATAGCATTACAAAAAGTAATGGTTGATAATAGATACTTGTCATCATAATTCGCATATCTTTGACATATTGATGTTTAGAATAGTCAACAATTCCAGCAGATTCCCGGCTCAAGACACCCCGAGTCAACCACCCCCTCCCGCTTTAGAAATCAGGTATCCCCCAATTACCCCTGTACTCTTCCCACTGTTGCCACACATTTTCCCATTTCTTAGGGCAGCCCCTGCTCTCATATATTGTCTTTTCGACAGCGCAGCACCAGTCCATATCCATCTTCCACCGTGTCAGTGTTGTCGGTAGAATGGCCCCCCAGCCCCGAAATGTTTCTCTTGGCCACCATTGCAGCTACTAGCAGCCAAATTGTTTGGTATTTAGGCCAGGTCTGGGCCCCAGATATGCACAAAACATTCCACCTGGCATCCACAGGCACTTCCTGCCCTATAGCAACTGACATTATCTGTGTCACCTTCTTCCAATACCGCTGTATGATCGGGCATTCCCACAGAATATGGAAAAGGTACCCCTCTGATTACATCCCCTCTGACAATCCTCTGTGAGTGTGACCCCAATTTGAACATGAGCGTGCTGGTGGTGTAAGACCTATGCAGGATTCTCAGTTGGACAAGCCTTAACCGTGCTCTAATCGCCACTTCTCTAGGGCTTTGCACCACCTATCCCCAATCATCGCCCTCCAGCAAGCCCACATCGGACTCCCAGGACTCCCTTAGCTTTATGAGGTGATCCGGGGAGTTATTTATAATCTTCTTATACGTGCATGACAGTGCTTTTTTCCGGAATTTTGGCCTAGTACCAATCTGTCCTCTAGTGGGCTATACTCAGGAATCTGGTCCCCCTCCTTGAGGTGCCTGCCCAGCGCGTGTTTCAGCTGCAAGTACCTTTAGTGTTCTGCGTTCGCTAATTGATATTCCTTCTGTAATTCAGGGAACAAGACCATGGCCTGTCTCTGCCACACATCTCCCAGGAGTACTATGTCTATCAATTTCCATTTACCGAAGCCCTGTAATCTACCCACTTCCTGAAGCATATCGCTATCCCATAGAGGGGTTTGTTCCATCAATCTATTAGCCCAACCTGGGAATTGATTGGCCTCGACCACACATTTTGTACTTTCTGTGTATGCGATAGCATGTTTCTTTTCTTCCCTCAACCATACAGCGCACATAGGTATCCTCCGGTCCCCATTGCTCAGTGATCCACCCTGTACGCTGGGTCATTTCTGTCCGTGAACACCCAGTCATTATTTATGACCATTAGATGTGAGTCCCAGTAGTATTTTTGAAGGTCCGGAATGGCCAAACCGCTGTCGTATACTCCTTTTTGTAGCTTAGCCAATGCAATCCATGCGCACCCACCGTCCCACAACAGACATCTTAGTTCACTATACTTGTCCTTGAAGAATTTGTCAGGTATTGGACAAGGGGGTGTTTTGGATGACCTACAATAGTCGTGGTAACGACTCATTTTGAAGCGAATCGCTCTCCCCATAAAGGATGTAGGCAGAGTCCTCCAGTAGGTGGCGTCTCTCCTTAAACGTTTCAGCTGTGGCTGTAAATTCCCCTCCAAAAATCCCGAATCTGTTTTGTCTATATATAATACCAGATATTTAAAGCTATCCTTAAACCGCAAATTGGTTTCCTCCCCCAGTATCAGAAGTGGCTAGTTTGATAGCATGTGCAGGAGCAACTTATCCCAGTAAATCCGGTATCCTGAGTACTCTTCAAAGAGCTTAAAAATCTGCAGTAGCCGGTTTAATATGACCTGTGGTCTTGATGCATACAGAAGGACATCATCAGCGTACAAAGATAGTCTCTCTTCCCATTGGTCCCTTCGTAGATGCCCAAGATCACCGGGTCCCCCCTAACCCATGCTGCGAGTGGTTCGAGCGCCAGTGCGAATAAGATCCATGAAAGAGGGCACCCCTGCCTCGTACCCTTACGGAGAGCAAAGGAGAAGGATACTAAGCCATTCACCCCAACCCTGGCCAAAGGAGGCGTATATAGCAGCTTAATCCAGGATTGAAATTGCAGGGCCAACCCAAACCGTTTCAGGACCTCAAACTGGTAGTGCCATTCTATACTGTTGAATGCCATGTGGGCGTCAAGCGACAGTGGCGCTGCCTCCAGCCCTGCGTTGGTCTTTACGAGGTGCATCACCCCGTAGAGCAGTCGAAGATTAAGCCTAGTGCTTTGGCGTGGCATAAAGCCCAATTGGTCCAGGTGTATCAGTGTCATGATTGGTGCTAGGAGTCGATTCACCAAGACCTTGGTCAGTATTTTAACCTCCATATTTAACATGGATATCAGCCGGTACAAATTAAACTGATCAGCTGGCTTGCCCTCCTTGGGGATTACAACAATGGTTGCCGTTCTCTGGTCAATTGGCAAACACCCCTGCTCTCTCGCTTCATTAAACATGCCTAAGAGATATGGGGTCACTATGTTTGCCGTGCATTTAAAGAGCTCAATGGGCAAACCATTTGGTCCTGGTGCCTTCCCTGCCTGCAGATCCTGTATGGGGCCTACTATTTCTTCAGTTGTTATATCCTGCTCAATGTTTTCTCTGTCTTCCTCTGACAGCACCAGCAGTCTCATTTCCTCCAGCAGTCAGCGCAGCCGATCTTGCGGCATTATTTGCCAGATGTTGCAATTCCTGCCTATTGAGTTTTAACCGGTGTGCTAGTTCCTGGTCAGTTCTCCCACTCTCCAGAAAGCTTGCCTCTATTTCTAATATTGTTGCCTCCAGTCTGTGCCACTGCAGTCTATTTTCTTTGTTATTACCTCCTATACAGGCCTGGACATGCCCTTCCTTCATCATTGTTGTCGGACCTACATTTCAGGTTAACTGATTGCCAAAGGCATTTCTCACCAACATTTCCTACCACTAGACGCACTTCCTGCCGGCAAAGTCTCCATTTGTGCAGCCGTCCACTCAACAAACTTGAAGACCATTACAACTGCCTCCTTCAGCAAAACACACCCTGCAGACTGCTCTCGTCCATGATCTCACATATTCTGATGATGACAGAGAATAGGTTGCGCTCTGCGATGCTCACACGGAATGGAATGATTATCAGTTGCCAATGCCATCTTCTCCAACACCGCCTCCTGTGGATTTCCCTCTCAAAGACACAGGGGGGTTCCATATCCTTCTAAAAAGAGCAGCAAGAAGGTTTGCACTGCCCAGACCCACGAAGCAGACAGAGTGCTTTTGTTATCATTTTAAAGACACCTTTCTTAAAAGCATTAGAGCTTTGCCCATTGTCGAGTACATCAGGGACAAAGACATAAAGGGATGAAAAAGACAGCCATGATTGCAGCGTTACCTCCGAGTCTAGCTAAGAAGTACAAGGCCCCAGAAGAAACCCCTGTATGTCTCATTAAACATCCTAAACTAGATTTGGTGATCACTTAGGCAGCCCAGCAATGATCTAAAAATCCTTCTGCTCTGATTTCAACACCTTCAGACAAAGAGGGTTGGCGCCTTGATAATATCGGCAAGCGTTTATCTTCAATGTGAGCACTTACAATGAGGGCAGTAAACTCTTTGGCGGTTATCAGACTGTACAATTGCTAGATGTGGTCCGATATCGAACCATACTTGGACAGGTTTCCTGAGGATGTTAAAGCAGAAGTTAAGGAGATCTTACAAGTTATTGATTGTGCCATGGACATTGCCACTGCTGCTTTCTGACAACTTGCAGCAGTGACAGTGTAAGAAGGCAGGGCTGGCTTAAAGCCACCTCCTTTGGACTGGCGGTCCAAAATAAAATCCTAGGTCTACCTTAAGATGGTGAAGCCCACTTTGGCAAACATATTGATGATGCCATTCAGGCCATTGAAAAAGGCACTGACACAGCTAAATCATTGGGGAACCTCCAATGCAGAAAAGTGCCCTTTCGGGGTGCTCGGAGAAGACGACTTCCCTCCTACAGAAGTAGTTACCAACAGTATCATTACCCCTCATATTCCTACACCTTTCAGCAGTTTCGTCCCCAGTACCAGCAAAGTCACCCTCTATAAGCAGCCTATAACAGACCCCGCCAAGGGGAAAATTGGCACGTCAAGACACTAGCCACCGCCAGTGACCAGCTACAGGCTGTAGCTACTACCCTACTTTCTCAATTTCAGGTAGGTGGGAAAATATCCAACCACCTTCAAAACTGGCAAAAAATAACAACAGACAAATGGGTCTTAAACCATGTTCAATTCAGCCATACATTAGAATTCATCTAAACACCACCTCCTACCACGCCTCAAGTCTCCGTCCCAAAACATCTGCAATTCCTCAAGTTGGAGGCCAAAACCATGCTCAGAAAAGGAACTATAGAGAGAGTTCCTGCAGCATAAAAAGGAAGAGGCTTATATTCCCTTTTCTTCCTGGTCCGCAAGAAGTTAAAAGATTGGTGACCAATTCTAGATCTGAGAAACCTCAGCACCTATCTCAGGAAGCAGTCTTTCCACATGGTAGCTCAGCAGGACATACTGCAACTCCTGACTCAAGGAGACTATATGTCAACCCTCGATCTCCAAGATGCAAATTTTCACGTTCCCATTCAACCAAAGCACAGGAAAATTTGAAAATTCACAGTAGCCGTCAGCCATTACCAGTTTAAGCTACTTCACTTTGGCCTAAAATCTACCCCTTGCATCTTCATGAAGTGCTTGAAAGCTGTATCAGTCTTTCTAATACAACACAAACATCAGGTGTTCCTGTATCTCAATGACTGGTTGGTCAAGGCACCTTCCTGTCAGGCCTATCAAAAACCAATAACAGCCTGCATAAACCTATTCAGCGAGTTGGTCCTCACTCTCAATTTGAAGAAATCAGCTCTTTGCTCATCACAGAACATAACATTCTTTGAGGCCACGCTCAATACCATGGTCTGAAAAAACCCACAGCCAACCCCGAATTGCTAGCCAATTACCGACCCATATCTCTTCTCCCAGCTTTCTCAAAACTTCTAGAAAGACACATCCACCCGCTCTCACCCTTTTCACTGAAGAAAATTCCCTCCTTCACCCGTCACAGTCCGGTTTTAGAGCAGGTTTCTCCACCAAAACTGCTCTACTAGGAGTAACCGAAATCATCAGGAAACTCCTAGATGAGGGTCAAACAGTCGCACTCATTCTGTTAGACCTGAGTGCGGCCTTTGATACCATCTCACACAATAAACTACTTGCCACGCTTAGTAGAAATGGTATCTGTGGTGCCGCACTTAAGTGGATAAGGTCTTTCCTGACACAAAAGACGTTTCAGATCACATCTTCCCTTGCTTGCTCAGAAACGTTCAGCGCCCCGCATGGAGCACCCCAGGGCTCTATCTTGAGCCCACTGTTTTGTAACCTCTACCTCCGACCCCTGGCTGACTTAGCAGACGGATCAGGACTCACCCTCATGACTTATGCGTATGACTCGCAGATCATCTTCTCACTGTCTGAATCTAATCCCCCTAGCCCCATCCCTTCTCAGACAGGGGCTCCACAACATCTTCAGTTGGATGTCTACCAACCAGCTGAAGTTAAATGGTGAGAAAACGAACATCCTCCTTCTGGGGAAAAACAAAGACCTATGGAACTCCTCCCACTGGCCCTCTGAGTTAGGACACTTACCCATACCAGCCACCCAAGTAAGAAACCAGGGGGTCACAATCGACAATGCCCTCTCCATGAAACAACAAGCCAACAAAGTCGTAGGCCTCTGTTTCACCATCATGAAGTGGCTGAGGAAAATCCTCTGGATGCTGCCCTCTGCGACCCAAAAGACCGTAGTCAACGCACTTATTACTTCTCGTCTTGACTACGGCAACATTCTTTATCTGGGTTCGAATCAGGCTGTAATCAGGCGGCTGCAACTTGTTCAAAATTCAGCCCCAAGACTTCTATGCAAAATTCTGAAAACCGCCAGTGTATCGAAACACCTGAAGGACCTGCATTGGCTCAGGGTTGAAAACCGCATCAGGTTCAAAGCCCTGAGCTACATGTTCAGGATCAAAGCCGGTACGGTACCGAAATACCTGCAAGCACTGGCCCGTCCTTACATTCCTGGACGGAATTTGCACTCTCAAACTGCAGCAAATTTTGGGGTACCTAGGTTCAAACTGGCGAGAATGGGAGGGAGGTCCTTTTCATTCCTAGGGCCCACTCTCTGGAACGCACTCCCTCCTCACATTCGCAAGGAAGACAACTATGCCAGGTTCAGGAAAAGCATCAAGACCTGGCTTTTCGAGAAATAACTTGAATTATCAGCTCATCTCATACCTCCGTTCAGTGATATATCTCGGCGCCGGGAAACCCTTTTTGGGTAGCTGTGCGCCATACAAGTGTAAAAAATGAAATAAATAAATAAATGGTCAGCAAGGCGTACCCCACATCTGAGATCCAGTTAAAATATGACTCTAGCAAAGTGAATGAAAAGAAAAGAGCCATTCTCCGTTCACCTCTACAGGTCCCTCCTAGGGATGATGTCATCCTGCATCCCTCTAGTTCTATTCTGCCATCAGCTGATGCGTTGGCTACAACAGGAATTGGATAGACAATGGGTTCAGGCTACGGGGTCTTTTGATGACCTCATCAAAGTCACTCTGGCCATCATCAATACCCTCTCCTGGTGAACGCAGCAGGCACACCTGTCAGTTGGCCTGTCTTTCCTAAATCAAGCCTCTCCCTTGGTCATCACCACCAGTGCTACCCTAGAGGGGTGCAACGCTTATCTCCGGGGCCTACAGGTCAACAGCAAATGGCAGACTTATCATAGGCATTTTCACATCAATCTGCTCGAACTCAAGGCTGTACACCTGGCGTTGCAATCTTTCCTTCCCAGAGTAAGAAACTCTGTGGTGCTTATATGGACAGAAAACATGATCACGATGCACTACATCAACAAACAGGATGGCACAAGATCTCAACTACTGTCCCACAAAGCACAAAGCATCTGGAAGTGGTTCATTTGCCACAAAGTGCATCGACGAGCAGAGCATGTCTCTGGAAAGCAAAAAACTATAGCAGCTACTCTCAGCGAATTGAGGACCTCATGGCACGAGTGGGAAATCGACCAGGGGAACCTCAACAATGTCTTTCTCCAGTGGGGCAAACTGAATCTGGATCTCATTTAACCCCTCAGAACTGGAAAGGCCAGTTCCTAGCAAGCTGGCATCCTCATGCGGGGCCATAGAGAAATACATTTCCAATTGCATGGTTCGGAATCATGGCTTACGACTTTCCTTCGATTCCTCTCCACCTAAGAGACCTCATGAAAATGAAGGTAGAACCATACAAGATCATACTCATAGCTCCGATATGGCTACACCAACATTGGTTAATGGAGTTACTACTCCTCTCACAGAAGAGCCATATCCAGTTGAAGCTGGTGCCCTCTCCTCTAACAGTGAACCAGGGCCAAGTGCTGCACCCAGATCCCAAGTCACTTCACATGTCAGCCTGGTTTCTGAGTTCAACAAATTTGCACCTCTAAATATATCAACAGACTGCAGGGACATCTTAGCCATCTTAGCCAAAGCTCTCTCAGACAGTACTCATAAAACCTATTGTCTCAAATGTAAAAGATTTGGCTTATGGTGACAAACTTCTAAAGTGCATCCACTTTCCTCTTCACCAGAAGAAATCCTTCCATATCTTCTGCATATGACACAGTTGACGCTGGCTCATGTGTCCATTAAAGTCAATTTAGCTTCCCTTTCCTGCTTCATGTGATCACCCTCATCACCTTCATTAGAGTCTTCCAGACTCGTTAAACAATTCCTCAAGGGATTATTTAGGGTCTTCCCACTGGTAAGGCATCCTCCTCCACTCTGGCAACTCAACATTGTACTTTCGCAGTATATGAAAAACCCTTTTGAACCCATCAACTGGACGGATATTATGTTCCTATCCTGAAAGGTAGTTCTCCTCTTGGCCTTAACCTCAGCCAGAAGAGTCAGCGAGATACAGGCTTTCACCATTCGGGAACCTTTCCTCCAATTTCGGGACAATTGGAGGAAATCTTCGAAGAAACCCGAAGTCATTCCTAAAGTCCCATCAGACTTTGACCTCAGTGAGCCAGTTATTCTGAAAACCTTTTTTCCAGACACTAAAACGCTAGCAGCAAGAGCATTACACTCTTTAGAGGTCAAAAGATGCTTAAAGTTCTACTTGGACAAAATAAAGCACCTTTGCAAATCCAATCAACTATTAGTAGCATACAGCACTCCAAGGAAAGGGTATCCTCTCTCATAGCAGAACATTTCTAGATGGATATTCAGCGCCATTGAGTTCTGTCACCTGAAAGCGGGCAGACCGCTGCGCACATCAGTGCGTGTCCACCCTACAAGAACTAGGTCTATTTTGATGGTGCTGTTTGCCAGTGTGTCACTCCTAGAAATTTACTGGATAGTGACCTGGAAGATTAGACACACTTTTGTGCAGCACTACTGCTTGAAATCGGCAGTTCACATTAATGAGACAGTGGTTCAAGTGGTGTTACAACATCTTTTCCAGTGAAGTAAGCTATCTCCTTCTTCCCACCATCGTCTAACCTGCTACGTACATTTTGCGTTGTAATATGCATTGTCAGAATGGTATTCTGCCTATATTTTGATACATATATATGTATACATATTTTTCTTTTTCTGCATGCATGTATGTTACACTTTGTGAGAAAATGTGTTTCTCAACTGCTATTTAATCAGATTCAAGCATGTAAATCCGTGAAAGATCCAATACTAGAGTAAGAATACAAGTTAATTACCTGCAACTATAGTTCTCCGTTATTCAAATCTATGATTGACCCACCTTCAACCCACCCTCCTCCCTGGAAAGGCTCACCTTCTCTCTCAGAGGGTGTTTATTTACACTTGTGCTTTAAAAACTCTGAGGGACTAGGGATTCTTACAGGAGTGTTTTAGAGGGTAGTGCAAACTGATTGTTTGAAACTTAAGTTTGGTCTCTTTTTTAAAAATGACTATGATATTTTACTAAGTTAAAAGGCCTAGGGCCTTCCTAGTCTATACCTATCATTACATTGCTTCTCTAGGGTACTGTGGGATGCCCATCTCTACAATAGGGAATGATTCAAGCATGTGAATCTATGACATATTCCAATACAGATGAACTACAGTTACAGCGATGTAACTTATTTTCTTATCGGTATTTAGCCTTGAAGTCTGGAGCTGCTGTGGTAAATTAGGAACCAACTCTTACCTTACTCCACTTCTACCCCATTGCAATCTCAGTTTCCAAAACCATGCTTATCAACACTCTAATGCATATTCTTCCACTGAGCTCAAAGGACTTCGGGCAGATGTATCAAACAATTTTTTTGTCGCAAACTCTGCGATTCGGTAAAAAGCAGCGTTTGCGACAAAAAGATCAGAAAATGGAATGTATCATTTAAAACGCATCACAATTTTTGCGATTCCTTAATATTGCGTAAGCATTTAAGGAATCGCAATTTCCGATTCCTTAAATGCTATGTAAGAAGCAATTAAGTTTTGTGAATTTACGCTAAGAAATCGCAAATTACCACCAACTTGTAGTTGGTGGTAATTACGAATTCTTTTGCAAAAACACTTTTTGGCATTTGTAAAGGTGCCATGTGGCGCTCATACATGCCCTTAGGGCATGTATGTGCGCCATATGCACACACATGTACATTTCAGGGGTGCAGCAGGGTGTCCTTAAGACACCCTTGCACCCTTGAAATTATTCTCAATTTGCGATTAGCAAATTGTGAATCGCAAATTAAGAATAACTTCCCATTCCTTCCTATGGGCCTTCTGGCCCAAAGAAATGAATGGGAAATTATTCCTTAATTGTGATTAGCAATTTGCTAATCGCAATTAGGGAATTTTAAGAAATCGCAAACAAATTGCGAATTTTTATATGCATACCATTATGCAATTCTCAAATAGCGATTTCTAAAAAAAATCGCTATTTGAGAATCGCAATTGATGGTGATGATACATCTGCCCCTTCGTTCCTACAAATGTTATAATCAAATATGATACAAACCTCTGAACGTGCATCGCCTTCCTTTCTTTATTCTGAATTTATGGTTTCAGTTTAAAAAATTCATGACTCTATACAACTTTCAACAAATAAATGCCCCTTATCATCACCAGTAGAATACTTAATTATAAAGCCATGTGAAGATCAGCTTCTGTTAGCAGTACATTTTAATAGATTAATTTTTACAAGTCTCAGGGTTCATTAGTCCTGACCAGATGTCTTACTGTAGTTGCCTGTGATAGTAAATGCTTCTCCTACACTTATTAAATATTTCTGCCTTCCAGTGCCAGGCAGTGAATGACAGTCTTGCACCATCTTCGTTAAGCTCCAGAATCCCAGCAGTCGCACATCATCTAAGAATCTACAGATCACATATTCAGTAGCATCCCATTAAAACATTAAACCAGGGGAAAACTATATTTCTATTTAGTCTTTCCTTCTTCAAACACATTTGATCGCTTTCATAGGACACCTTGTCAATAATGTAATGTGCAAAAGATACTGATTCATCTGGAGTCATTTCACTCCGAATAAGATCTTGTCATTCTCTTCCTCTGTCACTAGAATGAACACTGTGCTCTCAGCCCTAACACCACATACTTATCTTAATCACAGAGCTATGCTAGCAGGAGGTTCTGTCAAATATGGTACAGAGCAGCCCCTTCCTTACAGCAACTGCAGCAGGGCTTCTTGGATTTCTCATTCAGGGGAGAGATACTTTTGGTAGAGTTGGTCAGTGTTTATTTTCTTCATTGATATTTCCTTTTATGAACATGGACTGTGTTTTAATTAGATGAGAATATATTGGTTACTTACCAGGAATCTCTGGTACATTAAGTCCTTCTCATCACACGCCTTGTGCTCCCTCCCACCTTACATTGCTGCCTGTGTCTTTAGCCAATTTGAGTGATGCTTGTGTACTTTAGCTACGACTTCACAGTCAGGTTTAGGTATAAGTATAGCTAGGTTAAGGGAAACACCATAAACTATTTATTTTTAAAGTGAAGGGTAGCTGTATATCAGCCAATGGGTTATTTTTACTGTATGTATTATGCATGTAGTGACTGTCAGAAGGATACATGCGACTCAATTAATACTTCATTCCTCTATCTCTCCTTAAGCTAGACCAATTCTCTCACAAAAGTGTGTACTACTCTGATATTGCACTAGTTATTGTTTTTTCGATTTTTTTAATGGGTTGAGCAGGTGGGCTCATACTATCTCCAGATGACTAAGCAGGTACAAGAGACCTCTGCTACAGGACTATTTGAATGACTTTTAATGTTACTATACCTTCCTTCTTTCTATCTTTCAACGTCTAGCTATAGAATGACGGGCAAGTGGAGAATTTGCTTAATGGTAAAGTAGCTATTTTGTAATACATTACATCTACTCAGCATTGTATGTAGTTCAATGAACACACCAGCAGTAACCAATGATCTTCAGTAATCTTCAAGCCATCCTGGAATTGCCCTGCTACATACACAGGATAGGTTGCTTATCTACAAATCCAAAAAATGAAACAACGCTCCCCTCACATCAAATGTAGGCCCTTATTCCTCCTTTTCAGCTCAAAAGAAACATCTTTGCATAAAGCTTCAAATCAACCATTATGTTCCACCAACGCCCTCATTCAATGGATGATTAAAGATCCATGTCTCCCTCTCTCACTTCTTAGGCTAGGTACATTATCTTACATTATCCCCTTCCAGTTTCCTCCCTCTGTTGCTGTCAGCTAGGATTTGCCAATTTAAACAGTATGGGCCAAACCATTAGAAACGTATGCCACCCTTGCGCCACACAACAGGATGCAAGAGCAACACCACTCTTAAATTAGATTTATCAAGCCACACAAGGCCATGGTTCAGGGCCCAGAATGGATTGATAAATCTGTAGTAATGCAATGCACTGTCCCAGAGAAGCATTCAATGGGTGGAGCATGGGTGTTCTCACACATCCACCCATGGATTCTGGCGCATTACCAGATTTGCCATTACTGGTAGACCTGGGAATGCATCAAAATGCTTCACCTTCGCAGGTGATACATAACGAGGAGAAATATCTTCATTTCTCCTTGTTTTGTTACCTCTCTATGTGTTGTGCATTCTGCAGCACACCTAGAAAGAGGAAAATGCCTTAGGGGATTGCTGGCATTAAAAAACAATCCTGCTTACAACACAGGCACACTTTCACCATGGTGTAGGGTTGCCTGCGATGGCGCTAGGCAGCACATTCTGCACCAACGCAGGAAAAAGACAGGAATACGCTGCATGATGTTAAATCCGGTGCATTCCTGACCTTTCCCTATCACGCAGCACAGCAAGGTGGCTTGGTGCGCTGCATGATTGTTTTTAGAAATATGCCCCAATACATTTGTTGTAAGATGAGCCTAATGAAATCAGTCTTGCTCAGTGAAAGACTAGGACAGCTACTGTGGAATGATAAAAATAAAATTGGCTTCGGCATTCAAGCAACATACTCCTTCTGGTACCTTAATGGTTACCAGAACCTCTTTATATACCAGCAGTTTTAGTCTAAGCCATGGGGGTAGTGCAGCAAGAGCGCGAATATTTGCCAGTGATATTCAAGTGGCATTCTGAAATGTCCAAAAGGAATTAAAATATCAGGTTCACTTCAAGGGAAATTGAATAGGACATCATCTGCCCTGTCAACAAGGATATGTCACGCACCACATTTTCCCCTTCATCAACTAACGGCCTCTTTACCTCATTGAATAATTAGTTACCACCTTATTTAAATGAGTGTCCAGAGTTATTCCTTCACATTGACCAAATACATAATTTGAGGCCATTATTCCTTCTGTGATAGGGACATTGTTTGGGAGGAGGGTCGCATCAAGACAGAAATGCAAATAATCGTAACTATAGGCCAGATGTACAAAGAACTGGTCACAAAAATCTGTACGTAAATTGTGACAAGTATTTTTGTGACAAATGAGGAATTTTACGAACCGGTCAGTTTGTAAAATTCCAATTTGTAATGGACCTCAATCTGACCTACTTTATGAATAATCATAAGGTAGGTCACAAATTGTGGCTCAGTTTGATTGGAAGCCATCACAGGGATGGTGGCCTGCTAGGGTCCGCAGACCACCATGTCTGTGATTGCCTCTCATTAAAGTTTGTTTTTTCTTTTAAATGCATCCCGTAAAGGAAATGGGGCTGTGTTCACATTTTTTAATGTTTGCTTATGAATTTGAATTGGTCCCTTGAACCACTGCCTACTGCCAAACATTTTTGGGGTACCTAGGTTCAAACTGGCGAGAATGGGAGGGAGGTCCTTTTCATTCCTAGGGCCCACTCTCTGGAACGCACTCCCTCCTCACATTCGCAAGGAAGACAACTATGCCAGGTTCAGGAAAAGCATCAAGACCTGGCTTTTCGAGAAATAACTTGAATTATCAGCTCATCTCATACCTCCGTTCAGTGATATATCTCGGCGCCGGGAAACCCTTTTTGGGTAGCTGTGCGCCATACAAGTGTAAAAAATGAAATAAATAAATAAATGGTCAGCAAGGCGTACCCCACATCTGAGATCCAGTTAAAATATGACTCTAGCAAAGTGAATGAAAAGAAAAGAGCCATTCTCCGTTCACCTCTACAGGTCCCTCCTAGGGATGATGTCATCCTGCATCCCTCTAGTTCTATTCTGCCATCAGCTGATGCGTTGGCTACAACAGGAATTGGATAGACAATGGGTTCAGGCTACGGGGTCTTTTGATGACCTCATCAAAGTCACTCTGGCCATCATCAATACCCTCTCCTGGTGAACGCAGCAGGCACACCTGTCAGTTGGCCTGTCTTTCCTAAATCAAGCCTCTCCCTTGGTCATCACCACCAGTGCTACCCTAGAGGGGTGCAACGCTTATCTCCGGGGCCTACAGGTCAACAGCAAATGGCAGACTTATCATAGGCATTTTCACATCAATCTGCTCGAACTCAAGGCTGTACACCTGGCGTTGCAATCTTTCCTTCCCAGAGTAAGAAACTCTGTGGTGCTTATATGGACAGAAAACATGATCACGATGCACTACATCAACAAACAGGATGGCACAAGATCTCAACTACTGTCCCACAAAGCACAAAGCATCTGGAAGTGGTTCATTTGCCACAAAGTGCATCGACGAGCAGAGCATGTCTCTGGAAAGCAAAAAACTATAGCAGCTACTCTCAGCGAATTGAGGACCTCATGGCACGAGTGGGAAATCGACCAGGGGAACCTCAACAATGTCTTTCTCCAGTGGGGCAAACTGAATCTGGATCTCATTTAACCCCTCAGAACTGGAAAGGCCAGTTCCTAGCAAGCTGGCATCCTCATGCGGGGCCATAGAGAAATACATTTCCAATTGCATGGTTCGGAATCATGGCTTACGACTTTCCTTCGATTCCTCTCCACCTAAGAGACCTCATGAAAATGAAGGTAGAACCATACAAGATCATACTCATAGCTCCGATATGGCTACACCAACATTGGTTAATGGAGTTACTACTCCTCTCACAGAAGAGCCATATCCAGTTGAAGCTGGTGCCCTCTCCTCTAACAGTGAACCAGGGCCAAGTGCTGCACCCAGATCCCAAGTCACTTCACATGTCAGCCTGGTTTCTGAGTTCAACAAATTTGCACCTCTAAATATATCAACAGACTGCAGGGACATCTTAGCCATCTTAGCCAAAGCTCTCTCAGACAGTACTCATAAAACCTATTGTCTCAAATGTAAAAGATTTGGCTTATGGTGACAAACTTCTAAAGTGCATCCACTTTCCTCTTCACCAGAAGAAATCCTTCCATATCTTCTGCATATGACACAGTTGACGCTGGCTCATGTGTCCATTAAAGTCAATTTAGCTTCCCTTTCCTGCTTCATGTGATCACCCTCATCACCTTCATTAGAGTCTTCCAGACTCGTTAAACAATTCCTCAAGGGATTATTTAGGGTCTTCCCACTGGTAAGGCATCCTCCTCCACTCTGGCAACTCAACATTGTACTTTCGCAGTATATGAAAAACCCTTTTGAACCCATCAACTGAACGGATATTATGTTCCTATCCTGAAAGGTAGTTCTCCTCTTGGCCTTAACCTCAGCCAGAAGAGTCAGCGAGATACAGGCTTTCACCATTCGGGAACCTTTCCTCCAATTTCGGGACAATTGGAGGAAATCTTCGAAGAAACCCGAAGTCATTCCTAAAGTCCCATCAGACTTTGACCTCAGTGAGCCAGTTATTCTGAAAACCTTTTTTCCAGACACTAAAACGCTAGCAGCAAGAGCATTACACTCTTTAGAGGTCAAAAGATGCTTAAAGTTCTACTTGGACAAAATAAAGCACCTTTGCAAATCCAATCAACTATTAGTAGCATACAGCACTCCAAGGAAAGGGTATCCTCTCTCATAGCAGAACATTTCTAGATGGATATTCAGCGCCATTGAGTTCTGTCACCTGAAAGCGGGCAGACCGCTGCGCACATCAGTGCGTGTCCACCCTACAAGAACTAGGTCTATTTTGATGGTGCTGTTTGCCAGTGTGTCACTCCTAGAAATTTACTGGATAGTGACCTGGAAGATTAGACACACTTTTGTGCAGCACTACTGCTTGAAATCGGCAGTTCACATTAATGAGACAGTGGGCCAAGTGGTGTTACAACATCTTTTCCAGTGAAGTAAGCTATCTCCTTCTTCCCACCATCGTCTAACCTGCTACGTACATTTTGCGTTGTAATATGCATTGTCAGAATGGTATTCTGCCTATATTTTGATACATATATATGTATACATATTTTTCTTTTTCTGCATGCATGTATGTTACACTTTGTGAGAAAATGTGTTTCTCAACTGCTATTTAATCAGATTCAAGCATGTAAATCCGTGAAAGATCCAATACTAGAGTAAGAATACAAGTTAATTACCTGCAACTATAGTTCTCCGTTATTCAAATCTATGATTGACCCACCTTCAACCCACCCTCCTCCCTGGAAAGGCTCACCTTCTCTCTCAGAGGGTGTTTATTTACACTTGTGCTTTAAAAACTCTGAGGGACTAGGGATTCTTACAGGAGTGTTTTAGAGGGTAGTGCAAACTGATTGTTTGAAACTTAAGTTTGGTCTCTTTTTTAAAAATGACTATGATATTTTACTAAGTTAAAAGGCCTAGGGCCTTCCTAGTCTATACCTATCATTACATTGCTTCTCTAGGGTACTGTGGGATGCCCATCTCTACAATAGGGAATGATTCAAGCATGTGAATCTATGACATATTCCAATACAGATGAACTACAGTTACAGCGATGTAACTTATTTTCTTATCGGTATTTAGCCTTGAAGTCTGGAGCTGCTGTGGTAAATTAGGAACCAACTCTTACCTTACTCCACTTCTACCCCATTGCAATCTCAGTTTCCAAAACCATGCTTATCAACACTCTAATGCATATTCTTCCACTGAGCTCAAAGGACTTCGGGCAGATGTATCAAACAATTTTTTTGTCGCAAACTCTGCGATTCGGTAAAAAGCAGCGTTTGCGACAAAAAGATCAGAAAATGGAATGTATCATTTAAAACGCATCACAATTTTTGCGATTCCTTAATATTGCGTAAGCATTTAAGGAATCGCAATTTCCGATTCCTTAAATGCTATGTAAGAAGCAATTAAGTTTTGTGAATTTACGCTAAGAAATCGCAAATTACCACCAACTTGTAGTTGGTGGTAATTACGAATTCTTTTGCAAAAACACTTTTTGGCATTTGTAAAGGTGCCATGTGGCGCTCATACATGCCCTTAGGGCATGTATGTGCGCCATATGCACACACATGTACATTTCAGGGGTGCAGCAGGGTGTCCTTAAGACACCCTTGCACCCTTGAAATTATTCTCAATTTGCGATTAGCAAATTGTGAATCGCAAATTAAGAATAACTTCCCATTCCTTCCTATGGGCCTTCTGGCCCAAAGAAATGAATGGGAAATTATTCCTTAATTGTGATTAGCAATTTGCTAATCGCAATTAGGGAATTTTAAGAAATCGCAAACAAATTGCGAATTTTTATATGCATACCATTATGCAATTCTCAAATAGCGATTTCTAAAAAAAATCGCTATTTGAGAATCGCAATTGATGGTGATGATACATCTGCCCCTTCGTTCCTACAAATGTTATAATCAAATATGATACAAACCTCTGAACGTGCATCGCCTTCCTTTCTTTATTCTGAATTTATGGTTTCAGTTTAAAAAATTCATGACTCTATACAACTTTCAACAAATAAATGCCCCTTATCATCACCAGTAGAATACTTAATTATAAAGCCATGTGAAGATCAGCTTCTGTTAGCAGTACATTTTAATAGATTAATTTTTACAAGTCTCAGGGTTCATTAGTCCTGACCAGATGTCTTACTGTAGTTGCCTGTGATAGTAAATGCTTCTCCTACACTTATTAAATATTTCTGCCTTCCAGTGCCAGGCAGTGAATGACAGTCTTGCACCATCTTCGTTAAGCTCCAGAATCCCAGCAGTCGCACATCATCTAAGAATCTACAGATCACATATTCAGTAGCATCCCATTAAAACATTAAACCAGGGGAAAACTATATTTCTATTTAGTCTTTCCTTCTTCAAACACATTTGATCGCTTTCATAGGACACCTTGTCAATAATGTAATGTGCAAAAGATACTGATTCATCTGGAGTCATTTCACTCCGAATAAGATCTTGTCATTCTCTTCCTCTGTCACTAGAATGAACACTGTGCTCTCAGCCCTAACACCACATACTTATCTTAATCACAGAGCTATGCTAGCAGGAGGTTCTGTCAAATATGGTACAGAGCAGCCCCTTCCTTACAGCAACTGCAGCAGGGCTTCTTGGATTTCTCATTCAGGGGAGAGATACTTTTGGTAGAGTTGGTCAGTGTTTATTTTCTTCATTGATATTTCCTTTTATGAACATGGACTGTGTTTTAATTAGATGAGAATATATTGGTTACTTACCAGGAATCTCTGGTACATTAAGTCCTTCTCATCACACGCCTTGTGCTCCCTCCCACCTTACATTGCTGCCTGTGTCTTTAGCCAATTTGAGTGATGCTTGTGTACTTTAGCTACGACTTCACAGTCAGGTTTAGGTATAAGTATAGCTAGGTTAAGGGAAACACCATAAACTATTTATTTTTAAAGTGAAGGGTAGCTGTATATCAGCCAATGGGTTATTTTTACTGTATGTATTATGCATGTAGTGACTGTCAGAAGGATACATGCGACTCAATTAATACTTCATTCCTCTATCTCTCCTTAAGCTAGACCAATTCTCTCACAAAAGTGTGTACTACTCTGATATTGCACTAGTTATTGTTTTTTCGATTTTTTTAATGGGATGAGCAGGTGGGCTCATACTATCTCCAGATGACTAAGCAGGTACAAGAGACCTCTGCTACAGGACTATTTGAATGACTTTTAATGTTACTATACCTTCCTTCTTTCTATCTTTCAACGTCTAGCTATAGAATGACGGGCAAGTGGAGAATTTGCTTAATGGTAAAGTAGCTATTTTGTAATACATTACATCTACTCAGCATTGTATGTAGTTCAATGAACACACCAGCAGTAACCAATGATCTTCAGTAATCTTCAAGCCATCCTGGAATTGCCCTGCTACATACACAGGATAGGTTGCTTATCTACAAATCCAAAAAATGAAACAACGCTCCCCTCACATCAAATGTAGGCCCTTATTCCTCCTTTTCAGCTCAAAAGAAACATCTTTGCATAAAGCTTCAAATCAACCATTATGTTCCACCAACGCCCTCATTCAATGGATGATTAAAGATCCATGTCTCCCTCTCTCACTTCTTAGGCTAGGTACATTATCTTACATTATCCCCTTCCAGTTTCCTCCCTCTGTTGCTGTCAGCTAGGATTTGCCAATTTAAACAGTATGGGCCAAACCATTAGAAACGTATGCCACCCTTGCGCCACACAACAGGATGCAAGAGCAACACCACTCTTAAATTAGATTTATCAAGCCACACAAGGCCATGGTTCAGGGCCCAGAATGGATTGATAAATCTGTAGTAATGCAATGCACTGTCCCAGAGAAGCATTCAATGGGTGGAGCATGGGTGTTCTCACACATCCACCCATGGATTCTGGCGCATTACCAGATTTGCCATTACTGGTAGACCTGGGAATGCATCAAAATGCTTCACCTTCGCAGGTGATACATAACGAGGAGAAATATCTTCATTTCTCCTTGTTTTGTTACCTCTCTATGTGTTGTGCATTCTGCAGCACACCTAGAAAGAGGAAAATGCCTTAGGGGATTGCTGGCATTAAAAAACAATCCTGCTTACAACACAGGCACACTTTCACCATGGTGTAGGGTTGCCTGCGATGGCGCTAGGCAGCACATTCTGCACCAACGCAGGAAAAAGACAGGAATACGCTGCATGATGTTAAATCCGGTGCATTCCTGACCTTTCCCTATCACGCAGCACAGCAAGGTGGCTTGGTGCGCTGCATGATTGTTTTTAGAAATATGCCCCAATACATTTGTTGTAAGATGAGCCTAATTAAATCAGTCTTGCTCAGTGAAAGACTAGGACAGCTACTGTGGAATGATAAAAATAAAATTGGCTTCGGCATTCAAGCAACATACTCCTTCTGGTACCTTAATGGTTACCAGAACCTCTTTATATACCAGCAGTTTTAGTCTAAGCCATGGGGGTAGTGCAGCAAGAGCGCGAATATTTGCCAGTGATATTCAAGTGGCATTCTGAAATGTCCAAAAGGAATTAAAATATCAGGTTCACTTCAAGGGAAATTGAATAGGACATCATCTGCCCTGTCAACAAGGATATGTCACGCACCACATTTTCCCCTTCATCAACTAACGGCCTCTTTACCTCATTGAATAATTAGTTACCACCTTATTTAAATGAGTGTCCAGAGTTATTCCTTCACATTGACCAAATACATAATTTGAGGCCATTATTCCTTCTGTGATAGGGACATTGTTTGGGAGGAGGGTCGCATCAAGACAGAAATGCAAATAATCGTAACTATAGGCCAGATGTACAAAGAACTGGTCACAAAAATCTGTACGTAAATTGTGACAAGTATTTTTGTGACAAATGAGGAATTTTACGAACCGGTCAGTTTGTAAAATTCCAATTTGTAATGGACCTCAATCTGACCTACTTTATGAATAATCATAAGGTAGGTCACAAATTGTGGCTCAGTTTGATTGGAAGCCATCACAGGGATGGTGGCCTGCTAGGGTCCGCAGACCACCATGTCTGTGATTGCCTCTCATTAAAGTTTGTTTTTTCTTTTAAATGCATCCCGTAAAGGAAATGGGGCTGTGTTCACATTTTTTAATGTTTGCTTATGAATTTGAATTGGTCCCTTGAACCACTGCCTACTGCCAAACATTTTTTTTTAATTCCCCAAGGGGTAAGGGTTCCGATGTGGACCTTTTTAGGTCAAGCCTTCGCAGGGAATGCGCTGCAAAGGAAAACAACCTTTTCCTAGCGCTTAGGCTTTTCAGCCAAGCACGTGCACGCGTTGCCATTGCCTTCAATGGCAACGCGTGCATGTCAGGAGATCCACTCATGGGAGCGCGCGGCCCATCTGGTCGCAATTATTGCTCCCGCGAGTAAATCCCTCTCCCCTACCGCAGCTCAACGTTGTATTACACGCTGCACTTGCTGTCTTGAAGTGCACGCAGGCATGCCACGGAGTGTTAGCAGTTATCATTTTGTGTTCATCATGACAAGGTGGGTAAATTGTAGTGTTAAAAGCGATGGGTGGCTGTTACATCTAAAAAGATAGACCTCAAACTCTTGGCTGTGTTACATTTATTAGCAAGCAATCTCGTTGATTTGTGGCCCAATTAGTAAATTATTTGCTGATTTTGGAGACAGAAGACTAGAGTTTTAGTTCTGTTCTTTTTTTTATTCGCGTAACAGTGTGTAAAAGTGCGTAACCGGAGAAGCAATGGGATATGCGCGGAACGTGGTCTGTCCCTGGGCAGTGCCCATTAGGTTAAGATTGGGAAAGGCAGACGTGGCAGAACTGGTCTTAATTGGCTTTCTTGGAGGGAGAGAATAGGAGATTAGCAACCCCTTAGTGAGAAGCTAGAGTGCCCCCTCCAAAAATGACTGGTGCTCATTTCAGAGCAGCCCACCAGTAGGCACTGTCCCAAATATGTGTGGGGTGACGAGAAGTTGAAGGGCAAGAATCGCACGGGGCAGTCACAGTGTCTCCAGCCCATAATGTTGCACTGTGTGCAAACCCATCTCCTAGCGGGGGTGCCAACGTGATGTTTGCCGTGCACTGCCCCACTGCACATTTACATCTCTCTGATATGATAATACGGTACTGATGACTTTCCCGGAGAGCTTGTGTTTTACAGTGTGCAGCTGCTTATGCTCACGGTGTTCGCAGTGCAGAAGTTATGGCGCCGGCCTTTCTTTTATCTTAATGCCCATGGGCATTAATGTTTATTTTGTACAATCCACTCCCACTAGTGAACCAGGACTGCCCAAACACATGCTTTCCAGTGCAAACAATGTCAATTCTAATGAAATTGGGTAGGTCTTTCAAAACATTGAGGTGTCGCCCCAGGGACATTAATTACTTCCGGTTCATGTGTTAATGTTTCCTCTATTGTTCTGTGAGACCTTTACTGGAAGACATCAGTGGGGTGTTTATTAGTCTGTAAAAGGGTTACAAAACGAATGTACACACACACACGTTTTTAATAACAAAATCGGCATCATTAAACATGCGTGGAAGCTGTTAAATTAACATTAGTGTACGTTTAAAAACATATTTTTTGGGCTACGTTTTAGAGAAGATTAATTTGCAAAACCTCAAAATAGTTACTGTAGTATCCTCGGGCGGAGCCTACCCGCTCCCAAGGTCATGTCAGCGCGGGCGCATTACGTCACGCGCCCGCTGTATAAAATAAAGGGGCGTGGCCGGCGAGTGTAGTCGGAGCCACGCACAAACTAAAATACCGGCTCCCGGGTTTCCTTAGCGTTGCAGCGCCGCTATAATTAGCGCTAGCGCTTACAACCAAGTCACACTGACGACGAGGGGCTATTTCGAGTGCCCCCCCCTCTAACACGCTTTGGGCGTTCTTCCTGTGCTGTGATCCCCAGGCCCCTGTAAGACCACGAGGTCCTTGAAGGTGCATGCTGCTGACTCAGGATGGTGTGTATTTCCACCACAGTGCCCTGGAAGCCCTGTGTTGGGCCCACTGTTACTGTGAGCTGTGAGGAGGAGTGCTGAGTGCCCACCACGCCAGAAAGCCAGCCCACGCCCATGTACCACATATGCCCACCATTGGGAGCAGGGCTATGCATCAGGCAGATGGACACTGCAAAGGATAAGAGGGGAAACAGGCCATACGAGCAACCGGCGACATCGGCCAGGCCATTACCAGTGCACCCAGGAGGTGAGCGTCACACGCAGACTGCGCAGAGTGCCAAGCACGTGCCAAAATGGCATCAATCCCCGCCCTGGAACCCTTCATCTTGGATGGAGCTCTGTCGTCCCTAGCCACGCGCTGGAGGGATTGGACTGACCATCTTCAAATCTATTTCGAGGGGGCAGGCATTTCTCGTGAAAGGCGCGGAGCCCTACTGCTCCGCCTAGGGAGCAAAGATATCCACCGCATCTATAAGATGATAGTGAAAGCCACACCCAAAACATACCACACGCTCCTCAATGCCCTAAACGCACATTTTGAACCCATGGTGAACAGAGACTATGAAAAGTTCATATTTCGCCAGGCCAAGCAGGAAGCAGAAGAGTCGTTAGACGCCTTCTATGGACGCATGAAAGAGCTAGCCAGCATGTGCGGATTCCGGGATGAACAGGAGGAAATACGTGGTCAAATAATCCAAGGGTGCTACTCCTCGAAGCTCAGAGTCAACATCCTCAAAGAGGATGGCAAGCCGCTAGTGAAAATCCTCACCGTAGGCCGCTCCAAGGAATTGTCGCAGGCCAGAGCCTCGCACATGGAAGCAGCACTTCCCCAACCAATAAAGACTGAACAAGTCAACGCAGCAGAGAAAGTGAATGTAGTGAGACCAAAAACACACCAAAATACGGGGAGGAAGCAACCAGACAAGCGTAAGGAGTGCGGATACTGCAGAGGAAACACTCACAGCATGCAAGACTGCCCGGCGAAATGAAAGAAATGCAGTGCGTGTGGATGGATGAATCACTTCGCAGCAGTATGCCGGTCAACAAAGTCGAAAAAAGAATCCGCTCTAGCTGTGTTGGAGGATCATGACAGCGAAGACATGGACGATGACACGAGCGAGTACCCAGTCCACTAAGTGTACGCAATAGACCAGCCACGACGGCAGAAGCGGCGTCTGCCAAAATGTCGAATCAAGATTCACCAGCAATAGGTGAGAGCCACCATTGACACAGGAGCATCCATAGAATTAATGGCAGCCAACGTGTACAACCAACTGAGTAGCCGGCCCCCTCTGCGTGAGGCAAAGATCAGAGTATTCGCATATGGCCAGAAAACCCCTATTCCGCTCATAGGCTGTTTCAAAACCGAACTGCAACACCAAGGCCTCAAAGTACCCACTACGGTATATGTCAACCAAAGAAGGCAGTGGCATGTTAATCAGCGGTCAATCAGCGGAAGAGCTGAGTCTTATATCCTTCGCCATGGCTGTGCTCGAAGATGAACTCGACACCATCCTGGAAGAATTTGTAGGCATCTTCAAAGGCATCAGATGCCTGAAAGGGAAGGAAGTCTGTTTCCACATTGATCCGTCGGTCCAGCCCGTAGCCCTGAGACACAGGCGCATCGCTATTCACCTGAGGAAGAAGGTCAAAGAAGAATTGGAGGCACTGGAGAGACAAGGTATCATCAAGAAAGTCAGTGGGCCCACCCCGTGGGTGTCCCCAATTGTTGTGGCCCGAAAGCTGAAGCAGCCAGGCCAAGTCCGCATCTGTGTGGACATGCGCCTTCCGAATGCGGCAGTGAAAAGGGAACGTCACCTGACCCCGACCATTGATGACATTTTGGGAGAGTTGAACGGGGCGAGATGGTTCTCAAAGATGGACCTTCGGTCTGGTTATCACCAGCTGCCACTGCACCCGGACTCTCGATATATAACCACCTTCTCCACGCATGTAGGCCTCAGGAGATACCGACGCCTCAACTTTGGGATCTCGAGTGCCGCTGAGGTGTTCCAAAACACCATCAGGGAAGTTCTCAGCGGGCTCCCAGGAGTCCTGAACGTAAGCGATGCTCTCCTTATCTACGCGTCCTCAGTAGAAGATCATCACCAGAGATTGAGGGGAGTCCTCCAAAGGATCAAAGAATCCGGCCTGACCCTCCACAGAGAAAAATGTAAATTTCTGAAGAACGGAATTAGCTTTTTTGGATATACCTTCTCCGACCAGGGAATAGCCCCAGATCCCGACAAGGTGAGAGACGTCCAAGACGCTCCAGCTCCCTCCAACATCTCGGAGATCAGGAGATTCCTGGGTATGGTGAACTTTTGCTGACGATTCGTCCCCGGCCTCTCCAGCCTCCCTAAACCCCTCAGGGAGCTGACTAAGTCCACGACCGCTTGGCACTGGGGCCCGGATCAGGAACAAGCATTCCAAGCAACAAAAGCAGCCCTGTCAGCGGACACAACTCTATCTTATTTCGACCCTACCAAATCCACCAACGTGGCAGTGGACGCCAGCCCTTACGGACTAGGAGCAGTCCTCACCCAACTGCAAGGTAACAGAGAATGGGCACCTATAGCATATCCCAGCCGGTCCCTAACGGACACCGAACAAAGATACTCTCAGATAGAGCGAGAAGCGATCTCAATCCATTGGGCCTGCCGGCACTTTCATGTATATGTATATGGTCACCTCTTCTCTGTGACCACGGATCGCAAACCGCTCGTACCCCTATTCCAAGGTTCAGCATCTAAGCCACCACCAAGAATAGAGAAATGGATCCTCCAACTGAAAGGGTACGACTATAGGGTCGAATACAAACCAGGTTAATCTAACACAGCTTATTACCTTTCAAAACACCCCCGGAAAGCCACTCAAGCGGAAAGGGAGGACACAGCGGAGACCGAAGAATATGTTCGGCTCATGCTGGAAAGAGCCCGGCCTCTGCCCAGAAGTCTTGAGGCCATTATTGAAGCCACACAAAAGGACAAATGTTTGCAACTGGCCGCAGCAGCCATCCAGTCAAACGACTGGCGCCCGTTTACAATCCACTTTGAGCAAGAAGACACTGCAAGCCAAAGCAGTACTTGAAGCAATGATACGGGTCAGAGATGAACTGTCTATCGACAGTCAAGGCTGCATCCTACGAGGACCGAGGTTGGTGATGCCCTCCGCCTTAGCTCAGCAAGCCGTAGATCTAGCACACCGAGGACACCAAGGCATGGTGAAAACCAAGAATCGCCAAAGAGCTAAGGTGTGGTTTCCAGGCTTGGACGTAATGGTCGAGCAGATGGTCTGAACTTGCACCTGGTGCCAAGCAGCGGGACAACCAGAGAGGCAGCATCCGATCCTCACCGAAGACAACCCACAAAAGCCATGGGAGTGTGTGAGTGCAGACTTCAGCCATCTCCCTGATGGACACTATGCCCTAGTGATTATTGACGATATCTGGAGGTGGAGATCGTAGGGAGTCAGACAGCAACTGAAGTCATCACCAAACTCGAAAAAGCCATCGCCACACATGGAATATTCGAGGTGATCAAGACGGACAATGGCCCACCCTTCCAGAGCCAGGAGCTCGCAGATTACCTGAGGAACTGGGGAATCCACCACCGGAAAGTGACTACACGCTGGCCCCAAGCCAATGGGGAAGTAGAGAGATTTATGCACACGCTCAACAAGACAATACGGATTGCGCATGCTGATGGGTCTCCGGTGGAAAGGGCCATCTACTGCTTTCTACGGGAGTATCGGCTAACACCCGATCTCACAACTGAGGCAGCTCCTGGACCGGCAACCATGGGCCGAGTAGTCAAAGACACCATTCCAAACCATCCCAACTGGGTTCCAGCCCAAGTTGACACAGGGAAGACTCTATCTAACCAAACACGGTCTAACGACCAGGCCAGCGCCCGGAGACGAGCCAAAGAATCAGATATCCAAGATTGAGACCGGGTGTATATCAAAGACCGATATCCCGGGAGCAAGTTCAGACTGCCGTTTGAACACCAGCCCTGGTTTGTCATTCGCCGTACTGGTACCATGGTGACAGTCCAGAGGGGATCAGAAGTGGTCACCCGCAACATCTCCTTCTTTAAGAAAGTGCATGCTGAGACCCCTGGCCGACCAGAACCTGACTATCCGAGGACCCGGCTGAGTCAGCAAGCGGAGGACAGTGGCCTAGGACTGCCAGGACCATTTCCGCCCCCAAAGAAGATAACCGGATGGACTCGGACACACAGCCGCTGCCTGCAACCCCAGAAGAGAGTCTTCCAAGCTCCCCGGTAAGGTCTCCGGTGAGCAGGACCCCACCCAGGATGTCACCGGCAGTGCCTGTGTCGAGGGGAGAGCAGTCCGGTTATAGACTATGCCAAAACCCGGCACCAACCTCCAGGCTGGCGGACTTCATGGTGTAATCAATCAGAGACTGGAATCTAGTGACTGGTAACAGATCCTCATTTTTCTATTATGTCTGAGTTATGCTATTTTTGAATAAAGGTTAGAAGGAATGTAGTATCCTCGGGCGCAGGGTAGCGGTGCAGCCTACCCGCGTCCCGAGGTCACGTCAGCGCGGGCGTATTACGTCACGGGCCCGCGGTATAAAATCAAGGGGCGTGGCCGGCGAGTGTAGTCGGAGCCACGCACAAACTAAAATACCAGCTCTCGAGTTTCCTTAGCGTTGCGGCGCCGCTATAATTAGCGCTAGCACTTACAACAATGTCACACTTACATCCCACAGACAAGTAACTTCTTATACGCAGAATTATAAATTGTGTTTCTGTTGCCGGTGTCGTGTCCACGCAGTGGGTGCCAGGCAGCCAATCACACTCAGGACACAGGTCGGTTCTTTTAGTTATTCTTTATTTATATTCTCTGGGCAGCTGGCTACATACACGTCCATCCCCGTGCTCGTCCTGGTCAATCTGCCGTCCTTCCTGTCCCTGACCGGATGTGGTGTCCGGTGACCTGGTCACCTCCCTCATGACCCACAGGGTCCTAGTGTCCTCTAGTCTCCAGTCCTGTCCTCCTATCTGTCAGGTCACGACATCTCCCCCCTTGTTGCAAACAAATGTTGATGGTACAGTTCTTCTGATCATTTCCGCCCCCTCAGCCCTTGACAGCATTTGCTGACTGTTATAGTGAGAAAGAAGGAAAGAGAGAGAGAGAGAGAGAGAGAGAGAGAGAGAGTCCCCATGTGTCTGGTCAACCCATCCCTCCAGTTTCTGACTCCTGCGTTTTATCACTTAGTCTCTTTGTCCCCTTGCATTCTCCTTTTGGTCGCCGTTCTCTGCCATCTGTGTTTGCTTCTGTTTGTTGGTTGTATTCCTTTTGCTCTCCGCTTGCCAGCCTTTCTTCATCTGTTTCTAGCTCCTCGCCGTGTGCCCAATGTTGTGGGCCAGCTGGTACTATTTCCATTGGCTCATCTCTTTCTGTTTCCACCCTTTGTTTTGTTTGTTCCCTCGGTGATTCTTTTCCCTTCTCTTCCTCTTTCTCTGATCTCTGCATCTTCTCTTTGTTTGCTCTCAGTGTGTCTTTTACTTTTTTCCTTGTCATATGTCATAGTTATGAGTCCCATTGCTTGGGCGGTGCTGTTGCTCAGCAGGCAGGGGCCTGGGACATCGCCTTTCAACACATGGATGTCCTCTTTGTTCGTTTGATTTTTGTACCTCAGTTCCTCTGTGAATTTTCCCAGATTTGTTACCTGTTTTTTTGACCCCCAGGTGTAGATCTTCACTTTGGACGCTCTCAGTGTCGGCTTGGCATCCATCTTCTCGTACTCTGACGCACACATGACATTGCATGTTGCACCACTGTCCAGTACAAATTCCGCTTCATGTGCTCCTACTCCTATCTTTGCCAAGTCCGTCTTTTCTGGGTTGCTTCTGCCTGTACGGTGTGTTGCTTCTCCTTTTTCGTCTCCCCCACTCAATTCTGTGTGGACCTCCGACATGTGGTACAGTCTTTCCACATTTTCTTCTTTCTCTTCTTCACCTGACTCTCGTGATGAGCTTCTCCTTTCTCTGTCGACATACCTGACGTGTCTCGTTGTCGACTCTTTTTGTCTGCCTGTTGCTCCTCTGTCATCTCTGAATCGTACGCCTTGGCACATACTGGCGTAGTGATTTCTTCCATTACATCTTTTACATGTCTGGCCAAACGCTGGGAACGGGCCTCTGTGTGGAAATTCCATTCCGCACCTGTAGCATGTTCCTTCGGGTTGTCTCCTCTCATTTTGTTCCCTCCAGTCATTCTTCCACCGGCCTGTGCGGTATTTGTTTGTCATGAGGTGTGCGCTTTCTATTTCAACGTTTTTTCCTCTTTCCATTTCTTTTGCATGTTCCGTTGCTCTCGCTTCTGCTCTCGCTAGTGACAGGATGTTCTCCAGTGAGGTCGGTTCTTTTAGTATTCTTGCCCTGAATCCTGTGTCGCAACACCCTCTATGATCCGTAGCCTTATTGCTTGCTCGTTATCGAATTTGTCGAACTCACAATGTGTCACCAGTTTTCTTAGCCTTGTCGCGAAGTCGTCTAGCGTTTCATCGACTTGTTGACACGCAATTGTAAATGTATATCGTTCAAAGTCAATATTTCGTAGTGGGTCAAATTTGGCCGTTAGGCATTTCTTTAGTTTCTCATATGACTTTGTTTCTTCGGTTGGCAGTGTCACCAGAGGTTCTTCAACGTCATCCCCTGCTAAGTTTAGCAGTAGCCCTAATCTCCTTCCTTCTGTTACATCGGTTGCCTCCATATATCTTTCAAACCGTCTGATCCACTTCTCCCACCTAATTCCAGTTTGTGGCTCCGATAAGTTGAATGGCAGTCAGTGGCCTCCTGTATTGTGCGCTGGGCTTTGGGTCTGCCATTCTTGCCTTCTTGCCTTTATGTGCTCTTTCCTATTTCTGTTTTTTCGCTCCATTGTGCGTTATTCTATGTTTCCTTTGCTCTTTGTCTTTTCTTCTTTTTTTTTTTTTGGTTAGTCTCTTTTCTCTTTTCTTTCTTTTTTTTCTTTATCTTCTTTTCTCTTTTCTTTCTTTCTTTCTCTTTATCTTCTTTTTCTCTTTTTTTCTCTTATTTCTTCTTTTTATTCCTTCCTTTAACTTTGTTTAGCCTCTTCTCCCCTTTTTCCTGTCTTCTGGGTCTTTTCCTTGTGTCTTTGCTTCTTTTTCTGTTTTGCCTGGCCTTAATATGGCCGCCCTGTTGGTTTCTATGGTGTTTCTTATTGTGTCCCTTTTTCAAAATGGCCGCCGCTCTTCTCTCGAGATTTCGCGATCGAAATCTCGCTCGCCTGACTCAAGAATGGCCGCTTCCCCGATCTCGCCTCTGATTGGCCCAGCCGCCTGATCTCAAAATGGCCGCCGAGACTCTCGCGAGTGCTCGCGCCTCTATTTCGAGATCGCGCGTTCCTTCGCGCTTACCGCAGTTTGCTGGTGATTCCTCAGAGGCGGTCGGGTGGGCTCCGATGTCGCTTCTTTTCTCCCTTGTTTCCTGTACATCCAGGGTGGGCACCTGGTTCTTCCTGATGGCGCAGTCGTTTCCTCGTTAAAGTGCACGTCGGCTCGTGTCTCACCTTTCGTCGCCAGTTGTCGTGTCCACGCAGTGGGCGCCAGGCAGCCAATCACACTCAGGACACAGGTCGGTTCTTTTAGTTATTCTTAATTTATATTCTCTGGGCAGCTAGCTACATACACGTCCATCCCCGTGCTCGTCCTGGTCAATCTGCCGTCCTTCCTGTCCCTGACCGGATGTGGTGTCCGGTGACCTGGTCACCTCCCTCATGACCCACAGGGTCCTAGTGTCCTCTAGTCTCCAGTCCTGTCCTCCTATCTGTCAGGTCACGACAGCCGGTTTTGTTGTTCGTGAAAAAGGGCCTGTGGAAGAGTAACAGGCCGCAGCTTCGGGAGAATGACAGACAATAGGGAGAGCTGCAAGTTAATCACCAGATTGCTTTATTGTGCGCCCAGGACAAAAGAACTGTCTTACCAATAGGAGCACACTACAGCACTACTTGTCTCTCCTCCATGCCATCCTCTCGCAAAGAGCTTCCGGCCCGGACGAATGCATGGAAGGAAACAGGGGGGGGGTTACTTTAAAGGGTGATGACATGAGCCCCGGTTGACCGCTGGCTCCAGTAGTTAAAGAAGAGTGGCGGCCTAATGGCTAACCTGTCCACCCTTGAGACAGCGATACCCGAGTTATCGTCACCTTGCCCTCAACAAACTGTGTCACCCTGGGCAAACCACCATAAAAGAATCTCATTGCTTGTTGCTGGCAAACCTTTAGAACAGCATAAACTCATTTTTACCGCTATGCACACAAACAAAGCACACATGTTTCTCCAAAGATATACATAATACGACACGGACGTATGAAAGAATGACATAAGGCATCTCTGGTAACCAGTATGGCCGACGGAGGAGATTTTATTCGCTGAATTAGGCTGATAAAATCCAACAGGCGTGTGTTACAACCAATAGCCAATCAAACTCCATTGTGGACTCACTGCAGAGACATCGATGTAAGTTGAGAAGAAAAATAGCAAACCAATTGATAATATTAGTGCCCTTGTTGCAACCTCATTTTACATATTCATTACATTGACAGTAATAATTCGCTTAGACAGCAACGTATGAAAGATATATGATTATTTTATTTTTCTTATTGTTTGTTTCATTTTTGTGTCTTTTTTTCCATTTTGAACAACAAGATTTTATATTTCTTCTTTAAAACGTATTTTCATTTAGTTCATAGAACAACAATTATACTTCATACCAGTGACAATAAATAACATGCAATACCTATTGTAAACAAAAACACACAACAATATACACTTAAATACAAAAAGGTGCTGTACGATATGTTCGGTCGATGGAAAATTTTATGAAGGCAAATGCGGTAGAATAGAACACAACGCGTTTCGGCCTGAGGCCTTCATCAGGTGACCGTCATTTCGTTTTTTACACAGAGACAGGTGTACAACAAGTTCCTATATGGACAGGGATAAAACACATAGAGTACATACATCAATATTTTATCAAGATTGATATACATTTACTGTCTAAGCAGACATCGCGAGGTTGAATGAAAAAGGAAGGGAGTCTTGTTATAACAACCTACTGATGCTCTAAGGGTCAATTATTGTTTTGTAAACATTTATTATAGATTATATCTGATTACATGATACATTTCAATATGTGTACAAAGTAGGCTAGCAGTCCTAAATCCTATGCTATCTTAACAATTTTCAAGCAATATATAACAGATAGTTATAAAACACTGACAGTTAAAGTCTCACTATATCACCCATCTTACCTATGTGATCTAACTAGAGTTTTCAGTGTTTCTGATAGATATAGTTATGAAAAAAGGCATAAAGAGGGAGAAAGAAGAAAGAGACTAGAATTATGTATAACGAGTAGAGGGGTACAAACTTAGATGTTAGTAATATCATAAACAAAAAAAGAAGAGAGTTCATGAGCTCTAAGTGAGGGTGTTATCTAAAAAGAGAGGAAAAGAGAAGAAAGGGAACAGGTACTGAGAGGCTAATTAACAGCTACTTATTCACTCACTTTAGTTAGATATCCTGTAGAAAAGGTTCCAGTAATTTCATAAAATGGAGGTTCTATTGTTTTTGATATTAAGGAGGTTTCAGTAGGAATTATGTAGCACTAAGGAAATAGATATGCTCAGTTTTATATCATAAAAAATATATAGACAACCGTTTTTTATTATATGTAGAATAGTGAGTTATCTAGAGATACCTGATATTTGCTGTTTCCACTTCTTATTTTCAATCAAGGTTACTCATAGGATATATTTTTTGGTTGAGTAACGATTCATAGGCATAACTTATTTCGCTCCAAATTGGTTCCACAGTTATGATCTACAGGAAAAAGCCACTTTTAGATTCTATATATATATATATTTTTCTGTCCCTTCAGATATATAGAGGCTAATCCCACTAAATAGTTAGAGCCTGGAATGTTACTCTAAGCAAAGGTTCTCTCCATTGGAATTGGCTTATATTGAAGGCTGTATGCTACGTGATAATTTACCTGTTTTAGTTATCAAAGACATGTTTACTAGCGGTACCCTGTGTCTGAACTCTTAGAGCTTCGTTTAGAGATGCCATTTTAGCAGGTATTAAAGAACTGTATTAGGGGATTCTTACCTTAAAAATAACTACGTTGAAGGAAGGATATTTTTCTAAAGATTATGTCATCGTTATTTATATTTTCACGCACACCATTCCTGAAAATGTTATTGAAAACGCAAAGTTATAATCTCTACTTTCTTTTCACACAATACTAGGTTAAAATTTTTCTATTATGTCCTTTTGTTTAAGAAAATACCTTATTATAAATTGTAGAGAGGACTGGTCTCACTAGATAGCTTCTTCCAAGTTTTGGTATCTGAAAGCAAAAAACGGGATACACGAGTATAGAATGAGTCCATCTCTTGTATGGGAGTGTTGTAAGATAAGGGGGTTCTATGCTAAAGCCTACCCTGATCTAAATAAACTTACCTCGTAGATGTGCGCGCTTTGGTCTTAAGGATATAGACCTTTTTTAGGGAGACGCCAACAGAGAAGCAACTGGAGACCCAATTACCGCCCTCAATACCGTCCCCAAAATTTATACCAGCAAAATCAACATTATCAACAAAATCAACAATATCAGCCCCAAGCTCAATACCCCCAGAATCAGTCGTACCAGTCCCAGGGGCAATACCAACCTCATCCCCAGGATCATCAACAGAACACAGACAGATTCCTGGAAACACGAAATGCCAAATATTGGAGACAGTAAAGACTATTCCTATATTTAACTTAAGCTCTCATGAAACCAATTCGGCCATGTATACTTTATTATCTAAAGGACTGTTGTTTGTTCCCCACCCTGGTCTCAACAAGTTTGAGCTCTTTAATGACATGATGGAATTCTTTCGTAAGATCTGACTAAAAAGTTTTTTTGCCAATAGAGAAATTAATGCTAGTGAAGTTAACAAATCAGGCCTGGCTCCGAAATCTGTGTTCACACCCACCCTGGACCAAATAGATCCAGAAGTGGAAATTCTTGAAAAAATTGTATATGCAAAACTAAAAAACATCACGAAGCATATACCGCATACCCCATTTAATATCTCCCGTGAAGAACATAATGCCCTTCTTGAACTCAAGGATTCTACACAAATAACTATAAAAAGTTGTGATAAGGGCGGTGGGATCGCTATTCTAGAAACAACCAAATACATTGAGAAAATGGAAACCATGCTTAGTGACACAAGTTTCTATACTAAAATTCTCAGGGATCCCACTTCAAAGACAAAAAATAAAATTGCGAAATTAACAGCAAGAGCGCTTAGCAGGGGTATCATTTGCCAAAAAGAACATGATTTCATGAACATAGAAAATCCAAAAATGGCCAGCATATATGGCACCCCCAAAATACATAAAAACGAGTATGATCCCCCTTTTCGTCCAATTGTTACCACAATCGGTAGTGTCACTGAGCCAATATCGAAATATTTGGATGCAATTTTACGTCCTTACATCAGTAAAATACTAGGATATATCCAGGACACCAGACACGTAATTACCCAACTTGAGGGCGCAGCATTCAATGCCCGTAGACAATGGATGGTAACATTGGACGTGGAAAGTCTCTATTCGAACATTCCATGTAGGGGCGCCATTGAAGCTACTAAATGGTTCATCGAATCTTTTCAAATTGACTGTAACTTGCCTTTCATCTTAGAGTGCCTTGAAATTGTACTAGAAAACAATGTATTTGAATTCAGAGGAAGTCTCTATCAGCAAATAAAAGGCGTCAGTATGGGGGCATCCTGTGCTCCCACTATTGCTAATATCTATGTAGCACACTTCGAGGAGAAACATATTTTTAATGAAATGGCCCCGTTTTTTGAATCAATTTTTTACTGGTCGAGATTTATCGATGACATCATTTTTATCTGGGATGATAATGAGGATGTCTTACAGGAATTCTTGCTATGGCTCAACTCCTGTGATCCTAATCTGAAATTCTCAGAAAAAATAAGTAATTCTCAATTAGAATTCTTAGATTTAATGATCAAACATCACGAAGGCCAACTCATCATGGATCTCGATGTAAAACCCACTGCCCGAAACACTCTACTCCATTATAGTAGCTTTCATCCAACCTCCCAAAAGGATAGTATTCCTTTCAGTCAGTTTCTTAGATTGAGAAGAAACTGTACTAGATTACATGACTTTGATGAAAAAGCTACTATAATGAAAGAAAAGTTTAAGGAACGTGGTTACCCCCATAGGCTGATAAGAGAATCTTACAAAAGAGCGAGGTATTACGACCGACAGCACCTCCTGAAAAACAGTAAAAACAAACGAGATGCCAGTCTAGTTTTTGTAAGTAGACATTCCCTGCTCAACAACCAGATTCGCCATATCCTCTATTCTAATTGGCACATCTTAAATGTCAACAAAACAGGTTCTGATGTGATTCCTAAACCATTGTTTGCTTATAAAAAAAACAAGAACATAAAAGACATAGTGGTCAGATCAAGAATGCCAATGATCAAAAAAGATACCCACCTTAAGAACATAAGTACCGGGGCTCCGGTAATAGGAAATCATAAATGTGGGATCTGTAAAATTTGTATAACACAGAAAAAAGAAGACCAGGTCAATGTATGGTGTGCTGTCCTAAATGGTGAGTGGGAATCACACGGATAGACATGTGGAAGGATGTGCTAGGTTTCACTGGGCTGAAAAAGTCCCATCAGTTGAAACTAGTCGACCATTCCACACAGCGCCATAATGTAGCTTTACTCTCTCGCTACTAGGCGTGTTTTTAATCATGACACCTACACTTTTGCTGTCAAGCTATCCCCGCAGTCTAGGTAGTCATTTTTAAGTATCACCTATTTCACAGCACTGCTTTTCTTTACACATTTCATTTTGGGCACTACGTTGGCAGAAGACGGTTGATTTCCTTGCCTGCACTGTCAAATAGGCGGGTTATGGAATAACTGCCATCCCCAAATGATGATATACCGCCGAGAGGGTGGTCTGATGGGACTTTTTCAGCCCAGTGAAACCTAGCACATCCTTCCACATGTCTATCCGTGTGATTCCCACTCACCATTTAGGACAGCACACCATACATTGACCTGGTCTTCTTTTTTCTGTGTTATATGTATGTTTGGGGCATAAGTTGACAGGTCACTAAATTATATCCCCTTTGACCCTCCCCACTTGTGTTTTTCAGCATCTGTAAAATTTCCCCACTGGCAATAGAAACAGAAGAATTAAAATTTAATGAGACTCTAATCAGTTTACCCTATATGACTAACTGCAAAACGACAAACGTCATCTATCTGTTGATATGTCCATGTCGTAAGGGATATGTCGGTGAAACTTCTCGTTCGGTTTACGCAAGAGTGACCGAACACAAATCAGCTATTCGTACTAGAAAACAAAATGCCCCTATGGTAGCATATTACATTGAAAATGACCACAATCCAGAACAAATAAAATGGATTGTACTAGAAAAAATCGTGCCTAGACCAGGAGCTGATACAGACAAAATCCGCAAAAAATGCGAAGTTTTTTGGATATTTACATTGGACACTGTGAGACTGGGATTAAACTCTGAAATCCCTTGGCAGCAGGCCATGTGTAATTTCTCAGTCACATACATGGCAGCCATTTTCATTAAAATAGAGTGCACTGCTCTTTACCATCTCCAATTTGGAGATAAATATACCTAACTTTAACATAATCCTAAACAGAATAACAGTGTAGGTAGAGAACATGTGATGTCATTTGTCCCCTCATAGGAAAGTGCACCTCTACCTCTCCCTAGAACACAGCCCATTACAAATTATAAACTATATTGTTTCTGGAATAATGAGAACAGATATAGTTCTTTGTTCTTTAGAATACCCCTCTCATAAGAATATATGATCATATATTCTCTTTTTTCTCATTATATATCCTGACTTTGTCTAAAACGAATTTTTCTGTTTCAGCAAATCATTCTCTTCATTTAAAAAAATACGTTGTTTTTTAAAATAAACGCTCGTGGATAAAAGTAGGAATATTTTCCAATTAGGAAATATATACAAATATTGACGCTCTCTATCATAAAGGAAATTATATGCGCCACATTGGTCATTTATATAAGACATAAGGACTATTTGTTTCTTGCTAAAAGAAATCTGGGTTAACATCACCCGGTAAAACTATCGTTGGTTTCTATTGTAGTCCACTAGCTACTGGAGGAACTACATTTTAGCCGTCTTTAGTCTCTATCTATACAAGATAAAAAAAGGGACCCTTTGTCTTTAAAAATACGTAACAAATCCATAACGAGGCCATGCAGCTGACATCAATTAAAGCCCTTACCTGACCTATAAATACCGGGCGACTTTTCCTTCAGTTTCACGCCGGTACGTTTGGAAGTGCACACCAGCAGACCCCCCCGACTATGGAGAAGCGCGCACATCTACGAGGTAAGTTTATTTAGATCAGGGTAGGCTTTAGCATAGAACCCCCTTATCTTACAACACTCCCATACAAGAGATGGACTCATTCTATACTCGTGTATCCCGTTTTTTGCTTTCAGATACCAAAACTTGGAAGAAGCTATCTAGTGAGACCAGTCCTCTCTACAATTTATAATAAGGTATTTTCTTAAACAAAAGGACATAATAGAAAAATGTAAACCTAGTATTGTGTGAAAAGAAAGTAGAGATTATAACTTTGCGTTTTCAATAACATTTTCAGGAATGGTGTGCGTGAAAATATAAATAACGATGACATAATCATTAGAAAAATATCCTTCCTTCAACGTAGTTATTTTTAAGGTAAGAATCCCCTAATACAGTTCTTTAATACCTGCTAAAATGGCATCTCTAAACGAAGCTCTAAGAGTTCAGACACAGGGTACCGCTAGTAAACATGTCTTTGATAACTAAAACAGGTAAATTATCACGTAGCATACAGCCTTCAATATAAGCCAATTCCAATGGAGAGAACCTTTGCTTAGAGTAACATTCCAGGCTCTAACTATTTAGTGGGATTAGCCTCTATATATCTGAAGGGACAGAAAAATATATATATATATATAGAATCTAAAAGTGGCTTTTTCCTATAGATCATAACTGTGGAACCAATTTGGAGCGAAATAAGTTATGCCTATGAATCGTTACTCAACCAAAAAATATATCCTATGAGTAACCTTGATTGAAAATAAGAAGTGGAAACAGCAAATATCAGGTATCTCTAGATAACTCACTATTCTACATATAATAAAAAACGGTCGTCTATATATTTTTTGTGATATAAAACTGAGCATATCTATTTCCTTAGTGCTACATAATTCATGCTGAAACCTCCTTAATATCAAAAACAACAGAACCTCCGTTTTATGAAATAACTGGAACCTATTCTACAGGATAACTAACTAAAGTGAGTGAATAAGTAGCTGTTAATTAGCCTCTCAGTACCTGTTCCCTTTCTTCTCTTTTCCTCTCTTTTTAGATAACACCCTCACTTAGAGCTCATGAACTCTCTTCTTTTTTTGTTTATGATATTACTAACATCTAAGTTTGTACCCCTCTACTCGTTATACATAATTCTAGTCTCTTTCTTCTTTCTCCCTCTTTATGCCTTTTTTCATAACTATATCTATCAGAAACACTGAAAACTCTAGTTAGATCACAGGTAAGATGGGTGATATAGTGAGACTTTAACTGTCAGTGTTTTATAACTATCTGTTATATATTGCTTGAAAATTGTTAAGATAGCATAGGATATAGGACTGCTAGCCTACTTTGTACACATATTGAAATGTATCATGTAATCAGATATAATCTATAATAAATGTCTACAAAACAATAATTGACCCTTAGAGCATCAGTAGGTTGTTATAACAAGACTCCCTTCCTTTTTCATTCAACCTCGCGATGTCTGCTTAGACAGTAAATGTATATCAATCTTTATAAAATATTGATGTATGTACTCTATGTGTTTTATCCCTGTCCATATAGGAACTTGTTGTACACCTGTCTCTGTGTAAAAAACGAAATGACGGGCACCTGATGAAGGCCTCAGGCCGAAACGCGTTGTGTTCTATTCTACCGCATTTGCCTTCATAAAATTTTCCATCGACCGAACATATCGTACAGCACCTTTTTGTATTTAAGTGTATATTGTTGTGTGTTTTTCTTTACAATAGGTATTGCATGTTATTTATTGTCACTGGTATGAAGTATAATTGTTGTTCTATGAACTAAATGAATATACGTTTTAAAGAAGAAATATAAAATCTTGTTGTTCAAAATGGAAAAAAAGACACAAAAATGAAACAAACAATAAGAAAAATAAAATAATCATATATCTTTCATACGTTGCTGTCTAAGCGAATTATTACTGTCAATGTAATGAATATGTAAAATGAGGTTGCAACAAGGGCACTAATATTATCAATTGGTTTGCTATTTTTCTTCTCAACTCATGTCTGTGTATTCCCTAGATTAGCAAGCCACTAGTTTGTAGTGGTCCTCTCTCTTTCCAAATTGAGACATCGATGTAACTCAGAAGGACACAGGTTCATATCCTATTGTGCAAAGTTTCAAAAAATTTCCTTTAAAGTTCAAAGAAACGCAGACCATTCAGTATGAAAAAGTAAAACTGGTTTACAATACTTTCTCAGTGTACAAGTGAATTCTTAATTATTAGGGGGCACCCAACACATTTTCTAGTGCGTGTGTTTATGCCTTCACTGCGAGACAAAAGGGGGCGCCAGAACCCACTTTTTAAACATCATTCTGTGTGTATGCAGGGTCCCATTATTCAATGAGCACAACACCACAAGTTAAATATCAAATGGTAAACTAATGAAACAATCATTGGCATAGCCAATAGGTCTCGCCTTTGGGACCTTATAAGTGTTTAGCATGCAAAAGTTGATGTTGTTGCACCAAGGATATTGTGCTGGATAACCAAACAATGATAAGGTCCCAAAGGCGAGACCTATTGGCTATACCAATGCTTGTTCTTTTTGCAAATGCAGTGCCACCCCAACTCGGGAGTCAGAAATATTTCAATGTTTTGCGACCGGATTACGGCTGCAAGGCTTGGATACAACAATGTTTCTGATTCACAGGTCAAATTTGCAGTTTAGAAGCAACACGTACAAGCCCCTTCCAATCTGTGAATCATTTTCTATTCTCAAGGACATTTTAGGATTTGTACCCTTCTATAGACTCCTAAAATGTCTCAGGTCATTCAAAAGTGCATATTAAATGGTTGCAAACGCCAAATCGGAGTGTATGTGACCATCAAAATGCTTAGCACGTCTGGCAGCAGGGCACTATCAATCCTTCACCTTCCACTCCTTCCACTCCGAGCTAGATATTATATATTTGTAGTGCCTGCCTGAGGAGAGGAGGGCTGGGGTGAACAAGGCAAAATGTGACTTGTGTGTGCAGGGTGTGATTTTCAGCGCAGCCACCCATGCATATGCTTTTTTGTCCTTAAATTCCTATGCAACCACTTTGGTACTGTTCTGTGCTGTATGAGACAAATGTATGACTAAAGAGACAAAACGACTTAGGGTCTGATTATGAGTTTGGCGGTCTTCGGACCACTGTTGCGGCAGCGTCGCATTCACCGCCACCAACTAGGTGGTCCACCAGCCATATTACAAGCTTGGTGGCTTGCTGAACGAAAGATCGCCAGAGAACTGCCAACCCCACCAGCCATTCGCTGACTGCCTCGACAGCAACCAGGGACAAGCAGCTGTCATAGGATGATACCAAGAAGTTCACTGCCATCCATATTACAATTTGGCTTTTCGACAAGCTGACCCTGGCGATGGCACCGCCTGCTTCGAATCAGCAGAATCGAAGGATGGGGTGCATACTCACCCATTTCCATTTCCTTACTTCAGTTACCAATGTGGATACCTTCCTCCAGTGCCCCCCTTCACAGTAGCATCTTGACCCTGAAGAAAACAACTCTTGATGCCGAAATCCAGATAGGTCTGATTTGTACTATTTACCCATTGACTGGACTAGGCACATATGGTCCAGACTCCAGGAATGGGAAAGTACTAATAGTAGGTAGTTTTTCATGTGTCATGTATTTGTGTACACTAGAGTAAAAAAAAGTACACATCTGTAAGGACACATGAAAAAATAGACACTGCCATCAGAAACACCACGGCTGGCCCATCGGCATACGGGAGATCGCTACCGTGGCAGTCATACCGCCAAACCCCTATACAGGCCCTAAGACTACTCTGAAGAACTTGCATCCTATAAATTTGCCCTTATTTGTTATTTTAATTGCACTATTTTGAAGTTGATATGTGTACAAAGTGAATAACATGTCACAGTTGGTAGTGAAGTCTGTCTCTCTTTTTCTTTAGGATCCAGAAATATACTTTAAACAACCACAGCAATTACTTCAAGTCTTCTTAGATCTTGAGGAACAAAACCTTAACCTTATTCAAAATTGTCAGGAAACAGATGAAACACTGGAGGAAATTCGAGTGAGAGGTTACAAAATACAGGGAAAGCTGTAAGTTTCAAAAGTGTAATAAGCCTTGACTAGTTATACAAAACACATGAGAATGTGTTATAATTTAATGAAAATGTAGCCCTTGTTCCCTCCATGTGTGAATGCTGACTGCAGTAACGGGCCTAAGCTCTACCTAATTAGACATAACTAATGTGAATGCCTCTACACAGGTGAACAGAACATGGCTGCCAGAGAGTTATCTTAGAGTTGCAGTTTATAGTGTTGTATTTAGGATATAGTTAAGAAACGAAGTGTAATGCAGCCCAATATTGCATTGATGGGTTATGGTAATTCATAAACCATGAGGCCAAACACTAAGTGGTTTGTGACTATCATTAGAAACCCAAGATGGCAATACAGCATCACATTATATGTTACCTGTTAAATAATTTTCATATTACATGTTTATTTGGGGTAATTTGCTACATCATTTGCAGATTTCACAACAACTTGTTTCTGATTGATAGCCCTAACCTCAGATACCTCACCTAAAAATATCCCACAAGGACCAGGCCGGATCCCCAGAACTTTGAAGTAGTGTTCCCATGTGCCTCTAGAGACATCTTGTGCCCCGAGCTGGCTCCATACCACCCCGGAAACGATGGAGTAGAGCCACATACAAGCCCCACCCCAGTGTAGTGATGGCATGCACTATAAAAGCAAGTTTGAATTAAATGTAATTGAATGTCAGTTCCTTTATTTATGTGCCTTATCACATGGGTCTGGAGCCACATTACCAATCTTGTTGGTCTTTGGGTGACTCCTAAAACGTATTTCTCGCTGTGCTAGGGAACAGGGTCCGCAAAAAAAGCATGAAATTTGGCAGATTGCTATATAAGCTAAATACAAGGCAGCTGGTTGAGTGCATAGCAGATGAGTGTGGTACATCATAAAACAGGCCTGTAAAATTCACAGAAAAATCCACAGTTATATGTCAGTTATGGCTCAATGAACATTAAAGTGAAAAAGTCTAGAAAGTCACCATTTATGATGTGCATGTACAATGCACACCATAACTCATTCCCACTGTCATGCTCAGTACATTTCTAATCTGATAACATTCCTTAACCCCTGCGCTGCGGGGCGGGGGGGGGGGCGCGGCACCGCGGTGCTCATGACGAGCCCAGCTCGTCAAGAGGCACAGTGAAGCTGTGCTCATGACGTGCTGGGCTCATCATGACTCCGCCCACTCCCGTAGAATGCCTGCGCAGGTGTGGAAATCGCCGTGCGGGCGAGTGGCGCACCTGTTATGACGAGCCCAGCTCGTCATGAGCACAGCTCCACTGTGCCTCATGACGAGCTGGGTTTGTCATAAGCAGGCAAGGGGTTAAGCTATAAACAATATATTTTGTGAAATCTGCAAGTCGTGCTAATTACGTGGCAAATCTGGTAAATCCATAGCTATGTAGCGAATTCCCCAGACACTGAATCACATTAGTACATCACCCCTCACTATTGTCAATTGTTGAACAATGTATTCATGTAGGGTAAATAAAATATTCACATTTCAGTCAGGGGCCATTGTTACCTGCAATGTGAACAACCTTTGCATGGTAGTTTCCCAAACAATTCACTTGTAACATAAAAAAATACATAACGGGTAATGTGGTCCTATGTTGCCTTCTCAAGGTTTATGATGTCACAAAAAAATAACTATTTGCAATATTGAATCACATTACACAGTTACTATTTATGTATTCTCTCTCTCTCCATGGTTCAATCCTGGCTGACCTACACCATTTTAAGCACAACCCCAACAAAACTGAACTCCTCTTCATTCAATTGAAAGAAAAGTCATTTCCTGTAGATATCTGGCTTGAAAACCTCAACGTGTTAAACTGCAAATTATCCTTCTCTAATTCTGTCAAATCTCTGGGAAGCACATTTGACAGAAACCTGAACATAAAAGAGCACATTAATGTCTCAGCTAAAAGTGCCTTCTACATGTTAAAACACATATTAAAAAAATCAAAGCCTTCATCCCCATCGGAGATCTTAACACTGTGGTGCAATCCTTAGGCCTCTCCAAGCTGGACTACAGCAATGCAACCCTCATGGGCTCCCCAAAAACACATGTAGTCCCTTTGGAAAGCCAAACTCCATGCAGCAGCCAGCCTACTCTCACCGGAGAGTTGCTGTGACCACATCACTCCCACTCACAAGAAACTCAACTTGCATAACCTGCATAACCCACAAAGCTCTCTACTTGGAAAAAATATTCCACCTTGCAAACAAGCGATCACAAGCTACCCAGAAGAGACCTCTTCAAAGCTCTAACAGTCTAATCCTGATTTCGCTCAAATTTAAGAAAGAAAGATATTGCACCCGCTCCTTCTCCGGGAACTTTCCCAGAATCTGGTACTCGCTACCTCAGGATTTACGTGACAATCAATCATTCCCCAACTTCAGGAAGAAACTTAACTTCTTCTCAATAAATGTCTAAATCCTCCCATTAAACCATCTGACTGGCATCATGCTCCTACCCCACAACCTCCAAACAAATCTGAGCACCGCTATCTTGGGGTAAAATTGTGCCTTTACTCTCAAAACACGTTAGCTTAACTACATCAGAACTATATCGTCCACAAATAATGCTGTCTATTGTATACTTCTTTTATATAATGTCACCATGTATTTTTATTTACTTCATATGTAAATCATCTAATTGTTGCTGTGCTAACTCAGGTTTGTTCTATACAAAACTCAATAAAAAATAAATAAATAAAAATATATGTGTGAGTGTATATATAGCAAACACAACGAGATGATGAATGGAGTACTGAAACTTTTCAGACACTCACCCCCAGTCACAGATCTGGGTTGAATCCATCATCCTTCTTTAGTTCACTTCGCCACCTCAGTTCAGACCCAGCTATATGCAAATCAGTCTTGACCCTGTGGCTCATGGGAACAGTCCAACCCGAACTGCCAAGCCAGGTCTTCCCTGAACCGGAAACAGGCATCCTGGGACTAGTTTATGGATAACACCCTGCATCAGCCACGCTATCTTGAATCCAGTGGCAAAGGGAGCAAGGGAACCACTTCTGGGCATACCCTGCCAACTTACGGAAAACAAAGCAAACACAAGGAGATAATGGACAGAGCGCTGAAACTTTTCAGACACTCATCCCCAGTCACAGATCTGAATTGAAGCCATCATCCTTCTTTAGCTTACTTCGCCACCTCAGTTCAGACCCAGCTATATGCAAATTAGTCTTGACCCTGTGGCTCATGGGAACAGTCCAGCCCGAACTGCCAAGCCAGGTCATCCCTGAACCGGAAACAGGCATCCTGGGACTGGTTTCTTGGTAACACCCTTCATCAGCCTGGCTAGCTTGAATCCAGCGGCAAAGTTTTCAAGGGACCGACGTCTGGGCATACCCTGCCAACTTAGGGGCGAACAAAGCAAACACAAGGAGATAATGGCGGAGAGCTGAAACTTTTCCGACACTCACCCCCAGTCACAGATCTGGGTTGAATCCATCATCGTTCTTTACTTCAATTCGCCACCTCAGTTCATACCCAGCTATATGCAAATCAGTCTTGACCCTGTGGCTCATGGGAACAGTCCAGCCCGAACGGCCAAGCCAGGTCTTCCCTGAACCAGAAACAGGCATCCTGGGACCGGTTTCTTGGTAACAGCCTTCATCAGCCAGGCTAGCTTGAATCCAGTGGCAAAGTGAGCAAGGAACACACGTCATGGAATACTAGGGCGAACAAAGCAAACACAATGAGATAATGGACGGAGTGCTGAAACTTTTCAGACACTCACCCCCAGTCACAGATCCGGGTTGAATCCATCATCGATTTTTAGCTCACTTCACCTCCTCAGTTCAGACCCAGCTTTATGCAAATCATTCTCGACCCTGTGGCACATGGAAACAGTGCAGCCCGACCTGCCAAGCCAGGTCTTCCCTGAACCAGAAACAGACATCCTGGGACCGGTTTCTTGGTCACACCCTTCATCAGCCAGGCTAGCTTGAATACAGTGGCAATGGAGCAAGAGACCCACGTCTAGGCATACCCTGCCAACTAAGGGCGAACAAAGCAAATACAAGGAGATAATGGACGGAGCGCTGAAACTTTTCAGACACTCACCCCCAGTCACAGATCTGGGTTGAAACCATCATCGTTCTTTAGCTCGCTTCGCCACCTCAGTTCAGACCCAGCTACAAGCAAATCAGTGTTGACCCTGTGCCTTACGGGAACAGTCTAGCCCGTACTGCCAAACCAGGTCTTCCCTGAACCGGAAATAGACACCCTGGGACCGGTTTCTGGGTAACGCCCTTCATCAGCCAGGCTAGCTTCAATCCAGTGGCAAAGAGATGAAAGAACCCACATCTGGGCATACTAGGGCGAACAAAGCAAACACAATGAGATAATGGACGGAGCGCTGAAACTTTTCAGACACTCACCCCCAGTCGCAGATCTAGGGTGAACCCATCATCGTGCTTTAGCTCACTTCGCCACATCAGTACAGACCCAGCTATATGCAAATCCGCCTTGACCCTGTGACTCATGGGAACAGTCCAGCCCGAACTGCCAAACCAGGTCTTCTCCGAACCGGAAACAGGCAACCTCTTACCGGTTTCTGGTTAACACCCTTCATCAGCCAGGCTAGCTTGAATCCAGTGGCAAAGTGTGCAAGGGAACCACGTCTGGGCATAACCTGCCAACCTAGGGTAAACAAAGCTAACACAAGGAGATAATGGATGGAGCGCTAAAACTTTTCAGACACTCATCCCCGTTCACAGATCTGTGTTGAATCCATCATCGTTCTTTAGCTCACTTCGCCACCTCAGTTGAGACCCAGCTATATGCAAATCAGTCTTGACCCTGTGGCTCATGGGAACAGTCCAGCCCAAACTGCCAAGCCAGGTCTTCCCTGAACCGGAAACAGGCATCCTGGGACTAGTTTATGGATAACACCCTGCATCAGTCACGCTATCTTGAATCCAGTGGCAAAGTGAGCAAGGGAACCACTTCTGGGCATACTCTGCCAACTTACGGAAAACAAAGCAAACACAAGGAGATAATGGACAGAGCGCTGAAACTTTTCAGACACTCATCCCCAGTCACAGATCTGAATTGAAGCCATCATCCTTCTTTAGCTTACTTCGCCACCTCAGTTCAGACCCAGCTATATGCAAATTAGTCTTGACCCTGTGGCTCATGGGAACAGTCCAGCCCGAACGGCCAAGCCAGGTCTTCCCTGAACCAGAAACAGGCATCCTGGGACCGGTTTCTTGGTAACAGCCTTCATCAGCCAGGCTAGCTTGAATCCAGTGGCAAAGTGAGCAAGGAACACACGTCATGGAATACTAGGGCGAACAAAGCAAACACAATGAGATAATGGACGGAGTGCTGAAACTTTTCAGACACTCACCCCCAGTCACAGATCTGGGTTGAATCCATCATCGATTTTTAGCTCACTTCACCACCTCAGTTCAGACCCAGCTATATGCAAATCATTCTCGACCCTGTGGCACATGGAAACAGTGCAGCCCGACCTGCCAAGCCAGGTCTTCCCTGAACCAGAAACAGACATCCTGGGACCGGTTTCTTGGTCACACCCTTCATCAGCCAGGCTAGCTTGAATACAGTGGCAATGGAGCAAGAGACCCACGTCTAGGCATACCCTGCCAACTAAGGGCGAACAAAGCAAATACAAGGAGATAATGGAAGAAGCGCTGAAACTTTTCAGACACTCACCCCCAGTCACAGATCTGGGTTGAAACCATCATCGTTCTTTAGCTCACTTCGCCACCTCAGTTCAGACCCAGCTACAAGCAAATAAGTGTTGACCCTGTGCCTTACGGGAACAGTCTAGCCCGTACTGCCAAACCAGGTCTTCCCTGAACCGGAAATAGACACCCTGGGACCGGTTTCTGGGTAACGCCCTTCATCAGCCAGGCTAGCTTCAATCCAGTGGCAAAGAGATGAAAGAACCCACATCTGGGCATACTAGGGCGAACAAAGCAAACACAATGAGATAATGGACGGAGCGCTGAAACTTTTCAGACACTCACCCCCAGTCGCAGATCTAGGGTGAACCCATCATCGTGCTTTAGCTCACTTCGCCACCTCAGTACAGACCCAGCTATATGCAAATCCGCCTTGACCCTGTGACTCATGGGAACAGTCCAGCCCGAACTGCCAAACCAGGTCTTCTCCGAACCGGAAACAGGCAACCTCTTACCGGTTTCTGGTTAACACGCTTCATCAGCCAGGCTAGCTTGAATCCAGTGGCAAAGTGTGCAAGGGAACCACGTCTGGGCATAACCTGCCAACCTAGGGTAAACAAAGCTAACACAAGGAGATAATGGATGGAGCGCTAAAACTTTTCAGACACTCATCCCCGTTCACAGATCTGTGTTGAATCCATCATCGTTCTTTAGCTCACTTCGCCACCTCAGTTGAGACCCAGCTATATGCAAATCAGTCTTGACCCTGTGGCTCATGAGAACAGTTCAGCCTGAACTGCCAAGCCAGGTCTTCCCTGAACGGGAAACAGGTATCCTGGGACCGGTTTCTTGGTAACACCCTTCATCAGCCAGGCTAGCTTGAATCCAGTGACAAAGTGAGCAAGGGGCCAGCGTCTGGGCATAACCTGCCAACTTAGGGCGAACAAAGCAAACACAAGGAGATAAAGACGGAGTGCTGAAACTTTTCAGACACTCACCCCAGTCACAGATCTGGGTTGAATCCATTATCTTTCCTTAGCTCACTTCGCCACCTCAGTTCAGCCCGAGCTATATGCAAATCAGTGTTGACCCTGTGGCTCTTGGGAACAGTCCATCCCAAACTGCCAAGCCAGGTCTTCCCCGAACCGGAAACAGGCATCCTGGGACCGGTTTCTTAGTAGCATCCTTCCTCACCCGGGCTATCTTGAATTCAGTTGCAAAGTGAGCATTGACCCACGTCTGGGCATACCCTGCCAACTTAGGGCGAACAAAGCAAACACAAGGAGATAATGGACGGAGCGCTGCAACTTTTCAGACACTCACCCCCAGTCACAGATCTCGGGTGAAGCCATCATCGTGCTTTGGCTCACTTCGCCACCTCAGTACAGACCCAGCTATATGCAAATCAGTCTTGACCCTGTGGCTCATGGAAACAGTGCAGCCCGACCTGCCAAGCCAGGTCTTCCCCGAACCAGGAAACGGGCCGCTTGGGACCGGTTTCTGGTTAACACCCTTCATCAGCCAGGCTAGCTTGAAAACAGTGTCAAAGAGAGCAAGGAATCCACGCCTGGGCATACCCTGCCAAATTAGGGTGAACAAAGCAAACACAAGGAGATAATGGAAGGAGCGCTGAAACTTTTCAGACACTCACCCCCAGTCACAGATCTGGGGTGAATTCATCATCGTTCTTTAAATCACTTAGCCACCTCAGTTTAGACCCAGCTATATGCAAATCAGTCTTGACTCTGTGGGTCATGGGAACAGTTCAGCACGAACTGCCAAGTCAGGTCTTCCCTGAACCAGAAACAGGCATCCTGGGACCGGTTTCTTAGTAACATCCATCATCAACCAGGCTAGCTTGAATCTAGTGGCAAAGTGAGTAAGGGACCCGCGTCTGGGCATACTCTGCCAACTTAGGGCAAACAAAGCAAACACAAGGAGATAATGGATGGAGCGCTGAAACATTTCAGACACTCACCCCCAGTCACATATCTGGGTTGAATTCATCATCGTTCTTTAGCTCACTTTGCCACCTCAGTTCAGACCCAGCTTAATGCAAATAAGTCTTGACCCTGGGCCTCATTGGAACAGTCCAGCCTGAACTGCTAAGCCAGGTCTTTCCTGAACCGGAAACAGTCGTTCTGGGGCCAGTTTCTGGGTAACACCCTTCATCAGCCAGGCTAGCTTGAATCCAGTGGCAAAGTGAGCAAGGGACCCACGTCTGGGCATACCATGTCAACTTAAGGTGAACAAAGCAAACACAAGGAGATAATGGATGGAGCACTGAAACTTTTCAAACACTCACCCACAGTCACATATCTGGGTTGAATTCATCATCGTTCTTTATATCACTTAGCCACCTCAGTTTAGACCCAGCTATATGCAAATCAGTCTTGACCCTGTGGCTCATGGGAACAGTCCAGCCCTAACGGCCAAGCCAGGTCTTCCCTGAACCAGAAACAGGCATCCTGGGACCGGTTTCTTGGTAACAGCCTTCATCAGCCAGGCTAGCTTGAATCCAGTGGCAAAGTGAGCAAGGAACACACGTCATGGAATACTAGGGCGAACAAAGCAAACACAATGAGATAATGGACGGAGTGCTGAAACTTTTCAGACACTCACCCCCAGTCACAGATCCGGGTTGAATCCATCATCGATTTTTAGCTCACTTCACTACCTCAGTTCAGACCCAGCTATATGCAAATCATTCTCGACCCTGTGGCACATGGAAACAGTGCAGCCCGACCTGCCAAGCCAGGTCTTCCCTGAACCAGAAACAGACATCCTGGGACCGGTTTCTTGGTCACACCCTTCATCAGCCAGGCTAGCTTGAATACAGTGGCAATGGAGCAAGAGACCCACGTCTAGGCATACCCTGCCAACTAAGGGCGAACAAAGCAAATACAAGGAGATAATGGACGGAGCGCTGAAACTTTTCAGACACTCACCCCCAGTCACAGATCTGGGTTGAAACCATCATCGTTCTTTAGCTCACTTCGCCACCTCAGTTCAGACCCAGCTACAAGCAAATCAGTGTTGACCCTGTGCCTTACGGGAACAGTCTAGCCCGTACTGCCAAACCAGATCTTCCCTGAACCGGAAATAGACACCCTGGGACCGGTTTCTGGGTAACACCCTTCATCAGCCAGGCTAGCTTCAATCCAGTGGCAGAGAGATGAAAGAACCCACATCTGGGCATACTAGGGCGAACAAAGCAAACACAATGAGATAATGGACGGAGCGCTGAAACTTTTCAGACACTCACCCCCAGTCGCAGATCTAGGGTGAACCCATCATCGTGCTTTAGCTCACTTCGCCACCTCAGTACAGACCCAGCTATATGCAAATCCGCCTTGACCCTGTGACTCATGGGAACAGTCCAGCCCGAACTGCCAAACCAGGTCTTCTCCGAACCGGAAACAGGCAACCTCTTACCGGTTTCTGGTTAACACGCTTCATCAGCCAGGCTAGCTTGAATCCAGTGGCAAAGTGTGCAAGGGAACCACGTCTGGGCATAACCTGCCAACCTAGGGTAAACAAAGCTAACACAAGGAGATAATGGATGGAGCGCTAAAACTTTTCAGACACTCATCCCCGTTCACAGATCTGTGTTGAATCCATCATCGTTCTTTAGCTCACTTCGCCACCTCAGTTGAGACCCAGCTATATGCAAATCAGTCTTGACCCTGTGGCTCATGAGAACAGTTCAGCCTGAACTGCCAAGCCTGGTCTTCCCTGAACGGGAAACAGGTATCCTGGGACCGGTTTCTTGGTAACACCCTTCATCAGGCAGGCTAGCTTGAATCCAGTGTCAAGTGAGCAAGGGGCCCACGTCTGGGCATAACCTGCCAACTTAGGGCGAACAAAGCAAACACAAGGAGATACAGACGGAGTGCTGAAACTTTTCAGACACTCACCCCAGTCACAGATCTGGGTTGAATCCATTATCTTTCCTTAGCTCACTTCGCCACCTCAGTTCAGCCTGAGCTATATGCAAATCAGTGTTGACCCTGTGGCTCTTGGGAACAGTCCAGCCCAAACTGCCAAGCCAGGTCTTCCCCGAACCGGAAACAGGCATCCTGGGACCGGTTTATTAGTAGCATCCTTCATCAGCCGGGCTATCTTGAATCCAGTTGCAAAGTGAGCATTGACCCACGTCTGGGCATACCCTGCCAACTTAGGGCGAACAAAGCAAACACAAGGAGATAATGGACGGAGCACTGCAACTTTTCAGACACTCACCCCCAGTCACAGATCTCGGGTGAAGCCATCATCCTGCTTTGGCTCACTTCGCCACCTCAGTACAGACCCAGCTATATGCAAATCAGTCTTGACCCTGTGGCTCATGGAAACAGTGCAGCCCGACCTGCCAAGCCAGGTCTTCCCCGAACCTGGAAACGGGCCGCTTGGGACCGGTTTCTGGTTAACACCCTTCATCAGCCAGGCTAGCTTGAAAACAGTGTCAAAGAGAGCAAGGAATCCACGCCTGGGCATACCCTGCCAAATTAGGGTGAACAAAGCAAACACAAGGAGATAATGGAAGGAGCGCTGAAACTTTTCAGACACTCACCCCCAGTCACAGATCTGGGGTGAATTCATCATCGTTCTTTATATCACTTAGCCACCTCAGTTTAGACCCAGCTATATGCAAATCAGTCTTGACTCTGTGGGTCATGGGAACAGTTCAGCACGAACTGCCAAGTCAGGTCTTCCCTGAACCAGAAACAGGCATCCTGGGACCGGTTTCTTAGTAACATCCATCATCAACCAGGCTAGCTTGAATCTAGTGGCAAAGTGAGTAAGGGACCCTCGTCTGGGCATACTCTGCCAACTTAGGGTGAACAAAGCAAACACAAGGAGATAATGGATGGAGCGCTGAAACATTTCAAACACTCACCCCCAGTCACATATCTGGGTTGAATTCATCATCGTTCTTTAGCTCACTTTGCCACCTCAGTTCAGACCCAGCTTAATGCAAATAAGTCTTTACCCTGGGCCTCATTGGAACAGTCCAGCCTGAACTGCTAAGCCAGGTCTTCCCTGAACCGGAAACAGTCATTCTGGGGCCAGTTTCTGGGTAACACCCTTCATCAGCCAGGCTAGCTTGAATCCAGTGGCAAAGTGAGCAAGGGACCCACGTCTGGGCATACCATGCCAACTTAAGGTGAACAAAGCAAACACAAGGAGATAATGGATGGAGCACTGAAACTTTTCAAACACTCACCCACAGTCACATATCTGGGTTGAATTCATCATCGTTCTTTATCTCACTTAGCCACCTCAGTTTAGACCCAGCTATATGCAAATCAATCTTGACTCTGTGGCTCATGGGAACAGTCCGCCCAAACGGCCAAGCCAGGTCTTCCGTGAACCGGAAACAGGCATCCTGGGACTGGTTTCTTGCTTACAGCCTTCATCAGCCAGGCTATCTTGAATCCAGTTGCATAGTGAGCATTGACCCACGTCTGGGCATACCCTGCCAACTTAGGGCGAACAAAGCAAACACAAGGAGATAATGGACGGAGCGCTGCAACTTTTCAGACACTTACCCTCATTCACAGATCTGGGGTGAAGCCATCATCGTGCTTTAGCTCACTTCGCCACCTCAGTACAGACCTAGCTATATGCAAATCAGTCTTGACCCTGTGGCTCATGGAAACAGTGCAGCCCGACCTGCCAAGCCAGGTCTTCCCCGAACCAGAAACAGGCATCCTGGGACCGGTTTCTTGGTAGCATCCTTCATCAGCCGGGCTATCTTGAATCCAGTTGCAAGGTGAGCAAGGGACCCACTTCTGGGCATACCCTGCCAACTTAGGACGAACAAAGCAAACGCAAGGAGATAATGGACGGAGCACTGAAACTTTTCAGAAACTCGCCCTCAGTCACATATCTGGGTTGAATTCATCATCGTTCTTTAGCTCACTTTGCCACCTCAGTTCAGAACCAGCTATATGCAAATCAATCTTGACTCTGTGGCTCATGGGAACAGTCCGCCCAAACGGCCAAGCCAGGTCTTCCGTGAACCGGAAACAGGCATCCTGGGACTGGTTTCTTGCTAACAGCCTTCATCAGCCAGGCTATCTTGAATCCAGTTGCATAGTGAGCATTGACCCACGTCTGGGCATACCCTGCCAACTTAGGGCGAACAAAGCAAACACAAGGAGATAATGGACGGAGCGCTGCAACTTTTCAGACACTTACCCTCATTCACAGATCTGGGGTGAAGCCATCATCGTGCTTTAGCTCACTTCGCCACCTCAGTACAGACCTAGCTATATGCAAATCAGTCTTGACCCTGTGGCTCATGGAAACAGTGCAGCCCGACCTGCCAAGCCAGGTCTTCCCCGAACCGGAAACAGGCATCCTGGGACCGGTTTCTTGGTAGCATCCTTCATCAGCCGGGCTAACTTGAATCCAGTTGCAAGGTGAGCAAGGGACCCACGTCTGGGCATACCCTGCCAACTTAGGGCAAACAAAGCAAACACAAGGAGATAAGGGGCGGAGCGCTGACACTTTTCAGACACTCACCCCCAGTCACAGATCTGGGGTGAATCCATCATCGTGCTTTAGCTCACTTTGCCACCTCAGTACAGACCCAGCTATATGCAAATCAGTCTTGACCCTGTGACACATGAGAAAAGTCCAGCCTGAACTGCCAAGCCAAGTCTTCTCCGAACCTGGAAACGGGCAGCTTGGGACCGGTTTCTGGTTAACACCCTTCATCAGCCAGGCTAGCTTGAAAGCTGTGTCAAAGAGAGCAAGGAATCCACGTCTGGGCATACCCTGCCAAATTAGGGTGAACAAAGCAAACACAAGGAGATAATGGAAGGAGCGCTGAAACTTTTCAGACACTCACCCCCAGTCACAGATCTGGGTTGAATCCATCATCGTTCTTTAGCTCACTTCGCCACCTCAGTTCAGATCCAGCTAAATGCAAATAAGTCTTGACCCTGTGCCTCATTGGAACAGTGCAGCCCGAACTGCCAAGCCAGGTATTCCCTGAACCAGAAACAGTCATTCAGGGGCCATTTTCTGGGTAACACCCTTCATCAGCCAGGCTAGCTTGAATCCAGTGGCAAAGTGAGCAAGGGACCCACGTCTGGGCATACCCTGCCAACTTAGGGTGAACAAAGCAAACACAAGGAGATAATGGATGGAACACTGAAACTTTTCAAACACTCACCCACAGTCACAGATCTGGGTTGAATTCATCATCGTTCTTTATCTCACTTAGCCACCTCAGTTTAGACCTAGCTAAATGCAAATAATTCTTGACCCTGTGCCTCATGGGAACAGTTCATCCCGAACTGCCAAGCCAGGTCTTCCCTGAACCAGAAACAGGCATCCTGGGACCGGTTTCTTGGTAACATCCTTCATCAACCAGGCTAGCTTGAATCCAGTGGCAAAGTGAGTAAGGGACCCTCGTCTGAGCGTACACTGCCAACTTAGGACGAACAAAGCAAACACAAGGAGATAATGGACGGAGCGCTGAAACTTTTCGGAAACTCACCCCCAGTCACATATCTGGGTTGAATTAATCATCGTTCTTTAGCTCACTTTGCCACCTCAGTTCAGAACCAGCTATATGCAAATCAATCTTGACTCTGTGGCTCATGGGAACAGTCCAGCCCGAACGGCCAAGCCAGGTCTTCCCTGAATCGCAAACAGGCATCCTGGGACCGGTTTCTTGGTAACAGCCTTCATCAGCCTAGCTACCTTGAATCCAGTGGCAAAGTGAGCAAGGAACCCACGTCTGGGCATACTAGGGTGAACAAAGCAAAAACAATGAGAGAATGACACTCACCCCCAGTCACAGATCCGGGTTGAATCCATCATCGTTTTTTAGCTCACTTCGCCGCCTCAGTTCATGTCAAGGATAGCAGATGATTACTAGCCCAGAAGAATAACGCACATGCCACTAACCTTTGGTTTCTACCCAGCGGGGACCACAGCTCGAGGAGAGGCCTCCCAGTTCCCTCAAGCGCCAACTCTCCCAATGTGAGACACACACTTAGGACAGGTCGCACTCCGGGGAAAAGGGAAGGGGACAAAATAAGAAATAAGTTGTTGAGAAGGTTCCCATCTAGGTCTGGTCTAAGGTAGGGGATTCTTCTTGGCACAATGTAGCTACAAAGACAAACAGGAAATCTGGTTATCCTGGTCTGTAGGCTCACCTGTACTGTCACTATTAGAGAATTATGGGGAATACTCACAAGATACCCACTCGGTAATCGTCCAGAACAGTCTCTGTGGGTAACAATGCTTCTTTATGTTTTTCAGCTGTTTAGTCACAGCGCCAAAAGAAAGGAAGACAAGTGAGCGAGTGAAGCGTGAGGTTTCTGGGATAACAGAGTAGTTACTGTCCCTACTTGAAAGGCAAGTTCTGTAGGTCACACGGTAGAGAACAGAGGTAAACACTGGGGTTCTCAGTGTGGGACGAGCTGTACCACGTAGTCACTTGAAACACAGTTTAAATAGCACGGCCGTGCTATAATTTGAGATCCTACCTCCGTAGCCGTAGTGGGAAAGAAAAAGTCCGCGGAACCCTGCAGCGGCGTCCTCCAAAGCGGGAAAGAAAGCGTCCGCGGAACCCTGCAGTGGCGTCCTTCAAAGCGGGAAAGAAAGCGTCTGCGGAACCCTGCAGCGGCGTCCTCACGAAGAACAGGCTCTACCAACAAATCAGGAAGGATTGACAAGCACCCAGCTCATCCAGGGAGGCGTTTATATCTCTGTGCCTGCTCGCAAGTTCCGGATCGGTAGGACCCAGGGCGTTCTGGGAGATGTAGTGCAGTAGCAGTTCCTACAGCGCCCTACCCTGTACAGGTGTTTGCTGAGTGAAATCGCTACAGAGCCCCCCTCAAGGACTGTAGACTCGGCGGTCGACTAGGTTCCCCTGGATGGGTCTGATGGAACTGCGCTAATAGGTCAGGAGTAGCTTCAATCCAGTGGCAAAGTAAGCAAGAGACCCACGTCTGGGCATACCCTGCCAACTAAGGGCAAACAAAGCAAATACATGGAGATAATGGGCGGAGTGCTGACATTTTTTGGACACTCACCCCCAGTCACAGATGAATGAATGAATGAATGCGGGATTTCTATAGCGCATGGCTGCCCGGGAGCGTCCCAGCGCTGGGATGGCATTAACAACTGAGGGGGGAAGCAGAGGAGGAAAGGGGAAGGGTTATTGCGGGAAAAGGTGGGTCTTGAGTAGCTTCCGGAATTTCATGTGGTTAGGTTCGGCACGTAGCTGGGTTGGCAGGGCGTTCCATAAAGTTGCGGCTGTAACTGAAAAGCGACGCCCTCCAGTGCGGGCTTTTTTGACTCTGTGGACAGTGGCCAAGTTACCTTGGGAGGAACGCAGGGACCTGTTGGGTTTATATGGAAAGAGCATGGTCTTCAGCATCGGGGGCCCTTGATTTTGCATGGCTCTATGTGTGGTACATAGGGCCTTGAATTTGACCCTTTCACGGATCGGCAGCCAATGAAGTGCCTTTAGGGCAGGTTTGGCTGATGCTCTGCGGGAGGTACCTGTCAGAATCCTTGCAGCGGCATTTTGTGTTCTTTGAAGAACATTGATCGTGGATTCTGGGGCAGCCAAGAAGAGGGCGTTGCTATAGTCTAATCTTGATAAGATTAGACCTTGGATGAGCATTTTTTGTGATTGTACGGGGAGTAGTGGGAGAATCTTCCTAGCTGAACGGAGTAAGCCCACACAGGTAACAGCTGTTTTTTTTGCCTGCGTTTTCAAAGAAAGGTCTTGTTCCAGCCAGAAGCCTAGACTTTTAAGTTCAGTCTTGGGTTGTGGGAGGGGTCCTAGGCATGATGGCCACATAGCGGTGGGGAGGGATGACATTTGATGTCCCAGAAGCATGCGCTCGGTTTTAGAGCCATTAAGTTTAAGCCTTGAGTTAGACATCCAGGCATGGATTCCTTCTAGGCAGTCATGGAGGTTTTTGAGTTTGTCACCTTCTAGTGAAAATGACACAACCATTTGGGTGTCATCAGCGTATGTGACGGCTTTTATCCCAAAGGGAGAGACCACATCCTCCAGGGGGGCCATGTATGTGTTAAAGAGTGTAGGGCTCAATGAAGAGCCCTGGGGAACCCCACACTGGAGGGGGAAAAGATCCGATCGCACATTCCCTTCACAGACCTGAAAGGTTCTGTCCCTAAGGAAGGAGGAGAGCCAACAAAGTGCCGTGTCCCTCACTCCCAGGCTAAATAGTCGCTGGATCAGGATCTTATTGTCCACCGTGTCAAATGCAGCGCTTAGATCCAGGAGGATCAGTAAAACCGATCCTCCTGAATCCAAGATGCATCTGGCTTCCTCGACCACTTTCAGAAGGGCTGTCTCGATCCCCTGACCTGGACGGAAACCTGTTTGCGAGGGGCGAAGGAGATTGTTGGATTCAAGGAAAGCCGACAATTGCTGGTTGACCACCTTCTCTGCGATCTTACTTAGGCCTGGTAAGAGAGAGATTGGGCGAAGGTTGGACAGATCTGAAGGGTCATGGCCTGGTTTTTTCTGTAGAGCTTTGACTATTGCATGTTTCCAATTTGGGGGGGGGGCACTCCTTGGCTAAGAGAGGCATTAATAAGGTTGGTGGCCAGGTGTGAGATGGTAGGTCCGACTTGTTTGAGGATACGGATGGGAGCTGGGTCATTAGGAGAGACACTTTTCATGCCTGAGAGAGCTTGGTCTTCTATTCTATTCTATGAATTCATCATAATTTTTTAGCTCACTCGCCACCTCAGTTCAGACCCAGCTATATGTAAATCAGTCTTGACTCTGTAACTCATGGGAACAGTGCAGCCTGACCTGCCAAGCTAGGTCTTCCCTGAACCGGAAACAGGCATCCTGGGACCAGTTTATTGGTAAAACCCTTCATTATCCAGGCTAGTTTAAATCTAGTGGCAGAGTGAACAAGGGTCCCACAACTGGGTATACCCTGCCAAAGGAGAAACAGTAGCCCTCATCCTCCTAGACCTATCAGCGGCGTTCGACACAGTCTCCCACCGCACCCTAATACGCAGACTCTACGACGCAGGAATCCAGGACAAGGCCCTCGACTGGATCTGCTTCTTCCTCTCCGGCAGGACGCAACGGGTCAGACTCCCCCCTTTCCTCTCAGACCCCACACCTACCACCTGCGGAGTCCCCCAGGGCTCCTCCCTCAGCCTGACGCTCTTCAACGTCTACATGGCTCCACTTGCCCCCATCGTCAGAACCTACGGACACAACATCGTGTCATACGCAGACGACACCCAGCTCATCCTCTCCCTATCCAACGAGCCCAACACCGCCAGACGCAACTTTCTAGAAGGCATGGAAGCCGTCGCCAAATGGATGAAAAACAGCTGCCTACAACTAAACACCAACAAAACAGAAGTACTCATCATGGGCCCAAACCCCGACGCCTGGAGCGACACCTGGTGGCCCACCGCCCTCGGAAACCCGCCAACCCCCACAGACCACGCACGAAACCGGGGAATCATCCTGGACTCCGAGCTCAAAATGGACAGCCAGATCACTCTGTCTCATCTTCCTGCTTCCACACCCTCCGCCTCCTTCGTAGGACCTTCAAATGGATCCCCCTCGAACACCCAAATACAGTCACTCATGCCCTGCTCACCAGCAGACTCGACTACGGCAATGCACTCTACGCCGGAATAAACAAAAACCTCATCCGCATGCTACAGAACATCCAGAACGCCACCGCAAGACTGGTCCTCAACCTGCCAAAACACTGCCACATCTCCCAGCACCTGCGCACACTCCACTGGCTCCCCGTCTAGGCGAGAATCACCTTTAAGATGCTCACCTACGCACACAAGGCCCTCCATGGCACTGGACCAGCATACCTGAACAGCCGGCTCAAATTCCATGCACCCCAAAAGACCCTACGATCAGCCCAGCTCTCCTACACCGAGGTCCCCCGCACCAGAAAAACCAGATCGGGAGGCCGCTCCTTCTCCTTCCTCGCGGCCAAAGCATGGAACGCCCTTCCGCTCCACCTCAGACAGACAACATCGCTCCCCATCTTCGCAAGAAACCTCAAAACCTGGCTCTTTCGACAGACCCCCTCCTTGATGGAATGGAACCTGCACACCCCCCAGCCCTAGCGCCTTGAGACCCTTACGGGTGAGTAGTTGCGCTTTAACAAACTCCTGATTGATTGATTGATTGACCCTGCCAACTTAGACAGAACAAAGCAAACACAAGGAGATAATGGACGGAGCGCTGAAACTTTTCAGACGCTCACCCCCAGTCAAAGATCTGGGTTGAATCCATCATCGTTCTTTAGCTCACTTTGCCATCTCAGTTCAGACCCAGCTATATGCAAATCAGTCTTGACCCTGTGGCTCATGGGAACAGTCCAGCCTGAACTGCCAAGCCACGTCTTCCCTGAACCGGAAACAGGCATCCTTGGGACGGTTTCTAGGTAACACCCCTCATCAGCCAGGGTAGCTTGAATCCAGTGGCAAAGTGAGTAAGGGACCCACGTCTGGGCATACCCTGCCAACGTAGGGTGAACAAAGCAAACACAAGGGGATAATGGACTGAGCACTGAAACTTTTCAAACACTCACCCCCAGTCACAGATCTGGGTTGAATCCATCATCGTTCTTTAGCTCACTTAGCCACCTCAGTTCAGTCCCAGCTATATGCGAATCAGTCTTCACCCTGTGGCTCATGGGAACAGTCCAGCCGAACTGCATAGCCAGGTCTTCCCCAAACCAGAAACACGCATCCTGGGACCGGTTTCTTGGTAACATCCTTCATCAACCAGGCTAGCTTGAATCCAGTGGCAAAGTGAGCAAGAAACCCACATCTGGGCATTCCCTGCCAACTTAGGGTGAACAAAGCAAACACAAGGAGATAATGGATGGAACGCTGAAACTTTTCAGACACACATCCCCAGTCACAGATCGTAGTTGAATCCATCATCCTTCTGGAGCTCACATCGCCACCTCAGTTCAGACCAAACTATATGTAAATCAGTCATGACTCTGTGGCTCACGGGAACAGTCAAGCCCGACCTGCCAAGCCAGGTCTTTCCTGAACCGGAAACAGGCATCCTGGGACCAGTTTATTGGTAATACCCTTCATCATCCAGGCTAGTTTAAATCTAGTGGCAAAGTGAACAAGGGTCCCACAACTGGGTATACCCTCCCAACTTAGAGAGAACAATGCAAACACAAGGAGATAATGGAGCGCTAAAACTTTTCAGACACTCATCCCCAGTCACATATCTGGGTTGAGTACATCATCGTTCTTTAGCTCAGTTGGCCACCTCAGTTCAGACCCAGCTATCTGTAAATCAGTCTTGACCCTGTGGCTCATGGGTACAGTCCAGCCCGACCTTCTGTCGTAATTTGATAATGGCTGGGTTAGCGCTTAGCTTTGCTACACGTTATTTCCCTTAACTTGGCCTCATTTGAAAACGCCATTTTGTATGTTACGACGGCCATCTTAGGGAATGAGCGACCTCGTGGTCAGCATGCCCTTTAGTCCTTTGTCCGTGCCGCTGACTACTCGAGTTTGCCCAGCAACAGGCTATTTTTAGTAACGGTCAAGCCTGTACATGCGCAGTCCCAACTGACCAGTCACCCCTCAGGAATGTTCCGCCAAAACTGACCAGTGGAGTTGTAACCCCTCCCATGAGTTGGCTGTGCTCCAAAAATGACCATATATGTACCTAAACTCTGTAACCTTGTACCGCCTACCTTTTATTACCTGTAAATTGTATAAAAGAAGGATTCGCACCAATGTTCGGTGTGATACTTCTTGCATTGCCGAAGGGTGCTGTAGGAATGTACCGCCACCCCATGGGGTCTTAATAAACTTGTCTTTTGTACTTTTCAGTTTCCGTGCCAACAGTTCTTTTGGAGTAAGTGGGTATTTCTGCAGAGCATGTAGGCCTTGGGAACCCAATACCACAAATTGGCGACCACGAAGGGACTCATCGGCGACTCGGATGCCCGAAGGAGAGGTCGTGACGAAGGATTGGAAACTCGCCATGGACGCGTACGCTGCCACTGAGTGACCCGAGTCTTGGCACCCACGGTATTTTCTTTCCTTCCTTCGACTCTGACCTTCCAGGTGGCGCCGGTCTCCGACTGAGATCCTGATCGTCTGCGTTGCTGCACAGTGCCTGTTTGGCTGATTCGATTAAAGACCTTGGCAGTTGGAATCTGGATATTTGAGATTGGGTAAGATTTGTGATCTGTAAGGTAGTCTACGGACGCTTACTGAAGTTCTATGATTGTGACTACGATTTGAGTTAGCTAACATTTTGACTTTGTGAACTTTGAATATATATGTGTAGTGCACTTCACATAGGCAGGCATGTAGAGATGTTTCTCTAATTTTGTTTGTACTCCGAGCGGCACATTTGTGTGAATCATTGTAAGTGCCATTTTTTTTATGGAATCACTCTTTCGTGGTACTTTTTGAACATGCCTTTTTAAGCACACTCCGAGGGATGTGCTGTCTTGGAAATGGTACCACAATTAGGTTAACGGAATCTCAGCCTGCTCCTCCAGAGGGAACTCCCAATCGTGAGATGTATGTGAAATTTGGCCTTCCCCCTATACTGTACAGTAAATTATGGCATAAGTACACTAAAACTGATCCCGAGTTGCAATGACCACTACATGGGTCGTTTGATTTGCGAAAGGTTCAGTTTGTGGAGCAATGTTTGTTTCAGCGCAGGTCTAGACAGGATATGCTTGATTGTGTGCGAATGTGGGAGAAAGCGGTGCGTGAACGTATGAAGCGTGAAGTTGCCTTGGCGGACAAAGAGCAGCGCAAGGCTGCTCGAGATAAAGCTTTACAGCTTGAGGAAAAGGAGGCGCAGGAAAAGAAAGAGAGGGAGGCACAGGAACGTAATTTGCAAACAACCGGTCAATTTCCTATTCGACGACCGCTTTATCCTGTCCTTAATAATGAAATTGATGATTTTTCGTTACTAGATCGGTCTCCGCCTCCGTATGTTCAGCCTACGGCTCCGACTGAAGATTCTGGCGATGAAGAACGGGATAAGTCGGATAAGTCGAGTGTCAGGTTATCTGCGCAGAGAGCAGCAGATTTGCGTAGTTTTGCTAGAAAGCTAAATCTGAATCAGATAACTGTGTCAGAAGTTGTAGATGCAAAGAATAAGTGGACAGAACGAGAATTGATGTGTTTTTTGAAAACTCTTGCAGATGAAGTTATTACTCGATTCCGTAAACATTCAGAGAACTTAGAACCTAAGGATATGTCAGTTCATCGTGAGAATTTGGATAAAGGTGTATTTGTCCTTACAGATGCAGATGACTTTTTCACGCGACTGCTCCAGCTACGGGATGAGGCGTCCAGATTGCGGGAAGAAGGGAAAAAAGCTAAGGAGTCCGTGCCGGGGTCAACGGAGCAGTCCAAACAGTGTTCTATCCTGGGTTCAGATAAGAATTCTAAAGTGCATGTTATGCCTATGCATGAAGCTGCACCTCTGTATGTTCCCCCCAAAGGGGACGGTACAGATGAAGATAAAACGTCGGCAAATTCAAAGGGGTATTTTATATATAATTGGGTGTATACACCTTGGAATAGAGCAGATGTTATGGCTTTGAAAAATGCTTTACCTGATCTCCGTAAGAATCCGGCCGCATTCTATGAAGGGGTGGAGGGGGCTATTTCCTCTTGTGTTATGACCCTTGTTGATATAGATCTATTCTTCGGATTAATTCTTCCGCCCGATATGTGGAGGTCGATTCGTAAGACTAATGATCAAACGATGTTTGGGGCAACTTGGAAAGAAATAATCCAGGCTGACTTAGACAGGGAACCTGCGTGCAAACCATGTGATTTAATTTTAGAACTCCCAGCGGCTATTTTGAATAAACTGAAAACGCTTGTCCCTCCTAAAAAGATCGATTGGACTATGTTAGCTTCATGCAAACAGAAGCCAGATGAATCGGTATCTGATTTCTTTACACGTTTCGAGGAAGCGTTTCATGACTACAATGGGCAATCATTAACAGATGATACGGGTAGGCATCTGTTTGTTGATAAGTATGTGGCTAATCTCCTACCGGAGATTGCAAAGCGGTTAAAGACAAGTGAAAGTTCCTGGACCACGGCGACCCCTGCGTCTTTGTTAACTATGGCTCAGTATTACGAGCGGCAGGAATTAGAGGCTAAGGAAAGTGTTGATAAGAAAACAAAGGAATTGAAAACGAAGGTGATGTTGGCGCAGGTTCGCGTGCGCAATCTAGAGGGAATGATAGAGGCAGGCGAGGAAGGGGTAATGCGTCGTTCGGTCGTACCGATATTGCTGAGGACCAATGTGCATATTGTAAAGAGTTTGGGCATTGGGCTGAAGATTGTCCGGTACTTCGTGAGCAACGTAGCCAGCGTGGTCAAGGAGGTGGAAGGTCGAGGAATAGTTATTCGGGAGTGAGAGGTGGCGGAAGTGATTGTGGTAGGTTTGAAACGAGGGGCCGTGGTCAGGATGAACGAAATACTTTTGATAGACGAAATCAATATCAGATATCGGAGGGTGAGAGTGTGGAGCATCAGGATTATGTGCATGCATAGGACTGCGTAGGATGGGGTACGGAATCAGTTGAAGTGCCAGTAGATCAAAGAGGTCCATATGTATCAGCGGGCATTTTGGGTTCTACTGATCAGTTTTTAGTTGACACAGGAGCTACTCGTTGTGCTTTGTCCAAAAACTTGGTTCCAAGGGCTCCCCTGTCTGGCGACACGATAACATGTATAGGGTTTGATGGCACACCCTCTCCTAGCCCACTATCACAACCTCTTGCACTTTGCATTGACAAATTTTTCAGTTTTTGTCCATTTTTGTTGTCACCTCACACTCCAGATAACATTATGGGTATTGATTTGCTCAAATATTTTCGAGCAGCGATACGCTGCGCTCCTGAAGGAGTGCAGGTTATTTTGAATGACAATTACCCAGATTCAGACAGATTTTGTACAATGAAGGAAATCGAAGCATTAGCCTCTCTCCCGCATACGTTGTGGGCGACCTCAGATACGGATGTGGGACAGATGCTTATTCCACCTATTCGAATTACTGTCAAGGAGGGAGTACTTTTGCCACGTGTACCACAGTATAAGATTTCTAGGGAAGGTGAAATCGCTCTGACACACATTGTTCAGGATTTGATCATTGCAGGAGTAGTGGAGGAAGTTCCTTACAATGTCTGTAACAGCCCTATTCTTCCGATCCTTAAGAAAGACACTGACGACAAAGTCTATCGATTTATTATTGATTTGAGGGAAATTAACAAAATTGTCATCCCCCAATACACGGTGGTGTCCGATATCACAACATTGCTTACATTGGTCCCTCCAACAGCAACGACCTTTTCTGTCAATTATCTTAAAAATGCCTTCTTTTCCATTCCTGTCCATCCCGATAGCAGATACCTATTTGGCTTCACGTTAAATAATAAATCGTATAGATTGTGTCGTGTTCCTCAAGGTTACACAGAGAGTCCTAGCATCTATAGCCAGGCTTTAAAAAGACAGCTTGATTCTTTTGAACTGCAATCCGGAGTAGCCCTTATACAGTATGTTGACGACCTCCTGTTGGCTGCAGACACTTATGCACAATGTGAGGAGAGTACACTTGCTTTGCTTTCCTTTTTGGCTCAGAACAACCATAAAGTTTCTAAGAAAAAGCTTCAATACTGTAGACCCAAGGTGACCTACCTCGGTCATCTTTTGTCTAAGGAGGGGCGTGCATTAACATCAGATCGAATTCAAGTGATTTTAGATACGCCAGTCCCCCGTACTCAGAGAGACGTACGTGCCTTCATAGGATTAACGTCCTTTTGTAGACAGTGGATCATGGGGTTTTCACACATTATAAAACCTTTGTTAGCGCTACTGTCCAAAACTACACCAATGCCCCTTGAATGGACAGATGAATGTCAGAATGCTTTTGAACAACTGCGACAGGCCCTTTGCTCTGCACCCGTGTTAGGTACACCAGATTATACAAAGATTTTCACATTGTACGTGCACGAGAAAGATGGGTGCGCGTTATCAGTGTTAGTGCAAGCGCACAGGGATAAGCAGAGGCCATGTGCGTACTTCTCAGCCCTTCTTGATCCTGTAGCACGAGGGTTACCTGGGTGTTTTCGAGCAGTTGCAGCAACAGCAGTAGCTATACGGCAGAGTGAGGGAATAGTTTTATCACACAAATTGTTGGTGCTAGTTCCCAATGCAGTAGATGCCCTGTTAAATCAAACAAAGACTCAATATCTTACGAGCGCACGGTTAACAGGATATGAGCTCACACTCTTGGCGCCACATATCACACTGAAAAGATGTGCTACCCTGAACCCTGCCACTTTATTGCCTTATCCGGTCGAAGAGGGTCAGGAGGAAAAACATCATGATTGTGTTTTCCTGACCGAGGAACAAACAAAGGGTCGTGTCGACTTACAGGATATGCCACTTCCAGATGTGGATGGGGAACTGTGGGTTGATGGATCGTGTTTGAGGCTGCCAGATGGCACGACCTCTGCAGCATATGCGATCACGACACTTAAGGCGGTGGTAGAAACAGCACGAATACCCCAGAAATCAGCCCAAGAAGCAGAGCTGATAGCCTTGACAAGAGCCTGCGAACTGAGTGCTGGCCTATGTGTGAATATCTACACAGACAGCCGGTACGCCTTCGGAGTAGCGCATGACTTTGGCTTACTTTGGAGAGAGCGTGGGTTTTTGACCTCACATGGAGTACACATTATGCATGGAGAATTAGTGCGTGATCTCCTAAACGCGTTGCTTTGTCCAAAGAAAGTAGCAATAATCAAATGCAGTGCACATAAAAAGGTCACTGACAAAGTGGGACAAGGCAATGCCTTTGCAGACAGTATAGCAAGACAAACAGCTATGTCTCGAAATTACTCCCTCATGTATGTAGCGAAGTCGTAGGCCGAGCGATGGCATGATGCTAGAGCAGAGATACTAGACATCCAAAAATCAACGACCGAAGCAGAACTTGTAGCATGGGCAGCAGAAGGGGTACTGGATGATGAGGGTTGTTGGAGGAGCAAGGACATGGAGAGATGGAAATTGCTTGCAGCTTACTTGCAAGCGATGGTCCAGATGACACATGGGTTGGCACATGTGGGGGCTCTTGCAATCACTCGACTGTTAACACGAGTTTGGGAGCATCCTGAGATTGCCAATACTGCCAAGAGAGTAGTGCAGACTTGTTTGATATGTTTACAGCACAATCCTGCAAAAGGGACGCATACTCCGAAAGGAGGGTTCGCTCCACCTTCCGCACCATTCGAGGTACTCCAAATGGATTACATCCAGCTTGAGCGTTGCAATAACCTTAAGTATGTCCTAGTGGTGGTGTGTGCTTTTAGCAAATGGGTTGAGGCCTTCCCCACGAAAGATAATACAGCTTTGACAACAGCTAAGGTTCTGCTCAAAGAGTACTTCCCTCGATTCGGAGTTTGCAAATTTTTGTGGAGCGATAATGGTCCTCATTTTGTTGGGAAAATTGTGGAGTATGTGCTAAAGGGACTGGGGATCCAGCAAAAGTTTCATGCTGTGTTCCACCCTCAGTCAGCAGGTCTTGTCGAGCGGTACAATGCTACGTTGACATTGAAACTGGCTAAGATTGTGGCGTCCACGTCATTGAAGTGGCCGGATGCCTTGCCGCTAGCATTACTCTCTCTTAGATCAGTGCCCCACTCTCGAACTGGCCTCACACCGTATGAAGTGGTGTTTGGAAGGCCTATGAATATATGGGGAGTTCCTAAGCCGCGGTTGTTACACGATGTGCCTTGTATAATGATGAACGATTATTTGGCACGATTAACAAATGATTTGCTCTCTATTCATCAACAGGTTCGAGAAGCGCTCCCTGACAATTCCATTGGAGAGGCCCATAATCTCCGTCCTGGAGATTATGTCATGGTGAAGTCGTTTGAGAGAGCGAACAGCTTGGAACCGAGGTGGCGTGGCCCCGAACAGGTCCTCTTGGCGACTCGAACGGCTGTGCGAGTGACCAACAGAAAGCGGTGGGTGCATTCAACTCACTGCCGTCGCGTCTCTCCGGACCTGGTGAATCCTACTGTGTTGTCCGACTACAAAGAGATCTTGGACAAAGAAAAGAGCCCAGCTGTGACGTCGGCCAAATCTGAGGGAGCCTTCCTGGACCACACTGTTTCTGGACGACAGCGCTACGATTTGCGGCCAAGATAGAAAGAAGATTTTTTTTTGTGCGAGACTGGTTGGTTACCGCTCTGGGGTTTGTGAAACGGAAGCCGGGAATCTCAAGGGGGGGGGATCAGTTCTGCCAAGAGTAGCGACACCCGTCTTGACCCCGGAGAAGAAAACAACGGCTACCTCGGAGCTCAGCACTAACGTTTTTTTTTTGTAGTTGTATATTTGAGACATTGTGAACTTTTGAACTATGTCGTCTTCTGCATCACGAGACAAAAGAATTCTTGGTGCCATCTTGTTCGTACTGACAATTGTGGTGATAGCAGTGATAGCCTGGGTAGTAGAACTTGTGGTGCCTGTACGAGAACATTTGCTACCGACTACCCCGGCTCCATCTGAACATTTTCACTTCACCTTACCCTATCATGAAGAACGGCACCGACAGACTTACTTGAACAATAGCTTTATTCAAATCTTGCATCATACTCATAATATGACGAACACTTCTAACTGTTGGGTGTGTGGGATGTTGCCTGGGCATCAGAAGAAAGGGGGCACCCCGCTCATCCCACTTCCGTTTTCTCATAATGGTTCCTGTAATGCTTGGTATACCCTTTTATTCACCTTGCGCTGGCCAACAAAAGGGGGGGGTGCTGTTCCATTTAAATAAAATTTGCTATCATGATCGAGATGGCTATCCACAAGCTGAGGGTACTCGATTTGAATGGGAAGAGTACCGCCCCGACAATGTGTCTGCACCCCGAATTTACAGCAATCAACGGAACATTAACATGTCCAGCTCGCATGTCATTAATGTTATAGATACTAAGGCTGATCTTTGTATACGTAATAAAGGTACAATCCCGGTTGGGAAAAGTGAATGTAACACCACACTTACATTTGACAGTCCGAATGGCATATCATTTGTGGCATCTCGAAATACATACTTCATTTGTAGTAATAAAGGTTATCATCAGCTCCCTTTAGGATGGCTAGGTACATGCTATATCTCTTTTGTATTGCCCCCAGTATTCATTGCCCCACCAATGTACCATAATGATTATGTACTCTATCATGATTTTGTGTTAAATAGAGTTAGACGTGCTGTGGTCTTTGATGACATTGACCAGACCGATACTGCCTTACAACAATATGTAGATTTTAATTTGGGATTGTTTTCCTTTGTGGGGGCTGCTTTGAATAGTCGGAAAATACGACGACTGACCCGTGTTGTTGAGGCTGTAGCTAATGACACTGCTTTCGCATTGGGGAATATAACGGAAGAACTTCAAATATCCAGAATTGTTACGCCTCAGAACCGAATGGTTCTTGATGTGGTTCTAGCTGATCGAGGGGGGGCATGTAGAATTATCGGAAGTAGCTGCTGTGTTTACGTGCCTGACAACTCGCCATCTGTATATGATGCCATTTCCAAACTTCACAAAATTGCTGCTGAAATACACCCGGACAATGGTACATGGACCCTTTCGAGGTGGTTCTGGTCAATGCTTAGTACTTGGGGCTGGAAGCTACTGACGATTTTATGTATCGTAGTTGGGATATTGTTCTTCTTGTGTTTATGCATACAATGGGGCCCTGCATTATGTTCCTTGTGTCTATCAGCTTGTATTCCATCTAGACGAGCTCTTGCCCAAAATGAATTGATGCTTCATAAAGAAGTAGCTCAAATTATGTCAATTGATATCGAAGATGAGTATCCCGACTATGTCCACTATGAGGTAGCTTCAGCTAAACGCTAAAAGGGTCGTCTGTCGTAATTTGACAATGGCTGGGTTAGCGCTTAGCTTTGCTACACGTTATTTCCCTTAACTTGGCCTCATTTGAAAACGCCATTTTGTATGTTACGACGGCCATCTTAGGGAATGAGCGACCTCGTGGTCAGCATGCCCTTTAGTCCTTTGTCCGTGCCGCTGACTACTCGAGTTTGCCCAGCAACAGGCTATTTTTAGTAACGGTCAAGCCTGTACATGCGCAGTCCCAACTGACCAGTCACCCCTCAGGAATGTTCCGCCAAAACTGACCAGTGGAGTTGTAACCCCTCCCATGAGTTGGCTGTGCTCCAAAAATGACCATATATGTACCTAAACTCTGTAACCTTGTACCGCCTACCTTTTATTACCTGTAAATTGTATAAAAGAAGGATTCGCACCAATGTTCGGTGTGATACTTCTTGCATTGCCGAAGGGTGCTGTAGGAATGTACCACCACCCCATGGGGTCTTAATAAACTTGTCTTTTGTACTTTTCAGTATCCGTGCCAACAGTTCTTTTGGTGTAAGTGGGTATTTCTGCGGAGCATGTAGGCCTTGGGAACCCAATACCACACTTCAAAGCCAGGTCTTCCCTGAACCGGAAACAGGCATCCTGGGACGAGTTTATTGGGAACACCCATCAACATCCAGGCTAGCTTAAATCTAGTGGCAAAGTGAACAAGGGTCCCACGACTGGGTATAACCTGCCAAGGGAGAAATAGTAGCCCTCATCCTCCTAGACCTATCAGCAGCGTTCGACACAGTCTCCCACCGCACCCTAATATGCAGACTCTACGACGCAGGAAGGCAGGACAAGGCCCTCGACTGGATCTGCTCCTTCCTCTCCGGCAGGACGCAACGGATCAGACTCCCCCTTTCCTCTCAGACCCCACACCTACCACCTGCGGAGTCCCCCAGGGCTCCTCCCTCAGCCCGACGCTCTTCAACGTCTACATGGCTCCACTTGCCCCCATAGTCAGAACCTACGGACACAACATCGTGTCATACGCCGACGACACCCAGCTCATCCTCTCCCTATCCAACGAGCCCAACACCGCCAGACGCAACTTTCGAGAAGGCATGGAAGCTGTCGCCAAATGGATAAAAAACAGCTGCCTACAACTAAACACCAACAAAACAGAAGTACTCATCATGGGCCCAAACCCCGACGCCTGGAGCGACACCTGGTGGCCCACCGCCCTCGGAAACCCGCCAACCCCCACAGACCACGCACGCAACCTGGGAATAATCCTGGACTCCGAGCTCAAAATGGACCTCCAGATCAACTCTGTCTCATCTTCCTGCTTCCACACCCTCCGCCTCCTTCGTAAGACCTTCAAATGGATCCCCCTCGAACACCGAAAGACAGTCACTCACGCCCTGGTCACCAGCAGACTCGACTACGGCAACGCACTCTACGCCGGAATACACAAAAACCTCATCCGCAAGCTACAGAACATCCAGAACGCCGCCGCAAGACTGGTCCTCAACCTGCTAAAACACTGCCAGATCTCCCAGCACCTGCGCACACTCCACTGGCTCCCCGTCTAGGCGAGAATCACTTTTAAGATGCTCACCTACGCACACAAGGCCCTCCATGGCACCGGACCAGCATACCTGAACAGCCGGCTCAAATTCCACGCACCCCAAAGGACCCTACGATCAGCCCAGCTCTCCTACGCCAAGGTCCCGCGCACCAGAAAGACCAGATCGGGAAGCCGCTCCTTCTCCTTCCTCGCGGCCAAAGCATGGAACGCCCTTCCGCTCCACCTCAGACAGACAACATCGCTCCCCTTCTTCGCAAGAAACCTCAAAACCTGGCCCTTTCGACAGACCCCCTCCTTGATGGAATGGAACCTGCACCCCCCCCCCCCCTCACCCCTAGCGCCTTGAGACCCTTATGGGTGAGTAGTTGCGCTTTAACAAACTCCTGATTGATTGATTGATTGACCCTGCCAACTTAGACAGAACAAAGCAAACACAAGGAGATAATGGACGGAGCGCTGAAACTTTTCAGACGCTCAACCCCAGTCACAGATCTGGGTTGAATCCATCATCGTTCTTTAGCTCACTTTGCCACCTCAGTTCAGACCCAGATATATGCAAATCAGTCTTGAGCCTGTGGCTCATGGGAACTGTCCAGCCTGAACTGCCAAGCCACGTCTTCCCTGAACCGGAAACAGGCATCCTTGGGACGGTTTCTTGGTAACACCCCTCATCAGCCAGGGTAGCTTGAATCCAGTGGCAAAGTGAGCAAGGGAACCACCTCTAGGCATACCCTGCCAACTTAGTGTGAACAAAGCAAACAAAAGGAGATAATGGACGAAGCACTGAAACTTTTCAAACACTCTCCCCCAGTCACAGATCTGGGTTGAATCCATCATCGTTCTTTAGCTCACTTAGCCACCTCAGTTCAGACCCAGCTATATGCGAATCAGTCTTGACCCTGTGGCTCATGGGAACAGTCCAGCTGAACTGCAAAGCCAGGCTTTTCCCGAACCGGAAACAGGCATCCTGGGACCGGTTTCTTGGTAACACCTTTCATCAGCCAGGCTAGCTTCAATCCAGTGGCAAAGTAAGCAAGAGACCCACATCTGGGCATACCCTGCCAACTAAGGGCGAACAAAGCAAATACAAGGAGATAATGGACGGAGTGCTGAAACTTTTCAGACACTCACCCCCAGTCACAGATCCAGGTTGAATTCATCATCATTTTTTAGCTCACTTCGCCACCTCAGTTCAGACCCAGCTATATGTAAATCAGTCTTGACTCTGTGGCTCATGGGAACAGTGCAGCCTGACCTGCCAAGCCAGGTCTTCCCTGAACCGCAAACAGGCAGCCTGGGACTGGTTTGGGTAATACCCTTCATCAGCCAGGCTAGCTTGAATCCAGTGGCAAAGCGCAAAAGGGACTCACATCTGGGCATACCCTGCCACCTTAGAGCAAACAAAGCAAACACATTGAGATAATGAACGGAGCACTGAAACTTTTCAGACACTCACCCCCAGTCACAGATCTGGGTTCAATCCATTATTGTTCTTTAGCTCACTTTGCCACCTCAGTTCAGACCCAGCTATATACAAATCAGTTTTGACCCTGTGGCTCATGGGAACAGTCCAGCCCGAACTGCCAAGCCAGGTCTTCCCTGAACCGGAAACATGCATCCTGGGGCCGGTTTCTTGGTAACACCCTTCATCAGCCAGGCTAGCTTGAATCCAGTGGCAAAGTGAGCAAGGGACCCACGTCTGGGCATACCCTGCCAACTTAGGGTGAACAAAGCAAACACAAGGAGATAATGGACTGAGCACTGAAACTTTTCAAACACTCACCCCCAGTCACAGATCTGGGTTGAATCCATCATCGTTCTTTAGCTCACGGGGGCGTGGCTTAGCACGCGAAGCAAATGGTCGCCTGCGGGTAGAGCTCCGCGCCGAGTTCCCCTTCCCGGCGCTGTTCTCCGGGACAGTTCTGCCCTGAGGCTGCCGAAAACCACCGGCGAGTGCCCCACTAGACCCGACGCGGCGCCTGTCCAACTTTGGCGCGGATCGGATTTACGGACCCGCACCGGGAGGTGCCGGCCGCCCGCGGCCGCGAAAGCTGCCACCAGCCCGGGCACGGACCCAGGAAACCCCGGGGATCCGGCAGTCGCGGTAGGCCCGAAAACGAGGCCGACACCAGACGCCTGCGGACCACGCACTACAGCACCGGAGGCCGCCCACCCCCCAAGACGGTGAGGACCTGAGGTGAGATGACCGCATAAACCCAGCTGGGCATCCCGCGCACGCACTAGGCCACCAGGCCTGGACGCGTCTCCCCCGCATCGGGAGCCACACGGGCCCAATAGCATAGAGGCGCGGAGAGGTAAGCGGCTGAGCCTCGGACACCTGGGGAGCTGGAGGGCAGTGGAGGCTGGAGCCCGCAACTCGGCATCCGCCGGCAGCCACGCGCACCACGATACACGGGCCCCGGTTACAGGCGGCACCCACTGGCTCCACAACGCAGCGCGGCCTGCGACCTACTGGCGCTACCCCAGACACACACTGTGGGAACAGTGCCGGCCTGTAGGGCCGAAGATTTACACCACCCACGACCCGAGCGGCCGCCACACGGGTGGACCCAGTCACCACGCCTGCACAGCACGCAGCCCGCATGGATCCACACGGACCCTGAACCCCTTTCCGCAAGCAGGCACGCAACTCACAGGGGACACATCGCGGAACCGCGCCCTACACCTGGAGACGCCCAGACACCCCACGTAGCGCCGAGGAGCAGGACGCCCAGCAGCTGCCCACCCCCCTGGGAGCGAACAGGCGCCACGCAAACACCGCGCAGGCAGCGCCTGCCGATACCAGCAATCGAGCCCCGACCGGCAGCCGACAACCTTCATCCGCCTACCCGCCATCAGCCAGGCTAGACTGAACCGAACCGGGACAAGGAAAGCGGACCCCCCATCGGACGCCGATGTCTGGCGGGACTAGGGCGCGGACCGGAACTGGGGGCACGAGGCCTAAAGGCGAAATGAACAAAACTGGCAAAACCACGGAGCAGGACCAGACGGCAGCGAAGCTCGACGTCATGCTAGCAGCCATGGAGCGGCTAGAAGAATCAATCCAGCTCACACGCACCTCCCTGGCCACCAAGATCGACAGCGTGGCCATAGACCTCACGCATCTCCGTGAAGACCACAAAAAGCTTGCCGACCGCACCTCGATGCTGGAGGGAACCGTGAAAGAACTCCAACCCCAAGCCAGCCAGACGCATACCCAAATGCAGGACTTGCTGAACCGAGTGGAGTTCCTTGAAGACCGGGCCGAGGATGCAGAAGGCAGGGCGCGGAGGAACAACGTACGCTTGGTCGGCGTTCCGGAGAAATGGGAAGGGAGAAAACCGGAGGAACACATGGAGAAATGGCTGACATCCATCCTACCTGAGGGCTCACTCTCGCCTCAATTTGTGGTGGAACGCGCTCATAGAGTCCCGACTGTGCCCCTGGCTACGGGCTCCAACCCAAGACCCATGCTCCTCCGCATCCTGAATTACAGAGACCGGGACTCCATACTGAGAGAAACGCGCAAACTTGAGGAGGTGAGAATCGAAAACACCAAAGTAATGTTCTTCCCGGACTACACCTTGCAAGTGCAGAGGCAGAGACAATCCTTCCTAGCGGCGAAGAAACGCCTGCGCCAGCAGGGCCTACAGTACTCCTTACTGTTCCCCGCGAAACTCAGAGTGATAGCCGGGGAGAAAACCCATTTCTTCACAGACCCAGAGGAAGTGGAAGCATGGCTGGACAGCGGCACGGACGCAGCCCCCAGGACCCCGGCAGCTCGCGCGAATGGACACCAACCAGGCGGGAACAGGAGGCGACGGCGCCCGAGGCAGCGGGCGCAGGGGCGCACAAACGGGCCAAGGAAGATATCTCCCCCTGCCGACGCTACGCAGCAAGAAAAACAGGAAGCCCTCCGCCTTGTGCGGGAACTCAGCAACTCCCCAACGCCTAGCGGCCCAACTGGCAGTGGCATACAGGACCCCCCAAGCGACGACGAAGCACTCTACGGAATGTCGGACTCCCCTGTGACAGACCCTGGACCAGATGTCACCCCCCAAACCTCGGAATATATCGGCTAACTGTCTCCCAGAGCATATTCACCAAGCCTCCCACAAGGACACTCGAAGGGCCATCCACGTGGAGATCGCGGACATGGACAGAGCATGCCTGGCCCGGCGAGACCTCCGGAATGCTGAGAACCACGTCTTCATTGCCCTGGTGATGACCCAGCGGACGCTGGGCGGCCGGCCCCCCCACTCCTGTGGCCAGCCATCCTGCTGCACACTAATCAAGACACGTAATGTATGGCATTAAATATTGGTTTTGCACCTATGACTCTTACAGTTGAGGCTGACTCGGGCCCTCACATACCCCCCGGGAAGGGGAACAACCCCTGTACGATGACTCTACAAACACTTAGCCAGCTGCTACTGCTAGCACTGCACGGCCCCCCCCCGGAACTGAACTAAACTTTGTTACTCTCCTTGAGAGCATGGACGGGAGCACGTTTGCTCACCGACCTTTTGGTATTTCGCATGTTTGCGATGTTCATTGGCTATCTGTTCTATTGGCCACGTTAACTGCCTGTTTTCCCCCTTCACAAGACTGCACTGGCGTGCGGGCCGAACAATATACCTTACGATCTGCGGGCGGGCGGGGGGTGGGACGGGGATGCCGCTCTGGGGAGACCGTCAATACAAAGCAATGTCTGTGATCAATGTATGCACATGGAATGTGAGAGGGATGCACACACCGTCCAGACGGTATCAAATATTCTCATACCTCAAACGCCATAACGTACATATTGCTCTCTTACAAGAGACGCACCTCTGTGCACGGGAGGTCACCACCTTGCGCCGTAGATGGCGCGGCCACCTATATGCCACGCACCACTCATCCTACGCTAAGGGGGCGCTGGTATGGATACGTCCGGGCACCCCATGGATAATGCAGGACGCCTTGGTGGACCCCGGGGGGAGGCATGTAGCGGTCAGGGGCAGGATAGACGGGAACCCGATGGTACTAGCCTCGATATATGCACCCAACACAGGGACACAGGATTTCTTAACACACCTGTCCAACACCCTGGCGCCATGGCATGGCATACAGTGGATACTGGGCGGGGACTATAACTGCACACTGGACCCTTCCCTAGACCGCTCCCGTCCCCCACTCCCTAATTCCCCAGCTCTTCACGCAGCGCGAGCCCTCACAGATTGGTCCGTGCAATGGGACCTGCTAGACGCATGGCGCAGCCATAATCCAGACACCAGGGCCTACTCTTTCCACTCAGGGGCGCACGACCTGCATGTACGCCTAGATAGGTACATGGTATCCAGAGACCTGCTACCGACGATACGAGACACGCAATACATGGGCCGCACGCACTCGGACCATAATCCACACTTCATGACGCTCGCCTGGGAACAGCCGCAACCACCAATCCCCACCTGGCGACTACAGCCAGACCTTTTGCTTGACGGCACATTCAGAACCTCGATAGGGGCACAAACGGCACAACACTTCGAAGATAACAACAACACTGCCTCCACACCCCAGATAGAGTGGGACGCGTTCAAAGTGGTCCTGAGGGGGCTATGCCTCGGAACCCAGGCACACACACGTCGACAGCTGGAAGCAGACCTGCGACGGATAGAAAGGGAACTGCTGCACAAAGAACAAGAGGCGACGGGAGGGGATGACACGGAACTGCTTGAGGCTAGGACGGAACACGACAGACTGATAGGCAGGCTAAAACAGGTCAATTTCACTGCGCACTCAGCACGCACACACCGCTACGGCGACAAACCGGGCAAATTACTGGCCTGGCTGATAAGGCGAGAAGACCGCTCCGCCCCAGTCACGGCCATAAGCCCTACTGCGGACACCGTGGTCTACACCCAGGCGGGCATACATGCAGCCTTCGTGGCGCATTATAAGATACTATACCAGTCGCAAATGGCTAATCCGCAGCCGGACATCCAGGCATACCTGGAGGAACTCACACTTCCCGCCCCGACTGATGACCAACGAGATGAGCTCGGAGCCCCGTTGGTAGCGGAGGAATTACGTGAGGCCATATTCGCCCTCTCTAACGGGAAGACCCCAGGTCCGGACGGACTGCCTGCAGAATACTACAAAGCATATCATGACATCCTGATTCCCGAGCTGCTCAGAACATACTCGGCAGCTCTAGACGACTCATCCTTACCAACATCCATGAATGACGCCATACTGGTATCGCTTCTCAAACCAAATAGGGACGGGATGCTCCTCGGGTCATATAGGCCGTTAGCCCTGCTCAATACGGACTACAAAATCCTGGCATCAGCACTGGCGCGTAGACTAGCGGCCTTGGTACCGGCCCTGGTACACAAAGACCAGAACGGGTTTGTCCCAACGAGAAGCACCTCCCAGAACATCCGGAGACTGTTCCGGGTGCAGGAATACGCAGCCCGGACGTGGCCGAGATCGGGTTGCCTGGTGTTGGACCTGGAGAAAGCGTTCGACTCTGTCGAGTGGCCCTATTTATCGGCAGTGCTACGTAAGTTTGACCTGGGTGATGACTTTCTGGAGCTGGTCGGCCTGCTATATGGGAAACCGGAGGTGAGGGTACGCACTGGCAAACTGGTCTCAGAGTCCATAAAGGTTAGAAGAGGCACCAGACAAGGTTGCCCACTTTCCCCATTACTATTCGCCCTGGCGATTGAACCACTGGCTGAACGGCTGCGCACCTGCGGAGCACGATGGGGTATCCCGCTAGCAGATGGCACGCATACAGTGTCACTATATGCAGACGACTTGCTCTTATACATCAAGGACCTTGAGGACGTGCCGCCGGAACTGTCGGACATATTCCGCACTTTCGAATCGATGTCCGGCCTCAAAGTTAATTGGGCCAAGTCGGGGGCATATTCATTCACCCCCGATGTACCGGACCCGGCACTCCACATAAATAATGAACGACTGCCGTGGTACCAAACCACGTTTAAGTACCTGGGCATTCATATATACAGGACGCCCCCAGACATCTTAGACGGCAACCTGACACGGGCCATAACGTCTGTACGAACGCAGGTCGCCTTCTGGAAAACTCTCCCCATCAATGCACCAAGCAGGGTAACCTTAACGAAAATGATAATACTCCCCAGGCTCCTGTATTACTTTGCCAACCTCCCACTCTATATCCCGGTCCGCATATTCAGGGAGCTGGAATCCATGCTCAGAGATCTGATCTGGAACACAGGCAGGCCAAGAGTTGCGCTGACGAAACTCTACAACCCGGTCACGGAGGGCGGCGCAGCGGTCCCGAACCTAGAGCTCTATTACCTTGCAGCACAAGTGCAATGGGTGGTAGCCTGGATTTCGGGCAGGAATCTAGAGGACACGGCTACGGCCACAGACGTCCTTTCCCAACTGCAGGTACTCACCCTATTTCACCCGCTGACGAGCCCTAGGAAGCACCCGCAACTACATGTGGCTGTGGCCACGAAATGTTACGACAGATGCTTACGCCTCACTAGAACCACCATACCGTACGCGCCAGCGTTACCGCTCCTGGGCACCCCCAAGGCCACGTCGGTCGTGACAGAGGCGGCACTGACACAGTGGACCCACGCAGGCATAGAAACCATGGCAGATTTGTACGCAGATGGCGCTTTACTCTCCTTCGAGGCACTGACTGCTGACACGGGGCTGCCCGCGGGACAATTCCTGCAACATGCCTCAATACTGCGGACACTTACGCGGAAATGGGGGAACATCGCTGACGAACCGCCCACACACCAGCTAGTACAGTGCATGCACGTGATGGGCAACGGGACGCATGTGGTGCACTGGCTGACACAGGCGCTACTCTCGCACACCCAACACACATTGCAACCTCTCCGGGACAAATGGGCGGCGGACAGAGGGAAGGAATGGACGGACAAGGAGTGGGTGGCGATACTCTTAGGCCCCCGCAACGTTCCCCGTAATGCACGTTTCAAACAGATCCAATTCTATGTTCTACACCGCGCATATCTATCCCCGGACAAGATAAACCTGTACTTCCCGGGCACGGGAGCCAAATGCCCGAGGTGTGGCACGGAGGGAGCGGATCTCCTCCACATGCTGTGGCACTGTCCCCAGCTTCGAGCATACTGGCACTCGATACACACGCTACTGAAACGATGCACGGCAATGCCGATCCCGCTCTCGTGGGAGGCATGCCTCCTGGGCCTCTTCCATAGGACCAAACTGAACAGAGTGCCTTCCCGATTCTGGGACCTTGGCCTCATCACAGCCAAAAGACTCATCACGAAGCATTGGAAACGGGCGGCACCACCAGCGGCGGAACACTGGCGCGCTTCACTAGATAACTGGGCGAAAGCGGAAAGCATATCATTACATAATGAGGAGACGGCGGGATTGCGTAAGTACCCCATAGCGGTGCTCTGGGACGATATGATCCGCTCCTCCCACACTGGACCCCAGGCACCAGACACCCCTGAGAGACAGACACCCCCGGATGTGGAACATAGCGATGACCAACCCACTCCAGGTGCCGCAGACGACAGACACAACGCCCATACACCGGACCCCTAGGTACCCCCCCCTCTTCTCTCCCCCCACCCCCGGCTCAGCTGACATGCCAGGATGGCTGACGCCCCCCTGCATCGCCAACATACCTCCCACACATGCGAGATCAGACACGAGCCTGCTGAAACACTGCTACCGGACCCTCCCCCCCCTCCCTCCTCGCCCCCCCCCCGACCATAGGCCCCACCGGCTGTTACACTGCACGCCCCGCGACCCCAAGTTTGACACCCACACCCCGTTACGCTTTTATTGAAGTTGCTTGAATGGCAGGACGCAATGACCAAGACAGCATGATCGTACACTGTTAGAATGCTGACATTCTCGACGAAATGTTGTGATATACTCTGCTGACTGCTCCATGATCTGTGTATGCATTACCTTGACTATTGAATCTCCATACCTTGAGACTCTGTATGGAACATGCTTGTATTCTTTTTTCCTCCTTTGCACTGAATAAAAGACATATTTAAAAAAAAAAAAAAAATCGTTCTTTAGCTCACTTAGCCACCTCAGTTCAGACCAAGGTATATGCAAATCAGTCATGACTCTGTGGCTCATGGGAACAGTCAAGCCCGACCTTCCAAGCCAGGTCTTTCCTGAACCCGGAAACAGGCATCCTGGGACCAGTCTCTTGTTAACACCCTTCATCATTAAGGCTAGTTTAAATCTAGTGGCAAAGTGAACAAGGGTCCCACAACTGGGTATACCCTCCCAACTTAGAGAGAACAATGCAAAAACAAGGAGATAATGGAGCGTTTAAACGTTTCAGACACTCATCCCTTTGTCACAGATCTGGGTTGAGAACATCATCGTTCTTTAGCTCAGTTGGCCACCTCAGTTCAGACCCAGCTATATGTAAACCAGTCTTGACCCTGTGGCTCATGGGAACAGTCCAGCCCGACCTTCCAAACCAGGTCTTCCCTGAACCGGAAACAGGCATCCTGGGACCAGTTTATTGGGCACACCCATCATCATCCAGACTAGCTTACATCTAGTGGCAAAGTGAACAAGGGTCCCATGACTGGGTATACCCTGTCAACTTAGACAGAACAAAGCAAACACGAGGAGATGATGGAAGGAGCACTGAAACTTTTCAGACGCTCACTCCCAGTCACAGATCTGGGTTGAATCCATCATCGTTCTTTAGCTCACTTTGCCTCCTCAGTTCAGACCCAGCTATATGCAAATCAGTCTTGACCCTGTGGATCATGGGAACAGTCCAGCCTGAACTGCCAAGCCAGGTCTTCCCTGAACCGGAAACAGGCATCCTTGGGCCGGTTTCTTGGTAACACCCTTCATCAGCCAAGGTAGCTTGAATCCAGTGGCAAAGTGAGCAAGGGAACCACCTCTAGGCATACCCTGCCAACATAGGGTGAACAAAGCAAACACAAGGAGATAATGGACGAAGCACTGAAACTTTTCAAACACTCTCCCCCAGTCACAGATCTGGGTTGAATCCATCATCATTCATTAGCTCACTTAGCCACCTCAGTTCAGACCCAGCTATGTGCGAATCAGTCTTGACCCTGTGGCTCATGGGAACAGTCCAGCCCGAACTGCCAAGCCAGGTCTTCCCTGAACCGGAAACAGGCATCCTGGGACCGGATTCTTGGTAACAGCCTTCATCAGCCAAGCTAGCTTGAATCCAGTGGCAAAGTGAGCAAGGAACCCACGTCTGGGCATACTAGGGCGAACAAAGCAAACACAATGAGATAATGGACGGAGGGCTGAAACTTTTCAGACACTCACCCCCAGTCACAGATCCGGGTTGAATCCATCATCGTTTTTTAGCTCACTTCGCCACCTCAGTTCAGACCCAGCTATATGCAAAACAGTCTTGACTCTGTGCCTCATGGGAACAGTCCAGCCCGAACTGCCAAGCCAGGTCTTCCCTGAACCGAAAACAGGCAGCCTGGGACCTGTTTCTGGATAACACCCTTCATCAGCCAGGCTAGTTTGAATCCAGTGGCAAAGTGCGGAAGGGACTCACATCTGGGCATACCCTGCCAACTTAGAGCAAACAAAGCAAACACATTGAGATGATGGACGGAGCTCTCTCTTTGCCAACTCAGTTCACACCCAGCTATATACAAATCAGTCTTGAACCTGTGGCTCATGGGAACATTCCAGCCCGAACTGCCAAGCCAGGTCTTCCCTGTACCGGAAACATACATCCTGGGGCCGGTTTCTTGGTAACACCCTTCATCAGCCAGGCTAGCTTGAATCCAGTGGCAAAGTGAGCAAGGGACCCACGTCTGGGCATACCCTGCCAACGTAGGGTGAACAAAGTAAACACAAGGAGATAATGGACTGAGCACTGAAACTTTTCAAACACTCACCCCCAGTCACAGATCTGGGTTGAATCCATCATCGTTCTTTAGCTCACTTAGCCACCTCAGTTCAGACCCAGCTATATGCAAATCATTCTTGACCCTGCGGCTCATGTGAACAGTCCAGCGCAACTGCAAAGCCAGGTCTTTCCCGAACCGGAAACAGACATCCTGGGACCGGTTTCCTGGTAACACCCTTCATCAGCCAGGCTAGCTTTAATCCAGTGGCAAAGTAAGCAAGAGACCCACGTCTGGGCATACCCTGCCAACTAAGGGCAAACAAAGCAAATACATGGAGATAATAGACGGAGTGCTGACATTTTTTGGACACTCATCCCCAGTCACAGATCCGGGTTGAATTCATCATCATTTTTTAGCTCACTCGCCACCGCAGTTCAGACCCAGCTATATGTAAATCAGTCTTGACTCTGTGGCTCATGGGAACAGTGCTGCCTGACCTGCCAAGCTAGGTCTTGCCTGATCCGGAAACAGGCATCCTGGGACCAGTTTATTGGTAACACCCTTCATCATCCAGGCTAGTTTAAATCTAGTGGCAAAGTGAACAAGGGTCCCACAACAGGGTATACCCTCTCAACTTAGAGAGAACAATGCAAACACAAGGAGATAATGGAGCGCTAAAACTTTCAGACACTCATCCCCGGTCACAGATCTGGGTTGAGTACATCATCGTTCTTTAGCTCAGTTGGCCACCTCAGTTCAGACCCAGCTATATGTAAATCAGCCTTGACCCTGTGGCTCATGGGAACAGTCCAGCCCGACCTTCCAAGCCAGGTCTTCCCTGAACCGGAAACAGGCATCCTGGGACCAGTTTATTGGGAACACCCATCATCATCCAGGCTAGTTTAAATCTAGTGGCAAAGTGAACAAGGGTCCCACGACTGGGTATACCCTGCCAAAGGAGAAACAGTAGCCCTCATCCTCCTAGACCTATCAGCGGCGTTCGACACAGTCTCCCACCGCACCCCAATAAGCAGACTTTATGACGCAGGAATCCAGGACAAGGCCCTCGACTGGATCTGCTCCTTCCTCTCCGGCAGGACGCAACAGGTTAGACTCCCCCCCTTTCCTCTCAGACCCCACACCTACCATCTGCGGAGTCCCCGAGGGCTCCTCCCGCAGCCCGACGCTCTTAAACGTCTACTTGGTCAACATGCCCCCATCGTCAGAGCCTACGGACACAACATTGTGTCATACGCGGACAACACCCAGCTCATCCTCTCCCTATCCAAGGAGCCCAACACCGCCAGACGCAACTTTCTAGAAGGCATGGAAGCCGTCGCCAAATGGATAAAAAACAGCTGCCTACAACTAAACACCAACAAAACAGAAGTACTCATTGGCCCAAACCCCGACGCCTGGAGCGACACCTGGTGGCCCACCGCCCTCGGAAACCCGCCCACCCCCACAGACCACGCACGCAACCTGGGAATCATCCTGGACTCCGAGCTCAAAATGGACCGCCAGATCAACTCTGTCTCATCTTCCTGCTTCCACACCCTCCGCCTCCTTCGTAAGACCTTCAAATGGATCCCCCTCGAACACGGAAAGACAGTCACTCACGCCCTGGTCACGAGCAGACTCGACTATGGCAACACACTCTACGCCGGAATAAACAAAAACCTCATCCGCATGCTACAGAACATCCAGAACGCCGCAGCAAGACTGGTCCTCAACCTGCCAAAACACTGCCACATCTCCCAGCACCTGCTTACACTCCACTGGCTCCCCGTCTAGGCGAGAATCACCTTTAAGATGCTCACCTACGCACACAAGTCCCTCCACGGCACCGGACCAGCATACCTGAACAGCAGGCTCAAATTCCACGCACCCCAAAGGACCCTATGATGAGCCCAGCTCTCCTACACCGAGGTCCCCTGCACCAGAAAGACCAGATCGGGAGGCCGCTCCCCTCTTTCCTCGCGGCCAAAGCATGGAACGCCCTTCTGCTCCACCTCAGACAGACGATATCGCTCCCCATCTTCGCAAGAAACCTCAAAACTTGGCTCTTTCGACAGACCCCCTCCTTGATGGAATGGTACCTGCAGCCACCCCCACCCGTGGCGCTTTGAGACCCTTACGGGTGAGTAGTTGCGCTTTAACAAACTCCTGATTGATTGATTGACCCTGACAACTTAGACAGAACAAAGCAAACACAAGGAGATGATGGACGGAGCGCTGAAACTTTTCAGAAGCTAACCCCCAGTCACAGATCTGGGTTAAATCATTCATCGTTCTTTAGCTCACTTTGCCACCTCAGTTCAGACCAAGCTATATGCAAATCAGTCTTGACCCTGTGGCTCATGGGTACAGTCCAGCCCGACCTTCCAAGCCAGGTCTTCCCTGAACCGGAAACAGGCATCCTGAGACCAGTTTACTGGGAACACTCATCATCATCCAGGCTAGCTTAAATCTAATGGCAAAGTGAACAAGGGTCCCACGACTGGGTATACCCTGCCAAAGGAGAAACAGTAGCCCTCATCCTCCTCGACCCATCAGCGGCGTTGGACACAGTCTCCCACCGCACCCTAATAAGCAGACTCTACGACGCAGGAATCCAGGACAAGGCCCTCGACTGGATCTGCTCCTTCCTCTATGGCAGGACGCAACGGTTCAGACTCCCCCCTTTCCTCTCAGACCCCACACCTACCACCTGCGGAGTCCCCCAGGGCTCCTCCCTCAGCCCGATGCTCTACAACGTCTACATGGCTCCACTTGCCCCCATCGTCAGAACCTACGGACACAACATCGTTTCATACGCGGACGACACCCAGCTCATCCTCTCCCTATCCAACGAGCCCAACACCGCCAGACGCAACTTTCGAGAAGGCATGGAAGCCGTTGCCAAATGGATGAAAAGCAGCTGCCTACAACTAAACACCAACAAAACAGAAGTACTCATCATGGGCCCAAACCCCGATGCCTGGAGCGACACCTGGTGGCCCACCACCCTCGGAAACCCGCCAACCCCCACAGACCACGCACGCAACCTGGAAATCATCTTGGACTCCGAGCTCAAAATGGACCGCCAGATCAACTCTGTCTCATCTTACTGCTTCCACACCCTCCGCCTCCTTCGTAAGACCTTCAAATGGATCCCCCTCGAACACCGAAAGACAGTCACTCACGCCCTGGTCACCAGCAGACTCGACTACGGCAACGCACTCTACGCGGGAATAAACAAAAACCTCATCCGCAAGCTACAGAACATCCAGAATGCCGCAGCAAGACTGGTCCGCAACCTGCCAAAACACTGCCAAATCTCCCAGCACCTGCGCACAGTCCACTGGCTCCCCGTATAGGCGAGAATCACCTTTAAGATGCTCACCTACGCACACAAGGCCCTCCACGGCACCGGACCAGCATACCTGAACAGCCGGCTCCTATTCCACGCACCCCAAAGGACCCCACGATCAGCCCAGCTCTCCTATGCCGAGGTCCCCCGCACCAGAAAGACCAAATCGGGAGGCCGCTCCTTCTCCTTCCTCGCGGCCAAAGCATGGAACGCCCTTCCGCTCCACCTCAGACGGACAACATCGCTCCCCATCTTCGCAAGAAACCTCAAAACCTGTCTCTTTCGACAGACCCCCTCCTTGATGGAATGGAACCTGCACCCCCCCCACCCCCCAACCCTAGCGCCTTGAGACCCTTACGGGTGAATAGTTGCGCTTTAACAAACTACTGATTGATGGATTGATTGACCCTGCCAACTTAGACAGAACAAAGCAAACACAAGGAGATAATGGACGGAGCGCTGAAGCTTTTCAGACGCTCACCCCCAGTCAAAGATCTGGGTTGAATCCATCATCGTTCTTTAGCTCACTTTGCCACCTCAGTTCAGACCCAGCTATATGCAAATCAGTCTTGACCTTGTGGCTCATGTGAACAGTCCAGCCAGAACTGCCAAGACAGGTCTTCCCTGAACCGGAAACATGCATCCTGGGGCCGGTTTCTTGGTAACACCCTTCATCAGCCAGGCTAGCTTGAATCCAGTGGCAAAGTGAGCAAGGGACCCACGTCTGGGCATACCCTGCCAAAGTAGGGTGAACAAAGCAAACACAAGGAGATAATGGAATGAGCACTGAAACTTTTCAAACACTCACCCCCAGTCACAGATCTGGGTTGAATCCATCATCGTTCTTTAGCTCACTTAGCCACCTCAGTTCAGACCCAGCTATATGCAAATCAGTCTTGACCCTGTGGCTCATGGGAACAGTCCAGCCGAATTGCATAGCCAGGTCTTCCCCGAACCGGAAACACGCATCCTGGGACCGGTTTCTTGGTAACATCCTTCATCAACCAGGCTAGTTTGAATCCAGTGGCAAAGTGAGCAAGGGACCCACATCTGGGCATACCCTGCCAACTTAGGGTGAACAAAGCAAACACAAGGAGATAATGGACGGAGCGCTGAAACTTTTCAGACACTCATCCCCAGTCACAGATCGTAGTTGAATCCATCATTCTTCTGAAGCTCACATCGCCACCTCAGTTCAGACCAAGCTATATGTAAATCAGTCATGACTCTGTGGCTCATGGGAACAGTCAAGCCCCACCTGCCAAGCCAGGTCTTTCCTGAACCGGAAACAGGCATCCTGGGACCAGTTTATTGGTAACACTCTTCATCATCCAGGCTAGTTTAAATCTAGTGGCAAAGTGAACAAGGGTCCCAAAACTGGGTATACCCTCCCAATCTAGAGAGAACAATGCAAACACAAGGAGATAATGGAGCGCTAAAACGTTTCAGACACTCATCCCCAGTCACAGATCTGGGTTGAGTACATCATCGTTCTTTAGCTCAGTTGGCAACCTCAGGTCAGACCCAGCTATATGTAATCCAGTCTTGACCCTGTGGCTCATGGGAACAGTCCAGCCCGACCTTCCAAGCCAGGTCTTCCCTGAACCGGAAACAGGCATCCTGGGACCAGTTTATTGGGAACACCCATTGTGAGAAGTTGGCCTGGTATATATTGCTCACTAATTCTAGTGATCACTTTGTACCATGCCAAGCAACCCTTATGATGATTGGTTGAAATTCAACTTTGTAGACCAGTTATCCTAGTGGTAACGTGGACAAAGCAGTCTTAGGCTAAACTCTGAAAGGCATGTGAAGCCAGCTGTATTACCATACACAACCCCCTTGAATACCAAATGAAAGGACACCACACAGATATATATATTGAAAATATATATTGATTTATTAACTATAAAATCCCCTGGACTTTTTATGAGCATAGAAGCACAAGCGTTAAATCACAAGACAGTTTAAAATACACAAAAGTTGCACAATATGGATGAGCCCTAAGGGCCACCTAAACCATATACTAAGAAAGTGGTATAAGAGATACCAATCAGAACGGGAACAGGCCTAGGGCCTTGGGAATCGATGGAGCTATTCGAGACTAGCAGTGACTAAGTCGGGAAAGGCCCGCGGGACTCGGGTGCAGTGTCTAAAGTGCACGCGCTTTCCAATGTAAAGTCTATGGTGCGTAAAAAGTACAAAGTTAGACAGTTCGGAACCTTCCGAGTGACCTAGAACGCTGAAACTAAATACACAGGCCCTTGAGATGTGTACCAGTGTAGGAACACCGGCGGAGCTGAGTTACCTCACCCACAGGAAGCGGGTGCACAGGGTCGAAGTAGTGTCGGGTTTCGTCACGCTGGTCGATGGTGCTTGGAGCTGAAGATGCTGCAGGCGGCTCGAGGTGAAGAGTTCCGGTGGATCCAAGGGTGGATCTGAAGATGTGAAGACCTGAAAGCAGAGGGGACAATGTTCAAAGTCACTAGCCAGTGACTACCGTGGAACCAGATTGGAACCAGGCGATGTTGGGTGCAAACAGGCGTTGAGGTGTAGCTTCTCTCTGCAGCCACGTGGACACCGGGGGTCGAGGACGTCCAGGAGTCAGTCACGAGCTGTTCCACGCAGGCTTCTCGCTGATGGCAGTATCAGTAACTTGATCGGAGCAAACAGGCCTTGGCTAATGCAAGCCACGCAGGAATCAAAAAATGCTTACCACTCGGACCAGCAAGGTGAGAGCGGGTGCTCCTTTTCACAGGAGCTAGAGCAAGTCTGGAGCAACCAGACCCGCAGTGTAGTTCGTCGGTTTCATCGCCAAGATGGCCGCTGACCATGTGGCTAGTGGCCGGGATGGCGCATCGAGTGGCACAATGCAAAAGGGCTCCACGCAGATCGTGGAGATGCTGGAGGGCTCTTCTTCGGTGCAAGGGCTGCTCGGTGGTGGGGGTTCTCAGTCCCCAAAGCACAACGTCGAGGATGCCTCGGTTGCTGCGCAGTCAGCTTTTCGAGTGTCTTCCAAGAGGTCCCGTCCCACGTCACTCGGTGCCTCCACGGGTCCCTTCTTTGCAGGGACTGTGGATCGGGCTGTGAAAGGTCTGGGAGTCTGGGTCTTGTCAGGCTCTGAGCTCGGGCTCCGGCGGGAGGCGGCGGCAAAGCAGACGTCGAGTTGCTGGTTGGTGCCTGTGTTCATAGGGTGGCCACTCCTAGGCCACAAGGGAGATTCTCTTCAGTCTTCTGTGCAGCAGAATGTCGAAGTCCAGTCTTCTTCTTCGTGTAAAGTTGATTCAGGATGATCTGCTGTGCAATGGCACTGCTCCTACTCTTATTCCCAATCTGAGGGGTGGATCACCTACTAGGTCACTCCTCTGGGAGGAACCAGGAAGGGGGGCGGCTACACCCCTTTTCCTTTGTCCAGCTCCTCGCCAGGCCTGGGTCTGGAAAGTCCCAGGACCGGTTTGGACTGGCTTATTCACGGGGACACCTTGTGTGCCCCAGGCATGTCTCAATCTATTCAGCCCTGTCCTACCCAATACACAAAACCCTGTCTGGGGTGGTGCTCGCACCTCCCAAGGCAGGAAACCCTTTGTCCAAGCCTCCCTTGCCGGAAGGACTCCCAGCAGCAGGAGGTCAGACTCGTGTCTGTGGTGGCAGCATCCATTTTGTGATGCTGAGGCTCTGGTTAACTTTAACCGGGGTTAAGGCTACACACATGTCGTGTCCCTCTAGAAGGGTGGAATGCTATCCCCGTCGACAGAACTGTCGAGGGGATAGTATTCCAATTCATATGACACCTTACTCGACATGTTTTGATAAAGCCAAACCAAAGATAGCATTTAACCGCGAGGATTATGATGCACTTAAGAGTATATGGTATGGCAATATCCCGGAACAGCTTAGGGAGTGGTTCCCGACAGCTGCAGACAGGCTCAGCTCATGCTAGAGCATCATCTCACATATTTCCAAGCACTCTGCCTCCAGGATTGAAGAGGCCTTCCATAGGAGTGGCTGATAGGAACATATGTGTCCAGTTTAAGGTTAGATATAGGGATACTATATCTAAGTAAGAGGTGATTACACCAACTTACCCCAGCTGAGAGATCAGCCTGTTGTGTCAAATATGGAGGCCAGGCCAGGGGTGGCACAATACATGCTACAGCCCCTGCTAGGCCTTGGAAACACCTATGCCCTGGGTACCTAGGGTACACTGTTACAGGGGCCAATAAGGTGAACCAGTTCCAATTCGTAATGCACCTAAAGTGCATTGGCAGTAATTTAGAGAGAGAACAGCAGGCTGTGGGTCTGATTAGCAGGCCCACAGCCACATTAAGTCATAAACCAGTGAAGCAAAAAGCAAAAATTTGGGGTGACCATAGTATAGCAGACCCTACTCTCCTACACAATCCCCCCCCCAAAACGCAGGGACATTAGACTAACCTTGACCAGTTGTGTCTTCATGTTCTAAGTGGAAGTACTTGGAGAGACCATCTGCCTTGCCATGGTCAGTCCCTGGGCGGTGCTCCACTGTAAAGTCCATCCCCTGTAGGGAAATGGACCACCTGAGTAGTTTGGGGTTTTCACCCTTCATCTGAATAAGCCATAAGAGGGGCTTATGGTCGGTCTGAATCTTGAAGTGAGTGCCAAATAAGTATGGTCTCAACTTCTTCAGGGCCCACACCACAGCAAAGGCCTCCCTCTCAATAGCTGACCAACGTTTCTCTCTGGGGGTCGGCCTTCTGCTAATATAAGCAATGGGCTGGTCCTGGCCATCTACATTAAGCGGTGAAAGCACTGCTCCCACTCCCAACTTAGAAGCATATGTTTGGACAATGAACTCTCTTGAGTAGTCAGGACTCTTCAGGATAGGTGCAGAGCACATGGCCTTCTTCAGGTCATCAAATGCCTTTTGACAGATTTCTGTCCACTGAAACTTTTTGGGCATCTTCTTGGATGTCAGATCATTAAGAGGAGTCACAATGGACCCATAGTTCTTAACAAACTTCCTGTAGTACCCAGTCAGGCCCAAGAAAGCTCTGACCTGAGTCTGGGTAGTTGGAGGGGACCAGTCCTTTATGGTCTTGATCTTACTCTCCAGTGGTTGAACTTGGCCTCCACCTACAAGGTGGCCCAGGTATACAACCTTGCTCTGCCCTATCTGGCACTTTGTTGCCTTGATAGTGAGGCCTGCCTTCTGCAGAGCCTCAAGCACTTCCTTCAGGTGGACCAGGTGATCCTCCCAGGTGGAGCTAAAGAGACAGCAATATCATCCAGATAAGCTGCACAAAAGTCATCCAACCCAGTGAGGACTTGATTCACCAACCTTTGGACGGTGGCAGGTGCATTTTTCAAACCAAAGGGCATTACCACAAATTGATAATGCCCACTAGGGGTAGAAAATGCTGTCTTGGCTTTAGACTCCTCAGCTAACCTGATTTGCCAGTAGCCAGCTGTCAAGTCAAATGTGCTCAAATATTTGGCAGAAGCCAACTTGTCAATGAGCTCCTCTGCCCTTGGAATAGGGTGTGCATCTGTCCTGGTGACAGCATTGAGTCCTCTGTAATCCACACAGAACCTCATCTCTCTCTTGCCATCTTTGGTGTGAGGTTTGGGGACCAGAACCACTGGGCTAGCCCAGGGGCTCTCTGAAGGCTCAATGACACCTAATTACAGCATCTTTTGCACCTCAGTCTTTATACAGTCCCTGACATGGTCAGGTTGCCTGTAAATCTTGCTCTTTACAGGAAGACTGTCACCAGTGTCCACCACATGGGTACACCAGTTAGTCTGACTGGGGGTCAATGAGAACATAAGCCTGTATGCCTGTAGAACTTGTCTGCAGTCATTTTGCTGATGTTCAGTGAGGCTGCCATCTAAGGCCACACCATCAACTGAGCCATCCTCAGGATTCTGAGTGAGCAGGTCTGGGAGAGGGTCACTCTCTTCCTCCTGTCCCTCATCTGTAGCCATGAGCAAGCCCATGTCTGTCCTGCTGACATATGCCTTCAATCTGTTGACATGGAGCACCCTGTGGGGGCTCCTCGGAGTTCCTAGGTCCACCAAGTAGGTAACCTCTCCCTTCTTTTCCAGAATTGTATGGGGTCCAGACCATTTGTCTTGGAGTGGTGCTGGGGCCACTGGCTCCAACACCCATACCTTCTGTCCAGGCTGAAACTCAACCAGGACAGCCTTTTGGTCATGCCAAGCTTTCTGTAATCTTGGCTAGCCTCAAAGTTTTTGGATGCCTTTTCCATGTACTCTGCCATCCTGGAGCGGAGACCAAGTACATAGTCCACTATGTCTTGCTTAGGCTTTTTGAGAGGTAACTCCCATCCTTCCTTCACCAGACACAGGGGTCCTCTTACAGGGTGCCCAAACAACAATTCAAAGGGGCTGAAGCCAACCCCCTTTTGAGGGACCTCTCTGTAAGCAAACAAAAGGCAGGGCAGTAGGATGTCCCATCTTCGCCTGAGCTTTTCAGGTAATCCTTTAATCATGCCCTTTAGGGTCTTGTTAAATCTTTCAACAAGCCCATTACATTGTGGATGATAAGGAGTGGTGAACTTGTAGTTGACACCACATTCCTTCCACATAGCTGTCAAATATCCTGACATGAAGTTGGCACCTCTGTCAGATATTACCTCCTTAGGAAACCCCACTCTGGAGAAAACTCCAAGTAAGGCCCTGGCCACAACAGAAGCTGTTGTGGTCCTAAGTGGAATTGCCTCTGGGTACCTGGTGGCATGGTCCACCACCACCAGTATGAATCTGTGCCCAGATGCTGTAGGGGGGTCCATTGGACCTACAATATCAATCCCCACTCTTTCAAAGGGAACCCCCACCACAGGTAGTGGTATTAGGGGGGCCTTTGTTGTTCCACCTGCTTTACCACTGGCTTGGCAGGTTTCACAGGAGCGACAAAACTCCTTGGTGTCTTCAGACATGTGAGGCCAGTGAAAGTGAGGGACAAGCCTGTCCCAGGTCTTATTCTGGCCTAAGTGTCCTGCTAAAGGAATATCATGGGCCAAGGTGAGAAGGAAACCCCTAAATTGCAGAGGTATAACCAACCTCCTGGTTGCACCAGGCTTGGGGTCTCTACCCTCTGTGTAAAGGAGTCCTTCATCCCAATAAACTTTATGGGCACCTTGAGCATTCCCAGCAGCCTCAGCAGCAGCCTGCTGTCTGAGGGGTTCAAGAGAAGGACAGGTTAACTGAGCCTGCCCCAAGTCTGCCCTAGAAGGTCCCCCTGTCCCCAGAAACTCAACCTGATCAGGTTCAAGTTCTTCAGAGACAGTTCCTTCAGGGGTCTCAAGACCAGCTTCCTGTGAAGCTTGATCCTCACTTGTAGGCAGTTGGGAAGGCACAGCCTTAACCCTCCTGTTCTTCTTGGAAGGTGCTTGGTCCATTGTTCCAGGATCCAAGACCTGAGGTTCAGAGAGGCACTTTTTGGCCTGTGACCTGGTCACAGCAAGGACATGTGATGATATCCCTAACATTTCTGCATGAGTCCTGTACTCAACTTCTGACCATAGAGAGTTCTCCAGGTCATTGCCCAACAAACATTCAACTGGGAGATCAGCACTAACCACAACTCTTTTTAGGCCAGTTACCCCTCCCCATGAAAAGTTAACAAGTGCCACACTATGTGTAGTAGTGACATTGCTGGCATTGGTCACCAGGTAATTATCACCTGGCATGTATTGTCCAGGGTCCACAAAGTTAGGTGTCACCATTGTGACACTGGCACATGTGTCCCTGTAAGCTTGAGCCACTTGTTATTAATCAAAGGCGTCTGTCTGTATTTGCCCAGGTTACTGGGACTGATGTCAGGGGTCAAATCTATGTCCCCTTCACAAATCAGAACAGCATGTGTAAGGGTTCTGACTAGGTCAGAATCTCCTTCAGTTCCCAAAGTGATACCCACTACCCCCTTGGCTTGTGGACCAGCACTGCTAGCTGTACTAGTGGGTGCAGGTGCCTTAGGGGCTGCAGTGCTGTGGGCCCCACCCTTTTTACACTCACTTGTCCAGTGAGAGGTGTTTTTACAAGTTTTACACCAGGGTTTCTTCTGACCTTCTTTCTTCTTTTTCTTGGAAGTTTGGGACCCACCCTCTGTTTCAGTTTGGGGCCCTGTTGAAGACTTCTGGTCTTTAGCTTTCTGCTCCCCACCCTTCTGGTCTGTTTTCTTCTGGTCACCACCCTGGTTCTGGTTCTGGTTCTTTTGCTTAACTCTGGTTCTTACCCATTTATCTGCCCTCTTTCCCAATTCTTGGGGAGAGGTCAAATCTGAGTCAACCAAATGTTGATGCAACTGCTGGTTCTGACAATTATTTAAAATTTGTTCTCTCATCAGCAAATTATACAATCCTTCATAGTCTGTAACCTTGCTTCCCAGCAACCATCCCTCCAGAGCCTTAGTGGCACACTCGACAAATTCAGACCAGTCCTGAGTCTGTGTCTTCTGGGTATCTCTGAACATTAACCTGTACTGTTCATTGGTTAAGCCTAACCCATCAATCAGAGCACTCTTCAGGACCAGGTAGTTTCTAGAATCCCCATCACTAACTGTGAGGAGTCTGTCTTGGCCTCTACCTTCAAAGGAGAGCCACAAGATTGCTGCCCACTGCTCCTGAGGGATCTGCTGTACTCTGCAGGCTCTCTCCATTGCAGTTATCCATTTATGGATATCATCCCCAGCTTTGTAGGGGGGCACAATCTTACTCAGGTTTCTGTTATCAAAAGACCTGTCTTTATCCTTGTGGATATTGCTGCCACCAGTGGGTTCTATTACCCCACTCTCTCTAGGCTGTCTTGCTCTAGCAAGTTCCTCTTGGGCCAGGGCAACCTCTAACTCTTGTCTCTGGATCCTCGATTCAGCCTCTCTCATTTTGGCCTCATGTTCCCTTCTCTGAGGGCTAGTCATCTCCCTTCTGGAGTGACCATGAGAACCTCTAGAAGCATGAGAGTTGTTAGAGTCACCTGAGTGAGTCCTTCTCCTCCTAGGCTTCTGGTTAAGTCCACCTGGGGGTCTGAATGGGTTGTTACCAGATTCAGTCCCAAATAGGCTTAAGTTAGCCTGGTTCAGTCTACTGACCAGCACCTGACTATTTCTGTCATCATCTGACTCACTGCTCCCCCCTTCTGTCTCTTCTTCCTCTTCCTCCTCCTCATCTACCTGAGGAGCTCCAGTGATGGGGGCTTCCTCATCTACCAGGATGTAGGGACAGGGGTGTCTACAGTGTCATCCTCAGAAGGATGGCCTCCTTCAGCATCCCCTGTGGGGTCTGCCTTAGAGGTCTTTAGAGTCTCAGACTGATCCAAGATCTCTCTAAGGTGGTCTGTGGTAGGGGAAGGCCCTGTCCTCAGACCCCTTAAGACACAAAGCTGTCTTAATTCCTTAAAGGAAAAAATAGCAAATTTGAATGGTGCCCTTGGAGGGTCACTCTCAACAGGGATGTTCCCAGTGGAACCCTCTGCTCCAGACATTGCTCTAGTGTGGGTGGATGTGTTGCAATCTACCTACACTGGTGTTTACCTACTAAACCTATCTAGTAGTTGTAGTCAGGGTGTGCTACTCCCTTTGCTCTACAACAACTAAGTTCAGTAGAACTTAAGTATACTAGTCTTGTTTTATATGTACCTAGCAGGTACCTGTATGATCTTACAAGTGATAATCTCAAAGATTGTAATGGTAAAACAACAGCAAGCTCAGATCCCACTGCTGCCACCAATGTGAGAAGTTGGCCTGGTATATAATGCTCACTAATTCTAGTGATCACTTTGTACCATGCCAAGCAACCCTTATGATGATTGGTTGAAATTCAACCTTGTAGACCAGTTATCCTAGTGGTAACGAGGACAAAGCAGTCTTAGGCTAAACTCTGAAAGGCATGTGAAGCCAGCTGTCTTACCATACACAACCCCCTTGAATACCAAATGAAAGGACACCACACAGATATATATATTGAAAATATATATTGATTTATTAACTATAAAATCCCCTGGACTCTTTATGAGCATAGAAGCACAAGCGTTAAATCACAAGACAGTTTAAAATACACAAAAGTTGCACAATATGGATGAGCCCTAGGGGCCACCTAAACCATATACTAAGAAAGTGGTATAAGAGATACCAATCAAAACGGGAACAGGCCTAGGGCCTTGGGAATCGCTGGAGCTATTCGAGACTAGCAGTGACTAAGTCGGGAAAGGCCCGCGGGACTCGGGTGCAGTGTCTAAAGTGCACGCACTTTCCAATGTAAAGTCTGTGGTACGTAAAAAGTACAAAGTTAGTTATTTCGGAACCTTCCGAGTGACCTAGAATGCTGAAACTAAAGACACAGGCCCTTGAGATGTGTACCAGTGTAGGAACACCGGCGGAGCTGAGTTACCTCACCCACAGGAAGCGGGTGCACAGGGTCGAAGTAGTGTCGGGTTTCCTCACGCTGGTCGATGGTGCTTGGAGCTGAAGATGCTGCAGGCGGCTCGAGGTGAAGAGTTCCGGTGTATCCAAGGGTGGATCTGAAGATGTGAAGACCTGAAAGCGGAGGGGACAATGTTCAAAGTCACTTGCCAGTGACTACCGTGGAACCAGATTGAAACCAGGCGATGTCGGGTGCAAACAGGCGTTGAGGTGTAGCTTCTCTCTGCAGCCACGTGGACACCGGGGGTTGAGGACGTCCAGGTGTCGGTCACGAGCTGTCCCACGCAAGCTTCTCGCTGATGGCGGTGTCGGCAACTTGATCGGAGAAAACAGGCCTTGGCTAATGCAAGCCACGCAGGAATCAAAAAATGCTTACCACTCGGACCAGCAAGGTCAGAGCGGGTGCTCCTTTTCACAGGAGCTAGGGCACGTCTGGGGCAACCAGACCCACAGTGTAGTTTGTCGGTTTCGTCGCCAAGATGGCCGCTGACCACGTGGCTAGTGGCCGGGATGGCGCGTCGAGTGGCACAATGCAAAAGGGCCCCACGCAGATTGTGGAGATGCTGGAGGGCTCTTCTTCGGTGCAAGAGCTGCTCGGTGGTTGGGGTTCTCAGTCCCCAAAGCACAACGTCGAGGATGCCTTGGTTGCTGCGCAGTCAGCTTTTCAAGTGTCTTCCAAGAGGTCCGGTCCCACGTCACTTGGTGCCTCCACGGGTCCCTTCTTTGCAGGGACTGTGGATCGGGCTGTGAGAGGTCTGGGAGTCTGGGTCTTGTCAGGCTTTGAGCTCGGGCTCCGGCGGGAGGCGGCGGCAAAGCAGACATCGAGTTGCTGGTTGGTGCCTGTGTTCACAGGGTGGCCACTCCTAGGCCACAAGGGAGATTCTCTTCAGTCTTCTGTGCAGCAGAATGTCGAAGTCCAGTCTTCTTCTTCGTGTAAAGTTGATTCAGGATGATCTGCTGTGCAATGGCACTGCTCCCACTCTTATTCCCAATCTGAGGAGTGGATCACCTACTAGGTCACTCCTCTTTTCAGGATTTTTAGTTAGTTGGGGTTTTACCGGTTTCCCACCCAAACTATCTCTACCTAGTTCTTCATAGGATTTTTCTATGATTCTGGCAAGTTCAATTGGTTGGTCTGCTATATCTGTTTCTTTCAATTTCTGGAGGTAAGTTATATCCTCCATTGCCAATTGAACTAACTCTCTATATGCCTTTGTTAATTCTTTTATTTTAACTAAGAGTTCTTCGCTTGACATTTTATCAATGTCTGGATGTGGTGTGTAGCTGGCTAGAACCGGCCACGTTGCTTCTGGTCTACCTAGTGGACCGAGCCTGGTGATGTTATTATTATGTTTTAGGGCGCCTTTAAACCAGAGCAGGTGCACTTGGTATTTTAATGGGATCTCAATCTCCTCGAAAGGAGTGTATTCATCCGGGGGTTCCTCTATTTTGTAATAGTGGAAATCTTTTGTTGTAGCGTGTGCTGCTGGAAATTGTATCGATGAATAGAATACCTCTGTCTGCCGATATTCGAATATGACTGTACCAACTCGCGGTATCAGGCCATTTTCTATAAGTTTTAGAGTTATAGTTCTTCTTAGATTGACCGGAATAAGTATTGCATTCGGTTCTGTTTCATGAAGACTTGTGTCTTTCTCTAAGAGTTGGGCTGCTAGTTTTACTCGCTCCCTTTCATCATCACTTTTTGTCATTTTACTGACTGAAAGCTGTAGGAGAGTAGGGTCTGCTATCCTATGGTCACCCCAAATTTTTGCTTTTTGCTTCACTGGTTTATGACTTAATGTGGCTGTGGGCCTGCTAATCAGACCCACAGCCTGCTGTTCTCTCTCTAAATTACTGCCAATGCACTTTAGGTGCATTACGAATTGGAACTGGTTCACCTTATTGGCCCCTGTAACAGTGTACCCTAGGTACCCAGGGCACAGGTGTTTCCAAGGCCTACCAGGGGCTGCAGCATGTATTGTGCCACCCCTGGCCTGGCCTCCATATTTGACACAACTGGCTGATCACTCAGCTGGGGTAAGTTGGTGTAATCACCTCTTACTTAGATATAGTATCCCTATATCTAACCTTAAACTGGACACATATGTTCCTATCAGCCACTCCTATGGAAGGCCTCTTCAATCCTGGAGGCAGAGTGCTTGGAAATATGTGAGATGGTGCTCTAGCATGAGCTGAGCCTGTCTGCAGCTGTCGGGAACCAAACCCTAAGCTGTTCCGGGATATTGCCATACCATATACTCTTAAGTGCATTATAATCCTCGCGGTTAAATGCTATCTTTGGTTTGGCTTTATCAAAACATGTCGAGTAAGGTGTCATACGAATTGGAATACTATCCCCTCGACAGTTCAGTCGACGGGGATAGCATTCCACCCTTCTAGAGGGACACGACATGTGTGTAGCCTTAACCCCGGTTAAAGTTAACCAGAGCCTCAGCATCACAAAATGGATGCTGCCACCACAGACACGAGTCTGACCTCCTGCTGCTGGGAGTCCTTCCAGCGAGGGAGGCTTGGACAAAGGGTTTCCTGCTTTGGGAGGTGCGAGCACCACCCCAGATAGGGTTTTGTGTATTGGGTAGGACAGGCCTGAATAGATTGAGACATGCCCGGGGCACACAAGGTGTCCCCGTGCATAAGCCAGTCCAAACCGGTCCTGGGACTTTCCAGACCCAGGCCGGGCGAGGAGCTGGACAAAGGAAAGGGGGTGTAACTGCCCCCCTTCCTGGTTCCTCCCAGAGGAGGGACCTAGTAGGTGATCCACCCCTCAGATTGGGAATAAGAGTGGGAGCAGTGCCATTGCACAGCAGATCATCCTGAATCAACTTTACACGAAGAAGAAGACTGGACTTCGACATTCTGCTGCACAGAAGACTGAAGAGAATCACCCTTGTGGCCTAGGAGTGGCCACCCTGTGAACACAGGCACCAACCAGCAACTCAATGTCTGCTTTGCCGCCGCCTCCCGCCGGAGCCCGAGCTCAGAGCCTGACAAGACTCAGACTCCCAGACCTCTCACAGCCCGTTCCACAGTCCCTGCAAAGAAGGACCCGTGGAGGCACCGAGTGACGTGGGACCGGACCTCTTGGAAGACACTCGAAAAGCTGACTGCGCAACAACCGAGGCATCCTCGACGTTGTGCTTTGGGGACTGAGAACCCCCACCACCGAGCAGCCCTTGCACCGAAGAAGAGCCCTCCAGCATCTCCACGATCTGCGTGGGGCCCTCTTGCATTGTGCCACTCGATGCGCCATCCCGGCCACCAGCCACGTGGTCAGCGGCCATCTTGGCGACGAAACCGACAAACTACACTAAGGGTCTGGTTGCTCCAGACTTGCCCTAGCTCCTGTGAAAAGGAGCACCCGCTCTAACCTTGCTGGTCCGAGTGGTAAGCATTTTTCGATTCCTGCGTGGCTTGCATTAGCCAAGGCCTGTTTGCTCCGATCAAGTTGCCAACACCGCCATCAACGAGAAGCCTGCGTGGGACAGCTCGTGACTGACTCCTGGACGTCCTCAACCCCCAGTGTCAACGTGGCTGCAGAGAGAAGCTACACCTCAATGCCTGTTTGCACCCGACATCGCCTGGTTCCAATCTGGTTCCACGGTAGTCACTGGCTAGTGACTTTGAACATTGTCCCCTCTGCTTTCAGGTCTTCACATCTTCAGATCCACCCTTGGATCCACCGGAACTCTTCACCTCGAGCCGCCTGCAGCATCTTCAGCTCCAAGCACCATCGACCAGCGTGACGAAACCCGACACTACTTCGACCCTGTGCACCCGCTTCCAGTGGGTGAGGTAACCCAGCTCTGCCGGTGTTCCTACACTGGTACACATCTCAAGGGCCTGTGTCTTAAGTTTCAGCGTTCTAGGTCACTCGGAAGGTTCCGAACTAACTAACTTTGTACTTTTTACGCACCATAGACTTTACATTGGAAAGTGCGTGCACTTTAGACACTGCACCGAGTCCCGCGGGCCTTTCCCAACTTAGTCACTGCTAGTCTCGAATAGCTCCAGCGATTCCCAAGGCCCTAGGCCTGTTCCCGTTATGATTGGTATCCCTTATACCACTTTCTTAGTATATGGTTTAGGTGGCCCCTAGGGCTCATCCATATTGTGCAACTTTTGTGTATTTTAAACTGTCTTGTGATTTAACGCTTGTGCTTCTGTGCTCATAAAGAGTCCAGGGGATTTTATAGTTAATAAGTCAATATATATTTTCAATATATATCTGTGTGGTGTCCTTTCATTTGGTATTCAAGGGGGTTGTGTGTGGTAATACAGCTGGCTTCACATGCCTTTCAGAGTTTAGCCTAAGACTGCTTTGTCCACGTTACCACTAGGATAACTGGTCTACAAGGTTGAATTACAACCAATCATCATAAGGGTTGCTTGGCATGATACAAAGTGATCACTAGAATTAGTGAGCATTATATACCAGGCCAACTTCTCACATTGGTGAGCAGCAGATTGGGATCTGAGCTTGCTGTTGTTTTACCATTACAATCTTTGAGATTATCATTTGAAAGATCACACAGGTACCTGCTCGGTACATATAAAACAAGACTAGTATACTTACGTTCTACTGAACTTAGTTGTTGTAGAGCAAAGGGAGTAGCACACCCTGACTACAACTACTAGATAGGTTTAGTAGGTAAACACCAGTGTAGGTATATTGCAACACATCCACCCACACTAGAGCAATGTCTGGAGCAGAGGGTTGCACTGGGAACATACCTGTTGAGAGTGACCCTCCAAGGGCACCATCCCAATTTGCTATTTTTTCCTTTAGAGAATTAAGACAGCTTTGTGTTTTAAGGGGTCTGAGGACAGGGCCTTCCCCTACCACAGACCACCTTAGAGAGATCTTGGACCAGTCTGAGACTCTAAAGACCTCTAAGGCAGACCCCACAGGGGATGCTGAAGGAGGACATCCTTCTGAGGATGACACTGTAGACACCCCTGTCCCTATCATCCTGGTAGATGAGGAAGCCCCCATCACTGGAGCTCCTCGGGTAGATGAGGAAGAGGAAGAGGAAGAGGAAGAAGAGACAGAAGGGGGGAGCAGTGAGTCAGATGATGACAGAAATAGTCAGGTGCTGGTCAGTAGACTGAACCAGGCTAACTTAAGCCTATTTGGGACTGAATCTGGTAACAACCCATTCAGACCCCCAGGTGGACTTAACCAGAAGCCTAGGAGGAAAAGGACTCACTCAGGTGACTCTAACAACTCCCATGCTTCTAGAGGTTCTCATGGTCTCTCCAGAAGGGAGATGACTAGCCCTCAGAGAAGGGAACATGAGGCCAAAATGAGAGAGGCTGAATTGAGGATCCAGAGACAAGAGTTAGAGGTTGCCCTGGCCCAAGAGAAACTTGCTAGAGCAAGACAGCCTAGAGAGAGTGGGGTAATAGAACACACTGGTGGCAGCAATATCCACAAGGATAAAGACAGGTCTTTTGATAACAGAAACCTGAGTAAGATTGTGCCCCCCTACAAAGCTGGGGATGATATCCATAAATGGATAACTGCAATGGAGAGAGCCTGCAGAGTACAGCAGATCCCTCAGGAGCAGTGGGCAGCAATCTTGTGGCTCTCCTTTGAAGGTAGAGGCCGAGACAGACCCCTCACAGTTAGTGATGGGGATTCTAGAAACTACCTGGTCCTGAAGAGTGCTCTGATTTATGGGTTAGGCTTAACCACTGAACAGTACAGGTTAATGTTCAGAGATACCCAGAAGACACAGACTCAGGACTGGTCTGAATTTGTCGAGTGTGCCACTAAGGCTCTGGAGGGATGGTTGCTGGGAAGCAAGGTTACAGACTATGAAGGATTGTATAATTTGCTGATGAGAGAACACATTTTAAATAATTGTCAGAACCAGCAGTTGCATCAACATTTGGTTGACTCAGATTTGACCTCTCCCCAAGAATTGGGAAAGAGGGCAGATAAATGGGTAAGAACCAGAGTTAAGCAAAAGAACCAGAGCCAGAACCAGGGTGGTGACCAGAAGAAAACAGACCAGAAGGGTGGGGAGCAGAAAGCTAAAGACCAGAAGTCTTCAACAGGGCCCCAAACTGAAACAGAGGGTGGGTCCCAAACTTCCAAGAAAAAGAAGAAAGAAGGTCAGAAGAAACCCTGGTGTGAAACTTGCAAAAACACCTCTCACTGGACAAGTGAGTGTAAAAAGGGTGGAACCCCCAGCACTGCAGCCCCTAAGGCACCTGCACCCACTAGTACAGCTAGCAGTGCTGGTCCACAAGCCAAGGGGGTAGTGGGTATCACTTTGGGAACTGAAGGAGATTCTGACCTAGTCAGAACCCTTACACAGGCTGTTCTGATTTGTGAAGGGGACATAGATTTGACCCCTGACATCAGTCCCAGTAACCTGGGCAAATACAGACAGACGCCTTTGATTAATAACAAAGTGGCTCAAGCTTACAGGGACACATGTGCCAGTGTCACTATGGTGACACCTAACTTTGTGGACCCTGGACAGTACATGCCAGGTGATAATTACCTGGCGACCAATGCCAGCAATGTCACTACTACACATAGTGTGGCACTTGTTAACTTTTCCTGGGGAGCGGTAACAGGCCTAAAAAGAGTTGTGGTTAGTGCTGATCTCCCAGTTGAATATTTGTTGGGCAATGACCTGGAGAACTCTCTATGGTCAGAAGTTGAGTACAGGACTCATGCAGAGATGTTAGGGATATCATCACATGTCCTTGCTGTGACCAGGTCACAGGCCAAAAAGTGCCTCTCTGAACCTCAGGTCTTGGATCCTGGAACAATGGACCAAGCACCTTCCAAGAAGAAGAACAGGAGGGTTAAGGCTGTGCCTTCCCAACTGCCTACAAGTGAGGATAAAGCTTCACAGGAAGCTGGTCTTGAGACCCCTGAAGGAACTGTCTCTGAAGAACTTGAACCTGATCAGGTTGAGTTTCTGGGGACAGGGGGACCTTCTAGGCAGACTTGGGGCAGGCTCAGTTAACCTGTCCTTCTCTTGAACCCCTCAGACAGCAGGCTGCTGCTGAGGCTGCTGGGAATGCTCAAGGTGCCCATAAAATTCATTGGGATGAAGGACTCCTTTACACAGAGGGTAGAGACCCCAAGCCTGGTGCAACCAGGAGGTTGGTTATACCTCTGCAATTTAGGGGTTTCCTTCTCACCTTGGCCCATGATATTCCTTTAGCAGGACACTTAGGCCAGAATAAGACCGGGGACAGGCTTGTCCCTCACTTTCACTGGCCTCACATGTCTGAAGACACCAAGGAGTTTTGTCGCTCCTGTGAAACCTGCCAAGCCAGTGGTAAAGCAGGTGGAACAACAAAGGCCCCCCTAATACCACGACCTTTGAAAGAGTGGGGATTGATATTGTAGGTCCAATGGATCCCCCTACAGCATCTGGGCACAGATTCATACTGGTGGTGGTGGACCATGCCACCAGGTACCCAGAGGCAATTCCACTTAGGACCACAACAGCTCCTGTTGTGGCCAGGGCCTTACTTGGGGTTTCCTAAGGAGGTAATATCTGACAGAGGAGCCAACTTCATGTCAGGATATTTGACAGCTATGTGGAAGGAATGTGGTGTCAACTACAAGTTCACCACTCCATATCATCCACAATGTAATGGGCTTGTTGAAAGATTTAACAAGACCCTAAAGGGCATGATTAAAGGATTACCTGAAAAGCTCAGGCGAAGATGGGACATCCTACTGCCGTGCCTTTTGTTTGCTTACAGAGAGGTCCCTCAAAAGGGGGTTGGCTTCAGCCCCTTTGAACTGTTGTTTGGGTACCCTGTAAGAGGACCCCTGTGTCTGGTGAAGGAAGGATGGGAGTTACCTCTCAAAAAGCCTAAGCAAGACATAGTGGACTATGTACTTGGTCTCCGCTACAGGATGTCAGAGTACATGGAAAAGGCATCCAAAAACCTTGAGGCTAGCCAAGAATTACAGAAAGCTTGGCATGACCAAAAGGCTGTCCTGGTTGAGTTTCAGCCTGGACAGAAGGTATGGGTGTTGGAGCCAGTGGCCCCAGCAGCACTCCAAGACAAATGGTCTGGACCCCATACAATTCTGGAAAAGAAGGGAGAGGTTACCTACTTGGTGGACCTAGGAACTCCCAGGAGCCCCCACAGGGGGCTCCATGTCAACAGATTGAAGGCATATGTCAGCAGGACAGACATGGGCTTGCTCATGGCTACAGATGAGGGACAGGAGGAAGAGAGTGACCCTCTCCCAGACCTGCTCACTCAGAATCCTGAGGATGGCTCAGTTGATGGTGTGGCCTTAGATGGCAGCCTCACTGAACATCAGCAAAATGACTGCAGACAAGTTCTACAGGCATACAGGCATATGTTCTCATTGACACCCAGTCAGACTAACTGGTGTACTCATGTGGTGGACACTGGTGACAGTCTTCCTGTAAAGAGCAAGATTTACAGGCAACCTGACCATGTCAAGGACTGCATAAAGACTGAGGTGCAAAAGATGCTGGAATTAGGTGTCATTGAGCCTTCAGAGAGCCCCTGGGCTAGCCCAGTGGTTCTGGTCCCCAAACCTCACACCAAAGATGGCAAGAGAGAGATGAGGTTCTGTGTGGATTACAGAGGACTCAATGCCGTCACCAGGACAGATGCACACCCTATTCCAAGGGCAGATGAGCTCATTGACAAGTTGGCTTCTGCCAAATATATGAGCACATTTGACTTGACAGCTGGCTACTGGCAAATCTGGTTATCTGAGGAGTCTAAAGCCAAGACAGCATTTTCTACCCCTAGTGGGCATTATCAATTTGTGGTAATGCCCTTTGGTTTGAAAAATGCACCTGCCACCTTCCAAAGGTTGGTGAATCAAGTCCGCACTGGGTTGGATGACTTTTGTGCAGCTTATCTGGATGATATTGCTGTCTTTAGCTCCACCTGGGAGGATCACCTGGTCCACCTGAAGGAAGTGCTTGAGTCTCTGCAGAAGGCAGGCCTCACTATTAAGGCAACAAAGTGCCAGATAGGGCAGAGCAAGGTTGTATACCTGGGCCACCTTGTAGGTGGAGGCCAAGTTCAACCACTGGAGAGTAAGATCCAGACCATAAAGGACTGGTCCCCTCCAACTACCTAGACTCAGGTCAGAGCTTTCTTGGGCCTGACTGGGTACTACATGAAGTTTGTTAAGAACTATGGGTCCATTGTGACTCCTCTTAATGATCTGACATCCAAGAAGATGCCCAAAAAGGTTCAGTGGACAGAAATCTGTCAAAAGGCATTTGATGACCTGAAGAAGGCCATGTGCTCTGCACCTATCCTGAAGAGTCCTGACTACTCAAGAGAGTTCATTGTCCAAACAGATGCTTCTGAGTTGGGAGTGGGAGCAGTGCTTTCACAGCTTAATGTAGATGGCCAGGACCAGCCCATTGCTTTTATTAGCAGAAGGCTGACCCCCAGAGAGAAACATTGGTCAGCTATTGAGAGGGAGGCCTTTGCTGTGGTGTGGGCCCTGAAGAAGTTGAGACCATACTTATTTGGCACTCACTTCAAAATTCAGACCGACCATAAGCCCCTCTTATGGCTTAATCAGATGAAGGGTGAAAACCCCAAACTACTCAGGTGGTCCCTTTCCCTACAGGGGATGGACTTTACAGTGGAGCACCGACCAGGGACTGACCATGGCAACGCAGATGGTCTCTCCAGGTACTTCGACTTAGAACATGAAGACACAACTGGTCAAGGTTAGTCTAATGTCCCTGCGTTTGGGGGGGGGGGTTGTGTAGAAGAGTAGGGTCTGCTATCCTATGGTCACCCCAAATTTTTGCTTTTTGCTTCACTGGTTTATGACTTAATGTGGCTGTGGGCCTGCTAATAAGACCCACAGCCTGCTGTTCTCTCTCTAAATTACTGCCAATGCACTCTAGGTGCATTACGAATTGGAACTGGTTCACCTTATTGGCCCCTGTAACAGTGTACCCTAGGTACCCAGGGCACAGGTGTTTCCAAGGCCTACCAGGGGCTGCAGCATGTATTGTGCCACCCCTGGCCTGGCCTCCATATTTGACACAACTGGCTGATCACTCAGCTGGGGTAAGTTGGTGTAATCACCTCTTACTTAGATATAGTATCCCTATATCTAACCTTAAACTGGACACATATGTTCCTACCAGCCACTCCTATGGAAGGCCTCTTCAATCCTGGAGGCAGAGTGCTTGGAAATATGTGAGATGGTGCTCTAGCATGAGCTGAGCCTGTCTGCAGCTGTCCGGAACCACTCCCTAAGCTGTTCCGGGATATTGCCATACCATATACTCTTAAGTGCATTATAATCCTCGCGGTTAAATGCTATCTTTGGTTTGGCTTTATCAAAACATGTCGAGTAAGGTGTCATATGAATTGGAATACTATCCCCTCGACAGTTCTGTCGACGGGGATAGCATTCCACCCTTCTAGAGGGACACGACATGTGTGTAGCCTTAACCCCGGTTAAAGTTAACCAGAGCCTCAGCATCACAAAATGGATGCTGCCACCACAGACACGAGTCTGACCTCCTGCTGCTGGGAGTCCTTCCAGCGAGGGAGGCTTGGACAAAGGGTTTCCTGCCTTGGAAGGTGCGAGCACCACCCCAGACAGGGTTTTGTGTATTGGGTAGGACAGGGCTGAATAGATTGAGACATGCCCGGGGCACACAAGGTGTCCCCGTGCATAAGCCAGTCCAAACCGGTCCTGGGACTTTCCAGACCCAGGCCTGGCGAGGAGCTGGACAAAGGAAAGGGGGTGTAACCGCCCCCCTTCCTGGTTCCTCCCAGAGGAGGGACCTAGTAGGTGATCCACCCCTCAGATTGGGAATAAGAGTGGGAGCAGTGCCATTGCACAGCAGATCATCCTGAATCAACTTTACACGAAGAAGAAGACTGGACTTCGACATTCTGCTGCACAGAAGACTGAAGAGAATCTCCCTTGTGGCCTAGGAGTGGCCACCCTGTGAACACAGGCACCAACCAGCAACTCGACGTCTGCTTTGCCGCCGCCTCCCGCCGGAGCCCGAGCTCAGAGCCTGACAAGACCCAGACTCCCAGACCTCTCACAGCCCAATCCACAGTCCCTGCAAAGAAGGGACCCGTGGAGGCACCGAGTGACGTGGGACCGGACCTCTTGGAAGACACTCGAAAAGCTGACTGCGCAGCAACCGAGGCATTCTCGATGTTGTGCTTTGGGGACTGAGAACCCCCACCACCGAGCAGCCCTTGCACCGAAGAAGAGCCCTCCAGCATCTCCACGATCTGCGTGGGGCCCTTTTGCATTGTGCCACTCGATGCGCCATACCGGCCACTAGCCACGTGGTCAGCGGCCATCTTGGCGATGAAACCGATGAACTACACTGCGGGTCTGGTTGCTCCAGACTTTCCCTAGCTCCTGTGAAAAGGAGCACCCGCTCTGACCTTGCTGGTCCGAGTGGTAAGCATTTTTTGATTCCTGCATGGCTTGCATTAGCCAAGGCCTGTTTTTTCTCCGACCAAGTTGCCGACACCGCCATCAGCGAGAAGCCTGCGTGGGCCAGCTGGTGACCGATTCCTGGACGTCCTCGACCCCCGGTGTCCACGTGGCTGCAGAGAGAAGCTACACCTCAACGCCTGTTTGCACCCGACATCGCCTGGTTCCAATCTGGTTCCACGGCAGTCACTGGTTAGTGACTTTGAACATTATCCCCTCTGCTTTCAGGTCTTCACATCTTCAGATCCACCCTTGGATCCACCGGAACTCTTCACCTCGAGCCGCCTGCAGCATCTTCAGCTCCAAGCACCATCGACCAGCGTGACGAAACCCGACACTACTTCGACCCTGTGCACCGCTTCCTGTGGGTGAGGTAACTCAGCTCCGCCGGTGTTCCTACACTGGTACACATCTCAAGGGCCTGTGTCTTAAGTTTCAGCGTTCTAGGTCACTCGGAAGGTTCCGACTAACTAACTTTGTACTTTTTACGCACCATAGACTTTACATTGGAAAGTGCGTGCACTTTAGACACTGCAACCGAGTCCCGCGGGCCTTTCCCGACTTAGTCACTGCTAGTCTCGAATAGCTCCAGCGATTCCCAAGGCCCTAGGCCTGTTCCCGTTCTGATTGGTATCTCTTATACCACTTTCTTAGTATATGGTTTAGGTGGCCCCTAGGGCTTATCCATATTGTGCAACTTTTGTGTATTTTAAACTGTCTTGTGATTTAACGCTTGTGCTTCTGTGCTCATAAAGAGTCCAGGGGATTTTATAGTTAATAAATAAATATATATTTTCAATACATATCTGTGTGGTGTCCTTTCATTTGGTATTCAAGGGGGTTGTGTGTGGTAATACAGCTGGCTTCACATGCCTTTCAGAGTTTAGCCTAAGACTGCTTTGTCCACGTTACCACTAGGATAACTGGTCTACAAGGTTGAATTACAACCAATCATCATAAGGGTTGCTTGGCATGGTACATAGTGATCACTAGAATTAGTGAGCATTATATACCAGGCCAACTTCTCATAAAAGCTTTCGGTTGCACATTTAGTTTCAAGGAGACAAAGATTAGGTGCACAATATTTTGGAACACTGTATCCTTCAACGTTGACTAAACCAAAACTCTATATAGGAATCTCTTCCTACTAAGTTCCGGCGGATTTTAACCTTTTACCCACTCCAGACGTCCTTTGGAGTATTTACGGGAAAAAGGGTCTGTGTGAAAAAGCACAACTGAGTTACTCTAACGTCTTGCGTTAGTTTTATCGCCTTACCAAACGTTGGGCGCCATGTAGTGTAGTTCCTATATTCCCAATAGGCTCTGCGCATTGGAATAATATATTCAGCAGTGTAGACGTAGGACTGAGGTCGACTAGGTCTCTACTGACTATATTAAACTTAAGGTTTGCCAGCTAGCTCAGAGGTCACTAGAAACTTTCTCGAAAAAACAAGGAGGAGTTTAACCTCCCTGGATAGACAAGAAGGGATTAGCTTCAGACAACCATATAACATGACAACTTTGCTCCCTCAGAATAAGAGTATATCTCTAGAGTCGTGTGAAAACAATAGACAGCTATTTCACTCAGTCAATTGTGCGTTCTTAGTTTCACCAGAGTGCAGAGAAGAGAGAGACGGGCGTTTTCAATAAAAGGTATAATTTATTGAGCAGTCTTCCTTCTCATGCAAGAGAAATGAATTGCCAGCATTGCAATACTTAATGTAAAGTAAAGTGCGTACAGTAAAAGGAGTATTATGAAATAATACTGTAAAAGCATTGATATGGTTTCTTAGCAATAAGATACATTAAAATGGATAAAAATATACATACATATATACATTGACTAACGTACTCAACTGGTGCTTCTAAAATACGCCTACCCCGGTGTACCTGACCTAATCCTAATGCGTGGGAAGGAGTAAGTAAGTAGCCGTTTAAGTTAAGTTGGTTTTGCCAAGAGTCTGATTCAAGAATTCCCTTTAAGGGTTTAGTCAGCACCGTACCTTGGGAATAGAATGTAGGAGGTCTGGTATCTCTTTCCTCAGGACTCGATATTCCAGCAACCTGCAAGGGTAGGCTGGAAACGCCGGAGCTGGATTTTCTCGGCTGGAGAAAAAGACAGCGTCTTTCTCAGCGCGTCAAAGAGGAGGGGCAGCGTCCGTGTGCTCTCGCATCAGCTGGGCTCTCGGGCAAGTAGATAGCTGCTCTGCTCCAAAACCACCATGTGTGTTTGCTTAAGGGAACGTTGGTATATTTATACCTGAAAGGTGCCGAGTTTGACGTAAGGTTTGGACATAAGACGTCAATAAAGATGTCACTAAGAACTGGCCGTTCTTACAGTGCTCGCAGGAGTTCTATTACAAATGAAAACACAGCAAATGGGGATTTCCCAGGTTGCTGGAGGTTTGGTGTGTCGAAAGAACTCGTTGTGCTTTCTAGGAATCCAAGGAAGTAGCTTCTGCCGTGCCTTGGACTGCAAGGGCTATTTACTTAAATATGGATCTGATTCTTATGCCATTATAGGGATATTATTGATTATAGCCATACAAGGGCATAAAATAGCAGTATTGATTCAGGTTCCTAGATAAAAACACAATAAATCCATTATTATTCTTTAGCTCACTTTGCCACCTCAGTTCAGACCCAGCTATATACAAATCAGTCTTGACCCTGTGGCTCATGGGAACAGTCAAGCCCGAACTGCCAAGCCAGGTCTTCCCTGAACCGGAAACATGCATCCTGGGGCTGGTTTCTTGGTATCACCCTTCATCAGCCAGGCTAGCTTGAATCCAGTGGCAAAGTGAGCAAGGGACCCACGTCTGGGCATACCCTGCCAACGTAGGGTGAACAAAGCAAACACAAGGAGATAATGGACTGAGCACTGAAACTTTTCAAACACTCACCCCCAGTCACAGATCTGGGTTGAATCCATCATCGTTCTTTAGCTCACTTAGCCACCTCAGTTTAGACCCAGCTATATGCAAATCAGACTTGACCCTGTGGCTCATGGGAACAGTCTAGCCAAACTGCATAGCCAGGTCTATCCTGAACCGGAAACACGCATCCTGGGACCGGTTTCTTGGTAACATCCTTCATCAACCAGGCTAGCTTGAATCCAGTGGCAAAGTGAGCAAGGGACACACGTCTGGGCATACCCTGCCAACTTAGGGTGAACAAAGCAAGCACAAGGAGATAATGGACGGAGCGCTGAAACTTTTCAGACACTCATCCCCAGTCACAGATCGGAGTTGAATCCATCATCCTTCTGGAGCTCACATCGCCACCTAAGTTCAGTCATGAATCTGTGGCTCATGGGAACAGTCCAGCCCGACCTGCCAAGCCAGGTCTATCCTGAACCGGAAACAGGCATCCTGGGACCCGTTTCTTGGTAACACCCTTCATCAACCAGGCTAGTTTAAATCTAGTGGCAAAGTGAACAAGGGTCCCACAACTGGGTATACCCTCTCAACTTAGAGAGAACAATTCAAACACAAGGAGATAATGGAGCGCTTTTCAGACACTCATCCCCAGTCACAGATCTGGGTTGAGTACATCATCGTTCTTTAGCTCAGTTGGCCACCTCAGTTCAGACCCAGCTATATGTAAATCAGTCTTGACCCTGTGGCTCATGGGAACAGTCCAGCCCGACCTTCCAAGCCAGGTCTTCCCTGAACCGGAAACAGGCATCCTGGGATCAGTTTAATGGGAACACCCATCATCATCCAGGCTAGCTTAAATCTAGTGGCAAAGTGAACAAGGGTCCCACGACTGGGTATACCCTGCCAATTTAGACAGAACAAAGCAAACACAAGGAGATAATGGATGGAGCGCTGGAACTTTTCAGACGCTCACCCCAAGTCACAGATCTGGGTTGAATCTATCATCGTTCTTTAGCTCACTTTGCCACCTCAGTTCAGCAGTTCAGACCCAGCTATATGCGAATCAGTCTTGACCCTGTGGCTCATGGGAACAGTCCAGCAGAACTGCAAAGCCAGATCTTCCCTGAACCGGAAACAGGCATCCTGGGACCGCTTTCTTGGTAGCACCCTTCATCAGCCAGGCTAGCTTGAATCCAGTGGCAAAATGAGCAAGGGTCCCACGTCTGGGCATACCCTGCCAATATAGGACGAACAATGCAAACACAAGGAGATAATGGATGGAGCGCTAAAACCTTTCAGACACTCATCCCCAGTCACAGATCGGGGTTGAGTACATCATCGTTCTTTAGCTCACTTGGCCACCTCAGTTCAGACCCAGCTATATGTAAATCAGTCTTGACCATGTGGCTCATGGGAACAGTCCAGCCCAACCTTCCAAGCCAGGTCTTCCCTGAACCGGAAACAGGCATCCTGGGATCAGTTTATTGGGAACACCCATCATCATCCAGGCTAGCTTAAATCTAGTGGCAAAGTGAACAAGGGTCCCACGACTGGGTATACCCTGCCAACTTAGACAGAACAAAGCAAACACAAGGAGATAATGGATGGAGCACTGGAACTTTTCAGACGCTCACCCCCAGTCACAGATCTGGGTTGAATCCATCATCGTTCTTTAGCTCACTTTGCCACCTCAGTTCAGCAGTTCAGACCCAGCTATATGCGAATCAGTCTTGACCCTGTGGCTCATGGGAACAGTCCAGCAGAACTGCAAAGCCAGATCTTCCCTGAACCGGAAACAGGCATCCTGGGACCGCTTTCTTGGTAGCACCCTTCATCAGCCAGGCTAGCTTGAATCCAGTGGCAAAATGAGCAAGGGTCCCACGTCTGGGCATACCCTGCCAACATAGGACGAACAATGCAAACACAAGTAGATAATGGATGGAGCGCTAAAACCTTTCAGACACTCATCCCCAGTCACAGATCTGGGTTGAGTACATCATCGTACTTTAGCTCACTTGGCCACCTCAGTTCAGACCCAGCTATATGTAAATCAGTCTTGACCCTGTGGCTCATGGGAACAGTCCAGCCCAACCTTCCAAGCCAGGTCTTCCCTGAACCGGAAACAGGCATCCTGGGACCAGTTTATTGGTAACACCCTTCATCATCCAGGCTAGCTTAAATCTAGTAGCAAAGTGAACAAGGGTCCCACGACTGGGTATACCCTGCCAACTTAAACAGAACAAAGCAAAAAAAAGGAGATAATGGATGGATCGCTGAAACTTTTCAGACGCTCTCCCCAGTCACAGATCTGAGTTGAATCCATCATCGTTCTTTAGCTCACTTAGCCACCTCAGTTCAGACAAAGCTATATGCGAATAAGTCTTGACCCTGTGGCTCATGGGAACAGTCCAGCCGAACTGCAAAGCCAGGTCTTCCCTGAACCGGAAACAGGCATCCTGGAACCGGTTTCTTGGTAGCACCCTTCATCAGCCAGGCTAGCTTGAATCCAGTGGCAAAGTGAGCAAGGGACTCACGTCTGGGCATACCCTGCCAACATAGGGCGAAAAATGCAAACACAAAGAGATAATGGATGGAGCGCTATAACTTTTCAGACACTCATCCCCAGTCACAGATCTGGGTTGAGTACATCATCGTTCATTAGCTCACTTGGCCAAATCAGTTCAGACCCAGCTATATGTAAATCAGTCTTGACCCTGTGGCTCATGGGAACAGTCCAGCCTGACCTTCCCAGCCAGGTCTTCCCTGAACCGGAAACAGGCATCCTGGGACCAGTTTATTGGTAACACCCTTTATCATCCAGGCTAGCTTAAATCTAGTAGCAAAGTGAACAAGGGTCCCACGACTGGGTATACCCTGCCAACTTAAACAGAACAAAGCAAACACAAGGAGATAATGGACGGAGCGCTGAAACTTTTCAGACGCTCACCCCAAGTCACAGATCTGGGTTGAATCCATCATCTTTCTTTATCTCACTTTGCCACCTCAGTTCAGACCCAGCTATATGCAAATCAGTCTTGACCCTGTGGCTCATGGGAAAAGTCCAACCTGAACTGCCAAGCTAGGTCTTCCCTGAACCGGAAACAGGCATCCTTGGGCCAGTTTCTTGGTAACACCCTTCATAAGCTAGGGTTACTTGAATCCAGTGGCAAAGTGAGCAAGGGAACCACGTCTAGGCATACCCTGCCAACTTAGGGTGAACAAAGCAAACACAAGGAGATAATGGACGAAGCACTGAAACTTTTCAAACACTCAAACCCAGTCACAGATCTGGGTTGAATCCATCATCGTTCTTTAGCTCACTTAGCCACCTCAGTTCAGACCCAGCTATATGCAAATCATTCTTGACCCTGTGGCTCATGGGAACAGTCCAGCCGAACTGCAAAGCCAGGTCTTCTCCGAACCAGAAACAGGCATCCTGGGACCCGTTTCTTGGTAACATCCTTCATCAACCAGGCTAGCTTGAATCTAGTGGCAAAGTGAGCAAGGGACCCACGTCTGGCCATACTCTGCCAACTTAGGGCAAACAAACCAAACACAAGGAGATAATGGACGGAGCACTGAAACTTTTCAGACACTCACCCCCAGTCACAGATCTGGGTTGAATTCAATATAGTTCTTTAGCTCACTTCGCCACCTCATTTCAGACCCAGCAATATGCAAATCAGTCTTGACCCTGTGCCTCATGGGAACAGTCCAGTCCAAACTGCCAAGCCAGGTCTTACCTGAACCGGAAACAGGCATTCTGGGGGCGGTTTCTGGGTAACACCCTTCATCAGCCAGGCTAGCTTGAATCCAGTGGCAAAGTGAACAAGGGACCCACGTCTGGGCATGCCCAGCAAACTTAGAGCAAACAAAGCAAACACAAGAAGATAATGGACGGAGCGCTGAAACCTTTCAGACATTCACCCCCAGTCACAGATCTGGGTGGAATCCATCATCGTTCTTTAGCTCACTTTGCCACCTCAGATCAGACCCAACTATATGCAAATCAGTCTTGACCCTGTGGCTCATGGGAACAGTCCAGCCCGACCTTCCAAGCCAGGTCTTCCCTGAACCGGAAACAGGCATCCTGGGACCAGTTTATTGGTATCACCCTTCATCATCCAGGCTAGCTTAAATCTAGTAGCAAAGTGAACAAGGGTCCCACGACTGGGTATACCCTGCCAACTTAAACAGAACAAAGCAAACACAAGGAGATAATGGACAGAGCGCTGAAACTTTTCAGACGCTCACCCCAAGTCACAGATCTGGGTTGAATCCATCATCTTTCTTTAGCTCACTTTGCCACCTCAGTTCAGACCCAGCTATATGCAAATCAGTCTTGACCCTGTGGCTCATGGCAACAGTCCAGCCTGAACTGCCAAGCTAGGTCTTCCCTGAACCAGAAACAGGCATCCTTGGGCCGGTTTCTTGGTAACACCCTTCATCAGCTAGGGTTGCTTGAATCCAGTGGCAAAGTGAGCAAGGGAACCACGTCTAGGCATGCCCTGCCAACTTAGGGTGAACAAAGCAAACACAAGTAGATAATAGATGAAGCACTGAAACTTTTTAAAAACTCAAGCCCAGTCACAGATCTGGGTTGAATCCATCATCGTTCTTTAGCTCACTTAGCCACCTCAGTTCAGACAAAGCTATATGCAAATCAGTCTTGACCCTGTGGCTCATTGGAACAGTCCAGCCGAACTGCAAAGCCAGGTCTTCCCTGAACCGGAAACAGGCATCCTGGACCCCGTTTCTTGGTAGCACCCTTCATCAGCCAGGCTAGCTTGAATCCAGTGGCAAAGTGAGCAAGGGACTCACGTCTGGGCATACCCTGCCAACATAGGGCGAAAAATGCAAACACAAAGAGATAATGGATGGAGCGCTATAACTTTTCAGACACTCATCCCCAGCCACTAATCTGGGTTGAGTACATCATCGTTCTTTAGCTCAATTGACCACCTCAGTTCAGACCCAGCTATATGTAAATCAGTCTTGACCCTGTGGCTCATGGGAACAGTCCAGCCCGACCTTCCAAGCCAGGTCTTCTCTGAACCGGAAACAGGCATCCTGGGACCAGTTTATTGGTAACACCCTTCATCATCCAGGCTAGCTTAAATCTAGTAGCAAAGTGAACAAGGGTCCCACGACTGGGTATACCCTGCCAACTTAAACAGAACAAAGCAAACACAAGGAGATAATGGATGGATCGCTGAAACTTTTCAGACGCTCTCCCCAGTCACAGATCTGAGTTGAATCCATCATCGTTCTTTAGCTCACTTAGCCACCTCAGTTCAGACCCAGCTATATGCAAATCAGTCTTGACCCTGTGGCTCATGGGAACAGTCCAACCTGAACTGCCAAGCTAGGTCTTCCCTGAACCGGAAACAGGCATCCTTGGGCCGGTTTCTAGGTAACACCCTTCATCAGCTAGGGTTGCTTGAATCCAGTGGCAAAGTGAGCAAGGGAACCACGTCTAGGCATACCCTGCCAACTTAGGGTGAACAAAGCAAACACAAGGAGATAATGGACGAAGCACTGAAACTTTTCAAACACTCAAGCCCAGTCACAGATCTGGGTTGAATCCATCATCGTTCTTTAGCTCACTTAGCCACCTCAGTTCAGACCCAGCTATATGCAAATCATTCTTGACCCTGTGGCTCATGGGAACAGTCCAGCCGAACTGCAAAGCCAGGTCTTCTCCGAACCAGAAACAGGCATCCTGGGACCCGTTTCTTGGTAACATCCTTCATCAACAGGCTAGCTTGAATCCAGTGGCAAAGTGAGCAAGGGACCCACGTCTGGCTATACTCTGCCAACTTAGGGCGAACAAACCAAACACAAGGAGATAATGGACGGAGCGCTGCAACTTTTCAGACACTCACCCCCAGTCACAGATCTGGGTTGAATTCAATATAGTTCTTTAGCTCACTTCGCCACCTCATTTCAGACCCAGCAATATGCAAATCAGTCTTGACCCTGTGCCTCATGGGAACAGTCCAGTCCAAACTGCCAAGCCAGGTCTTACCTGAACCGGAAACAGGCATTCTGGGGGCGGTTTCTGGGTAACACCCTTCATCAGCCAGGCTAGCTTGAATCCAGTGGCAAAGTGAACAAGGGACCCACGTCTGGGCATGCCCAGCAAACTTAGAGCAAACAAAGCAAACATAAGAAGATAATGGACGGAGCGCTGAAACCTTTCAGACATTCACCCCCAGACACAGATCTGGGTGGAATCCATCATCTTTCTTTAGCTCACTTTGCCACCTCAGGTCAGACCCAACTATATGCAAATCAGTCTTGACCCTGTGGCTCATGGGAACAGTCCAGCCCGACCTTCCAAGCCAGGTCTTCCCTGAACCGCAAACAGGCATCCTGGGACCAGTTTATTGGTAACACCCTTCATCATCCAGGCTAGGTTAAATCTAGTAGCAAAGTGAACAAGGGTCCCACAACTGGGTATACCCTGCCAACTTAAACAGAACAAAGCAAACACAAGGAGATAATGGACGGAGCGCTGAAACTTTTCAGACGCTCACCCCAAGTCACAGATCTGGGTTGAATCCATCATCTTTCTTTAGCTCATTTTGCCACCTCAGTTCAGACCCAGCTATATGCAAATCAGTCTTGACCCTGTGGCTCATGGCAACAGTCCAGCCTGAACTGGCAAGCTTGGTCTTCCCTGAACCGGAAACAGGCATCCTTGGGCCGGTTTCTTGATAACACCCTTCATCAGCTAGGGTTGCTTGAATCCAGTGGCAAAGTGAGCAAGGGAACCACGTCTAGGCATACCCTGCCAACTTAGGGTGAACAAAGCAAACACAAGTAGATAATAGATGAAGCACTGAAACTTTTTAAAAACTCAAGCCCAGTCACAGATCTAGGTTGAATACATCATCGTTCTTTAGCTCACTTAGCCACCTCAGTTCAGACCCAGCTATACGCAAATCATTCTTGACCCTGTGGCTCATGGGAACAGTCCAGCCGAACTGCAAAGCCAGGTCTTCTCCGAACCAGAAACAGGCATCCTGGGACCCGTTTCTTGGTAACATCCTTCATCAACCAAGCTAGCTTGAATCCAGTGGCAAAGTGAGCAAGGGACCCACGTCTGGCCATACTCTGCCAACTTAGGGCGAACAACCCAAACACAAGGAGATAATGGATGGAGCACTGAAACTTTTCAGACACTCACCCCCAGTCACAGATCTGGGTTGAATTCAATATAGTTCTTTAGCTCACTTCGCCACCTCATTTCAGACCCAGCAATATGCAAATCAGTCTTGACCCTGTGCCTCATGGGAACAGTCAAGTCCAAACTGCCAAGCCAGGTCTTTCCTGAACCGGAAACAGGCATTCTGGCGGCAGTTTCTGGGTAACACCCTTCATCAGCCAGGCTAGCTTGAATCCAGTGGCAAAGTGAACAAGGGACCCACGTCTGGGCATGCCCTGCCAACTTAGAGCAAAGAAAGCAAACACAAGAAGATAATGGATGGAGCGCTGAAACCTTTCAGACATTCACCCCCAGTCACAGGTCTGGGTGGAATCCATCATCGTCCTTTAGCTCACTTTGCCACCTCAGATCAGACCCAACTATATGCAAATCAGTCTTGACCCTGTGGCTCATGGGAACAGTCCAGCCCAAACTGCCAAGCCAGGTCTTCCCTGAACCGGAAACAGGCATCCTGGGACCGGTTTCTTGGTAACACCCTTCATCAGCCAGACTAGCTTGAATCCAGTGGCAAAGTGAGCAAGGGACCCACGTCTGGGCATGCCCTGTCAACTTAGGGCGAACAAAGCAAACACAAGGAGATAATGGATGGAGCACTGAAACTTTTCAGACACTCATCCCCAGTCACAGATCTGGGTTGAATTCATCATCGTTCTTTATCTCACTTAGCCACCTCAGTTCAGACCCAGCTATATGCAAATCAGTCTTGACTCTGTGGCTCATGGGAACAGTCCAGCCCGAACTGCCAAGCCAGGTCTTCCCTGAACCAGAAACAGGCATCCTGGGACCAGTTTCTTGGTGATATCATTTATCAACCAGGCTAGCTTGAATCTAGTGGCAAAGTGAGTAAGGGACCCTCGTCTGGGCATACTCTGCCAACTTAGGGCGAACAAAGCAAACACAAGGAGATAATGGATGAAGCGCTGAAACATTTCAGACACTCACCCCCAGTCACATATCTGGGTTGAATTCATCATCGTTCTTTAGCTCACTTCGCCTCCTCAGTTCATACCCAGTTATATGCAAATCAGTCTTGACCCTGTGCCTTATGGGAACAGTCCAGCTCGCTCCGTCTATTATCTCCTTGTGTTTGCTGTGTGTATATATAGCCACCACCTTTGTCATTAAGCCTTCTGACAAAGGGGGGAATGTGGTGCTATGGAAGGTGAAGAAATACATGGCCGAGGCCAAGAGACAGGTATACTTCTCTGGCAGCTACACCAAAGCCACTTTTGGCCAATATGTCTCCACTATTGATTGTTTTCACAATATGCTTTCCAAATGGCACACCCTTGGGCTTTTGAGTAACGATGAACTACTGTTTTTAACTGTAAAAAAACCTATTTCCGCATGCTTTTATATGTTACCAAAGGTCCACAAACATAGCACCAACCCACCAGGTAGCCCTATCATCTTGGCCAATGACAGCCTGCTCTAATTTTTTTAGATCACTTTTTATTCCCCCTATGTGTGCAAACTGCCCTCGTACTGTTGTGACAGCAATGATTTTATATCCAAGGTCATGGACATACCATGGCAATCAAGCTACATTATGGCTACAGTGGATGGGGTATCATTGTACACTTGTATCCACCATGACCTTGGCATCACCTCTTGCAGACACTTTTTAGGGATAGACCAAAAGCTACCTATGACCACACCAACATGTTGCTCTAGATGCTCCAGTTTTGTCTGGAAAACAACTACTTCTTACATGGCACGCAGTGGTACAGGGCAACCGTCCTGGACTGTCATGGGCGGTTGCTTTGCGCCGAGCTACGCCTGCATGTTAATGGGGTGGTGGAATGCTGTATGTATCTGGGCGGAGAACTTTGCAGAATACACCAAATATCTGGTCCTTTGAACCAGATATTTTGATAACATCTTCTTAATATGGGATAGTCCGCAGTCTGTGTTGGATGATTTTCTGTAAGCTATCTCTGACAATGAACTATACCTGAAGTTCGCCAGTGTCACCAGCAAGAACAGGGTAGATTTTCTTGATGTCACAGTGGAAGCACTCAATGATACAGTACAGACGACTTTGCACAGGAAGGAGGCAGCAGGCAATAGTATCTTCCATGCCTCAAGTCACCATCCTCCCAAGCTGAAGAACAGTAATCCCTATGGGGAACTTCTCAGAGCCAGGAGAAATTGCAGTACACCCGAAGCTTACACTAGAGAGGAGGACATAATGATAGGAAGGTTCTTACAGAGAGGGTACACACTTAAAGTAGTGGAAGAAGCCAGGCAGAAAGTGAGTGGGGTGAGAAGCGAAACCTTGCTTAAAGCTAGGCTAAGCAAGGACACTAAACCAGAAATCAGATTTATTACCACATACAATTTCGACTGCGCTAGGGTTCAGGCTATCATCAGGAAACATTGGCATTTGGTCTAACTGGACCCCATTATTGGCAAATTAGTTAGACCCAGTGCCAATGTCACATACAGCTGGAGCAACTCACTGAGGGACATGTTGGTCCATAGCCTTATGGAACCCACCCAGACTCATAGCAGCACTTGGTTGAGGGAAGTCCCAGAATTCCACAAGTGTGAGAAATGCAAGGCATGCACCCATAGCACCAGTGTCAGGTCAGTCCCCTTCCCCAATGGCAAACAACACAAGATCAGGCCATTTATACATTTCAACACTGATTTTCTTCTCTATGTTTTAGTGTGTGCATGTGGTCTGAGGTATGTTGGTACCACAATCTTCCCAGTAAAAGTATGTTCTGGAGCACCTCAGAGCCATAAGGAACAAAGATGTGACATATTTCATGGCTAGGCACTGCAACACTCTACATGGCTCTACCAAAACTGAGGATTTGAAAATCTCATTTTTTAGCATTGACAGGGTTCCCGCGAAGAGCCGGGTGGAGCCACGGAACGGGCACTAAGAAGACTTGAGTCAAGATACATATTCAGTAAGTATGGGCGAAATTTGCGAATTTGCGTTCCGCGAATTCGTGCGAAATCGAATTCGCAATCCACAAAATCCACGAATTCATGCGAATTTGCGGATTTTTGTTTTTTGCGTGTTCACTGGTTTTTTTTGCGTGTTTGCGGGTTTTTTTGCATGTTCGTGGGGCTTTTTGCGTGTACGCGGGCCGCTTGCATGGCGAAGTTACCCATGCGGTCGTGTATGGGCACAGCACCCTCTGGTTCACCACTGCCACCCTCTGGTTCATCACTGCCACCCTCTAGTTCACCACTGCAACCCTCTGGTTCACCCCTGCAACCCTCTGGTTCACCCCTGCCACCCTCTGGATCACCACTGCCACCCTCTGGTTCAGCACTGCCACTCTCTGGTTCACCCCTGCCACCTTCTGGTTCAGCACTGTCACCCTCTGGTTCACCACTGTCACCCTCTGGTTCAAGACTGCCACCCTCTGGTTCATCACAGCACCTCTGGTTCACCACTGCCACCCTCTGGTTAACCACTGTCACCCTCTGGTTCAGCACTGCCACCCTCTGGTTCACCACTGCCACCCTCTGGTTCACCCCTGCCACCGTCTGGTTCACCACTGCCACCCTCTGGTTCATCACAGCACCCTCTGGTTCACCCCTGCCACCCTCTGGTACAGCACTGTCACCCTCTGGTTCACCACTGCCACCCTCTGGTTCAGCACTGCCACCCTCTGGTTCAGCACTGTCACCCTCTGGTTCACCCCTGCCACCCTCTGGTTCATCACTGTCACCCTCTGCTTCATCACTGCCACCCTCTGGTTCACCACTCCCACCCTCTACCGAGACCTTTTGTGACGCAGCGGCAGCACAAAAGATGCGCCATGGTGCTGGGTATTAACAACGTGACGCATCTGAGAGATGCGTCACGTTGTAAAGCCCTGCGCCATCAGGAGGCGTTCCGGCGCAGGGCAGGGCGTTCCTGGGAAGGAACGCCTCCTAAAAGTGGCTGAGTGAAATCTACAAGAATTCACTCAGTCACTTTTAGGCCAATGCTGCGTCAAAACCCTGCGCCTGCTTGAAGCAGGCGCAAGGCTTGATGCAGCATGGGGGAGATAGGGCCCCCAGAGTATTGCTGGAGCTGCATCTCACTCACGTCACATCACCCCCCATGTTAATTTCGATCTTTACTTTGGCATAACTGTAATCATGATTATTGTGTCGCAAACCTGCATTATCGATCTCCAAATGGTCCGCTGCTGTGCTCTTTCTTCCTGGATATTTTAGGAATAGAAACCCCTTTTTTATCTCCCACCTATAGTTCGCGCTTTTTCTTTTGCCCTTTTCTAGGATTACAATGTCATCCACATACACACTGGTTTTTATCCTATCGTTAAGTTTGGAGTCACAATACTATGTCTTTAATCACCATGCATTATGGTTTCCACTCACAGGAGGTGTATTTCTCGTCACCCCGCCTTTATGGCTGTTTTTTTTTATATTCTTTGATACACCCAATATTGTACTATTTCTTTTGTATCACCCCCAGCCCTGAAGAGTCACGGGTAACTCCCCGATTGGACGAAACACGTGTCGGATGGTTTCATTTTCTTTGGATCTCCTCTGCAAGGAGAACCACGATCACTTATAAAGCAAAAAGAATCAATCATTTGTGAATGATCTCATTTCTATATACTTATGATTACTTTTCAAGGAACTCTTTGCCTGTGCTCTGGAACTTTTTTGTGACATTATACTGTACGTCCGCTCTCCCAAAGAGAATCTGGAACCTCTAATTAGAGAGATAATATGATTTGGCGGCTACTCTTGCCTGGGTATTAAATGGGGCAAATCAGAAATATTCTCCATTACTACATGCACTAAGAAATCAAATTGTGAATTCCCTCTGGAGTTGTGTGCAGATTCGGCTAAATTCTTGGGTTTTCGTATCTACACAGATACCAAACAGATTATTCGATTGAATTATGGTCCCTTGGTGCATAAATTGGGGGGGGGGGGGGGGGGGAGTTGAAAGATGGCTGCGACTTCCCCTCTTGCTCGCTGCTCGAGCAGCACTGATAAAAAGATTGTGCTCCCGAGATCTGTGTACCTGTTTAACAACATCCCTATCCCGCTCCCCAATAGTTTTTTTAACACCTGTTCCCACCTGATTAGACTCATATGGGGCGGAAAGAGACCTAGGGTTAGTTGGGACACCTTGATCCTGCTATATGGCAGATGGGGATTCGGTGTACCTAATCTTCATATATATTACCTGTTAGCACAGTGTTGTTTTGCACACTCCTGGTATCATGCGGATGCCTGGATTCCTTATACCAAACCTGTGACTGATCTGGTTATGCCAGCACCCCTGAACACAATACTACCACGGGGATTCCCACGTGACCCTCACGATATTAAAACAGTATCACCCATCAGTTGGGCAAGGCAGAAATTGGTGTGAATTACTCGTGCACCGGCATTATATTCCCCGAGATTCAAATATTAAATAACCCGAGATTCCCCATTACGCAAGAAAAGCTGGTACAACAAATGTTACTTAAATACTCAATAAGCAAAGTCTGAGGCCTTTTCCCCTGAGGCCATGTCTTCTCCAGCACAGAAGAGGGCAGATTTAGTGAGGCTACATTTATGAACCGTTTTATCCTAAACCGGGTTCTCTGTGCGCTTCGGGCGGAAATTACTGGGTTGACCTTGGAGCCCACACCTTTTAGCCTGCTAACCACAGTAATTACTATTCTGTGCGTGTATGGCACTAGTTCCAAGCAGAGATACCAGAATCCGGGCGGCTTGGGAGCGTGATTAAGGTCATGAAATTCAAGATTCTCACTGGACTTTCTGCTGCACTCAAATTAAAGAAGTTTCTTTAAACAGTAGGCACAAACTACTGCATTTCAAATTTCTGTTGAGAGTTTACATGTCTCCGGAAAGAATATAGAACATTGACCCAGCTAGGCCTCACTCCTGCAGTAAATGTGGAACTCCTCGTGCTGATTTTGCGCACCTTGTCTAGAACTGCATTAAAATTGGGGCCTATTGGTGTTCGGTCTGCAAAGATAATAAATTTGAAGACATTGCCTACCCCTGAGATTGCACTACTCAGCTGTGTGATGGGTTTCCCCAAGGGTGTGCACAAATTCACTGCCATAGCTTTTTTACTTTGAAAAAGAGAGATAGCTCTGAAATGGGGCTGCAAGTCAAGGCCTGGCTCCAGGATGCTCCTCAAAACCTGGCTCTTCGAGCAGTAGCGGACCCCCCCCCCCCAGCGCCTTGAGACCCGACCGGGTGAGTAGCGCGCTATACAAATGCCCATGATTGATTGAGAAAGCACACCTGCCCAGCCTCGACAAAGCACACAATTTTTGTTGGGCTGATTAAGGAGTTACTGAATTTGAGCTTCAACTCGGGCACCTGCTTTATCTATATCTGTAAGTGCTTCCTGTTGACGTTTAATTTTTGTGACAGGAGCATCGTGCCAGAATGAATCCTGCACTGTATATTTGTCCAAGATGACGCCACCGTTTTGTGCGATACCTCTACTCAACTGGAGTACTTTCTACTGGCTAACCAGTAAGTGCTACCTCATTGGGTAAATGTATAGTGCTTTTCCTGCACTACAGCTGCTTTGGGCCAGAAGAGTTACCTCCAGTGACCATTCCACCACCCTCTTGAGGCGCAGCTGGGAGCTAATTTTAGCGTTCTCTTGCACTAATCTATTTTAAATTGTGATATTGTGATTTTAAAACAATTGCACCTTACCTGCCCAGCCCCTGCTTGGAAGCTTTCTCCAACAGCGGTTCCAGCCCTGGGAAGGAGAGCTCACAGGGGGTTTTCCAGGCGCCATCGGCCACGCCGAGTTGAGGGACACGCCCCCTTGAGGCCACGCCCCTTTCTGATCGTATATCTGGAGCGCTGATCTACGAGCGCGTCAGAATTCCACCACCCTCCTGAGGCACAGCCGGGAGCTAGTTTAAGCGTTCTCTTGCACTAATCTATTTTAAATTGTGATATTGTGATTTTAAAACAATTGCACCTTACCTGCCCAGCCCCTGCTTGGAAGCTTCCCCAACAGCGGTTCCAGCGCTGGGAAGGAGAGCTCACAGGAGGTTTGCCAGGCGCCATCGGCCACGCCGAGTTGAGGGACACGCCCCCCTCGAGGCCACGCCCCTTTCTGATTTTATATCTGGAGCGCTGATCTACGAGCGCACCAGAATTCCACCACCCTCCTGAGGCTTAGCCGGGAGCTAGTTTTAGCGTTCTCTTGCACTAATCTATTTTAAATTGTGATATTGTGATTTTAAAACAATTGCACCTTACCTGCCCAGCCCCTGCTTGGAAGCTTCCCCAACAGCGGTTCCAGCGCTGGGAAGGAGAGCTCACAGGAGGTTTGCCAGGCGCCATCGGCCACGCCGTGTCGAGGGACACGCCCCCCTCGAGGCCACGCCCCTTTCTGATCGTATATCTGGAGCGCTGATCTACGAGCGCGCCAGAATTCCACCACCCTCCTGAGGCACAGCCGGGAGCTAGTTTTAGCGTTCTCTTGCACTAATCTATTTTAAATTGTGATATTGTGATTTTAAAACAATTGCACCTTACCTGCCCAGCCCCTGCTTGGAAGCTTCCCCAACAGCGGTTCCAGCGCTGGGAAGGAGAGCTCACAGGAGGTTTGCCAGGCGCCATCGGCCACGCTGAGTCGAGGGACACGCCCCCCTCGAGGCCACGCCCCTCCCCGCCCCATAATAATGTGTATGCACCGGAAGCGCAGCGGACGAGCGCAGCGGGCGCGACGATTGCGCGCCGAAGACGCGCATAAGGCAAGCTCGTCTGCGCTTGTCCGCGCCGAGTCCGTGCCTAGGGCCAGCCCCTCTGCATCGCGTCCCCCGGCCCACATCCTCTATACTGCAGACACCCTCCAAAGCCTCAGGGCCACCACTAACATACTATGTCAGCACAGCTACCAAGCAAACAAGTTGCCACCTGCCTGTCCCAAATGCCATTCTCGTCTTAAACCGAAAGTTGCGACTGAACTGCTACATGACTTCCGCATGTTCTTATTGAACTACCGCTCCCTCCAAAAACATAAAGAGGAAATTGCGCTTCAAATTGAAGAGCATACACCAGATATACTATTCTTAACAGAAACCTGGCTATCCCCTGACGCGGAGCCAGCGTTCATAGACGCCCTCCCACCAGGTTTCCAAATCTCTCAGCAAGATCGACCAGAAGGTAGAGGTGGAGGCCTGGCGATAATTCACAAACAACAATTTCACTGTCGAATAGTCCCCGAAACCATTCTGGACTGTGAAAGCCTCACTTTTAATATTGAAGTTTCACCTAATAGGTGCCTTTCTGGTCCCCTAAAGCAGTTCCACGTCAGTCTCCCTTCAAGCGTGGCTGAATGCTTATATGCCACATCCAACTTATCCTGCTAGGAGATTTTAATTTTCATTTCGACTCAATATCAGATCACACAGCTGCGACCTTAACAGATGACTTAGCGGCTTTACAACTCACTCAACGAGTCATATCCTCTACTCATGCAAAGGGCCATTTGTTGGACTCGGTTTTTAGCAACTGTCATGACCTTCTAACCAGCTCTCCTATCCCCTTGCCCTGGACGGATCACTTCCTCATTCCCATTAGCTGGTCCGTGCCAAAACCCCCCGAACCTCTACCCATTACGAGATTCATGAGAGCTTGGTCTCGCCTAGCAGTCGACAAGTGGACTAGTAAACTCGCGGAGAGTCCACCTCTGATTGAAGATAACTCCGGCATAGCAAATCAGGCATATGCCGACTGGATCACTGACTCGCTAGACATCGTTCTCCCCAAAAAAGAAACTACGCTCAAACGCTCACACAAAACGGCCCCACGGTACACAGATGTTCTTAGAGACAAGAAGCGTCTCTGCAGGAAATCAGAAAGGCATTGGCGCTCTGATTACTCCGCAGATAAAAAAACCCTGTATCGTGAAACTATCAGTGAATACAAATCACTGATAAAAGCAGCCCAGGCTACATACTTTTCCGAGAAAATTCTGCGTGCCAAATCCAAACCTAAAGAAATTTTCCAGATCATCAAACAATTATCCAAACAATCGCCATGCTTGCAGGCGGATAAGACCTCCACCCACTGTAACAATGTCGCTGAATTCTTTCATCACAAAATCAACTCCATCTATTCTGCCTTTCCCCCGGAAAACTCCACTCCCTCAGTCACTCCTCCTTTTTCCACAGTTCCACCCTCCAACCCACACCTACCTACGCTAAGCCACTTCCCCCTCCTGGACCTAGCTTCCCTCGAACCCTTAGCACGGAAAGTAAAAACCGGCTCCCCGAATGACCCAGCACCGCCAGATATAATAATGGCAGCCGCACACACGCCCCTCCCCATCATAAGGGAGGTCTTAAATGCCTCCATCTCCTCCGGCACGGTCCGATAGCATGGAAGCAGGCCATGGTCAGAGCCCTGTTGAAAAAGCCCAACTTGGACTCTACTGACCTGAGCAATTATCGCCCTATATCACTGCTCCCATGGATAAGCAAGATCCTGGAGAAACATATAAACCAACAACTAATAAACTTCCTAGAAGTGCACCATCTACTGGACCCAACCCAGACCGGCTTTAGACCGAAACACGGGACCGAGACCGCCCTCCTCATGGTCACCGAGGAAGCCAGACAAATTCTGGATCAGGGAGGATCAGTGGCAGTGATCCTCCTTGATCTCAGCGCGGCCTTTGACACGGTCAGCCATAACACCCTGCTGTACCGTATGTCCGAGGTCGGGATTAAGGACAAAGCATGGTCCTGGTTCCAGTCCTTCTTAGAGGACAGGTCTTTCCGCGTGTTTGACGGCGAGTCTGTCTCCACTAGCAGACCTCTGAAATGCGGAGTCCCCCAGGGTTCCTCTCTAAGCCCTGCACTCTTTAACCTGTACATGAGACCACTGGCGGATGTCGTCCGCCCTTTTGGGATTAAGATCATCTCCTACGCGGACGACACGCAGCTAGTGGTCTCTCTGACGCAGGTTGCTAATCCATCAGCACAGGGCGGGCTTAGAGAGTGCCTAGAGGAAGTGAAAACCTGGATGTCTCTTTCATCTTTAAAATTGAACGGGGACAAAACCGAGCTGATGCTTCTTGGTCCCCCAGACCTCAGTGTCCCTGCCTCCATGTGGCCACCTAGTTTGGGCCCTCCACCTACCCCAAAAAACAGCATCAAGAGTCTCGGAGTCTGGCTTGACAGATCTCTGTCCTTCAGTACGCAAGCCACAAAACTCTCAGCAACATGTTTCGGCATCATGAGGATGCTGAGGAGAATCCTTCCTCTCCTTCCTAGGGAGGCCAGACAAGCAGCTGTCCAAGGTCTAATCCAGTCACGCCTTGATTTTAATAATGTACTCTACCTCGGGCCCCGGAATACACTCTGAGAAGGCTTCAGATAGCCCAGAACTGCACAGCCCGCATCTTACTCAACATTCCCCGCAGACAGTCAGTCAGGGCCGGACTGATAACCCTCCACTGGCTACCAGTGCGCCAGAGAGTTATGTTCAAGGCCATGTGCATAGCTCATCAGGCCTTCTGGAACTCTGGCCCCCAGAATCACTCAAGACCTAATAACCCACTACACACCCAATAGGAATCTACGCTCGAGTCAGACCTTCCTGGCAGCAGTCCCCAGAATAAAGAGATCCAGATCCGGAGGCAGGTCTTTCTCATATAATGCGGCCAGGGCCTGGAACGCCCTGCCGCTGCATCTTAGAGCTAACCCTAACCTTCTAGCCTTCCGGAAACAGCTGAAAACCTTTTTATTTCACCCAATCTAATCAACTCCTCCTTCTCCCCACGGGGCCACAACCTGGGCTGACGGTATTCTTAGCGCTTGGACGCCTCCGGGCAGCAATTCGCGCTTTACAAATACACATCCAATCCAATCCAATCCAATCCTTGTGTGTGTAACTTTGCCATCCTGCCGAAGGGCGCCGGGGTTCCTCGAGTGAGCTGTCCATCATAGCGTGTAAAGGGCGGGAAGACGGTGCACACCGCTAGTGTGTGTGGGGGAGTAAACGGGGGGGGCTTCTATGCTAGTTCACATGCCTCTTGTGTATATAAAAGGTAAGACACCAATCAGAGCAGCTGATGAGGAGAAAGAAGCTCCTGGTCACGGGGATTGCGCCCGTGAAAGTCAGGGATGCAAAGGCCTCCATCAAGCATCAAAACTAATTTTCAACAGTAGATATTGGGAGAAAGCACACCTGCCCAGCCTCGACAAAGCGCACATTTGTTTGGGGCTGATTAAGGAGTTACTGAATTTGAGCTTCAACTCGGGCACCTGCTTTATCTATATCTGTAAGTGCTTCCTGTTGACGTTTAATTTTTGTGACAGGAGCATCGTGCCAGAATGAATCCTGCGCTGCATATTTGTCCAAGATGACGCCACCATTTTGTGCGATACCTCTACTCAACTGGAGTACTTTCTACTGGCTAACCAGTAAGTGCTACCTCATTGGGTAAATGTATAGTGCTTTTCCTGCACTACAGCTGCGTAGGGCCAGAGGAGTTGCCTCCAGTGACCATGTGTGTGTAACTTTGCCATCGCGACGAAGATCGCTGGGGTCCCTCGAGTGAGCTGTCCATCATAGCGTGTAAAGGGCGGGAAGACGGTGCACACCGCTTTTGTGTGGGGGGGCACACGGGGGGCTTCTATGCGAGTTCACATGCCTCTTGTGTATATAAAAGGTAAGACACCGATCAGAGCAGCAGATGAGGAGAAAGAAGCTCCTGGTCACGGGGATTGTGCCTGTGAAAGTCAGGGATGCAAAGGCCTCCATCAAGCATCAGCTAATTTTCGATGGAAGATATTTGGAGAAAGCACACCTGCCCAGCCTCGCCAAAGCGCACAATTTTTTGGGGGCTGATTAAGGAGTTACTGAATTTGAGCTTCATCTCGGGCACCTGCTTTACCTATATCTGTAAGTGCTTCCTGCTGAGGTTTAATTTTTGTGACAGGAGCCTCGTTGTCTACCTGTAACTATTCTCTGACCCTGCTTCGAGGCTCAGAGCAGGGTCAGAGAATAGTTGCAAGTAGGCAACGAGGCGCCGCTCAGGAAGCACTTACAGGGTTACAGCAGGTTACAAAGAAATTAGCTTCAACTTGGGCACCTGCTGTTACCCTGTAAGTGCTTCCTGAACAAAATTCGACCCGCTCGCGGATTTGCGGATTTTGCTGCAATTTCGCACGATTTGTGGATCGCGAAATTGCGGAAAATCCGCAAATTGCGCGAGCGGAACGAATTTTCTGCCCATACTTAGTAATACGTGATATGAGAGGAGCCGCGTGTTCAAGTTTAGTATATTTGGAATGGTAATAATAAATGCTGCGCAATGATGTGCACAGATTTTTTTTTGGGTGAATCTATTTTATGGATTTTAAAGTTTAGTACAGCTTTATGCATACAATATCGATCACTGTTAGGTAGTATAGCCAGCTTATATGGTGCAGTGCTTACAAATAATAGATTTACAGTTCATGTCCCGGGCAGTGTGCGAAGTTATCAAGGGCAAGGTTTACAGGTATTCTTTCCACATTACATTAACAACCAGGTGCATGAAGAAAAGATGGATAATGCAAGTAGGCATGTACATACAGTGAACACATCTGCGGACTGCTCATTGAGAGTCCTCTGAAGCATAAGTACTGGCGAACGTCTATTGCTGCACGCATCTGGGTGTATTGTCCCATAGCGCTCGCAGGAATGCTGGCATTCATTAGCAATTGGGTGCCTATAATAGATTCATAATTAGTTAGTAGAAACTAAGAACTGTGCATTTAATAGGGGTGAGGGAAACAAAGAAAAGGGATACACAACATATGTAACCAAATGTATAGTCTGTATCTCCCCCTTTTATTTCTGTGTACAAAATTACCCACAGCTTATGTGACTAACAACGTCCAACTGCCATTTCAAGTTTAGGATGTGCACCTACTGAGTGACACAAATGATCTTTTTTTAACGGCAAGAGTATGTTGTGGCTCATACGCTGTTCACCGCCAAAGGCTTGTGTGTTGGAGAGGTCCAAAAGTGGTGCGTCTAGGTTACGTTGTAGTGCAATGTAGATAGTGTCCCAGTATGTGGCAAATGGTGTGCGCAGATTTATTATAACTATTTTAGAAATGCCACTTTTAGAAGTTGGCATTTATGTGTGATATGGGTCTGCCTGCCTGATGTGAATTGCATGTCTGGCTTTTGAGTGACAGAGGCTGGTGAGGTGTGTGTGGCTCCAGGAGGGGCAGGGTGAGTCAGCATAGGCTGAATGGGATATCTACATTTGGAGTAGTGGGAGGAGTAGTCCCCTGTCCCTGAATAGGATTGTCTAGACAGAAGGGGGCCCCCCCAAAATAGAATGTAGGCAGGTTCGCAGGGGGAAGCAAGCAATAAATAAGAACAGAGGAGACCCCTGCCAGTAAACTTTAAATACGGTCCTAAACAAGGATCCTAGGATGTAGACAGGACATCGGAGCAGCCATCAAGAGAGTCAAAGCATCAGACCCAACGATATATTAGTAATTTTTATTCATTTTTTCAAGTTTCAGGATTTCATACATTATTATTATAAAATTAGCATAGGTTCATAATTGGGTCATTGATTAAAACACACACATGGTTTTTAACATATAAGGTCCCACAAACACTGTTCAAATCTCACACTCACATAAACACACACTCAACTCTTAACCAGACAACCAATCTCACACTCTCAATTATAAAAATTACTAATATATCATTGGGTCTGATGCTTTGACTCTCTTGAATGGCTGCTCCGATGTCCTGTCTACATCCTAGGATCCTTGTTTGGGACCATATTTAAAAATTACTGGCAGGGTTCTCCTCTGTTCTTATTTATTGCCTGAATAGAATTGTGCCTGCCCTGTACAATGCTGGCTCCACCCCCTGTGGTGTGTCTGATCATCGATCCCCCACCTGACAAAGGGGAAGAGGAGGCTGGTAAACAGAGTGCTCCAATTTATTTATTTATTTAATACATTTATATGGCGCAACAGCTACCTGGACCTACACTAAATTAGGAGGGGTCAGGAAGTTGATTGATTTACGTAGTTCTGTTCTAGCCGTAGCTGAAGAGGTAGCGAATTCTACAGGACAGGAGCCAGCTGAGCAAAGTAGCGGCCACCCATCCGCACTGGTTTGAATCTAGGGACTAAGAATTTAGCCTGATTCGATGAGCGAAGATGACGAGTAGGAATGTACTTTTGGAACAGCTTCCAAAGATAGCTGGGAGCCATTCCTGTGTTGAAATCAGAACATAAACACAATTCCCCCCTGAACCAGTTTTATCTGGTTCCCCCAAGCCCTGTACTGCAGACAAAGGAATGTGTCATATAAATATAGGGGCTGTGACCCCATGAATGTTGTGCTTTTTGGGTGCTGTTCCTGTGCTGAGGGGGGACTGCTGCGGCTGCTGGGGCCCAGGAGGAACTGCCACAAGGGCTTGCCTCTCTTCTGGAGGGCCCAGTGTGCTGAACTCCCTGGGCCCAGCTTTGCCCCCTTATTCTGTAAGGACTTTCGCTGCTGGAGCTGTGGCTCCTAGCACCTCGAGAGCGCTATATTTTGCCCCAAGAAGAGGAGAACATGGGCTTCGCAGCGCTGAGCTGCCCGTCTTGTCAGAGGAAATCCCCGCCGTAGGGATTCCCCTGTGATAACGCTGTGGAGCAGGTGCCCTTCCCGCATTTTTGCACACTGAGCGGGATCCCACCCTGCTTGATGAATATTTAGGAGGCGGGTGCCCACCCCGCATTATGGTGCCTTTCAGGCGGGTGCCCACCCCACTTTATGCATTATTTTTGAGTGGGTGTCCGCCCCACATTGCTACCGAGAGAAGCTGCCGGCCCGACCCCGAAGCCAGGCAGAGTCTGCCTGACTCTGGGTGCGCCAAAACAAGAAGAGGCCGCTAAGGCCAGTGCCCCTCTTTCTTTTCTCAGTTGCGCCGCAGTAGCGGCACCTTCAACAATTGGGCATATATATTGGAGAGAGTCCCAGTAGGGACCCAGAGGGCACAGTGAGTGCCAGTGCCCACATTTTTCTTCCCAGTTTTACCGCAATTAGCGGCAGCTGCAATGTTTAGGCCAGGTCATTGCTAGGAGTCCCAGTGGGCACCCAGGAGGCACAGTGGTGCCAGCGCAATTGCACACTTTTCTGCTGCAGTGGCAGACAGCCCTGACAGTAAGGACATAGGGCATTTGAGCCCTCTGAGAAGGCCAGTTGGCCAGGGGGACAGTGTTAGGTTGATAAGGCGTCAGGCACTAATGGGATTTATGTGGTGTCTAGGATAAATGTGATGTATGCACCATGATTTATGACTCTGATGTTTATGTTTAGGAGGTTATTCTCTAATCTGAGGTTTATGCTTATGAGGTTATTGCCTAATGTTATTTCTGCTTATGAGGTTTATTGCATACTGTGTTTATGCTGGTGAGGATATTATTGCTTAATATGTTTAGGCTTATGAGGTTGGCACAGAATGTGTTTCATGCCTGATTTAATACTCACTGCATAATATGATTTATGTTGCAGGATATAATGCTGAATTCTGTATTTTGCCAGTATTACTGGTTGTGTTCTACATTTTCTATTTGTGCTTTGTGACGGTTCTGACAGTGACCCAATTGGCTCTGTCATGTGTATATAATCCCCTGTAAATATTGCCTAGTGCCAGTTGGCACAGTGTATAGTGTGTGATTACTGTTCTAATGTGTTTTGGATAATACAAAGGCTATTTGTACATATATCCTTGTGTGGAGTTCCTTTTGTGGTGTGCCTAGTGTGTTGCTACTTTGTGTGTGTTGCGCAAAAGCTTTACACATTGCCTCTAGGATAAGCCTGACTGCTCGTGCCAAGCTACCAAGGGGGTGAACAGGGGTTATCTTCAGCCTGTGACTCCCTTGCCCTGATTAGAGGGGTGGTTTCTGCCTGCTTAAGTTCAAGCCCTAGCCAACCAGAAATCCCATTTCTAACAATCGCCCTTGCTGTGAGCCCATGGAGGTACTACTTTTCTGCTCTAAAGATTTTCTCTGAAAGTCTTCTTGTCTGTCCTCTACAGTGTTTATAAACTCTGTCTCTACACTATGTAAACTGTACGTTCAATTATTTCTATGCACGTAAACAGTATCAAGAGTCTTAGTCGTATACAAAAATTCTCCCATATATTCAGCATTCTTTGAAGAATACACTATATTCATGTTCTTTTTACGGGAACGTCTGAAAACACTAAAAAATTGTTAGAGAAGAAATATTGAAACTGATCCTTGGCATAGAATAAACTTGTTTTGTATACTACAAGAAATTCCATATTTTAAAGGAAGGTGAAGATAAGTCACTCCTTCCGACACAGACAATGGTAATTGCATGCACACTTAACAATCTCCTGCATTCATAGTGTCAACATACTCATGTAAAAGCTTGGTAAAAACATTCAACGAAAAGTCATTAATCGATTCATCTTGGTGTAAGTCATTCCTTGTTAGTTTCTTAATGTCTATCTCTGCATCATCCTTAGGAATTTTAGTAAATTCTGTGGTAGCACCCACAGATTCATTAGCAGGTTTAACGAGAAACATGAATTTAGGCACTATTAGTAATGACATCAACAAGACAAATGTTAATAAAAGAAAAGATGTAAAGCAAGCGTTAAGATACTTTCGTCTATTTAAAGATTTTGATTACCAGTTTCAGAACTAAAACTATAACTATTCTTTTTCAAAAGAATTTTTTTTCTTTCAAAAAGTAAAATAATAATCAATCAGTTAGATTCGCTAGGTTTGTGCATCCCACACTTTTCGAGCATCAGCCTAGGCTTCAGATCACAGCTTTATTTTCAGATCTCCTCTCTTTGATTATTGTTGTCAGCACCCTCTTTTCTCAGACAATGTTTATTTAGGGTGGCTTATACAATGAGTTTGAGTATTTATTTGTTTCTTGCATAAGTTAATTAAAGCAAATTCATTACAGTAATAAAGTTAATAAAAATTAAAACATCGTAAAATGGAAAGCCCAGAACCAGTCCAGGCGAAAGGATCGAGAGATGGGAAGAGTTGTCTTTACAAAAAACCGCAAGAAATTATTTCTCCCAAATTCATGTGGCAACCAAATATGTTCATTCAGGTGCTGTTACTTTTGACTTAAAACTCGTTCTCCTTTTGTTCTGTGTACTGTGTTTTCTTCTCCGTCTATATCAATTTATTCAAAATTGGCTAGATACTTCTGCTACAGTCGTTGGGATTCTTCTGCCCAAGGTGTCCTTCAACTACTTAGTTCCTCCAGGCCATTTGTCACCTTTTCACACTCGTTTTTCAGGTTCACTGTTTATTTAACTTGATTTAAGACTCCGCTTAGCTGATTCCCTTTTCTCTCTTCCTCTGTCACTCACTTTCAGGGAAAAACTCTCTTTCAGTTTCAACAGAATTAACAGCATTACGAGACCCATAGCTTGCGCCCACTCTACTTGAGTCTCAGTCTGTTCAGGCTTCCTTTGTTCACCTTCAACTGACTCTGTACTTTCGAGTAGACATGGGACTCAAGGAGTATGTGCAACCTGCACTGAATTAGGCAGGCTGCCAAATTTGACTGCAGTTATTGTCACCAGAATCACTTGGTATGGCCGATGCCAACAAGATCCCAAACATGTCTTTTTCGTGTATGTTTTCACCAGGATCCAGTCTCTAGGCCACACATCGTGTTTTTGCTACTGTCAGACTTTAGTTGCAACTTCTCAAACCTGGTGAGACACAGAACGCACTACGTCAGCCAATCCTTTACGGCAATCAAGAACTAAAATGTTCACAAGCTGATTGCTAGGACTGTTGGCTGTCTCATAGCCCTCCCCATGATAATGTCATGTAGGGACAGTCCTGTTCTTCTGTCTGGAATACTTCTCAAACTCATCAATACCAATGGTAACGCATCAGGCCATTTCAGTGTAGTGAATGCACAAAATGTTGCTAATTGTGACTTTATTGTGCCATTTATTTGTTTGACCACAACTGATGCTTCAGGTCGAAAAAGCACAATGTAATTTTTGTTCAATTTGTAAAGCAGCACAAAGTATTCGCACTACTTTATTATTAAAGTGTGTTCCTCTATCTGATTCCCACAAGACTGGAAATCCAAACCACAGAATCTACTCTCTAAGTAACAGTTTAGCAACAGTTAAGCTGTCACTGCAACTTGTTGGATATGCATCAACCCAACATGAAAATAGACTCACAATCACAAGACATATTTTAGTCCATTGCAAGGAGGTATCTCCAGGAGGTCCATCTGCATACGTGTAAATGGACCTCCTGCCTGTCCAATTCGTCCTAGATTGACACCTGTTTTTCTACCTGCATTTTGCTGTTGACATATTACACACCTCTGGCACAGACTCTCTGCAATAACTCTGAATTTTGTATTGTACCATGACTGTTTGAAAAGCCTTATCATAGCATATCTTCCCACATCACTCAGACCATGGCAGACTCTTGCCATAGGCACCAATAAACTATCTGGCAATACTGGCCTCCCATCCTTGTAAATCCATACATCATCCTCTGCTCTGCATGTACATCCTGCTTTGATCCACCCTTCTCTTTTTGCCTCAGTATCTGCATATTGTAATGCTCTGATTTTCCCAAAGTTTCAACAGCTGAAAACATTAGCCTGCATTCTGATTAATCAGATTGTTCTTTTGAATGTTCCCCATTAAACACTTTCCTGACTCTTTTCTCAATGTGATGCCCGAAATAGAGAACTTTGCTGGTGATACTTTATGCCCACCTGCTGCCAAGTGATTCAATAGAGCAATCGTGTCAACCACACAACCCTCTTTTGTTCGCAATGCAACCAACAAGTCATCGATGTACTGCACTAAAACTGAGTTAATGGGCATCACCAATGACTCCAGACACTTCTTCAAAATCTGATTGAAGATTGAGGGGCTCTCTGTATACCCTTGAGGAACTCGGCACCATGCCAACACATGGTTCCCGAACCGTAATGCAAATAAATATTGGCTATCCGGATGCAGGGGTATCGAGAAAAAGGCTTGACACAAGTCAATCACTGAGAACCATTCTGCTTCACAAGGAATTTGGTAGAGAAGCACAGCTGGATTTGGCACTACTAGACATCAAGGTATTACAATCTGATGTATTTTTCACAAGTCTTGAAATATTCTGTACTTCCTGTTAGTCTTGTGAATTCCCATGCTAGGCGAATTGCAAGGACTCCCTAAAATCTCTTTTAGAATGCCTTGTTCAATCAATATCTCAGTACTAGAGTTACTCCTGCAATTGTTTCAGGACTCATTTTGTATGTCGGTATTCTCAGGAATTCTGCATTTGATTTTACTGTAATCTGTATTGGAGCTACTCCTTTCTTTAAACCAATATCTTTACCTGAAAAGTTCCACACATCAGACAACACCGCATCTCTCAGTTCAACTAGCAAATCATTTGCTGTAAATAAGGGATATAAATCATTCACTTCTGTTCTCTGTTGTGCTATGTAAAACACTACATCTTCGTCTTTCGTATGGAAAGTTATTCCATCAGGTGTGCAATAAATGGAGTAGTTCATCTTGCATAACAAGTCCCTGCCTAACAAATTAACTGGACTAGACTTGCACACAGGAAATTTATGTAAATCCTGAATTCCTCAATCTGTCCTTTCATAGGCCCAGTCATTGGGGTCTTAATCAATTTATTTGAAAATCCTACAACTTGGAACTTTCTCCAGAGAGGGGTAGGTTGGAAATTTCCACAGTTCCCACAGTTCTCACAGTGGACGGGTAGCACCAGAATCTATGAGGAAAGTAACAGTGTTTCTATCAACCTCGGCATCCCCATAGGGACCCTTCAGATCTACCTCTAAGGATGCCGCAAGCAGACACTTCTCCTCCCCCCTCAGGCACCGTCATTGAGATATATCTGAATCACTTCCATCCAACTGCATCAAGTACTGCGAAGACACCTGCATATTTTAATTCAATTGATAATTTGTATGGAAACCCATATTCACACTTTATCCTTGCTCTTGACCATTCATATTTTGCATAGGAGTTTGTGGTATTAGCTGACCCAGTCCTCTGCCAACTGACATCTGCTGATTCTGATTCTGTTGGGTCTCACTCATTCCATCTGTTCCTGTGTCTATTAATTGTACATAATTTGTATTTGTCTCAATACTCTTAGACTCGAGCTTCCAATGCCCGAGCTTACCGCATGCATGACACGGAAACTTCTTCTTAATTTCTTCTATATTACCACCTCAACCTCTCACTTGTGTGATCAGTATCATATTTGTCACTGTATTTCCTTTTGTCACTACACCTCTCATACCAGTAGTGGTCTGACCATTTCCCTGATAAGCTCCTGTAAAATCCGTATTCGCATTCTTAAATCCTCCTTTCTCTGTCGCTTTCATTTGAGCCAACATCAATTTCTCCTTTAACTTTTTATGACGCAAATCAGTATCATCACCACAATATTTTGCATAGCGAAGAATCTCGTCAATTGACTTAGTCTGCCAACAAATCAAATGCTGCTGAATCATGGCACGTATCTCTGGTCTCAATACATACACGAACCGATATACAAAATGTCCCACATCTTCCTCCGAGACATTTTCAATACCACTCTATTGTTTAAATACCTGCAAAAGCCTTTCATAATACGTGTGCAGACTTTCAATTCCTGTGTAGTCCTGACTATCTTCACCCAATATGTTTCTTTTGGTGAAATTTTCCCCTTCAAGTATGTAATAACCTGGTTATATTCCTTCATGACTTCTTCTGATGGGGCTCTTATCTTTGGATCTCTAGGATATTCTTCTTTTGGCCAATCTACAGCAATTTTACACTCAACCCACAAATCAGTCAGGGCTACAATATCAAACAAACACGTGTATCAAACAAGGGTTCCCTGTATGAACAAATGATAATGTACCCCTAGGTCAGGGAAAGACACAGTGAAAGAAACAACCTAGGCGGAAGTTGTATATTGCCTACACAATGGTTACAGGACAAAAGCTAAAAAAAATGAACAGTTTCCAATTCATTACTTATTTTTATTAAACAATTTATTTCATAAAACAAAATACATATACCAGAAAACAAAATTAAAATTATATTCTTCAGAAGTGCATATAACTATAAAATAACATTAATAATTCCTTCACAATGAGGAATAAGTTGTGTGTCGACGCGTTTCGGCGGCCAGCGCCTTTCTCAAGACAAAGTACAACTTTCTATAACTAAAACCGACTGGTCTGGATATGCGTTATTTGAGATAAAAGATTCTATTCAGTTCTCGAGGCAAACGGAGGAATCACGTGCCATAAGCGATGAATTTCTATTGTTGCTGGATTTATATTTCTTATATGCAATTAATATTTATATAGGTTTCACTTTTTGACACAAGAAGGGGTAGGTAGATTAACCTGATATTTAGTAAAAAGGTACGTCGCCCCCACGTAGTACAATGAGCTTGATACAATCCTTTACTTTTTCGGCGGCGCCTTGCAGGCTATTAAAAAGTTGATATGTTCTATAGATTCTTGTTGACGAGCTGTTGTGGGTTCGAAGACTATGCTGAGTTTGGTGAAAAATTATTATTGCAGCATGGTACTTAAGGCTTCACTGTTCCGGTTTAACAGCTGGGCGTTTTGAAATATATATTCATCCGTAACTCATCCAAAAAATCTTCATCAATAGCGTCAGCTCCCTCATTAACTAAATCAGTGGCTTTAGATTTTAACTCCTCAGCATTCTTTTTTTTTCTCTTTGCATTTCTCTCCCTCACCAGTCCTAGCTACCATAACTGGATACATCTGTGTTCCTTCAGCTATATCCCTCTTCCACATTTTCTTCTGGACATCCCATTTTGCCTCTGAATATCTATTCACAGCATTGTCTTTCTCTTTTGTATGCCTCATGTTCCCACTCCTCAAATGGGAACATGCTGCGTAGGTATAGGATCTGGTCTCAAATCATCCATTTGTCTTCTTACATTTTCTAAATTCCTAAAATTAAAAATCCCATTTTCTTGAAACGCTTGCTGTGTGTGCTCCACCTAATTCTCCAACCACGTACATGTGTGATAGCCCCTTTCTAATGACATAAAGGAAGCAGTTGTCCTTTCAGGAGCCATAGGAACTCCTCCTCTAATTGGTATCGGCTCATCTTTACTAAACAAAGTTTTCAACAATTTAAAAAACTTCATGATTTTCCACGCTAAAAATCAAACCCGTGAAAAAAAATGTATACAAAACTCCTTTCCGTGTTATGATTATCTGCCACCAATCAAAACCAATCCTGCTGTTCGATGCCAGTGCGACTCACATCAACCAACCAATACCAGTGTGGCACCTAGTGACGATTTCTTACCAACTGTCCTGTATAAGCGGGGCACCTAATGATGTGAGCTTAACCCTTGCTACTGACCTTCCCTTTACAAAATCAGCGTTTGCGTCATTTACAAGGTCTTTAACAAAACAAACAACATAAAACAAATTGTCTGCTCAATTATAAGAAAAACGATAGGACCAAGAACTTCTTTCTCTTCAAGCAAAATCTTGACCAGCACTATTTTGCCCTCACTTAAAATGAAAATCTCTGAGATCTCTCCAGATGAGCTTTCTGAAGCAACCTCAAGAATCCTCACATGTCAAATTTCAAGATTTCCTGTGTAGCACTGGAAATACCTTTTGCTCGGCACAACTTCCACAGCAGACAACACACTTAGTGTATGCCACACTAAGACTGTATGCCACACTAAGATTGCCCTTGGGCTTTATCCTGGGATCATACGCCAACAACGGACCCGTTACTTCCATTTACATCAACAACGGACCACAACATAAAACATAAAGGTTCCATTTTCTATAATCTGTCAATGTCTTTCAACTCTGTCTCTTCATTACCTAGTATAGTTTAGTAAAAAAAAAACATCTAATTATGCTACCAGAAAACGGATCCAGCGGATGGGGTGTAAAATTGTAAACATAAATCAGTGATTACTCAGCACACCATAATAACCAGTTCTCAACAACACATAGTTTGGGCCCTTTGAAACTCTATCATAACTTACAATGCATGCGTTCCTCCGATAGATCTTTGTAAGCGCTAATAGGTACTCAGGTAATTAGAGATGGAAAACACTCCTTCATGAGGACCTGTAATGAAGAAATGCCTATCTAACAACAATAATCAAAAACCATTCACTGTCAATAAAGAAAGACAACATCGGAATACTTATCAAGGTACCTTTATCTAAACTTCAAGTTGAAATGGTCAAATGTGAAAATACATTAGAATTCATTTAGAACTTGGTTATTTAAATGTATACAGGTAAATCACAGTTCTATCACAATGTAAAACAAAAATACATCATAAATCGATGCCTGGCAAGAGGAGAGAGAGAAAAAAAACATATTGCAAATACAGTATGCAATTGAGTAATCATACGAACCAAAGTAGGTTGCAGATTTATCAGGACCATGATGCAAAATAGTCTAGAGCACAGCATGCAATAGCCAGAGTAGTCAACCCTTCGCTGAAAGGTTTAGTCTGCTTAACTTCACCATCCGATGAAGTGCAGGAAAAAATCAGGAGAGTTCAGTTCAAAGGAAATAAGAATTCAGACCAACAGTTTGTCACGCCCAGAAATTGCAAGGGAAATAGCCAGCACACATGCTTTTCCCACAGGGCAATTATACTTCAAATGTTCTTAGTTCCTGCCCACACAGTATCCTTTGCACAGTTTATACGGATTCTGTTGGTTAAGTTTTATGGCGTGATTGTGGAATGATCCTTCTTCAGCCCAAATCACCTCGAACCCACACGTAACATCATTGTCTTTTGTCTGCTCTTTTCTAAAATTCTGGAAATATCCATTCACCTCGGGACTAGGAAGCACACTTGCAACCTAATCCGTCCACACGCTTACTTTTGAGTTGGCTTGCACAGCAAGAACATATTCAACAGTAGGAAAGAAATGTCATTGATAACATTTGCTGCTAATTAATTTAATGGAGTCAGCTTTTCTAGTTCATTGAAAGAAATAATGAAGGACAAAATACATTTCTGAGGCCTGCAATGGGAAGTCAAAATACATTTTGAGGCCGACATGGAAAACCACACAAAATCACTATTTTCTTTTTAGATAAGCATACTAACTTGAAGGCATTTTAGAGAAAAATATAAACTCATAAGAAAGTAATGCTCTTTCAAGCACTTTGTTATAAATTCCACAGGAACACTGTGAGAAGTTGGCCTGGTACATAATGCTCACTAATTCTAGTGATCACTTTGTACCATGCCAAGCAACCCTTATGATGATTGGTTGTAAGTCAACCTTATAGACCAGTTATCCTAGTGGTAACGTGGACAAAGCAGTCTTAGGCTAAACTCTGAAAGGCATGTGAAGTCAGCTGTATTACCATACACAACCCCCTTGAATACCAAATGAAAGGACACCACACAAATATATATTGATTTATTAACTAAAAATATCCCCTGGACTCTTTATGAGCACAGAAGCACAAGCGTTAATCACAAGACAGTTTAAAATACACAAAAGTTGCACAATATGGATGAGCCCTAGGGGCCACCTAAACCATATACTAAGAAAGTGGTATAAGAGATACCAATCGGAAAGGAAACAGGCCTAGGGCCTTGGGAATCGCTGGAGCTATTCGAGACTAGCAGTGACCTAGGGCCAGATGTAGGTAGGCCGTTACCGATCAGTAACGGCCGAAAATACCGATTTTGGGCCCTTACCGATCGGTATACAGCCATCGAGATGTAGGGAACAAAAAAAGTCAAAATCGGAGTGAAAACCGAATCGGAATGAGTTCCAAATGGAAAAGAATCCGATACGTACATACCGAAAATCGGATATGTAACGAATCGGTAACACACCGAATCGGATGCAAACACCGATTCGGTCAATGTACCGAATCGGTAGACACACCGAATCGGAAAATAACCGATTCGGTCCATGTACCGAATCGGTAGTGACACCGATTCGGAAATTATCCGAATCGGTCCATGTACCGATTCGGTACTGACACCGATTCGGAAATTATCCGAATCGGTCCATGTACCGAATCGGTAGACACACCGAATCAGAATAAAGCCGATTCGGTCCATGTACCGAATCGGTAGATACACCGAATCGGACATGAGCCGAATCGGAGAACCTACCGATTCGTATGAATCACCGATCGGGAAATTCCCCGAATCCGACAGATGGGGAGATGTAGGGAGGCACAGAAACACCGAAATCGGCTCAAATTCGGTAGAATTCACTCGGTATTTACCATGGATTACAATCAGGTGGTAACCAACTCCAACCCATAAAAACAGCCCCAAAATGCATTGCAACTTGCAGGATGGCAGCTTTTTATGTCATTGCGAGGCGGCTACGGCTACAGCAGGAAGGACAGAGGGAATGGCAAAGAAATGAACAGGTCTACAGACAGAGGATAACCCTGTTCATGCTCACAGAGGCAGAGATCCTACAGAGATACAGGCTGGACTCTGACACCATACTTGAGCTCATCAGGGACCTCAAACCATTGTTGGACCACCACAACCCAAGGGCACACGCCATCCCAGCACACGTCCAGGTGCTATGCAGCCTACACCTGCTTGCGTCTGGCAGCTATCAAAGTGGAGTTGCAGCGGCCGGAGGGGTGACCCAGAGCAGCCTGTCAAGGTTCTTCCACACATTCCTTGACGCCATGATACACAGGATGGACCTATACATCTCTTTCCCTGCAACCCACGCAGAACTGCTACAAACTAAAGCTGACTTCTACCAGATGGCACAATTTCCCCAAATCATTGGCTGCATAGATGGCACGCACATTCCGATTTGCCCACCAGCGGACACAGAATACATATACCGCAATCGGAAGTCTACACACACCATCAACGTGCAGGTGATCTGCAAATGCGAAGTGCACCATCACAGACCTGGTAGCAAAATTTCCAGGGAGTACCCACGACTCCTATATTTTCCAACAGAGCGGCATCTATGCACGGCTGATGGCTGGCGAATTTGGTGAAGGATACCTCCTAGGTGAGACACATCATCAGACCCCCATAACACAAAGTAGCTAGGTGGAATACATGTGTGCATGTGTGTAATGTTACCCCTTTCTCTTCCAGGCGACAGTGCATATGCCCTCCGCTCATTCATACTCACCCCCTACCTCAACCCCTCCACACCCAGCCAAAGGAGGTATAACCGGGCCCACATATGCACAAGGAATGTCGTCGAACGGACCTTTGGCATCTGGAAAAGTAGATTCAGATGCCTGCACAAGAGTGGAGGTGCAAGGCAGTATACCCCCATCACCTGCTGCAATATCATAGCTGTATGTGCAATGTTACACAACCTTGCGGTGAAGAAGGGCACTGAGGTGGAGTTGTCTGACTACCAGGACCATGACGACGACGAAGCTGTGCCACTGACACAGCCAGCTGGGGTGTGTACGCCAAGTGATGGCAGATACAGACGTGAGGAGATTACAGAAAACTATTTCTGAGTGAGTACAGATGCACAGACAGGTAAATGGTTGTGGTGAAAAAGCAATTTTTAATACTGTTGCAACACAGTTACTGCACTGATGTGCAACAAAAAAAAGGTGTAATAGCAAAGAAAACAAAAGTCTAAGGTCCAGGTTGCCTCACCCGCCCTTGCAAGGCTATTTCTTTGAGCGCTTGGCAGCCCCACTGGGGTGTCCCTCAGCCCCTTCAGAATGACCAGCGGCATCTGCGGAGCGCCTGGTGCTCCTGCGTGGCTCTGACGCAGTGCTGGCCAGGCTGCTGCGGCTGCTGCTGTCCCCAGCATCCCCCAGGTCCAGGGCAGGATTTGCGGCAGTGTTAGAGATAATCATGGCCTCCATTGCTGTCGTGATGCGGGCCATTCCCCTTGTTATCTCTGCGGTATTTTGGGTGAGACTAGACTCCATGTTGGCACCGCGCTGACAGAGTTGTGCCGTTGCAGCAGCAAGGCGGCTTATGGAGCGGTTCTGCACCCGGGCATCCCGCCTGCGCACCAGCTCATGCTCCTCCAGTCTGCCACATAACTGGGTAATGGCAGTGGTTAGCCTGCCTAAACCTGCTGCTACCTCCTTGTTGGAATCCACAAAGGCCTGAAATCCTTTCACCATTTCCCCCATCTGCAGGTTGTGCTGCAGGAGTTGGCGTTGGCAGGCCATGATGGATTTCGCCTGCTGCCTTTGGATCTTCACCATATTACCTTCGAGGCCCAGGAAGACACTGCCCTCCGGTGCTGGTGCTGCAGTGGTGGGAATGGCACGGCGCCGGGTACTGCTGCTGCCGGCCTGCTGAGTGGGCTGGGGTGCCACTGGTGGGGGTGTGGTGCTGGCCGGGGCCTGAGCCCCTGCTCCCAGGACAGGGTGTACTGGAGCCACAGCCATGATCGTGGCAGGAGCTGGTGTAGGTAGAAGGAGTTCCCTTGTCGGGGAGTTCTCTGGAGAGAACTGCAAGGGGGGTGTGCTCGGCATTTGTGGGGAGTGAAGTGCATCAAAGTCAATTGCCAGGTCTCCCTCAATACCCAGCCCTATGGTGTTTTCCTCCTCCTCCTCCTCGGCAGCCTGACTCGTGCTCGGCCCTGCGAGTGCAGTGGTAGATGGTGCTGCTGCCTCTGTTGTCAGTGGTTGTCCGCCTGATGGTGCCCCTAGGTACAAAGAAGCATTTGTAAATTGAGTGCCGATGTATTACAGTCAGTACAATTAAAGCATTCCACATGTCCTTGCATCTCCTTAGAATGTGTTCCACTGTTTCCTGTCTTGTGATTCTGCACTGCCATATTTTGCTAACTTCTGCTGACTACATGTACCATGATGCTTGTCTCTTGTATGTTGGTTACAGTACTGTGCTGGGGTTTGGCTATGCATTGTGTCTAATGGGGAGGTGTCTGGTAGGGTGTGTCATGATGCGCATGCTTCTTACCTGTAGCTGTAGCTCTGGCTGAGCTGTCCAGGGTCCCAATACCAGTCACGCTCTCCCTCTCAATGGTGCTGGAGACCAGTTCCTCCAGCTCGGTGAGGGGTGGCGCCGGGTTCCTGCCTCCACCAGTGCCTCCAGCCTGCCTCTGGATCTCTCCCATCTTCCGTTTGGTCAGGCTGCGGATGTCATAGAAGCGCTTCTTCAGCTCATCCAGGGACCTGGGGGTGACACCCACAGCATTGACCTTTTGGGCGATTTCGCTCCAGAGCCTCCTCTTGGTGCTGTCTGGCACATTGAGGGACAGCTTCCCGAATAGCTGCAGGTGCACCCTCACCACCTCCTCAACCAACACCTGCAGCTCGATGCTGCTGAACTTAGGCTTCCTCTTTTGGCTGGACTTCTGGCTCTCACTCTGGTTTGCCATCTTGATCAGAACAGTTCACTACCTCCTACTCCCACTGCTGCTAACTGTGAGTGTTCAGCTCAGGCTGCCTCTCCAGAAAGTTCTTAATTAGCTGCACCTGCCAGGGTTGCCACTCCCTGTTTGGGTGGGGGAGGGGGAGCCACCTCATTGGCTGAATCGGCTTTTACCGAATCGGTAAAATCCGAATCGGATTTTACCGAATCGGTAAAATCCGATTCGGTATAATCCGATTCGGTATAATCCGATTCGGATTTTACCGATTCGGTTTCTTCAATGCATTCCTATGGGCTTTTTGGCCATGGGTGTGTTTACATACCTCCGATTCGGTAATTGCCGAATCGGATTTTACCGACTCGGCTATTTCCGATTCGGTGGTAGCCGATTCGGCTATTTCAGATTCGGTGGTAGCCGATTCGGTACTTTCCGATTCGGTCCGTGCCGATTCGGTCCGTACCGATTCACATTACCGATGCCGACCGATTCGCTATTATTTCGCGGTTTGTTTGCTACATCTCGTTTTCCGATTTCAGAATACCGATTCGGCCCGCCTCGGTATTTTGAAATCGGAAAATCCCTTTTACCTACATCGGGCCCTTAGTCGGGAAAGGCCCACGGGACTCGGTGCAGTGTTTAAAGTGCACGCACTCACCAATGCAAAGTCTATGGTGCGTAAAAAGTACAAAGTTAGTTAGTTCGGAACCTTCCGAGTGACCTAGAAAGCTGAAACTTGATACACAGGCCCTAGAGGTGTGTACCAGTGTAGGAACACCGGCGGAGCTGAGTTACCTCACCCACAGGAAGCGGGTGCATAGGGTCGAAGTAGTGTCGGGTTTCGTCACGCTGGTCGATGGTGCTTGGAGCTGAAGATGCTGCAGGCGGCTCGATGTGAAGGGTGGATCTGAAGATGTGAAGACCTGAAAGCAGAGGGGACAATGTTTAAAGTCACTAGCCAGTGACTACCGTGGAACCAGATTGGAACCAGGCGATGTCGGGTGCAAACAGGCATTGAGGTGTAGCTTCTCTCTGCAGCCACGTGGACACCGGGGGTCGAGGACGTTCAGGAGTCAGTCACGAGCTGTCCCACGCAGGCTTCCCACTGTTGGCGGTGTCGGCAACTTGATTGTAGCAAACAGGCCTTGGCTAATGCAAGCCACGCAGGAATCAAAAAAGGCTTGTTACTCGGACCAGCAAGGTCTGAGCAGGGGCTCCTTTTTACAGGAGCTAGGGTAAGTCTGGAGCAACCAGACCCGCAGTGTAGTTCGTAGTTGTAGTCGCCAAGATGGCCGCTGACCACGTGGCTAGTGGCTGGGATGGCGCGTCGAGTGGCACAATGCAAAAGGGCCCCACGCAGATCGTGGAGATGCTGGGGGGCTGATCTTCAGTGCAAGGGCTGCTTGGTGGTGGGGGTTCTCAGTCCCCAAAGCACAACATCGAGGATGCCTCTGGTGCTGCTCTGTCAGCTCTTCGGGTGTCTTCCAAGAAGTCCGGTCCCACGTGTCTCGGTGCCTCCACGGGTCCCTTCTTTGCAGGGACTATGGATCAGGCTGTGAGAAGTCTGGGAGTCTGGGTCTTGTCAGGCTCTGGGCTCGGGCTCCGGCGGGAGGCGGCGGCAAATCAGACGTCAATTTGCTGGTTGGTGCCTGTGTTCACAGGGTGGCCACTCCTAGGCCACAAGGGAGATTCTCTTCAGTCTTCTGTGCAGCAGAATGTCGAAGTCCAGTCTTCTTCTTCGTGTAAAGTTGATTCAGGATGATCTGCTGTGCAATGGCACTGCTCCCACTCTTATTCCCAATCTGAGGGGTGGATCACCTACTAGGTCCCTCCTCTGGGAGGAACCAGGAAGGGGGGCGGTTACAACCCCTTTCCTTTGTCCAGCTCCTCGCCAGGCCTGGGTCTGGAAAGTCCCAGGACCGGTTTGGACTGGCTTATGCACGGGGACACCTTGTGTGCCCCGGGCATGTCTCAATCTATTCAGCCCTGTCCTACCCAATACACAAAACCCTGTCTGGGGTGGGGCTCGCACCTCCCAAGGCAGGAAACCCTTTGTCCAAGCCTCCCTCGCTGGAAGGACTCCCAGCAGCAGGAGGTCAGACTTGTGTCTGCGGTGGCAGCATCCATTTTGTGATGCTGAGGCTCTGGTTAACTTTAACCGGGGTTAAGGCTACACACATGTCGTGTCCCTCTAGAAGGGTGGAATGCTATCCCCGTCGACAGAACTGTCGAGGGCATAGTATTCCAATTCGTATTACACCTTACTCGACATGTTTTGATAAAGCCAAACCAAAGATAGCATATAACCGCGAGGATTATAATGCACTTACGAGTATATGGTATGGCAGTATCCTGAAACAGCTTAGGGAGTGGTTCCCAACAGCTGCAGACAGGCTCAGCTCATGCTAGAGCACCATCTCACATATTTCCAAGCACTCTGCCTCCAGGATTGATGAGGCCTTCCATAGGAGTGGCTGATAGGAACATATGTGTCCAGTTTAAGGTCAGGCATAGGGATACTATACCTAAGTAAGAGTTGATTACACCAACTTACCCCAGCTGAGTGATCAGCCAGTTGTGTCAAATATGGAGGCCAGGCCAGGGGTGGCACAATACATGCTGCAGCCCCTGGCAGGCCTTGGAAACACCTATGCCCTGGGTACCTAGGGTACACTGTTACAGGGGGCAATAAGGTGAACCAGTTCCAATTCGTAATGCACCTAGAGTGCATTGGCAGTAATTTAGAGAAAGAACAGCAGGCTGTGGGTCTGATTAGCAGGCCCACAGCCACATTAAGTCATAAACCAGTGAAGCAAAAAGCAAAAATTTGGGGTGACCATAGGATATCAGACCCTACTCTCCTACACAACCCCCCCCCCCAAACGCAGGGACATTAGACTAACCTTGACCAGTTGTATCTTCATGTTCTAAGTGGAAGTACCTGGAGAGACCATCTCCGTTGCCATGGTCAGTCCCTCGGCGGTGCTCCACTGTAAAGTCCATCCCCTGTAGGGAAATGGACCACCTGAGTAGTTTGGGGTTTTCACCCTTCATCTGATTAATCCATAAGAGGGGCTTATGGTCAGTCTGAATCTTGAAGTGAGTGCCAAATAAGTATGGTCTCAACTTCTTCAGGGCCCACACCACAGCAAAGGCCTCCCTCTCAATAGCTGACCAACGTTTCTCTCTGGGGGTCAGCCTTCTGCTAATAAAAGCAATGGGCTGGTCCTGGCCATCTACATTAAGCTGTGAAAGCACTGCTCCCACTCCCAATTCAGAAGCATCTGTTTGGACAATGAACTCTCTTGAGTAGTCAGGACTCTTTGGGATAGGTGCAGAGCACATGGCCTTCTTCAGGTCATCAAATGCCTTTGAACAGATTTCTGTCCACTGAACCTTTTTGGGCATCTTCTTGGATGTCAGATCATTAAGAGGAGTCACAATGGACCCATAGTTCTTAACAAACTTCCTGTAGTACCCAGTCAGGCCCAAGAAAGCTCTGACCTGAGTCTGGGTGGTTGGAGGGGACCAGTCCTTGATGGTCTGGATCTTACTCTCCAGTGGTTGAACTTGGCCTCCACCTACAAGGTGGCCCAGGTATATAACCATGCTCTGCCCTATCTGGCACTTGGTTGCCTTGATAGTGAGGCCTGCCTTCTGCAGAGCCTCAAGCACTTCCTTCAGGTGGACCAGGTGATCCTCCCAGGTGGAGCTAAAGACAGCAATATCATCCAGATATGCTGCGCAAAAGTCATCCAACTCAGTGAGGACTTGATTCACCAACCTTTGGAAGGTGGCAGGTGCATTTTTCAAACCAAAGGGCATTACCACAAACTGATAATGCCCACTAGGGGTAGAAAATGCTGTCTTGGCTTTAGACTCCTCAGCTAACCTGATTTGCCAGTAGCCAGCTGTCAAGTCAAATGTGCTCAAATATTTGGCAGAAGCCAACTTGTCAATGAGCTCATCTGCCTTTGGAATAGGGTGTGCATCTGTCCTGGTGACAGCATTAAGTCCTCTGTAATCCACACAGAACCTCATCTCTCTCTTGCCATCTTTGGTGTGAGGTTTGGGGACCAGAACCACTGGGCTAGCCCAGGGGCTCTCTGAAGGCTCAATGACACCTAATTCCAGCATCTTTTGCACCTCAGTCTTTATACAGTCCCTGACATGATCAGGTTGCCTGTAAATCTTGCTCTTTACAGGAAGACTGTCACCAGTGTCCACCACATGGGTACACCAGTTAGTCTGACTGGGTGTCAATGAGAACATATGCCTGTATGCCTGCAGAACTTGTCTACAGTCATTTTGCTGATGTTCAGTGAGGCTGCCATCTAAGGCCACACCATCAACTGAGACATCCTCAGGGTTCTGAGTGAGCAGGTCTGGGAGAGGGTCACTCTCTTCCTCCTGTCCCTCATCTGTAGCCATGAGCAAGCCCATGTCTGCCCTGCTGACATATGCCTTTTGTCTGTTGACATGGAGCACCCTGTGGGGGCTCCTGGGAGTTCCTAGGTCCACCAAGTAGGTAACCTCTCCCTTCTTTTCCAGAATTGTATGGGGTCCAGACCATTTGTCCTAGAGTGCGGCTGGGGCCACTGGCTCCAACACCCATACCTTCTGTCCAGGCTGAAACTCAACGAGGACAGCCTTTTGGTCATGCCAAGCTTTCTGTAATTCTAGGCTAGCCTCAAGGTTTTTGGATGCCTTTTCCATGTACTCTGCCATCCTGGAGCGGAGACCAAGTACATAGTCCACTATGTCCTGTTTAGGCTTTTTGAGAGGTAACTCCCATCCTTCCTTCACCAGACATAGGGGTCCTCTTACAGGGTGCCCAAATAACAATTCAAAGGGGCTGAAACCAACCCCCTTTTGAGGGACCACTCTGTAAGCAAACAAAAGGCAGGGTAGAAGGATGTCCCATCTCCGCCTGAGCTTTTCAGGTAATCCTTTGATCATACCCTTTAGGGTCTTGTTAAATCTTTCAACAAGCCCATTACATTGTGGATGGTAAGGAGTGGTGAACTTGTAGTTGACACCACATTCCTTCCACATAGCTGTCAAATATCCTGACATGAAGTTGGCACCTCTGTCAGATATTACCTCCTTAGGAAACCCCACTCTGGAGAAAACTCCAAGTAAGGCCCTGGCCACAACAGGAGCTGTTGTGGTCCTAAGTGGAATTGCCTCTGGGTACCTGGTGGCATGGTCCACCACCACCATTATGAATCTGTGCCCAGATGCTGTAGGGGGATCCATTGGACCTACAATGTCAATCCCCACTCTTTCAAAGGGAACCCCCACCACAGGTAGTGGTATTAGGGGGGCCTTTGTGGTTCTACCTGCTTTACCACTGGCTTGGCAGGTTTCACAGGAGCGACAAAACTCCTTGGTGTCTTCAGACATGTGAGGCCAGTGAAAGTGAGGGACAAGCCTGTCCCAGGTCTTATTCTGGCCTAAGTGTCCTGCTAAAGGAATATCATGGGCCAAGGTGAGAAGGAAACCCCTAAATTGCAGAGGTATAACCAACCTCCTGGTTGCACCAGGCTTGGGGTCTCTACCCTCTGTGTAAAGGAGTCCTTCTTCCCAATAAACTTTATGGGCACCTTGAGCATTCCCAGCAGCCTCAGCAGCAGCCTGCTGTCTGAGGGGTTCAAGAGAAAGACAGGTTAACTGAGCCTGCCCCAAGTCTGCCCTAGAAGGTCCCCCTGTCCCCAGAAACTCAACCTGATCAGGTTCAAGTTCTTCAGAGACAGTTCCTTCAGGGGTCTCAAGACCAGCTTCCTGTGAAGCTTGATCCTCACTTGTAGGCAGTTGGGAAGGCACAGCCTTAGCCCTCCTGTTCTTCTTATTGGAAGGTACTTGGTCCATTGTTCCCGGATCCAATACCTCAGGTTCAGAGAGGCACTTTTTGGCCTGTGACCTGGTCACAGCAAGGACATGTGATGATATCCCTAACATCTCTGCATGAGTCCTGTACTCAACTTTAGATCATAGAGAGTTCTCCAGGTCATTGCCCAACAAACATTCAACTGGGAGATCAGCACTAACCACAACTATTTTTAGGCCAGTTACCCCTCCCCAGGAAAAGTTAACAAGTGCCACACTATGTGTAGTAGTGACATTGCTGGCATTGGTCGCCAGGTAATTATCACCTGGCATGTACTGTCCAGGGTCCACAAAGTTAGGTGTCACCATAGTGACACTGGCACATGTGTCCCTGTAAGCTTGAGCCACTTTGTTATTAATCAAAGGCGTCTGTCTGTATTTGCCCAGGTTACTGGGACTGATGTCAGGGGTCAAATCTATGTCCCCTTCACAAATCAGAACAGCCTGTGTAAGGGTTCTGACTAGGTCAGAATCTCCTTCAGTTCCCAAGGTGATACCCACTACTCCCTTGGTTTGTGGACCAGCACTGCTAGCTGTACTAGTGGGTGCTGTTGCCTTAGGGGCTGCAGTGCTGGGGGCTCCACCCTTGTTACACTCACTTGTCCAGTGAGAGGTGTTTTTACAAGTTTTACACCAGGGTTTCTTCTGACCTTCTTTCTTATTTTTCTTGGAAGTTTGGGACCCACCCTCTGTATCAGTTTGGGGCCCTGTTGAAGACTTCTGGTCTTTAGCTTTCTGCTCCCCACCCTTCTGGTCTGTTTTCTTCTGGTCACCACCCTGGTTCTGGTTCTGGTTCTTTTGCTTAACTCTGGTTCTAACCCATTTATCTGCCCTCTTTCCCAATTCTTGGGGAGAGGTCAAATCTGAGTCAACCAAATGTTGATGCAACTGCTGGTTCTGACAATTATTTAAAATGTGTTCTCTCATCAGCAAATTATACAATCCTTCATAGTCTGTAACCTTGCTTCCCATCAACCATCCCTCCAGAGCCTTAGTGGCACACTCAACAAATTCAGACCAGTCCTGAGTCTGTGTCTTCTGGGTATCTCTGAACATTAACCTGTACTGTTCAGTGGTTAAGCCTAACCCATCAATCAGAGCACTCTTCAGGACCAGGTAGTTTCTAGAATCCCCATCACTAACTGTGAGGAGTCTGTCTCTGCCTCAACCTTCAAAGGAGAGCCACAAGATTGCTGCCCACTGCTACTGAGGGATCTGCTGCACTCTGCAGGCTCTCTCCATTGCAGTTATCCATTTGTGGATAGCATCCCCAGCTTTGTAGGGGGGCACAATCTTACTCAGGTTTCTGTTATCAAAAGACCTGTCTTTATCCTTGTGGATATTGCTGCCACCAGTGGGTTCTATTACCCCACTCTCTCTAGGCTGTCTTGCTCTAGCTAGTTTCTCTTGGGCCAGGGCAACCTCTAACTCTTCTCTCTGGATCCTCAATTCAGCCTCTCTCATTTTGGCCTCATGTTCCCTTCTCTGAGGGCGTCATCTCCCTTCTGGAATGACCATGAGAACCTCTAGAAGCATGGGAGTTGTCAGAGTCACCTGAGTGAGTCCTTCTCCTCCTAGGCTTCTGGTTAAGTCCACCTGGGGGTCTGAATGGGTTGTTCCCAGATTCAGTCCCAAATAGGCTTAAGTTAGCCTGGCTCAGTCTACTGACCAGTACCTGACTATTTCTGTCATCATCTGACTCACTGCTCCCCCCTTCTGTCTCTTCTTCCTCTTCCTCCTCCTCATCTACCTGAGGAGCTCCAGTGATGGGGGCTTCCTCATCTACCAGGATTATAGGGACAGAGCTTCTACAGTGTCATCCTCAGAAGGATGGCCTCCTTCAGCATTCCCTGTGGGGTCTGCCTTAGAGGTCTTTAGAGTCTCAGACTGGTCCAAGATCTCTCTAAGGTGGTCTGTGGTAGGGGAAGGCCCTGTTCTCAGACCCCTTAAGACACAAAGCTGTCTTAATTCCTTAAAGGAAAAAATAGCAAATTTGGATGGTGCCCTTGGAGGGTCACTCTCAACAGGGACGTTCCCAGTGGAACCCTCTGCTCCATACATTGCTCTAGTGTGGGTGGATGTGTTGCAATCTACCTACACTGGTGTTTACCTACTAAACCTATCTAGTAGTTGTAGTCAGGGTGTGCTACTCCCTTTCCTCTACAATAACTAAGTTCAGTAGAACTTAAGTATACTAGTCTTGTTTTATATGTACCTAGCAGGTACCTGTGTGAGCTTTCAAATGATAATCTCAAAGATTGTAATGGTAAAACAACAGCAAGCTCAGATCCCAATCCGCTGCTCACCAATGTGAGAAGTTGGCCTGGTACATAATGCTCTCTAATTCTAGTGATCACTTTGTACCATGCCAAGCAACCCTTATGGTGATCGGTTGTAAGTCAACCTTATAGACCAGTTATCCTAGTGGTAACGTGTACAAAGCAGTCTTAGGCTAAACTTTGAAAGGCATGTGAAGCCAGCTGTATTACCATACACAACCCCCTTGAATACCAAATGAAAGGACACCACACAGATATATATTGAAAATATATATTGATTTATTAACTAAAAGTATCCCCTGGACTCTTTATGAGCACAGAAGCACAAGCGTTAAACACAAGACAGTTTAAAATACACAAAAGTTGCACAATATGGATGAGCCCTAGGGGCCACCTAGACCATATACTAAGAAAGTGGTATAAGAGATACCAATCGGAAAGGAAACAGGCCTAGGGCCTTGGGAATCGCTGGAGCTATTCGAAACTAGCAGTGACTAAGTCGGGAAAGGCCCGCGGGACTCGGATGCAGTGTTTAAAGTGCACGCACTCACCAATGCAAAGTCTATGGTGCGTAAAAAGTACAAAGTTAGTTAGTTCGGAACCTTCCGAGTGACCTAGAAAGCTGAAACTTGAGACACAGGCCCTAGAGTTGTGTACCAGTGTAGGAACACTGGCGGAGCTGAGTTACCTTACCCACAGGAAGCGGGTGCATAGGGTCGAAGTAGTGTCGGGTTTCGTCACGCTGGTCGATGGTGCTTGGAGCTGAAGATGCTGCAGGCGGCTGGATGTGAAGAGTTCCGGTGGATCCAAGGGTGGATCTGAAGATGTGAAGACCTGAAAGCAGAGGGGACAATGTTCAAAGTCACTAGCCAGTGACTACCGTGGAACCAGATTGGAACCAGGCGATGTCGGGTGCAAACAGCCATTGAGGTGTAGCTTCTCTCTGCAGCCACGTGGACACCGGGGGTCAAGGACGTCCAGGAGTCAGTCACGAGCTATCCCACGCAGGCTCCTTTTTACAGGAGCTAGGGCAAGTCTGGAGCAACTAGACCCGCAGAGTAGTTTGTAGTTGTAGTCGTCAAGATGGCCGCTGACCACGTGGCTAGTGGCCGGGATGGCGCGTCGAGTGGCACAATGCAAAAGGGCCCCACGCAGATCGTGGAGACGCTGGGGAGCTGATCTTTGGTGCAGTGGCTGCTCGGTGGTGGGGGTTCTCAGTCCCCAAAGCACAACATCGAGGATGCCTCTGGTGCTGCGTTGTCAGCTCTTCTGGTGTCTTCCAAGAAGTCCGGTCCCACGTCTCTCGGTGCCTCCACGGGTCCCTTCTTAGCAGGGACTGTGGATCGGGATGTGAGAAGTCTGGGAGTCTGGGTCTTGTCAGGCTCTGGGCTCGGGCTCCGGTGGGAGGCGGCGGCAAAGCAGACGTTGATTCGCTGGTTGGTGCCTGTGTTCACAGGGTGGCCACTCCTAGGCCACAAGGGAGATTCTCTTCAGTCTTCTGTGCAGCAGAATGTCGAAGTCCAGTCTTCTTCTTCGTGTAAAGTTGATTCAGGATGATCTGCTGTGCAATGGCACTCCTCCCACTCTTATTCCCAATCTGAGGGGTGGATCACCTACTAGGTCCCTTCTCTGGGAGGAACCAGGAAGGGGGGCGGTTACACCCCCTTTCCTTTGTCCAGCTCCTCGCCAGGCCTGGGTCTGGAAAGTCCCAGGACCGGTTTGGACTGGCTTATGCACGGGGACACCTTGTGTGCCCCGGGCATGTCTCGATCTATTCAGCACTGTCCTACCCAATACACAAAACCCTGTCTTGGGTGGTGCTCGCACCTCCCAAGGCAGGAAACCCTTTGTCCAAGCCTCCCTCGCTGGAAGGACTCCCAGCAGCAGGAGGTCAGACTTGTGTCTGCGGTGGCAGCATCCATTTTGTGATGCTGAGGCTCTGGGTAACTTTAACCGGGGTTAAGGCTACACACATGTCGTGTCCCTCTAGAAGGGTGGAATGCTATCCCCGTTGACAGAACTGTCGAGGGGATAGTATTCCAATTCGTATGACACCTTACTCGACAGGTTTTGATAAAGCCAAACCAAAGATAGCATATAGCCGCGAGGATTATAATGCACTTACGGGTATATGGTATGGCAGTATCCCGGAACAGCTTAGGGAGTGGTTCCCGACAGCTGCAGACAGGCTCAGCTCATGCTAGAGCACCATCTCACATATTTCCAAGCACTCTGCCTCCAGGATTGATGAGGCCTTCCATAGGAGTGGCTGATAGGAACATATGTTTAGTTTAAGGTCAGGCGTAGGGATACTATACCTAAGTAAGAGGTGATTACACCAACTTACCCCAGCTGAGTGATCAGCCAGTTATGTCAAATATGGAGGCCAGGCCAGGGGTGGCACAATACATGCTGCAGCCCCTGGCAGGCCTTGGAAACACCTATGCCCTGGGTACCTAGGGTACACTGTTACAGGGGCCAATAAGGTGAACCAGTTCCAATTCGTAGTACACCTAGAGTGCATTGGCAGTAATTTAGAGAGAGAACAGCAGGCTGTGGGTCTGATTAGCAGGCCCACAGCCACATTAAGTCATAAACCAGTGAAGCAAAAAGCAAAAATTTGGGGTGACCATAGGATAGCAGACCCTACTCTCCTACAAACAGCTTGAGGATTTAAAGTTGATTTAATGTAAGCAGCACAGAAACAGAGAATTCAGCTTCTTGGCTCACAGGAACAGTGTAACTGACCCGATGTCCAGAAGCCAGTAGTGTTCTAAAGAACACTTAAAGAAAAATAACAAAGGCTTACAGGTACAGTGTAAAAACATGAAAGGGAAAATGTAACACATCTCCTTTCAATAAAGAGAAAAGAACAATAACAGGTTATGAAACATAATCATCAAATTTCATGGGAACCAATCTTGGTCGAACAGAAAACTTGACTCTTGAGGCAATTGAACCATTAGCAGCTTGTTGTGTACAAGGGAATGAAGATTGCTGAACAGTGGGGCATTTAGCAACACGTTTGATGTTCCACAACTTGCCATCTTGGGTGATAACATTATTGTTAAACACCTTCACCACTTTCATAGGTTTACCAAACTTATCAGAACATTTTGTAATGAGACCAGGTCTTTTGATCCTAACTAAATCTCCCACAGCAAAATGTGGAGTTCTGACATTCCACTTATTGTCATACCACAATTTTGTTTTGGTTTGCTTATTCTCAACTTTCTGAGCAGCCTGTTCAACCAATTCCTTTGAAAAAGATTTATTAGAACATTTATCCCTGAACCACCAAGGACAAATGGTTGAAGCCGGATCACGTCCCTTGAGCAACCGGAACGGACTAACTTCTGTACTTGAATGGGGAGTAATTCTATAAGGCCAAAGTTTCTCTCTCAATAGGGGTTTTCCAATCAGAACCAGACTTGGAAACATCAGCAATGAACCCTTTCAAATCCCTATTAAAACGTTCCACTAATCCATTTTCATGTGGTTCATAAAAGGAAACAGTATGATGTTTAATGGAATGTAATTTAAGAAAATTCTCGATCTCTAAAGAGGTAAGTTGAACCCCAGTATCAGTGACAATAATTGAAGGACATCCTTCTCTGGAAAATACTTCCTTAAAAAATTCTACTACCATATTGGTAGAGGCAGATGAAACAAACTTAACTTCTGGCCATTTCGCATGGCGGTCTACAAGTACAAATGCATAACGAGAATCAGTTGGAAGACACATAAATGGACCAGATATATCAAAAGCTAACTTCTTCCAAGGAGAAGTCGGCAAAGAAGTTGTCTTCAAAGGGGGAACATTGACCTTTAGCATTTTATCATTTTTCATGCAAACAGTACAGTCTCTTACTTTGTGATCAACCAAGCGATCTAAACCCGGCCACCAGAAATAGTTCCTTATTAACCTTTTCATGGCCGACATTCCTGGATGAGATTTATGTGCGACATCCAAAATCAAATTTTGTATGGTAAAGGGTGGTACACATTTACCAGACTTGAACACTAAATTGTTCTCAAGTTCTAATTCATTGGAAACATTGAAGAATGGCATAAAATCCTCTTTCAAAAGTTTTTTATCAGGCCATCCTTCTAAGATATACTTTTTGATAGATTGTAAAGTAAGATCTTGGTTGTCAGCGGTTTCCCACATTTCCTCAGAAATTTCACCAAAAGAAGTTGACAAAACATCCTGTAAACAAGTAACAACTTCATTGTCATCCATATTTTTGCTATCTGAAGTTAGACATGGGTGACGAGACATAAAATCTGCAACAACATTTTTTTTTCCTGGAACATACTCAGGAGTAAAGGAATATTCCTGAAGTCTAGAAGTTAACCTGGAAATGCGTGCCGTGGAATTCCACCCACCACCAGGAGAAAGAACATTAACTAAGGGCTTGTGATCCGTTCTCAGCACAAAGTTACTTCCCCAAATAAAATTCCTGAAGTGCTCAATCGTACACACACAAGCCAAAAGCTCCTTTTCTATGAGAGCATATCTACGCTCCGTTTCATTAAGTGTGCGAGATGCAAAACATACATTCCACTCCTCATTACCTGACCTTTGAGACAACACCGAACCAACACCATACATTCTGGCATCAACCGTGATGATACAAATTTTATTCAAACAGAATGGTCTAAGGGTGGGGGCATGCAAAATCTCTGTTTTGATGAGATCAAAAGACGCTTGTTGTTCTTTTCCCCACACAAAAGAATTCCCATGTCTAAAAAGCTTTCTGAGAGGTTCCGTCTTGGTAGCAAAATTGTTGACAAATTTGCTATAATATTCGCACATACCTGCAAAGGACAGTAATTGGTCTCTATTAACAGGAGGGGGAGCTTTACTTATGCCATCTACATTAGATCTTTTAGGTATCACACCATCCCCTGATAATGTGGGACCCAGATATTCAACTGAAGATTGAAACAATTTGCACTTACTAGCCTTCAAAGTCAGACCACTCTCTCTCAACTTCTCACAAACACAACGTAAATGTAAAACATGTTCTTCATTACTACTAGAAAAAATTAAAAGATCGTCCTGAAAACACTTTACAAAGTGATCTACATCTCTAAAAATAATTTACATGACTCTTTGAAATAACGAAGCTGCGGAAGTAAACCGAATGGCATTCTTGTATACTGAAGTAGACCTTGAGGGGTAATAAAGGCTGTGAGGCATTTAGAATCATCTGTAAGGGGAATTTGGTGATAAGCCGATCTTAAAACGAGAGTGGAAAAAACTTTAGCACCTTCTAGCATCGAGACAACCTCATTTATATTTGGGAGGGGATGACAATCCACAATTATAGCTAAATTTAGAGCCCAGAGATCCACACACATTCTCAAAGATTTATCAGGTTTTCTAACCAAAACAATCGGAGAAACCCATTCCGCAGAGTCAATGGGCTCAATAATCTGTTCCAAAACCAATTCATCTAATGTTTTTTTGAGATCTTCCCTAACATTAATAGGCACCCCTCTTAACCTTTGTTTAACAGGGACTACACCAGATTTGAGTTTAATTTTATGGGAATAATTCCAAATCATACCTAACTTGTCTGAAAAAACATCCTTAAATTCAGATTTTATTAACTCAGTTTCTTTTCCATAGGCAATAGAAGAAATATTCTCACCCTCAAAAATCTCACCAAGCATAACGGGATCCTTGGCACGGGGATTAAGTATAATGCCAAATCTCCATTGATCCTTCCAACCAATCACATTCACTCCTTTAACTGCAACATACAGTTTAACCTCAACACATCTGGATTTGAAAGTAATTTTCACAACAAAATAACCTAACATCTCTACCCTTGAACCATTGAAACTCACTGCACAAATCTCAGATGGAAGAATGTCGGTGAAATTTAACACTTGTCCTAAACGCTCATCAAAATACTCCTTAGTAATTATCGTCCAAGGTGAGCCTGAGTCAGCCATCAGGTTAAGACTTACACCCAAAACAAACATTTCACAAATAAGTTTCTTAATGACCTGACAATCAGCATCTAGCATAGAAATTTCCTCACCAAGATAAACTACAAAACCTTTATTTTTTGTAGCACCATTCTCTGTACTCTCACAAACACAACTACAAGTTTTTGATAGTTCCTCTGTAACAAATGCTACTTTACCTTTGGGATTTTGAACAAATTTCCTAGTATCTCTACACACAGTTGAGAAATGTCCTAATCTCCCACACTTCCTGCATTCTTTATTTATAGCTGAGCAACCAGCATATGAAGCAACATGCATCCTACTATCACATTTATAACATATTACAGATTTGTCAAATCTCTTAAAATTACCAGGATTACTAAATCTGTTGGCATTTAAAGAGGAATGTACATTGTCATTAACCTGCCCATCTCTATGTTTGACCAAACAAACTTCATCCTGAGAATCTGACTTATTTACACTGTGTTTTTGAACAGTGAGCATCCATTTTTCAGACTGCTCTAAAGATTTCGCAATGGCAATAGCCTCAGACAATTTCGGATCTCCAAGTTCCCACAGGCGTTCTTGAGTTTTTTTGTTCTTAACATGAACAATGATCTGATCTCTCAACATTTCATCGCACATACTCCCAAAATTACAATTTATGGATAAAGACCTAAAAGCAGTCATAAATTCATCAAATGATTCTGTATCTTGTTGTGCACAAGTGTAAAACTTATATCTATTAAGAGCTATATTAGAAACAGGTTTAAATCTTTTTTCAATCCTAAGAAGTGCTTCTTTAAAGACATTAGTACCTTCACCTTCACCAAGCTCAGGTGGAATGGGAGGCAAAGCTCTAAAAACCATTTGTCCCTCAGAACCCAAGCAGTGTAAAAGAATACTTTTCTTTCTCTCCGCACCCATGCGTTCGCCATCAATGGTATTCATGTAGTTGAAGAATTCTTTTTTCCAACGTGTCCAAGGAATAGGAGGATCACCTTTGTTTTGTAAAAACTTTTCAGGTAGATCAAACTGCATGTTATAAAATGTAAAAAAAAAATATATGCTAAAATAGTCAAAACTTCCGAATGTTAATACTCTGTAGAATTGATGTATTGTAGAATTGATGTATTCTTCTTTTTAAAGGTGAGAGCAAAGTAACTTTCCTTATACAATGTTTAAACAGATCCCAGGATAATGTATTGTTAAAGTGACTCACAAATAAAACAATTTCCTTTTTTAAGTGAGAGAAAAACTCCCTCCAAGTCGTATGTGAGTACTCAAAATAAATAATAACCTACTTCTTATTGAAAATCGCTTCAGAAATACCAGAACACGTCCAGAAACGAAATCAGCAACTTGCGTTGAACAGTTGCCGTAGTAACGAAAATAACATAAACAAAATGGCTGCCACGCTATTTCACGTAGCGTGATTACATCATCACGCACTGAGCGTGGTTGCGTAGTTCTCGCGCTGTTTCCTGCTTCGAAATCGTGACGCCTCAATAGAACAGCAATATGCAGTACCGTTCTTCTTGTGATGACGTCTGGACACAGAGTGGTGACGGATGTCGGGTCTCGCGTAGGGTCTCGCGTCTTTGATCACGATCCACGAGCCAGTGCCAAGAATTCAAAGGTAAATACTTTCCCAAATACCTTGAATTTGTTGAAAAGCGCTCATTCCGTGTTGGTAGGAGTCTTCAAAACAGGGATTTCTTCAGCCAGAAATATATTCCTTCATAAATACTTGAAAACGATTGCGAAGAGGTCCACTCTTTGTATTTGAAGGATTTAAAAATTTCAGTAAATAGCTCCACACCTGTGCTGCAGTATCAAATAGGAAGATCCCGCCCTCGTCGCCAAATTTGTTAGAAATTCCACAGGAACAATTTGAGGATTTAAAGTTCATTTAATGTAAGCAGCACAGCAACAGAGAATGCAGCTTCTTGGCTCACAGGAACAGTGTAACTGACCTGATGTCCAGAAGCCAGTAGTGTTCTAAAGAACACTTAAAGAAAAATAACAAAGGCTTAAAGGTACAGTGTAAAAACATGAAAGGGAAAATGTAACACACTGTCTAATTTCTTCTCATATTTCATCAAATAGGCAAACACAACATTCTGCCGTTTCAGATTTTAGGTGTTGAAAGAAAACATTTTAGCAGCAAACTTGTCATTATCTTATTTCTTTTCAAACATTACCTTCTAAAGCACAAACTGTATTTATTAGTTTTCATTATTATCATAACACATTATTAAGTTCTCGTCTCTCTCTGACACAAATAACTCGATCTCATACCAGTTTGCGACCCTTCTGAATGCTTTAACGATGCAGTTATTAAACTCTTTGTGTTCAACAAGACACAAATGTTAGTCAGGTTTCTTAAGTACGTTTAGTAATTCACACACAATGAGCAGGATTTGAGCCAAGCAGAATCATACTTGAATAATCATGCTCCAACAGGACACAATCAGCAAATATTTAATTAATATGAATTCACATGGTGAAGTAATGCAGGGGCTGACAAATAAACAGGTTAGTTTTCTTGGCAGTGTCTCATAAATCAGAAGTTCAGCAGTCTCATTATTTGGTACAGGAACAGATCAAAAGAAGATTGAACAACCCACTCTGCAGCCTTTCAGTTGTTCAGAGACACCGGTGGGGCTTTTGTGCCTTTCATTACCTTCAAGGTGCATTTTAATTTTTTAAAGTAGAATCTTCCCTTAGTTTTTTGTAATGTTTCAATTGCCCTTCAGTTACAATCTTATTAATCTCCTGTTCCAGCAGTAGCCTTTTCTTCACACCGGGTCCTTTCTTTTCTCATTGCCATTGTGATAAATGAGGATGCAGGATAGCCAGTAATAAGGTGAAACAGGATCAGGTGCATTCAGATCCCAGGTTACAGGTCCGCACTCAAGTCGGGCCTCACCCTTGTGGCCGACTGGATGAGGAGAAACTGTCTCAAACTGAATGGGGAGAAGACAGAGGTGGTCATTTTGGGTCGGAATAAACATCTCTGGGGTCCTCGCCATTGGCCTATCGAACTGGGTAATGCGCCAACACCATCTACTGCAGTTCGTAACCTGGGTGTCATTATTGACGACAGGTTAACTATGAAACAACAGGCCACTAAGGTTGCGGCCATTTGCTTTTCAACGCTGCAGTGGCTTCATAAGATTCTGTGGATGCTCCCCCTCTCTTCCCGCAGAACCGTAGTCCAGGCGCTTGTAACATCACGCCTGGACTATGGCAACATTCTCTACTTCGGCGCAGACAAAGCCACCTTACATGTGCTGCAGGTAGTGCAAAATGCGGCTGCGCGTCTGCTAAAAAACATCCCTAGACGCACTTCAGCCAATGCCGCCTTGCGTGACCTTCACTGGCTGAGCATCCCTGAACGTGTTAAATTTAAGGCACTTTGCTACATGTTCAAGGTTAAGCAGGGCACCGCCCCACCCTATATCCAAGGGCTGATATCACCCTACAGACCCCTACGCCCACTAAGGTCATCGGACACGGGTAACTTCACAGTGCCAAGATGGAAGCTGACAAAAATGGGAGGCCGTTCCTTTTCTACTCTGGGCCCCAAATATTGGAACTCCCTCCCACTGGCATTAAAATCAGAGACCAACCTACTCCGCTTCCGTAAGGCTCTGAAGACTTTGCTTTTTATTCAGCGTGGCCAATAGTCGGTTGCGGCTTCAAGTCAGGTGATATACCCTCCTTTCTTCTATAGTCTATCCCTGGCGCCGGGAAACCCATTGTGGGTAGCTGTGCACGATATAAGCTTAAATAAATAAATAAATAAATTACAGGTATAGTAGGTATGATAGAAACCCCACTGGGAGCAGCATCCTTGCTGCTCAGCCCACGCATTCAACTGTCACTCTCTCAAACCATGTACACACCAGCATTCCAATTACATCACAGTCACTCTGGCTGATCAGCAGGGGACATAGCACTAAGAGGAGAATGCGTGGCAAACATTAAGATACCACAGAGACCTTTTATAACAGAGTATGCTTATTCTTTACACGTACTCTTTATTTTCATTTCAGTGCAATTTTGTGTCTGTTTTGACTAAGATTTCCACTAGGACCTTTTTTGTTTGATCGATCCTTCACTTGACTGCAGTCCTTTTCACCAGTCTTGGCGGGGGCACTTTGCTTTGGATTCAGAAGGTACTTGGATTGCATTTGCATTAGGTGGTTTTTGCAAAGGTGAGGCTACCCTGTGAGGGGCTTAAGCCAACTTTATCATGTTCGGTGCATCTTGCCTGTGCATGGGGTTTGTCCCTCTTTCTTAGAGACATTACATATGCAGGTTTAAGATCTCTATTTTTCTGAATGATTGTGTTAGTAACACTTACCTCTATTTATGAAGTGCCTATGGCCTACTTTTATTCTGGAAACATGGTTGTTCCACGACCGCTGCCTGTTATGTTATCTGGAATGCTGTATCTGAATATTTTCTGACTCTATGGGGGTTAGCATATATGGCCATGTCCTGTATTTTCTGGGAGAATGTCTTCTTTTGTTAAAGAGAGTGTTCACCTTTATGGTTCTTTCTTCTTTAAGAACATCCGTATTTTCCTTTCCTTATTCTTTGATGTGCTGGTGTAGTTGCATTTTTCCTGTCAAAAGATCGATGTCCTCTATCTCTTTGGGGACATTTGCTTTCTCTAATCAGCAATTGCTCTTTATGTGACTTACAGTCATTTTAAGGTTCAGATCTGTGTATGTATATAAGCCCTCGTTTGATTTATGTCTGATTATGGTTTTGACTGGTGTACCTTGCAGTTAAAGATTTCAACTGAGGGGGCGTGGCTTGGACAGCCAACATGGCGGACTCAACCTAATAGGGCTCTGCACATTCACGCCAAATAAACTCCTTAATCAGCCAAAAATTCTGAGCAAACGGAGCACATCGGTTTTGCTGACGACCGGAGCAACTATTCGGGCACGGAGACGGCAGATGGCAATGTCTTGACGGCGCATCGCGAGCTGTGGCCGACCGGGGCACGGTGCGTGCTCAAACTTGCTGGAGGACAGTGTCTGCATAGAGCTTGCACCCCTGATCCTGTGAGCGGCCGAAGGAGATAGAGGGGTCTGATCTGGGCCCCCGAGGTGAGAGGGTGCTGTCCTATGGCTGGTGCCGCGGAGATGGGCTGGGTGACGGGTACGGACCCAGTGAAGGGGGCGGGCCTTTTACTGCAGCGGCCCTGTCCGATGCATACGTGCCCCTCTAGAGGACTCCCCAATTGTGTACGCCTCACTGCCTGGCTGGTATTCCCCAAACTGCACGACGCCCTGGGAGTGGGAAATATTTTTGGAAGCAGTAGACGCCTCAGAGGATTACAGCCCAGGAGGGATTGCGGCTGCCTGGGGCCACCATTCATTGCATATAGACCCCGGTGGGGGCCTGGTAGAACCAGTGGAACTTGCAATGCTGGAGACCAAAATCATCTCCCAGTACCAGGCACAGTGAGATCGATGGGCGGGTGGGTCCTCACACTGCCAGAAGAGGAAGTACTATACCTGCATTATATTGGCTGTTGCGCTCTGGCTGGGGAGCTGAAGACCTGTGAGGCGTGCTGTGGGCTTGGAGTCCGGTGAGTCTAGTCCCGTTAGGGGACCTACTTGGCTGGCTGTCTCAGGCTGCGGAGGTGGCCGGGCTAGGCACGGTGCGGCTTGTGGCCCGGGGCGCGCCGGTTTTCATGAGGCCCGGCCATCGGCGATGTCTCTTGAGTAAACCGGGAAGACACTTGTAGCGGTGCCCCGTGGCCTGAAGTAGATACATAGGGGAGCCCCCTAGATGTCAGATTCTTGTGGCCACTTTATCTGCCGCCCTCCCACCAGTCAATATAGGTAAAGCCAAGCAAGGCAATGCGGGTACTAAGCAGAGCACCCTCGACCTTTACACTGCATTGCATTTGACTTTATCTCATAAGGACAAACTCCTGTCTGACTCACGCCCTATTATGATCTTCCCGGACTATACCCGATTGGTGCAACAGCAATGTCAGTCATTCACAGCAGCGAAGAGCTGGTGACGAGACCTTAACATGCAATATATGCTTCTGTACCCGCCCCAAATGCGTGTTATCTATAACTTCAAATCTCATTTTTTTGATTCACTGGAAGCAGTCTTTGCCTGGACTGATGAGCGAACTCCCCTGAAAGCCACTTACTCGTCCACCGCTGGAATCGGACTCCTCCCAGAGCTCACAACGGAACAGACCAAAGAGAAACAAATAAAAATGAAGACACAGACCAGGCTCCAATCGGCGCTCCTCTGGCCCAAAAGAAGCATCTTAATCCAGATAATTGTCACTTTCTCCCTGGCCTCGGCCAGATGATGTCTGTCGCGAGTATCCAGCTCTGTTTCTGAACACTGACTTGGCGTGGACATCCAGCCACAAGACCATTCTGCCCCGGACATTTACACCTTATGCTAACATTTTATGGGTTGTTTGGGTATAGTTGGAGGAGGTGCTCTAAGCACCTCCGTTGGGGTCTTGGGGTTTCCTTCACTGCGACAGATGCTTCTTGTTTAAGTCAGTATCAGGGTGGGGCGGGGCAGGTGTTGGGGGGGGTTCATGAGCATCAATGTTAGCCTGGTTTCAGTTATTACATGTGCACAGATGTTATGCCTAGATTCCACCATATTAACCCAAAAGTTCACTTATATAAAAGGTAGGTGGTTACAATAAAACGCGCTCCCCTGCCTGGGGACTTGACCGTGGTGTCAAGGAATGTTATAGGGCTGCTAAATAAAATTAAGAGAGCCACTATTCTTTGCCAAGCTAAGCGATACAAGGACAATATCCGTCTCCTGCAGGAGATTCACCTTTTTGGGTACCAAGGCTTCCTGCCCTGCCAGATTCAGATACCACACAATATATCATGCAAGGTTTACCAGGGGATTCTGGGGGACCACCATTCTTATACACCGCTGTGTCCTGTTTGTTCTCACCAAACATTGGCTGGATCCTGGGGGACGATACACCATTATATTGGTCATGCTTCATGAGGAACATACCAACATTGGTAGTATATATGCCCCCCCACTGGGAAACACGTTCATAGACAAGATTTCACAATTGTGGGGAAAACTACCAGAGGGCCTGACACTCCTGGGTGGGGACTGGAACAATGTTATGACACCAATAGACAGATGGCGTAGACCCAAACGAGAACCCCAAATAGGTAGATCAAAATTGCACTTCCTGGCCGCTACATTGTGGTGGTCGGACATATGGCGCGAGTATCAACCCTCTGAGATGGGCTACCCATATATGTCTGCTGTACACGGATCCCTGTCCTGGTTAGATTATATATTCACGCCACACAGCTATATCCACCTGATCTCCCATATATCTCACCTTCCCAGGGGATTGTCAGACCATTCCCCAGTCTTACTCAAACTCTGTATTCACTCTCCTAAACCCCACTTCAATTTGGTTGCCCTTCCCGATATCGCTGTATGGGCGCTCAGTGATTTTAAAATGGTCTCACTACCCATAATATTATACGGGTTGCAGAACTTTCCATATAATATACCATGTGCATAGTTGCGCAAGTTAACATTATACATAAAAAATTCCTATGGAATGGAGGGGCAGTACGACCAGCGCTAAGCATGTGCGCACAGTCAATGAACTGCGGAGGCATTGCAGCAGCTTATGTCTATGTCTATTATTCAGCCTCTCCTCTATTAATCATAAATGAAGGGTGGTATAGCTCACTGGCAGACCCCGCTTACTCACTCAAGCATATAGCAATGGAGGGTGCCCCTCTTCTTCAGCTCCTATATGGCACACGGAACCTGGACTTTCTGCCTCACGCTAGTAGAACCATGGTCCGGCTCTGGAGGTACACAGTCAGACAGATGGGGTGGCGTGACCGCCTGACGCAGGCGACTCCGCTGTAGTATGGTACACATCTTCCCCCCGTGATGGCCCTATCGGGATTCCGCAATAGCATTATCTGGTCCTGAATCCTTCTAATGCTGTTGTTACTTCATTTGAAGTGCCCTTTATTTATTTGACTGCTGCTTTTTCACAGCATGCCAGCTTGTGTTCATTTGAAATTCTTCGTTAGAAAGGCATCCTCTTATTGGTAAGCATGCAAGAAGTGTGCTTATAGCTGCAGTCCTGTATGTCATGCTGGTATGTATTTTAATTAAGGACTACAATTATACTTATAATCCCATTGAGTCTGTATGTCCTGCTTGTGTGGCTTTCTAGTTTCCTTTCAATGCTCTTGATTGTCATGTTTCTATGGACATTTAACAATCATATTACTAATTAAAGCTGTGATCTATCTACCTATCAGTCCCACAATCCTTGTGTCTTTGCAAGACTCTTTATCTGTCAGTCTTTGCAAGTCTCTCTATTTATTGGTAATACTGATATATAAAAAATCAAAGGCAAGAGGTTGGCAGCCATTGTCAGAACAGTTGGCTTTTTATAGGTCGGTGTTAGCCAAGACCTTTTGATTTTACTAATATTATATGTATAATATACTTACCTAAAGGGGCTAACATGTGTATTTCATAGTTACTCATAGGGGTTTTCTGCATTCCTCATCCATTAGTCTGTTGTTTCATTCACATTATCCAGTATTATGGGTATCTTTCATAGATTCACATGCATGAATCATTCCCCGTCATCGGGGTGGGAGTCCCGGGTATATAAAAAGAGTAATGTCGTAAAGACATATACATAGCAATATGCCAGAGGCTTCTCATTAGTAACATATCCATGTCCTTTTGTAAAAAGGACCAAACTTTGGCCAAGAGCCAATCAGATATCACCACCCTCTAGAACCTTCCTGGAAGGAGCCCTAGACCCTCATATTTTCTACCGCACGTTGTGCTAAGGGATTCTCCTCTGAGCTCTGCTCAGTTCTCTTTGATTTCTGGATTTATTTCCACATATTTGTCTCAGAATTATCATTCTGTGAAGGATCTTTCATTTAGCCATGGCTGATGCTCCAAAAAAGGGACTTTTCAGACCTTGTGCCTCTTGTGGCAAAAAGAGGCTTTATGTGGATGACAGGCATGAGGACTGCCTTTACTGTCTATACCCTGACCATTCAGCAAAGGATTGTAAAGTCTGCTGTACTTTTTCAGCCAAAACTCTCAAGGATAGAGAGGACCGACTGCTGATATGGCTTCAGAGACTCAAGGACAAGGATCAACCAACCTCTTCAGGTGAAGGTGAGTGTTCCATTAGGAGTATACACTCTTTTCCCAAAAGGCCTAGAATGTCATCTCCAGGACCATCTGTACAGCCACCTCAAAAGAAGACGCCCAAGTCTTCAGAGGTTCGTTCTAAGGCTATTGCTGTGAAGGTTTCTTCTCAAGATCCTGCCTTCAAGAAACCTTTGGTGACATCTTCAGCTCTGCCTGTGACAATGTCGACAGCCACTATCTCCACGTCGGTGGCGTCATCTTTAACATCAACGTCGACGACTACTACATTCTCGTTGTCGACGGGTAGGTCTGTTCCATCTCTGATTATTATTAAAAAGTCGTCGACGGCGCCACCGTCGACGAGTGCCTCATCGTCGACGAAGTCTAAACCGTCGTCATCGGCAAAATCATCGACGTCGACGAAAGCCTCATCATCGTCGACAAAATCGTCATCGGCGATGAAGGCCCCATCGTCGACGCAAGTTCACCGTCAATGAAGTCAACGTCGTCGACACCAGCATTGACGAGACCATCGACGGTTCCGTCGACGGCGACCCCAGCATCAACGAAGCCGTCGACGACGACACCAGCGTCGATGAAGCCGTCCACGAAGAAACCATCATCGACGACGCTGCCGTCGACGACACCGTCATCGAAGAAGACACCGTAGACGACGGAGTCTGAGTTGCTTGTCAACGTTCCACCGTCGACAACCACTCCATCAACGGGTTCCACAATGGTAGGATCGCCTCCATTGAAGTGTACCTATACACACTACAGAGTGACTACGCATACTCTTACGCCCGAGTTGACCTCTCCAAGCAGGGTCCAACCATTCCCCCCTGCTCATCTTCTGGATAATGAGGACTCGGATGAGGGCTCTATGTTCCAACAAGCGGCAAGCCCATCTGAACTACGCGTAAAACTTCACGAAAGCTCAGATTATGAGGAACAAGGACAGGATGATTTGGAGTACCAAGAGGAATTCCAACCTCCACCGCCTCCTCAACAGCCTATGGTGTGTCTCCCAGCTTCTATAGTGACAGACCTGCAGTTTCTCATTGCGGACTACAAACAGAGGTTCCCGTCCACTGCTCCGCCTTCGCCAGTGGTGGCACGGACAGTTGTGACACCGCCAGTTGTGACACCGCCACCTAGGCCTCGGCCTACTCCTTTAGTCCTTTGACTAGATCCAGCTCCATCGCGTCCTCTCCCATCCTCTGATGAGGAAGACGAAGAAGAGGAGCAACAATGTGAGGAAGGGGAGCTCCAGGACACACAAGACGAATGGGATGAGTATGTGATTCCTGGTCCAGCATCCCCTGTACAGGCACAAGCGGATTCATCCCCGGAAGACATTGGGGGATTCCACAACATCCTAGAGAGAGCGGCGTTGCACTTCAAACTCAAAGTAACGGCAACACCACAGGATTGCTTCCTTTATGATTTTAAAGAGCCATTCCAAAAGGTGGTACGGTCCATTCCCATCATTGATTAAATCTGGGAATAAGGGTAGAAAATAATGCAAAACCCTTCATCTCTGGCTCCAGTGCTGCCCAGACTGGATAAAAAATATAAAGCACCTGACACAGCCCCAGCTTGCCTTATTGTCCATCCAAAGCCGGATTCTGTGATCACCCAGGCAGCGCAACTCAGGTCAAAAAATCCTTCAGCTGCATTGGCTGCGCCGCCAGATAAGGAGGGTCGAAAGCTAGACAACATAGGGAAGAGGTTTTCGTCCATGACAGCTTTAACAGTGCGTGCAGCAATCTCTTTAGCACTGTTGGGACGGTACAACCGTCAAATGTGGGCAGATATCGCTCCATACTTGGATTCGCTTCAAGAGGAGCAGAAAGAAGAGGCGAAGAAGATTCTCCTTGAAGACGAGCGTTCCGTTTCGGAGATGATTGATGTGGCGATGGGTATCGCATCCACAGGGTTCCGGCAGCTGGCAGGAGCTGCAGTCCTGAGGCGCCAAGGTTGGCTTAAGGCAACATCTTTCCGGCCTGAAATTCAGACATGCCGTATGAAGGTCAGCTTCTTTTTGGACAACACATCAATGAGATGCTACAGGGTATCAAGAAAGATACTGATACCGCAAGAGCTCCAGGTACTCTCCAATACAAGAATCCTTCCTTTCGGGCTCCAGAGGAAGAGGTCAGTCCTCTAGAGGCACCTATCAGGGGTACAAATCCACGTACGGTTCAAGGCAACAATAAAAACCCCAGTACCAACAAAAGCAGCAGCAAAACCAATCGTCCTACAACAAGTCTTCCTTTCGAGGACGAGGGGGTAAGAAGGACGCAGGCAGAAGGCAATGACTTCTCTCTGCCACAGGTCTCCAGTTTCTCTCCACCTTGCAAAGTTGGCGGGAGAATTTGATCCTTCCTTCACAATTGGCGACATATTACAAAGGGTTGGTGGGTCCTCCAACTTGTTCAATTCGGACACTCTCTAGAGTTTGTGGAAACTCCTCCTCAAAAGCCGCCAATCCCAATGCGGCACAAAAATCTGCAACTGCTGCAATTGGAACTCTCCCTAATGCTCAAAAAAGGAGCAATAGAAAGAGTCCCCCGGAATCAGAAAGGCCAGGGATTCTACTCCCGAATCTTCCTAATTCGAAAGAAGGAGAAAAAATGGAGACCTATATTGGACTTAAGAAACCTCAACCAATACCTCAAAAAACAGTCATTCCGTATGGTGTCCATCCAGGAGGTGCTGCATCTCCTCAATGCGAACAACTTTATGGTGTCTTTAGACCTTCAAGATGCATATTTTCATATACCAATCCACAGGAACCACAAACAATTTCTCAGGTTCGAGGTGGCGGGCAAGCACTACCAGTTTCGAGTATTTCCTTTCGGCCTGAAGTCAGCACCACGCATTTTTACCAAATGTCTATATCCAGTAGCAGCATATCTCCGCCAACAACATCACCAGGTCTTCCCGTACTTTGACGACTGGCTCGTCAAGGCACCAACTCTCGCAGGCGTGACCAAGTCCTCCAACGCCTGTCTTCAGCTCTTCAATGGTCTGGGCCTTACTCTCAACTTGGAAAAATCCATCCTTCAGCTGTCCCAGTGTCTCACTTTCCTCGGAGCTGTCCTAGATACTGCTCAGAGAAAGGCTTTCCCTTCACAGGAACGTCAAGTGAAACTACGGACCTTGGCCGCCCGGACTCAATCCAAAAAGTCCATCACTGTGCGCCTGTACAAGTCCTTGTTAGGGATGATGTCCTCGAACATCCTGTTGGTCCCACACTGCCGCCTTCGTATGTGTCCACTTCAGGAGGCGCTATCAGCTCAGTGAATTCAATGCAGGGGATCCTTCGACGACGTCATCCGGATAACTCCTTCCATGGTCCAGGCTCTGAGCTGGTGGCTTCATCCACAAAATCTACCGCGAAGCCTTTCGTTCATACTTCCAATCTCGCCACATGTGATAACTACAGATGCATCTTTGGAAGGTTGGGGGGCGTTCCTTCAGGACCTTCAAATCAACAGGCAGTGGTCCCTGGCAGAGAAGCAACTGCACATAAACCTCCTCGAGTTAAGGGCAGTTTACCTGGCATTAAAAGCGTTCCTGCCCAGGATCGGAGATTCCCCAGTGCTTGTGAAAACAGACAACACCACCACAATGCACTATCTGAACAAACAAGGGGGAACACGCTCTCTGTCGTTGTCTCAAGAATCTCAAAAAATTTGGAAATGGCTTCTTCAGCACAACATTTCGCATTCGGACGGAGTACGTCCCAGGGACGGACAATGTCCTGGCAGACTCACTGAGCAGGCAATGCTCCATGTACCACAAGTGGGAGCTGGATCATCAACTTCTCAGCTCTGTATTCGCCCGATGGGGCAGGCCTCATCTGGATCTGTTTGTGACACAGCACAACGCAAAATGCCACCATTACGCAAGCTGGCATCCCCAGAAGAGATCACTGGGGAATGCATTTTCGATCAGATGGTGAAACATCTTTGCGTACGCATTTCCTCCATTTCCCCTGATTCCCAGGGTCCTCCGGAAACTGAAGCTAGAGCATTGCACCCTGATCTTAATAGCACCAGCGTGGCCGCGCCAACACTGGTTTACAGAGCTTCATCTCCTGTCGCTGGAACCGCCAAATCTATTCAAGCCTTGCCCGACTCTCCTTACAATGAACCAAGGGCAAGTCCAGCATCCGGATCCAGCATCTCTCAGACTGTCGGCTTGGCTCCTGAGTTCAGAGAGTTTCAACACCTAGACATTCCTCAAGAATGCAGGGCAGTCTTAGCCCGGGCTCGGGCGGACAGTACCAACATGAGGTATTCTCTAAAGTGGAAATGGTTTTGTGTATGGTGTAAAACAAATAAGATACACCCCTTTTCATCAACACCTGCACAAATCAGGGCCTGGCCTTTCAATGGTTGCAATCATTCCTTACAGGAAGGACCCTAAAGATACAACTGGGGGATGAAACATCTGAGATAGGGATTTTAGAGTGCAGGGTGCCACAGGGGTCCGCCCTGTCCCCGCTTCTATTTAATCTCTACCTGCAAACATTGATTGCTTCTTTGGCCACCATGGGCTGTAAAGTCTTTAACTACACGGACGACACGCAACTGCTGTTAAGTGTCGATGACACTATGGCCGCACAACTCCAAGCCCAGAACATCTTGCGGTTCACAGTGCAATGGATGACGGATAACCTGTTAAAAATTAACCCTGATAAGACTGAGGTACTAGTGATTCCATCCACTGCCTCACCTTGGTGTGATCTCTACTGGCCCACAGAGTTAGGCCCTGCTCCAAAACCAAGCCCGTTTGTAAAGAGCCTGGGGATCAAGCTGGATGATGATCTGTCAATGGCCCCTCAGATCTCCGCGGTTGTGGGAAGTTGCACAAACATCATTCGGCAACTGCGGAAGTTAATTCCTGTCCTCTCACAACCCATGATGCGATCAATAGTAGCGGCCACCATCATCTCCAGAATTGATTACGGTAATGCCCTTTACCTTGGCTTACCTAAAACTCTGACCAGTAGGCTTCAGGTCATAATGAATGACGCTGCCCGGTTGATCTTCAGGCTACCGAGGAGATCTAAAGCCACTCCCCTACTACAAAGTTTGCACTGGCTCCCCATTAAAGAAAGAGTGGAATTTAAGAACTTATGCACGGCCCATAGGGCAATCTATGGCAAAGCCCCAACCTACATCAAAGATCGTCTGCAACTTTATTGCCCTATGAGAACACTTCGATCTTCAGACTCCCAATTACTGGTCTGCCCTCGCTACAGGTTAGTGACCAAGGGAGGGAGAGCCTTTTCAGTGCCAGTTCCTCAGCTATGGAACAGGCTGCCGGAGGTGCTGCGCCGGGAAGGGAATCTATTACGATTCAGGAAGAGCCTAAAAACATTTCTGTTCCGCAAAAGAATGAGCACAGTATAATCTGCTATGACCTCAGCTTTCATCTTGCTAAGTTACTGTCTGTTACCATCTTTCCAGGCGCTTAGAGACCTGCAGGTGATTAGGCGCGATATAAAAACCCACTAACAATAACAATAACAAATTCTACCTTACCTGCTCCATTTGGCGCACTCAGGATTGGCCCATGCTTCTATTAAGGTCCACCTGGCGGCAATATCTCGCTTCAGGCGTTCGTCATCTGGTACTTCCCTCTGGTCCAATAGACTGGTTAAGAAATTTTTTAAAGGCCTGTTCAGGACATTCTCTCCGGTGCGAGCTTTACCACCCACCTGGCAATAAAACATTGTACTTGCTCAACTGATGAAACATCCCTTTGAGCCAATACACAGAGCCGACATCAAATACCTGTCTTGGAAAACCGCTCTCTTGCTAGCACTCACATCAGCAAGGCGTGTAAGTGAGTGCAAGCCTTCTCTATTCAGGATACTTTCTTGCAATTCAAACAGGACAGAGTTATCCTAAGGACCAACCCTAAATTCATCTCAAAGGTTCCATCTAATTTTCACCTGAATGAACCTATAGTCTTGCGGACTTTCTTCCCAAATCCACTTTCCGCAGCAGAGCGGTCTCTCTACTCTTTAGACCTCAAGCATTGTCTGAAGTTCTACATTCACAGAACAGAACAGTTTCGGAAATCCAACCAACTTTTTGTCGCCTTCAGCAGGCCCAGAAAGGGTCTTCCTTTGACTAAGCAGAGCATTTCTAGTTGGATCTCTGCAGCCATTACTTTCTGCCATCAACAGGCAGGTCATCCTCTGCATTCTAAAGTTCGAGCTCATTCAACCAGAGCTGTCTCAACTTCAATGGCACTCTTTGCAGGAGTGCCCATTATCGAAATATGCAGAGCGGCGACATGGAAGACACCACATACGTTCACCAGGCACTACTGCTTGGAATCTGAACTTATGAAAGATGCAGCAGTGGGTCAAGCTGTGCTCCATCATCTATTTCACTAGAGGTGAGCCTTCTTTCTTCATCCCACCTTCCTACTGCCTACTTGCACATTTCTCTATTATATTGTTTTGGGTACTTGTTATATTTCACAAATGGTATTCTTATATTGTGTGATTTTACATGTTGTACCATACGAAATGTGCTGGTCATTGCTTGCTACTCTGATTCAGGCATGTGAATCTATGAAAGATACCCATAATACTGGATAAGAAATGCGTTACTTACCTGTAACTGCAGTTATCCAGTATTGGTATCTTTCATAGATTCACATGCAACCCACCCACCTCCCCTGGAAGGGCTCACCTTGGCTCTTTCAGTAGGTACTACTTAGCACTGTGCTTATGAAAATCTGAGGGACTAGGGCTCCTTCCAGGAAGGTTCTAGAGGGTGGGATATCTGATTGGCTCTTGGCCAAAGTTTGGTCCTTTTTACAAAAGGACATGGATATGTTACTAATGAGAGGCCTCTGGCCTATTTCTATGTATATGTCTTTATGACATTACTCTTTTTATATACCGGGGACTCCCATCCCGACGACGGGGAATGATTCAGGCATGTGAATCTAAGAAAGATAGCAATACTGGATAACTGCAGTTACAGGTAAGTAACGCATTTCTTTCCTTCCACCCACTCCAGGTTAGATAATGGGGCAATGAGCCAAGCGGTCAGCTCACATCAGCCAGCGGCTGCCTTCACTGTTAGTTATGGAATGCTTGCTTATTTGAGACAAAATAATATTTTTGCCGTTAGCCAATGTTCTTATTTTTAGAGTGAGAATGATCTGTGTAAGGACCCAGAGTTACAGTTAGCATTCTAGTGCTCAGGATGTAATTACACTACACACCCACCCACCACTGATGTCACTGGTCAAGTGACACAGCTATAATAAAAGGCGCCGAGCGCACGTGCTCGTGGCCAGTTGCACCCAGTATCCAGTGTGTCCTGTGTCTGCAGTTATTTCCAGCATGAGGGTCTAAGGCCCGACCCTACAATGGCGACGAGGACGGAGCTGTGCCCAGCGTGTCACAGCACAAAGAAAACTTGATGGAAAAGGGGAGAGAGCTGCCTACATCGAGGGCGCAACCCCTAGGAAAGGAGCCGGCCGCCGCCGAAAGGCCCCCTTGCTCCGCCTGCACCACCAAGCACTGGTGCCAGCTACTGCTGCCAGCTACTGCACCTCGAGTAGGTCAAGCCGGTGCGGAGCTCACCCACGGCTGGTCTGCACAGCGCCATCACCCCGCCCCGGCACAACCACTGGCGAAACAAGGCGGGTGTGCTGTGAGGGGCGGGAGGAGCAACCAGGACCGGTTTACCTGCCACAAGGAGTGGAGGAAGTGACAGCCAACGCTGCCCGGAGAAAGGGTAGCCAGCGTCTACCTACCCCGCACGACCACACATGACACCCAGCCCCCTCCCTGCCCGCGTGAGGACTGGGTGAGGCTGGCGGGCAGGGAGGGCAAAGAAAATGCAGAAGATGGCCGCCACCGGCGAAAAGAAATGTGCCCCCACCTCCTGAGCCCCGGCAGAGGAATGAAACGCCTGCAAGCGGCCAGCGCCACGGAAATAGAAATAAAGGACTGTGAATGCGGTGGTACAAGCTACCGCATGCAATCGGCAGGAATTCCGAAGTGCCCTGCCTACTCTCTCCAAAAGACCGGAGCCTGTACCCCCTTCACCCAATAGACACAGTAATGCCTCATGATGCTTGTGCCCTCCGTCCCCCATGTTGGACTGAACAAAAGAGGGCACTTACCTCTAGATGAGGCGGTGTCCTACTCCTGGTGATCAGCGGTGCCTCCAGCCCCGGTACAGCCCGGGAGAAGCCGGCTGTAAGAAAAGGAACAAGCATTGGAAATGCAATAGGTCTCGCATCATTAGAGTTAGTGCTTTTAGAATTGTTTATGGTTTTTTTTTGTAAATCTTTGGCATTTTTGTTTCCTGTAGCCAATGCTAAAGAATTACAAATAAAAAAAGCCATAACAAGAGAAATGTTGTTGGAAGTCTCATTGGTAGAAAGTGCACGGGCAGTGTTGCTTTCCAGTTATTAAATCAAACATTGTCTGCAGCAAACTCAAATCAATGCAGACTTCTACACTTCCAAAACATTTATACAGTGTGTCTTTACAAGTACAAAACTGCCCCAATTTGCCAACATGGGCCATTTGTTAGCTATCCAATTCACTCTTGGGGGCCACTTTTCTAGGTGCCCAGGCCTATTTTCTGTCCCAGTCCAACTTAGATAATGCACACATATTGCATACTGAAAATGCGGACTGCTAGCCAGCAGTACTTATTGCTATATCAGTTAATTAAAAGATTTCTGTGGTAACGATCCCTCCCTCTTTACCTCAGGATGGTACAAGGCGATGGAATTACAGGTTCCGAAGGCAATAAGTCCTACTCGCCCCCACGAAACTGATTGCGGAGTTCTATTTGCGCAGGTAGCAACATGGCACATCTGCACAACGGGAGCCACCATGCTTGCTACATAGCTGTCCAACGGAAGTGTTACTCAGAGTAGTGTCCGCATGTATCTAAGGAGAAACAAAAAAGACGCGGTTATTGCACCAAATGGTACTACCGCGAAAGTAATTGAACGCACTGACGAGACAAGGACTGCATTCACCTGAAAAATGTACGTAGTTGGATTACGTATTTAGCCTAATTGTTCTTGAAAAATTGATGGCTGAATAAGGGAGTACATCATATGTAAAATCATAAATTCTTAAGCATTCATTGAAAGTAATATCCCTGAGCAGTTAAAATACGTACTCAATGCTGTCATTTTTAAAATAGATCAATTTCGTTTACAATACGGACGAAAAACCCGACACTTCCAACATGGCCTCTTCATTTTATGTACTACTGTGCGCGGCTAGTGTTTGTTTTTCATACGAGCCCAATGGCTTAACAGAGTTGCCCTGCGTGCGAGCAGGGTTTTTTCAGTCGCAGCGCAACCTTAATTTATTCCGTGAAATATCAATTCAGCGAATGTGACTGGGGCGCGCCATTAAACGAAATCCAATGTATGTCCTTATTTATAAATTACGTTATTTAAAATTAAGAAATCCAATGTGCTACAGACCTTAAGAACAATTAACGTCCTTTGAAACTTTCCCACATGCTTCCTGATATATACCTTCCCAAGATGGCCGTAGCAGGCGCTTGTCTTAGGGTTCGCTCATCTCGCGCTAGTGTCTTTCTCCCTGGGTCAGTGATACAGGAAACTGCACTGAAGTGAACGGTGCCCCGGGAGGCTCAAACCTTTTCCCTGCAAGTGTTAACTGGCGTGTACACGTTTTGTTGTTTCTGGTGCCGTTAGTTTCAACAATGGCCAAAAAAAGAAGACGCCAGGATGACTTTCAGAAAGTGAAGTTTAAAGTGGGCAAAAAAAAGCTTAGACCGGAGAACAGCACCCAGTCTAACTTCAGGACAAAGGCGATCCATTTGCCGGAACAGCTGCGATGCCTCAATCAGCAACAGTCTCAACCCACCAACAACCGCAAATTAAGCGTACAGGTGAGAAGGAACAAGTCAGGGTAACAAGCTTCTGTGTTCTGCGACACGGCGGGCAGGGGAGGGGGCGGAGCGGGGAGAGGTGCGACACGGCAGGCAGGGGAGGAGAGTAGGAGAAGGAGGGGGGAGGAGATTAGGAGGAGGAGGGGGGAGGAGAGTAGGGGAGGCACGGCCTAGCGGCCGTACAATCTGTTAAGCACAGCCTACAACCTTGCTGGATTATCACGGAGAGCAAAACACTAATCACGAATTAAAGGATAATGAAAAGTTAGATAACCGCATTATGGAAATACATACAGGCAGGGTCTCTAATTAATGCAAAGAAAATCTTATATAAGAAAAAAATCTGTGTCAGGTTAGAAGCAACAAAAAGAGAAGGAATATTTCAATGATTAAGCGCATGAAATCGCAGACTTGCTACAACTCAGCAATGAATAAAAACCGCATATCCCGATAAGTGAAAACAGCGAGATTGCAGAACAAGCTTCTGTGTTCTGCGACACGGCGGGCAGGGGAGGGGGCGGAGCGGGGAGAGGTGCGACACGGCAGGCAGGGGAGGAGAGTAGGAGGAGGAGGGGGGAGGAGAGTAGGAGGAGGAGGGGGGAGGAGAGTAGGGGAGGCACGGCCTAGCGGCCGTGCAATCAAGAAGTGAGGGGGCGGAGCTGGGGGAGGCTGTGAGAGAGAGAGTGGGCAAGGCAGGCGGCTGGGGGCCTGTGCACGTGCTTTTAAGCTCAATGCGCATGCGCATTGAGCTTAAATTTCACGGGCACTGCAAGGAATCGCCACGATTCCTTGCAAGTTGGTTAAAGAGTGTTTAAGCCCCCATAGTCTCGCAAGCTCGATGCGCATGCGCATCGACAGGCGAGACCTAAAAACAAACACAGGAAGAAGGTCTACCTGTAAAGAAGGCTACTGCTGGATCGAAGTCGAATGCAATTCTGCCATCTAGTGGACCTTTTCGGCACTGCAGGGAATAAGAAAGAAACAAGCCTACGACAAGCATAAATACACACACAGACAGGAGTGCCTAGCCCCACATATGATGCCCAGAGACTGATAGAGAACCACCTGCTGGCAGGTGGCTACTACAAAGGAGAAGGGAACCAAAGAAAGGCAGCACTACCACAGCACGTGATAGAAAGGACACCTACCACCAGGGGGAAAAGAAAGAAAGATAACCGTGAGCGTGTGAAAAGGCCGCAAGGACACTGCCACTACTGAACGCCACCGAGCTCATCACACAGCCTGAGAAGATAAAAGGCGATGGCGCAGGAATGCGCCAAAAGCACAAAGGACACCCCAGGTACAGGAGTGCAAGAACTCCTCAAAAGACATTCAAAAGTGTGCAGCAAGTGCGCCCAGAGAAGTTCACAAGGATCACAACTAGCAACAAACAAAAGAAGCAAGACCAGAAGAACGTCAACGAGTGGTGAAGCAACCCTCCAAAAGCAACACTCCAGAAGCACCTACGCCACGCCGGAACAGAGTGCAGCGACGCCCGGTGGCCACAGGCCATCTCTGCTTCAGTATGGCAAAAGTAGAAGCACCCCCTCGTGAACCAATGATGGTTCTGGAACCTGGCACCAGGAAGAGCAAAGCTGCATGACACAAATGCGCAGCAGTGCCGACAACACTAGCCCAAAGCAGCAAGTCACAAGGAACACACAAAGAGCGCACCCAGATGCGCACCAAAGCAATCCAACTGCGATGAAAGGAGAATTGTTGCGCAGACAACCCGCAGAATTGAAGACTCAACACAAGAGCAACCTGACCACTCAGCCTGGTCCCAAAGCACGAAGCCGACCAGCCAGATGGTCGCACCAAGAAGTCGACCAGCCAGTTGGTCGCACCACGAAGCCTACCTGCTGGACATCGGCAGAAGGGACCTGCACGAGGTCCAAGAAGTTCAGCCAAGGCGCGGTCCGCGAACATGGACCAACAAACTTCAACGTCAAAAGTATTGGAGGCGATTGAAAGAGGAAGTGAAGGTCGCGACGCAAACCCTGAGAGTTGAGTGACAAGAAGATAGTGTTCTAGGACTAGGACAAGACCAGGGAGACACGTGCAGAGTGTGCGCTCTGCATGGGGAAGCCTGGCCAGAGAAGATGATGAAGATTGGGCCAGGATACGTCACGAGAAGAAGGAGAAGGAAGGAAAATCAGAGTGGCACACTGCCATTTCAAGAAGAAGGAAGAAAGATCAGAGTGGCCACCGCCACTAAGAAAAGAAGGAAGAAGAAATCAGAGTGGCACACTGCCATTTCAAGAAGAAGGGAGAAAGATCAGAGTGGCCACCGCCACTAAGAAAAGAAGAAATCCGAGTGGCACACTGCCACTGCAAGAATAAGCGTCCCCTGCGGAATAAAGGAAGGTGACAGGCACTGGAACACCTTAGTGCATTGAAGGACTAGACCTGGTAATAGCACCGGCAGCGCAGACCAAAGACATCTATCTACGAGCCATCCATCCACATGGCGAACGCAGAAGAGAGCAAGCTAGACTGTTGGCGACACCTACCTCTGGGGTTGAGCGGTAGATTGGATGGCGAGACTGCTCAGGCTTCCGGAAGCTGAGGAACTGACCACCTCACCCCAGCCGTGGCAACCCAGGAAGCAGAGGCCTCAAAGGACTCTGGTTGCAGCAAGTCCCGCACGGGAGACAGATCCACAGTTGCGCGTCTGCAAGACCCACGGGGATGAAAGCCTCGCGAGCAAGGAAAAGAGTCGACAACTCAACCTTCAGGTGGAACTAAGACCCAACAGTGAGGCCCTGCTCACGCCCGAAGGCTATGGTGGAGCAACACGACCAAAAACATCAGTCAAATGGAAACCTGGCAAAGAGGTCCTCCCGGAAACCTTGTGAGAGAAGAACACCGGTGAGAGGGGCATCCTAGTGAGAAGGATGTTTGCACCTACTCTCTTCATCTGCCAAGAGACACATTGAAGCCTGCCCGGAAACATCACGAAGCCAAAATGGAGAAAAGAAACCAGAAGACAAACAACACCCATATCATCCATCTCTCTCTCCGACTACTCATCGTCACCAATTGAGCGAAGCAAAGGTAGGGCTGAGAACAATATCCAGATAGCACAGACAAAGAATGAACCCGCCGAACAACTACGAACTGTGCCACAGAGAACTGTTGGTCCTGGATGCAGGAACTACACTGCTTGCGGCCTGCAAGCAGCCTAGAAGACTCATTTGAAATCATGAGTTCAATGTTATATTTTGGTGTTTTTCTTTTCCCCCACAGGGTTTTAGACATTTTCCGTTTGGTTTGATTTTCACCAATTTTGGGAGGGATGTAAGGACCGAGAGTTACAGTTAGCATTCTAGTGCTCAGGGTGTAATTACACTAAACACCCACCCACCACTGATGTCACTGGTCAGGTGACACAGCTATAATAAAAGGGTCCGAGCGCACGTGCTCGTGGCCAGTTGCACCCAGTATCCAGTGTGTCCTGTGTCTGCAGTTATTTTCAGCATGAGGGCCTAAGGCCCGACTCTTACAATCTGCAGATTCTCTAAAAGTTACGTTTTTCACGCATCATGACAGAGCAAAACAAGCCAAAAGCCCAGCAGCTAACGCCAACCCTATTGGCTTTTCAGTGCTTGTTGTAATAAATGGTCTGCTTCTGTTGGTTATTTTCAATATATTTATATCTACAGGAAACGTAAAACTGAAACCCTTCAAGGACAATTGGAATTGCTTAATGAGGCCTGCAACCGAGAAGAGGAAAAAATAGCAGACTTGCAGCTCAAGGCGAAGATGTTTTCCTACGGAGAGTTTAAATCCGAACAGGTAAATAATGCCCTTTTCCCTAAATATAACAAACCAAGTTAAACCATCGGGCCTGATTCACAAAAATAAACTTACACTTTTGTGAAAGTTTATGATTGTTTGCTATTTACCAAGGGATTTTATGTGCGGAGACTCCACACTCGTCAAAATACTACTCATAAATCCCTTTGTGAACAGCAAACAATCGTAAACTTACTCAAAAGTGTAAGTTTACCTTTGTGAATAAGGCCTTAGTCATTACTTTTCTTTACTCATGTTTTAAATGTGCTAATTTATATTCATGTGTATAAGGAAAGCAGGAGGGAACATGCGTGTTTTATTTAGTTCTAAATAAGGTATTGAAAAATTAACCATCATGAAGTTAAAGGCGAGATTTTGAGAAAAAATGGTAACTAAATGAGACAAGGAGTGAACATATAGAACATATTGCAGCAGACTCATATATTTTATAAATGACAGCAAAGCTTGATATGTTGAATCAATTTATATTTCTCTATAATGCATGATGTATGTATTGAGTAGTATTTTCAGTCTGGTCTATATTCATGTTTTGCTTCTTTCCTGTATATTGATATAGTACAATCCATAGCGAGCCTCCTACAAGGTGATTGACACATGTTCGTATTGCATTGCTAGGAACATCTTTTTGTGGTATTGTTTTCAGTTTACTGCACTGTTGCACTACAGTTTGCATCCCTACAAGTGAGGATACACATCCTGTTTGTTCCATAAAAGTTTTGCCCATTTGATTTGATCTGTGTGATTTGTTCTGTTAATTTGTTTCTCTGTTATGCACGTAGTCAGACATTCCCTTCTCATTCATGGGCCTGCTAATGCATTTTGCCCATGCTAGTCCATCTCTCTGTATTAACATTTTTTTTTATATTGATTCTTCCCATGTATTCAACATCATGGAGGAGCACTCTGCAGAAACTCTTCCGGAGACACTTTTCAGTCATTACAACTAAAGACGTCTATCTAAAGATGACTATCTCTTGAAAGGCCCAGGCTATCTCCAGGAAGGTGCAAGGTGTTGCCTGTTGTTGGCCTTTAAGTGACCAGAAAACTGCAAACCATTCCTATTAATGTCTGTGAGAGGCTGGCTTAGTATATGGTGCTCATTTACGTAAGTGTAGCACCCTGCACTAATCCAGACAACCCTGATGGTGAATTGAGTTGTCATAGACAACCTTAGAAAGCTCTCTAAATGGTAGATGTGGAAAGTAGCCTTCAGGCTTAGTCCAGAAGGAGTGTAAAGCAGCTTGTTTTACCAGTACTTAATCTTATGGTATAGTTTAAGTGAAAAAGAATCACATAGTGTAGTTATATAAATATGTATTTTATCACAAACACTCAGATACACAACCCGGTCAGAGTGTCCAGAAGGTTGAAGATGACACCGAGTTTAATTGAAATCGAATCCTACGACGAATCTAGGGACCCACCCTCAGGTAAGCCCTTAAGTACCCTTAGGAAAGGGTTGGGATTGATTCAGGGGTCCCTCCCAGAGGAGAGGCCCGGCAGTGGGGAGGATACTCCCATGTCTTTTGTCCAGTTTCACACAAGAGCGGGAAGCAATGGCTCCCTGAGCTGGTGTGAACTGGAGTTTGCAAGGAGGGCACCATATGAGCCCCTCAAGCAGTCTCAGTGGCTCTGGCAAGCGCCCTCACCCTGTCCCAATTCACTAAATTCTGTCCGGGAGGTTCTGCTTTCCCCTGCTTGAGCTTGGCTCAGCAGCAGGAGGGCGGAAACATGTCTCTAGCCGGCAGCAGCCCTAGCTTGCTGTCCGGTTCTGGAAGACTGGTACCGGGAGCACTGAGGGCCTCCCAGAGGAGCTTTACAGGTGTGGGGGTATGATTCCAACATGTTTGATACCAAACATGAAATGGTTAGTTACAGCCAGTTTGGAGATGGTCATCACGTAATATGAATGATCACTCTATATGTCGTAATGGCTGATGAACTTACAACCCGGCAGAATGGACTCCGAAGGCTAAAGGGGTCCTCTGCTCATGCAGGGGTGCCTTCACACTTAGGACAAAACACCCTGCCTTCAGGATTGAAAGGCCTGCTTAAGGGGTGAATTATAGGTTTTTTAAGTGTAGTGACCTCAGATATAGGGAAACCTATAACTGTCATAAGTGGTGCTAGCATCAGCTTACACAGGCTGCAATGGCAGACCTGGAGTCATAATTTGAGTTGTCTCTCTTGGGTGGATTAATACTTGCTACAGCCCATGGGAGACCACTGGTGTACCCTGGCTATCCTAGTACCATATACTAGGGACCTCCAAGGGTACAGCAGTAGCCAGTCTGGAATGTACCTAAGTACTCCCCATGTCCAATTTAGGGAAGAAGCACAGAGGCTGGGTCCCTGATTAGCAGGATCCCAGTCAGACTAGTCGGAAAACATAATGACACCAGCAAAAAGTGATGGTTACCATGAACGCAGATCCTACTTTCTTACAATGTCTTATACTCTCTTTCACAACTAGTGGAGGATTGCCTGAACCACATGCAGGATCAAAGAAAGATGCTTTGACTTTCAAAATTGTGTATTGATTCTAGTGCAAGCATCCTCTCCTCTCTCGCAGACCATGCTCATACCTACTCTGAAACCAACAATCCCAGCCTAGTCCCTGTGTGTATAAACAGGACACAGGAATGACGTATCCAATGCTCTCCTATTATTGAAAATTAGCCTTGTTTTGCTGTTTCTTCCTTTCTCACTTTCAGCTTTCAAGTTTGATTGACTTGAATAAAAAACATAAATTGCCTCCTACTTTCAAGTACATTTTTAAACTGTCATGAAGCAGTACATATGGTGCAGGGTTATCTTCTCAGCAGATGTGCCTCACACGCAGTGGCAGCTCCTCCACTGGGTCATTAGGATGTTGCCCTCCTGATGCAACCTTCCATGAGCCGCCTCAGAATTAATTCAAACTTATTGCTTATTGTATTGAAATACTCTGGCCCAGCTACAGCACTATGTTGGTCAGGTTTCAATGATACGGTCAATCCCATTGAGTTTGAGACCAATGATGAGACACAGCCGGCCAGGACGGACGAGACAGCATTGCACTAGTAATGCATCTGCTCTGATACCTGTTCAGCTGTAGAGGTTGATTGGAAAGAAGTGTACCATTATTTCATGCCCTAGGTACACATGTCTCCCTATTCTGGAATGAGCTGAGCTGATATGATCATTGGCCTCTTGTATATAAACAATGTGTTAATTGTAGGCTCTCTGCTTATGAATTGCTTTCCAGATAATAACACATTGCACTCTTACTTTTCTTTAACCCCCTTCTAAAATTCCCCTGCCATCTTAATGTTTAATTAGTCACTGCACAATTAGGCTTACAAGAAAACCCACTGCTTAGTCAACCCGGTGATGATGACAATGCAAGGGTGCAGCGCCGGTATTGCAACTGCTTGACTTCACTGTCAATAACACGTTCTTCAAAGTGAAGTTAAGTGGTAAAGCTAGAGACTGTTCAAGGCCTTTGAGTGTATAATGGGCATTGATAGGCCTAGCTGCTTCCAGTAGCTGTCTCCTGAGCAGTCGAACAATCTGGCCTTGAGTTGGGCCTACTAGAGGTGAATGGGGCCCACAGGGCAGAGACTTGCAGATTACAAGCAAATGTCCACTGCCCTTGCTAAGCACTCCACACTCTCATGTGTCTGTTGAGCTCTCTGCCTTAATGTATGCCGGTCACTGCTAACTATAGAATCATCCAGCTTGGAGTAAATATAGAGCCTCATACTTTCGTCCAAAATACACTTGCTGCAAACCCTTGAGCATGTTAGACAGACACCTTACTCGTTCTAGTCACTTTAATAATCAATACATTTGCATAATACAATCTGAAGATAAAGCCCGCCCGTAGCATGCTTAATACATGTGTTATGGTAATCCTTTCGCCCACCTCAAAGGATGATTAGCACCTTGACTTACTGATAGTCTCAGTAACACTTAATGGAACAGCATGGCCTAACTGATGTCTGGAGATATAGGCATCTTTCCATTGCTCAGTCTATCCACCCCATGTTCCACATTTAATTGTGGGGAGTTAACATCTCCCTGCCCATGAGTACAGTGAGGTCTGTACTACGGCATGCGTCTGCTTTTATTCTTGACTTGGCAGCATGTACCACTGATGAAGATTGCTGCAAAATAGGGCATTGCTCCACTTTATTCCCCTACACATTCTATAGCTAGCAACCAGCTGCTGTTCCTTATAGCAGAACCCAATATGCACATTCAGCAACGCTGGGTTTGTAGAGGAGATTTTTCCTGGTGGCCACTTCCTACAGTTGAGTACTTTAGAGACATTTGGATCACCCCTGTCTCGTGATCAGTAGTAAGGGTGGGCGTAAAATCCGTTTCGCGGGCGAATTTGCAGATTTTCCGCGATTTCGCGATGCGCAAATCTCGCGAAATCGCGGTAAAATCCGCGAATCAGCGGGGACGAATTTTCAGCCAAGCAAGGGTTACAGCAGCAGGTGCAAAAGTTGAACCTAATTTCTTTGTAACCTTTTACAAAAGGGTTACAAACAAATTAACTTCAACTTGGACACCTGCTGCTAATTGCTTCCTGGCGCCTCGTTGCCTACTTGCAACTATTCTCTGACCCTGCTCTGAACCTTGAAGCAGGGTCAGAGAATAGTTACAAGTAGGCAACGAGGCACCTGTCCAAGGAATTAAACCTCATCAGGAAGCACTTACAGATATAAAAAACAGGAAGAAGGGAGAGGATGGCAAATACACCCATTTTGAGTTGTCAGGAGGGGCTAAACTAAAAGAGACCTTTACAGCACAATTTTCATGTGCATTTTGCTAAAAATAAAAAGCTGTATGTTCTGTAGGGGCAACTCAGGAATCTGGCCCTTCAGAGATCGGGCCTCTCTTTCTTTCTCTCGTTCTCTCTCTCCCTCTCTCTTTCCCTCTCTTTCTCTCTCTTTCTATCTATCTATCTATCTATCCATCTATCTATCTATCTATCTATCTATCTATCTATCTATCTATCTATCTATCTATCTATCTATCTATCTATCTATCTCTCTCTCCCTCTACCATAAACGACTGCATGGGTAACTTCGCTATGCAAGCGGCTCGGGAAGACGCCAAAAGCCCCGCGAACACGCAAAAAACCCTGCGAACACGCAAAAAACCCAGCGAACACACAAAAAACCAAAAATCCGCAAATTCGCACAAATCCGCGAATTTTGCGGATCGCGAATTCGCAAATCCGCAAATTTGCGGATCGCAAATTCGCAAAATTCACCCATGCTTAATCCGTAGGCTTTATGCAGCTTGCTTGTTAGAGAATTGTCTTTAAACAGCAGGAATAGACTCCTAAATTTCAGGTTCGTGCAGAGGTGTTACTACATGCCAGCAGGCCTGAGGCCTTTATGCTGGCTGTTATTGCTGTCCTGAAGAGGCAAACGGTTGGCATCTGGCTTATGCCTGTCCGGGCATTATATCATACTGGGCAGAGGTGTCTACTCAACTTGATGAGGCACCACATGCTGCATCCATTCCTTCTGATTGCACTTTTAGCTTTTGTTAAAAACATCCCTCCCCCAATTAATCAATTCACAGTATTGCCACTTATTTTGGCTAGGTGAAGGGTAGCTAATGCATGGGGTAGTGGGCCACCATGAAAGATGGCAAATTAGGTGAAGGATATCATATTTCTTAAAGATACTGAGGATGGATATCTAGTTTCTCAGCCCCATCACCTCATGGCCTAAGGATATTTGAGGCCACCTTCAGCCGGACCTGTTACTAAAAATGGTACAGCACCTACCTGAAGAGGGATGTTTTAGATTGTGTTGGTTCATACTAGATAATTAGTTTCTTTTTTCTCCTGATGCACATGACATGCAACTTACACGTGTACATGTGGATAAGCAACTGTGCCTTGTGACTCCATGAGTTGGATGCACCTGTACATTCTAATGTAAGTCTGGCTTTGGCCTTAAAAGTCATCTTTCAGGTGGCATACCACTGAGGTGACACAAGTCTCCATGAAGAGCCTGCAGCCTGCTTCAGTCATAACCAACCACAGTCTTTGAAGGGTCCGCGAATCAGGGCTCTTCCGCCCTCTAGGGACTCCCACAACGAGCAACGTGCACTGTGTTCACCTGCGTTCAGTGGGGGCAGCACTTATTAGATGGTCGCAGACAGCTGTGGCCTCCGGGCGCATCAGCTCCTTCTTCACAAACCTCCCAGGTAATCGGACAAAGCAGTGGCCTTCAGCAGGGCTGCTTCTGGCTTTGTTTCTGAGTCCCTCCATGGATTGTGGGAACTCCTCTGACACGGCAACAGCCCAAAAGACCCTCTGCCCCTGGCATCTATAGGGCACATGCACAGGCAACAGTCCCGATTTGGTCGGGTCCTTTGGGCGAAGGTCCCTAAAGTCCTCTGTGGCCCCTCCTGGCACTGCTGGATCACAGACACAGGCAACAGCCCACAGCCCCAGTTGCACTGGGTGACAAGCCCCGCAATGTACGATGGCCATGGCAGTCTTTGGTAGCCCCTTCTGGCATATGGGTACCACAGACCTGGCCAATGACCCCAATGAGATCAGTGGCACTGGGCGATGACCTGAAACCTCACGCAGCCCCGAATATGGTTAATGACTTCCAAAGCATACAACTATCGTGTGTTAATGGTCTCGACTGGATGGGAGCCTCACGCTCTGCTCACCAAGATCCCATCAACAAGATTCCCGCTGGGCCTCGCTCCCTCCAGACTCTCTCCACCTTCTCACAGGATCACCTGGTATTGGAAGGCAGGCTTCTAAGCGCTGTCCTCCCCCTCACAGAGGCCACTGGTCTTGACAGCAGACAGACTGCTGGTGCTCCAGGCACACAACAAATGTCCTTCGTCCTGTGTGGTGGCCCCTGGCCCAGATGGGAGATTGGCAGACCTTAGTCGCCAGTCCTGTTTCAGGCGGCAAACAAGTCTTGACGATCTTCCCTCTACTGATGAGAGAGTGCTGCTCAACTCAGTATGGAGCACAGGCCCCCATCTTTATAGTCTTAATCAAGACACATATGTGATGTAGTGTCTGGCCTTTAAAAATCATTTTTCGGGTGTAAATTCCTTTGAATTGCTCTCGCCTCTGCACTGTCCTTTGTCAAAGGGACAGTCTATCAAAGCAGGAATGGCTGCAATTGTGAATGATCCAAAAGACAGGCCAAGGGAGTAAATGGTGATCATACCTGGATTTCAACCTCCATTAAAATATGCTCCCTAAAGATTCAAAGGACTAAGCCTTCCTCTTTAGCAGAATCCCTGGTAGTCCCAACTGTATTTTCCTACATCTCCCTGACAATGAGTCCAGGCCTCACTGACCAGTAAATCTTCCTGGAATCAAAGGTCCCTTTGATGTGCACCAAAGATGCGCCGCTCCTCTCTCTTCAGTGCGTGTGGCCCACCCTAATCCTCAGGATTGTCAGCTATACACACCTCCTATCTGGGGGTTGCAATCCTGCAGTCCTCACCTCCCCAGCCTCTCCAGGTACTGGGCTTCTATATTGGAATCCATATGCCCTCATGCAACCCAGCATGCACATGCAAGTTTCAAGCACTCTCTGGGCCAACATTTTCTCCATGGATGACAAGTGTAAGTTAAGAACACAGCCACAGAATGTTATAGGAGTGGGCCAGTAGGCCCCACTCCAGTGACAAAGTGAAAAAGCCCTGTTCACATTACTGATTCAGCCAAACGTTTTATTGTATTCATGTATCGAAGGAGTTTTATAAAGAGCAAACAAAACCACAGGTTTCAGAGTACTGCACAGAGAAAAATCTCCCTCCCTTTACAACACAGATAGCAACTAGTAAGATATAATCAAAGGAAAAACTGTGCACTGTCCCATACCACTTTGGGTGAGGAGAGGACAAATCGTGAGCTATAGCGGTATGTAGATAGAGCAAAGGCCGACCTTGTAGAGTGTATGTGGTGTTCAAATAGAAAGCCTGATTCAGAAATGGAGAGTTCATGGAAAGAATCTGTTAAATAAGATTATTCTTTCTTCTTTCTTGAAAGCTGAAGTTGAGGAATTAGGACATGTTTCAGGAGGAAGAGAGTTCCAAATTCTAGGGGTCGACCCGGAGAAGGTGTGGTCATAGGTCTTCTTTTTTCTGAATCATTGAGGTTCTAGCAGGATGGAGCTAGCACTTCTAAATGAGCAGTTCCTTCCTCATTTGGTGTCTTAGATATAAGGATGTCGTACTGTGTAGGGCTTTGCAGGCTTCAGCTGGGTCTTGGCTTTATAAAGGAGCCAGTGGAGAGATTTAAGAGATGGAGTAATAGGGTAGAAACTTCTCAAACATATATTTTTTCTTGCTTCTGAATTGAAGGTCGTCTTAAGTGGTGCAGTTCTTGCTTTCAGCAGACCTGTTAAGCTTGCAGTCCCGGAACTAGTCTAGAGAGGACTAGGGACTGTACTGCTCTTTTGACATCTGGTGGTAGTATATATGGTTTTACCTTCCTGAGGAGATTCATTTGGATAGAAGCTCCTCTTGTGACTGCTGATGCATGCTTACATGCTGAGGTTCTTATCCAGCACTATCCAGAGGGACTTTGTTGACTCGATTATAGCAGGTTTACAACTGAGGGTACTAAGGAGGGTAATCGATTCTTCAGCTGGTGGTGTGCTGTGTGGCGGGAAAATTAGTAGGATTTCTGTTTTCAGGGCATTCAATCTGAGGTGGTTCTGTGATAGCCATAACTGAGTTTTCAGAAGTGTGGCATTTAGTCTTCTAATGTCTTTCGGTAGGAAATATTTAGGTAAAGCGGAGTGTCATCCGTGTACAAGTGATAAAATATGTTTGATTCAGGATCTATGTTAGTGGTTCCATATAAAGGTTAAACAGAGTGGGAGATAGGGTGGGTCCTTGCCGTACCCTAAGTGTGACTGGAGATGGGTCAGTAAGAGAGCCTCCTATTTTGGTTCGATGTGACCAGTTATTGAGAAAAGAGATTAACCAGCTTAACATTGTTCCAGACATTCCCATTTTGTGTTCCAAAAATTCCAAGAGCCTGTTGTGTGTAAATAGCCCTCTACCTTCTCAAGCTTTGCACTTGGTGAGCCCCTCCCAGTCTAAGCAGACCGCATTGCCTTGAGGCAGGCCTAGGTCATGGCGTACACATATGATCTTTGTTCGCCCATGACCAACTGCAAGTTGCAACTTTGAAGTTTTCCGTCATTCCGAGTTCAATAAGTTGTGTCATGAAATTTGGTGAAAGCAGTAACTGTAATTTGCAGCTCTTGGAAATGACAGAAATGTCCTATGAAACACTCTATAAAAATGTGCTAATATTGTTAATGATAGTAGTAGTAGCAGCAGCAGTAGGGGTGTAGTTATATTATAATTTTTGTTGTAATATGCATAACAATAATGATATAGGGAATACAATACTCCCTACCATTCATTAAACAGATATTGCAAGTCACCAAAGAGTTACATAACCATATAGAGGAACAAGGTCAAAGACGTAGTACATTTATAAAGTCATGGAACTCCGAGGGGACTTGCAATATACTTTTAATATACATCAGGGGATATTTTATCACAATCACCCTTCCCACAAACTGCTTAAATCCTTAAGACCTGATTTAGAGTTTGACAGACAGGATTTAGGTCACAAACATGATGGATATCCACATGCACTTGTAATAAGGCAGATTGGATATCCATCGCATTTGTGAAAGTACCTGTCCCCCAAACTAAATGGTCAGTGGTCTACCTCAACCACTGACTATGCTATTTCTGCTTGAAACTTAAAAAAATCATATCTCTGGTTTCCCTTACTTTAATTTTGTCATTGTTGTGTCATTTTGTATTAAAGTTTATTCTATTTTCTAATTCATTTGAGGATTTTTCATTTTTTGGCATTTAGAAATTATTACTTGCTTGGTAATACATAAATGCTTTACAGACTGCCCTAAGTTAAGCCTGTCTGCTCTCTGCCATAGCTACCAGGGGTTAAGCTCATTTAAAATAGTGACTTTCAGGGCTCACCCTAAAAAGGGTTGTGATTATTCCTTGAGGTGGGTAGTTACCCTCCCCAATTAATAATCCAGTTTCTTACATTAATGTTCTGCAGTGATTCCCAGGATGTATGCTTTGCACCAACATGCATTTATAGTAATTTAAATTAAAAATCACTTTTAATTATTATTATTTGACTTTTTTGATTATTTTATTTGCTGTTGGTTTTAATTAGGTATATTTTTTTATTCATTCTTGCCCTCAATTTTTATGCCTTATGTTTTTGTCAAAATGGTGGTGGATCTGGCTAATTTGGAGAGCCTTAGCATGGCAGAGCTGAAGAGCATGTGCAAGCAAATTAGAATTAGGTTGCGCCGAGGGTCTGTGAAGGAGGACTACCGTCAGAGAAGTCCTTCACCTACAATCCACCTCATAGGAGGATAAGAATGAAGTAGAAAAAGATTGAGGATGGCACTGTTGAAGCCCTAGTGCCAAAGGAGTGTGCCTCCCAAAGAACAGGATCACCTGCATTATCCAGGGCAGGGAGCAGTGTGCCCACACAGAGTTTGTCCCCATTCCAGGCAGGTGGAGAGGACCATGGTGTTAAAACTAGGAGATAAAGCTGGACCTAGCTGCAGATGAAAAGAAGGCAGATACAGTCTTGCCTGCTGAAAAAGGCGGCCACAATCCTTTTCCTGGAAGAAAAGATGTTAGCCTTAGAGGAAAATAAGGCCCTGTTGGCCCCATCTGAGGAGCTAGCTCAAGATGGACTTGAGGTCAGAGAGCCTCTGAATCAAGTGATAATGGTGGCAGTGATACAGAAGTGCATAGGGGGGATAAGTGCAGAGTCCACATTCCCAAAGACCTAGGGCCTGAATAAGGGTAGTCCGTGACTAGTTTTGTTGAAATAAATTCAATTGTGAAACATACTGTGATGTGTGAAATACTCCAACACTGGTACTACATACCTCCTGAATAATCTTTTAGATCGATCACTATATTCTGACCCCACACATAGCGCCTCCTCTAATTAGAATTTTCACCCCTAGGTTGCCCTATCCCGTCCTGATGAAGACTCGCAGCTGAGGTCCAACTTCCCTCCATGCATCAGTCAAGTCAAAACGTCGACGCCCTCCACTATACAAGACCTGTACTTGTGTCCTACCTGATATACACTTGAAATTGCATTTGGTGCATGACTAGTTTACAGATTACATGTAAATAAGTTCTTCACTTCGGACAGGTCTTCTGATATTGGTTTTGATTACCAGTAATGATTGAAAGAATCTAATTGTGCTGATCTGTATCTCCATGATTTACCCTCTCACTATCCATCACTACCACTTCCCTTAAACTTTTTCTCTTTTCCTGTGCACAACCTATTGCTTATACAACTACTTGTTTAAAATTCAGCAACCAGTAAATGTATCTCAAGTATTATTGGCTTTAGTGGCGCTTTTCTGTGTGGTTTTGCATTGCATGCATTTCATAATTACAGTATTGTTTACATACATGAGAATTATTCAGGAGGTATTTAGTACCAGTGTTGGAGTATTTCACACAACACAAAATGTTTCACAATGGAATTTATTTCAGCAAAACTAGTCACGGACTACCCTTGTATTCCCGTACTGTACCCAGGTCCGGTTTTAACTTATTGGGTTATCCCATTATCTATAATGATTAGGGCCTGATTAAGATCTTGGTGGACGGATTACTCCATCACAACGGTGACGGATATACCGTTCGCCAAAATATAAATCCCATTAGATCCAAATCAGGCCCCTTGTGCTTAGTTATGTGATGGTTGTGACACTGATAAGTGGTGTGCAGCATATTAGGTGGTCCTACATATGCATAGAGTCCCAAAGAAGAATTGGGGAGTTAGCTGTTGAACCACATGCCCATTCTTTGAAGGGATATACTTTTAACCCTAAATGTAGCTAACCAGGTGACGTATGCCACCATGAATCAAGCCCTTATTTGTAAGTTCGGTTTACCCCAGAGAAGTATCGCCTGAATTTCAGGGATAACCAGAGGCAGTCACACCAATTTTGGGTGTATTTTGTAGATTCATCTAATAAGGCATTGGATGGTTTGGTGAAGGACAATAAAGTGAAGGATTTTAATGGGCTGTACAGTTTGTTTATGAAGTAGCACATCTTGAGCAATTGGTTTACAGAGTTGAACCAGCACCTGATAGATACTAAACATTTAAAAATGTAACAAATCATATCTCTGGTTGTACTTTTTCGATTTTTGTTGCTTTGGTGTCATTTTTCATTTAAAATTTACTTTATTTTTCCAAATTGGCTATGGATTTTTCTTGTATTGTGATTATAGTTTATTACTGTTGGAGTGCTGCATCCTTTACATATTGCCTCTAAATTAAGCCTTGTTGGACTTGGCCCTTCTGGCAGGTTCACCCCTAAACTTTTTGCTTTGATATGTGACTTGGTGTTGGTTGTTTTTGGCTTCTGCGTCCCAGTGTATAGTGTGTGCGCACTCTGAGTGCGTGTGGTGAGATTGACCTTCCATCCCATAGGAATGCATGGGGAATGTATGTGTCCATGGTAGTTCCTGATGCGTGTGGAGTGCAGGGTTGAGTTTGGTATGTGCGGACTCGTGTGATAAAATGCTGCGCGATGATGTGTGTGGCGTTAATGTGCCTAGTGTGGAAGTGCCACTTCTAGAAGCTGGCAAGTCTGTGTAATAAATGTCAATTGACTGTCTGGCTTGTGATTGGCTGGAGCTGGCTGGTGAGCCTGGCTCCAGGAGTCAGATGGGTCTGCCCCGGTGGTGAATAGGGAGATTGACAGCCAGATGGGTGGGAGGAGTGCACCTGGGACCTGAATAGGGATGGGCTTTCCCTACACAATGCTGGCTCCGCCCCCTGTGGTGCGTCTTATGTCCCTAGCTTGGCCAGTGAATGAGGAGAGGGGCTGAGCACAACAGAGTGCTCCAAAACCAGCTGCGTCTGGTTTTTCCCCCACCCTGCACCTTCACTGGGGACTGCCTCCCTGCCTGGAGGGCCCTGTGAGCTGGCCCCTGGGCCCAGCCTTTGCCCCCCCCTGTCTTTCTAAAAGAGCTTTGCCTGGACTTTTAGGATTCCTGCCTGCCAGCCCCTGGGAAGCGCCGGCCTCCCCCTTCTGAGAATAGCGCATTTGCGCTGCTGGAGCAGTGATCCCTGCCGTGAGGGATTCCCCGGCGTGGGGATCTCCCTGCCTGGCTGATTTACGGCCCTGGAGCCTACCCTGTTTATCTGCCGTTGTCTCCCCCAAGCTGGAGCCCACCCCGCGTTGTGCTGCTTTTTCGCAGCTGCCCCACGCCGCATTTCTGCCGTACTTTTAATCTTTCACGGGTGCCCACCCCGTTTTACTTCAGGAAGTAGAGGGAGCCTACCCCTCTTCTGCCTCAAAGAATCACCGCCAAGGGCCCAGAGTCCGTGACCGTGACCAATCACCTGCACCACTGGGGGCATCTACCAATCACCGCTGCAGCCCTGAGTGAAGCCAGAAGGTTGCCTGGCAACCGGGACTCCCACCGCCACGTCATCGGGACGCAGAGCGGGGGCAGGAAGTCCCGGCTCCAGGGGAGAGCCCCGCCTGTGGCAGAGTCCAGCCCGCTGCTGTGAGGGGCCGGGAGGAAGCCAAAGGGGAAAGAGCTTCCCCAACCGCCGCAGGGAGGAGACGCCGCAGGGAGGAGAAGCCGCCTCCATAGCAGCCGGTGAGAGGCGTGGGCGGAAAATCCGTTCCGCTCGCGGATTTTGCGGATTTTCGGGAAATCCGCAATCCGCGAGATTTGCGAATTTCCCGCAAAATCCGCAAATCCGCGAGCAGCGGATTTTGCTCGCACTGTTCGCGTGAGTTCGCGCCCCGCGAATAAGTGCAAAATTGCAGAAATACGATTTTAGCAAAACTGAAAGTAACTACTTACCAGGTTCAAAAGTTCAGGCTCATCATTAGTAGCCATTTCCTGGAGTGCTTCCTGAGGGGCCCCTCCAGAGTTCAGTTGCCAGTTGAAACTAGTATGTGACCCTGCTCTGAACCTCAGAATAGTTACACATATGCCACAAAGGTCCTGAATTACAGCTAAGGGAGACAAGCAGGAGCCAGGCTGGAAGTTAAAATCCATTAATCAGCCCCTAATTCATTATTGTCAGTTGGGGCAGGGCAGGTGTTGTAACTAATTTTGCAACAATGAAAGCACTTAGCAAGTGCAAAAGATCACTAATCAGGGCGCACTAAGGAAGCAGGTGCCAGCTAAAAAAATATTCTGTGACACATGAATCAGCCCCAAATTAATTCAGGTCACTTGAGGCAGGGAAGGTGTGCTTTGCTTTGCCGAAAATAATGTACACTGGACAACCAGAGGGTGTGGTGATGAAACAGAGGGTGGCATGGGTGGGCCAGAGGGTGGCATGAGTAGTCAGAGAGTGGCAGTGGTGACAGAGAGTGGCAGTGATGAAGAAGAGTGTCCCAAACAGGCTGGACACGTAGAAACAACAAGTTCGCGAAACTTGCGACCCGACAGGTAAGTTCGCAATTTGCGAAAGTGTACAAAACCCTCGCGAACTGGCAGAAACACGGGCGAACACAAAAAAAAAAAAAATCCGCAAATTCGCGGGAATTCGCGGATTTTGCGGATTGCGAATCCGCAAATCCGCAAAATTCGCGAACGCGAGATCCGCAAAATTCGCTCATGCTTAGGGCGTCCCCGCGGGTCACTCCTCAGCTACGTGTAGCATTTTCTTTCGGAGCCCGAGGCTCCCGGGGGCATTGTTTATTTAGAGCCTGTCGGGCTCCAACGACAGGGGCTCCGTTTTTGCAGTGCTGGGGGCAGTTTTATTTTTCTTAGTGGTAAAATTCCTTTATTTGATTTGGTTTAAATCATAAACAGAGCGGCATTAACCGCTAAAGCGCTTAAACACATAACACATAACATTCATGAGCAAAGTACAAATTAGTTTATAAATTTCTCATTTAAAATTAATAAAAGCTTTTTTTTTTATTAATAAAACAAAAGAGAAACAGTGCAATTGGTGCCTTTGGTCTTATAGGAGTCATGCTGGCTATGAGATATCTCATTGTTTTTCTGGCTTTAGGGTAAATATCTAAACTTTTTCGCATTACTTGCTTAGCCAGTTCAAGTTCTGTATCTCTCTTCCCTAGTTCGTTTGCAGCTAACCTCAAAAATGTTAATGCTTTACATGCCAATTGCACAGTTGACCCTCCTAAGCATTTTATTACTGCAAATCTACAAGTCCTTATCTGCTGTTTTTTCATTAACGGCCGCAAAAGTTCTTTCAGTTTGGATGATAATACCGGTCAAATACAAAGTAAGTGGAGCACTGATTCATCTCCATGTCCGCAGATGCGGCAGTCTGTTGAATGCCAGGTGCGTTTCCATTTTGGAGTTAGATCTTTAGTTGGGTACACTCCCAATCTCAGTAAGAACAGTTGCTGTTTCATTCGATTTGCAAAATGTTCCAAAAGGTATGATTGGGGTTTTAACATTTTATATGTTGGCAACACGATCCATGCATTGATTTTCGTAGTCAATAAAGCTTTATTCTGTTCTTGAGACATTTGATTAACTGTTTTGTTGACTATTTGTTTAAACTCCGGATAGGATGGTATTGTGTGCCATGCTTCCTCTAACTTTAAGGCCTCAATCGATTGCTTTAAGAATTAATAAACTGAATTACTCAATTTGGATTGCTTTGACCTCCCTCCAACAATATTGTGCCAAAGAGTCATCCTCTGCTGCCCGCATTCTCCACTAATATTTAACCAGTGCTCCTTGTCTTGACATGATCTGTTTTTTTAACCCAAATTCAAGTCTGATCCGGGCTTGAGAAATATGGCGCGGAATGTTAAACAGATTTTTAAAGAGACTGGTTTGGGCGATGTTCAGAGATGGAAGATTCCACAGGGTGCAGCCACTGCCAGTTCAAGTTCGACCTGTCAATACACACTATCAGAGAACATCGTAAATTGGTCTGTGGCTTGTTGAATGTTCGGTCGCTGCGCAAGCATCGCCTGGATATCTTTGATCTTCTTAGAGAACAACAATGGGACCTACTCTTTCTCACTGAGACATGGCTGGACTGCGACTCTGCCCCAGAGGTCCTGGAAGCCATCCCGGAGGGTTATACCCTAGTACGGCTAGATAGACCCAAAGGTAGAGGTGGAGGAATAGCCATTGTTGTGAGAGAGGGCTTATGTTGTCTTCTGGAGCAGGTTGAGATTACAGATAGTGAGGCGGGCGCGTTTTCCATCCAAGTCAATGGGAGGTACACTGTTAAGGGCCTCCTGATATATAGGCCACCGGGCCCCTCAACCAGATTTACAGAAAGTCTGATTGAAAATGCCACAGAGGTAGCCCTACGCACAGATAAGTTCCTGGTGCTGGGTGACCTCAATATACACTTGGATGACCCCACTGATAGGGGAGCAGGGGACCTTCGCAGGGAGCTGAGGGCCTTTCAGCTCGAGCTGGTAGGTGAATCCCCTACCCATCAACGGGGCCACCTGCTGGACCCTATTTTTGCCAACTGGGGGCAAGTGGAAGCTCTAGCCCCCGTACCCATCCCTTGGTCGGATCACTTCCTGACGCACTTTTCGATCTCCATTCCGGGAGCTAAAGTATTAGAAAAAGTGGCACTCCATCGTCCTGGACGGAGATGGGCCAATTTTTCACTCGCCAGGTTCAATGAAGCTCTTATGGTGGGGGATGAACTAAGGGGAACTGATGTGGAAACTGTTAACGATAGTTTGGACCAACGCATTTTAGTCGCCCTAGACCACGTAGCCCCGCTTGCCCAGATTAAAACAGGGGGACGCGCACTGAAAAATGCACCTTGGTTTAGTGAAGAAGTCCGTATGGCCAAATCCAAGTGTAAACGGGCAGAAAGGCGCTGGAGAATTGACTTCGCCACACAAGCTAGATTGGACTATGTTTCTAGCAGGCGATATTACCATGGACTAATCAAAAAGGCCAAAAAAATCTACTATGGTACTAGGATTGGGGAAGCCGAAAATTCCTCGAAAGAATTGTTTTCAATATACAAATCCCTCTCAGTGGGAAAGCCTGCAGCAGTCCCAGAGGAGCTCTGTACAGTTGACCATTGCAACCGAGTAGCGGAATTTTTTTCCAACAAAGTCGCTACTATATACTCAACCTTCCCCAGTAGGGTTGACATGGACCCCGAGGTGGTAGAGGTATCTAAGGCATGTGATGAACGACGGATGCTAGCAACATTCGTAACCCCACCCACTGAAAAACTCGTTCAGATTTGTGGGTCAATTAAATCAGGCTCCCCTCGTGATCCCACCACTCCTGGACGCCTGTTGGGCAGTTTGCATGTCTTGGAGCCTCATATCCGTCGTCCTCTGGATCTCTCATTCGAGACTCATACTGTCCCGGATGCGTGGAAACGAGCGGTGGTTCTCCCCCTTCAAAAAAAGCCCAATGTTAGCTATGATAGGCTAGACAATCTTCGCCCCATCTCCCTCCTGCCATATATGGCGAAGATTGCCGAAAAAACCGTGAACCTCCAGCTAATGAGTTTTGTCGAAGAAGCTTCTCTACTCCATGACTCTCAATTTGGCTTCTGTCCTTGCCATTCGACGGAGTCAGCATTGCTCATGGCAGTGGAAGCTCTGCGACAGGGAGTGGATGAGGGCCAAACCATGGCCCTGATCCTCTTGGACCTAAGCGCAGCATTCGACACTGTAGCTCACTCCACCTTGCTACAGTGTCTGAATGATGGAGGGGTGGCAGGAGCTGCGCTTGGATGGATCCGGTCCTTCTTGACGGGCAGGTGTTTCCAAGTTCGTCAGGGAGAGTGTTACTCTAGGGAGATTGGGTTGGGCCAGGGAGTGCCGCAAGGCTCGTCCCTGAGCCCTACCCTGTTCAATCTTTATGTCTCCCCGCTGGCGACCATTGTTGAAGGCCACGGACTACGTCTTGTGTCCTATGCTGACGACACTCAGCTGGTGGTATCCCTCTCACGCGCACCTGGTCTAATGGCGGACAAGTTCAGAGCCTGCATGCAAGAACTGGCAGCCTGGATGTCCGCCAACTGCCTAAAACTTAATGGCAGCAAGACCGAGGTGCTCGTGGTGGGGGGGGGTCCACCTGTCTGGTCGTCGGCATGGTGGCCACCCTGCCTGGGAGAGGTACCTGCTCCATGTCATGAAGCAAAGAATCTGGGTGTATGGCTAGATGAGGATCTTGCTTTTGACTCCCAGGTTAGTCGAGTGGTGGGGACGTGCTTCGGCATTCTAAAAACCATGAGGAAGATCCTGGATTTCCTACCCATTGATGCTCGCCGGACGCTGGTGCATGCGTTAGTTACATCTCGCATGGACTATAGCAATCTGCTGTATCTGGGGGCAACGGAAAAGGTTTTAAACCACCTCCAGGTGTTGCAGAATGCTACCGCCCGCCTTGTTTTGAGGCTTCCTAGAAGATCCCCCTCCAGGGCAGCGCTCCAGGAGTTGCACTGGCTTCCGGTCAGGAGTAGGGTGGAATTCAGGGCATTGGCCACATGCCACCGCATTCTGAGAGGAAAAGCCCCTGCCCCATTACAAAGTCTGGTCACCTGGTATGAGCCCACCAGGAGTTTGCGCTCGTCTTGCACAGGTCTTCTGAAAATCCCCAAAATAAAGAAAACACGAATGGGGGGTAGATCATTCAGATACCTGGCCGCTAAGCGGTGGAATGATCTGCCGATGGAACTACGCATGGAGTTTTCGGAAACCCTGTTCAGGCGAAAACTTAAGACCTATCTCTTTAGACGCTAACTACTGTTGGCTGCTCACGGACACCCTACCTACCACAGCGCGGGGACACGCCTTGGGCGTAAACCAGGCGCTTTACAAAACTCCCTAATAATAATAATGTTGCGTCCTTTGTATTTAGGAGTTCTGAACCGTATGTAATTGAAGGTAAACATTTTGATGGCATGACCTTTAATAAGTTGGTCATTGAACAGTCACTGAGTATTTCTTCAGAATTTTAAATGCAAATAATAGCTGTTTCGCTTTTGTTTTCCGTTGGTCTTGGTGTTGCTTATAATTAAGGTGGTGATCCAAAGTTAATCCCAGATACGTGTATGTCCCCTCATGGTCCAGGCGGTTACTGTTGATCGTCCAAGTGAATTTTGGCATTTTTTTATGTGGACTTGAAAAACACGTGACCTTCATTTTTTTAAAGTTTATATATAGTAGGTTTAGGTCTGTGAATTCTACTAGTTTGTTTATCAGACGTTGGAGGCCACGAGGCATTTGGGAGAGCAACACAATGTCATCGGCATATTGCAAACTTGCTGTTCTCAAATTCGCCAGTTTTGGAGAACCACCTAATGTCGAACGTAGGTTATGGTCTAGATCGGCTGAATATATATTAAATAAACAGGGGGCTAGAACGCACCCCTGTTTTAAGCCATTGGTGGTGGTAATTTTGTTTGTTAAAGTTCGACCATCTCCCATTTTTATTTGTACCCATGTTTTTGAATAGGGATTAATTATAGCATTCAATAGATTTGAGGGTAGACCCCAGGATTCCAATTTTGCCCACAAGGCTCCTGTAGGGACCTTATCGAAGGCTGCCTTGAGATCCACAAAACATGCATACAGAGCTTTTGAATTGGCAATAGATTGATTAGCCAAGAGTGTAACAGGGGATAAGTTTGTTAAAGGGCCCATTCCGGCTCGAAAGCCTGTCTGTGTGTTGGGGATCAGTTTGATGTTGTCTACCCAATCCTCTAGGTCTTTCAGCAAGTTTGCAGCATAGATTGTTGCCTCAACATCTTTGAGGGCTATTAGCCTATAATTTAAGGGATTTGCACAAGCCCCTGATTTGAATATTGGATGCAGTATGCTTCAGCGCCAAGAATCTGGGATAGTGTGAGATTCCAAAATATTGGCAAACAGTGTGGCTAGGTGGTTAGACCAAAATGCTACGTATTTTTTAAATAGGGCGTTGGGCAAGCCGTTTGGTCCCGGCGCCCCATCGGATCTCTGTTTTTTTATAACATTCAGTACTTGTTTTTGTGTGATCTGAATGTTGGCGGTTGATTGATCGGACCCTGATGTTTCAGGAGGGTCTTGCTTAAATTTGCCTTCCGTTTGTTTGAATTGTGAATTACTATGATGTTTCAGGTTCAGTTTGTATGTTGTGTGATCTGGGGCCTGTGAGGTTGGTTTCAGTGTCTCAGATGTCCTCTGCTCTCTGATTGGCGTATCACTGGAGGTACTGTAGTTGGATTGTGTCGCCTTCCATGTTTTCATTTTCAGAGGGAACTCTGGGGGCTTTCTGGGGATTATTTGTAGCTTCTATGTGAGCTCGCCATACGTGCTCAGTTATATCGGAGTTGTAATGCCGATTTTTTCCATTTGATAAAACATTAATTTGGGCCCAGAACTGTTTAGAATTTTGTTGTTGGCTGACATGAAGCATTTTTGTCCAAAATTGCTCATTGTATATACGTTTTTCTGCCCGGATCTCTTTTTTGAGGTCAGATTTCATTTGTTTAATTGTAGCTTTGTTTCATTTTTGTTTTTTTATCCTTAGAGCGTAGGTGTACCATTCTGACACACTAACCCTGGCAGTTTTTTAGTTATTTAGAGCCTGCGAGGCTCCCACAAGGCTCCGACGTGACATGGGGGCATTGAGGCATCCTGAGCCCCGAGGCTCCAACGACGGGGACCTACTTGTTCAGAGCCCTCGAGGCCCCAGAGGGCATTTCCTTTCTCGAGCCCACGAGGCTCCAACGTGTTGGCAGCATCTCTTGAGAGCCCACAAGGCTCCACCTGATTTTGGGGCATTTCGGGAGGTAGAGCGGCCCTGGCTGGCAGCAGGCCGCTCCCCCCAGTTGGCAGCAATTTAATCAGAGCCCACGAGGCTCTAGCGTGATTTGAGGCCATTTTGCACCTCGAGCCCACGAGGCTCCCACATTATTTTGACCCTATTGTTTCTTCAGAGCCCCAGAAGAGAGCCAGGAGGCACGCTGGTGCCAGACTCAGTTCCTACAGCTGCCCAGCACTTAGTGGGCAGTTGCTTCGTTTAGGCCCTTGCGAATCTTCCTTGGCGGCCTGCGCAGCCAGCCCAGACATTCTGGATATTGGGCCTGTGAGCCCCTGAGAGGTCAAGTTGGCCTGGGGTCAGTTATGTAATTTCTGCGCCAATGTGATACTTGTCTAATGTGGTTTATGCAATGCTTGCTGCCTATATCTCTAAATTTTTGTTTATGCTCAGGAGGTTGTTTTTCCTGATATAGTTTCTACTTGTGAGTTCATGGTTCCCTGTGTGATATATTCCTAAGGTGTTTTAGGATTGTGTAGGCTGTACTTACCTTCTACCAGTGGTTACTGGTTGTGTGCTACATTTGCTATTTGGTGCTACAATTATTCTATGTTCTAAGTGCTATTCCTACAAAGTGCTATTTCTACACAGTGCTAGTCCTACCAAGTGCTTATTCCTGACAGTGGTCCATGTGCCCCTGTCCTGTGTATATAATCCCCTGTAAATTCCGCCCGTGCAAGTGGCACAGTGTAAAGTGTGTGTTTATTATCTAATGTGTTTGGTATAATACAAAGGCTATTTTTATATATAACCTTGTGTGGAGTTTCCTTTGTGGTTGGCCTTGGGTGTTGTTTCTGGGTGCACGCGCAAACGCTTTACACATCGCCTCCGGGATAAGCCTGACTGCTCGTGCCAAGCTACCAAGGGGGGAGCAGGGGTTATCTTTGGCGGGTGACTTCCTTGCCCTGACTAGAGTGGTGGTTTCTGCCTGGCTTTGGCGCAAGCCTACCAGAAATCCCCATTTCTAACAAGCCTGATAGTGTCAGAGGGTTAAGCATTGTTTTTTTTAGCGACTTGTGTGGTTCACCCTGACCAGGATTGTATTTATTGTTTGGGTGGGGCTCTCAATCCCACAAATAATGACTCAATTTCTTACAGTAGGACTACATGTTATTGGACTAAAAGGATATTGTTAAAGGGGATGTGTTTATGTGAGGATGAGTGAGTGAGTGCATGGATGGCCACAGTCATGGTGGCGGGAGACTGATCTCAGCTCCTGCCATCAGTGCTTAATTATCTACTCACCCATTCATCCATTCATGCATCCAGTCACTCCCTTATTTATAATTTGCTACTCCAACACATTCTACCTGAAAACCCTCACACCCAGTGACTTGTGCATCAATACAACCACACACATCGAGTCTTCTACCATTTAGCAAGCACTTTAACTTTTTAAAAAGTCAAATCTATTGGCTTTGCCAGTGCTTAGTAAATGCTGTCTCAGTATATGATCCAGAAGAGCAACAGTTTGTAATATGACAAAATCAAAGGTTTCATGTCTGTAGTGGTCGCGATGTTTGGGGTTACTACATTAAAACTGGTGGCACTACACTCAGACAGAAACGATTAAGGGGAAAACTCTACATATGTGTACAATTTCTGTTTATGTACTCAGTTCAGCAGGTGTCTTCATTTACTTGAAATTTGCAAAGGTATAACAGGATCTCATATCACACTTTCAAGAAGAAATACTTTCTGAATTAAGATACTAAGAATGACACCAGGTTTACCCAGGCAGTTACTTGGAATGTGTCTGTGTAACTAGTGCATCTCCACCATCCGTGGGAAATATTTCAGGTGAGAAGGCTGACATTTTTCTCATTTACAAGTTGATAAATATTAAAGGGAAGTTGCCCTTTTTATAACATTATATTTGAAAAGTTTGTCATTCACATAGTAATTTCTCCCATTAATGCAGTGAAATCTTTTGACTAGTTTCCTTTTCCAAGGATGAACCAGGATAGACATGACGCTGAGGGACTGTAATCCCAATAAAGTAGACAAAAACGCGGGGGACAAAGTCTAGGTATCTATTCTAAGGAGCTTGAGCTCCATCATATGGAGGGGTAACTCTTACCGGTTTCGCAGCATTTCAACTGCTGCATGTGATTGTCACGTAACTTATGAAATCACACACAAGCCAGCATGGAGAAAGAAAGATTTCCTAGCTATCTTGAAGAAAAGTTTCAATTATATTTATGACGTGGAGGCTAGCATTATGGTTAACTATTCCTTTATTTTTCCACTTAGCAGCCTTATCAACATGTCAAACAAAAGACTAAAAATCCCATGAGTCTTTGTAATAGAACCAGTAACAACCATAAAGATGGTTCCATATTACCAGTAGCAAGGAACAGCACTTCCTCTTTCTTCAGGCGAAACAAAAGTCATCCAGTTTTCTGATCAATAATCTTGCTTTAGATCCGACCCTGCGTAGATAATAGAGAACGCATCAGCAAACCAGAAGAACCAACAGAATGTATAATTACAGTGTCCACTAAGAGCAAATCTAAACAAATGAGACAGTGATAAAAAGTAACATTGCAAACACATCCGAGAAAACAATGCATCCTGATCAATAACAAACTGAAGTTTATGAAAGATAAATATACTTATCCAACAGTCGAAGGTGAGATACCCAGGGAGGGTACCAGCAGACAAAATGCATTGGGAGGGAATAATCCTCGCCTCCGCGTCCTTAATAGAATTGAAACTTTCCTTCCCAATAGCTAGGACATTTTTCATTCTATGTCAGAACTGGAGGCTCGGAATATGCTAGTTCAAATCTAATTGACCACTAGCGAGGCCATGCCTAAGATAGGTTTGAAATAAAAAGCCTTTAGAATGGAGTCCAAGGACCAATCCGCTGCTCTGAGGGATGTCCTCTAGGCGACTCCCCAGCAAGAAGGCTTTCAACATCATGGCACCCCTTGCGGAGTATGTGCCAAAGGATGAGGTATCTATTTTGGCTACTTGCAATCAATCAATCAATCATTACATTTATAGAGCACACTACTCACCCATGAGGGTCTCAAGGCGCTGAAGGGAGGGGGGTGTCGCTACTGCTCGAATAGCCAGGTCTTGAGGTGTTTTCTGAAGGTGAGATGGCCCTGGGTCAGTCATCGGTGTGCGGGGAGGGAGTTCCATGTTTTGGCTGCCAGGTACGAGAAGGATCTTCCTCTGGTGGTGGTTCTGCGAATTCGTGGGACGAGGGCGAGGCTGGCGGAGCGGAGTTGGCGGGTGGTGATGTAGAACGTGAGGCGGTTGTTGAGGTATTCGGGCCCTTGTCGTGTAGTGCTTTGTGTGCGTGGGTGAGGAGCCTGAACGTGATCCTCTTGCAGACGGGGAGCCAGTGCAGGTTTCTCAGGTGGGCGGATATGTGGCTGTGTCGAGGGATGTCGAGGATGAGTCGTGCGGAGGTGTTCTGTATCCGTTGAAGTCGTGTCTGAAGTTTGGCTGTGGTTCCTGCATATAGGGCGTTTCCATAGTCCTGTCGGCTGGTGACGAGCGCCTGGGTGACAGTTTTTCTGGTTTCGGTGGGGATCCATCAGAAGATTTTTCGGAGCATGCGCAGGGTGTTGAATCAAGATGACGAGACGGCGTTGACTTGCTTCGTCATCGTGAGGGAGGAGTCCAGGATGAATCCCAGGTTGCGTGCGTGGTCCATGTGTGTTGGCGCGGAGCCCAGTGCCGTGGGCCACCAGGAGTCGTTCCAGGCAGATGGGGATTGTCCGAGGATGAGGACCTCCGTTTTGTCTGAGTTCAGCTTCAGGCAACTGAGCTTCATCCATTCTGCGACGCCTTTCATTCCGTCCTGGAGGATGGTTTTGGCGGTGTCTTGGTCTTTGGTGAGGGAGAGTATCAGGTGGGTGTCGTTGGCGTAGGAGATGATGTTGATGTTTTGTTTGCTTGCGATGGCGGCGAGGGGGCTCATGTAGATATTGAAGAGGGTGGGGTGATCGAGGAGCCTTGGGGTACTCCAGAGATGATCTCGGTGGCCGCTGAGTGGAAGGGAGGGAGGCGGACTCTCTGGGTTCTGTCGAAGAGAAACAAGGTGATCCAGTCTAGCGCTTTTCCTTGGATCCTAGTGTTGAGGAGGCGGGTTGTTAGGGGTGGTGGCATACGGTGTCAAAGGCTGCAGAGAGGTCTAGGAGGATGAGGGCGGCTGTTTCTCCATTGTCCATCGGAATCCATCTCACCCAGCGTGCAATCGTAGCCGTTGAGATTGGTTTGAAAGGTTTCTTCAACAAAAGGAAAAGTTGAGAGGTCCAAGGAGGACGATACTCTTCTCTAATTTCCTCATAGGCCTTGAGGCAACATACCATACACAATTTATGGTGGTCAGGAAACGCTGGATAATGAACTATCATAGTATTGGATTTTGTCCGTTGGCCATTTGTAAAGGACACGCCCTCGTACCGATTGTGATTGAGGCAGTAGTTCCAAAAATCCTTGCCCAGATCCACCAGAACCTTGTATCTTGTGCCCCCCAGAGCAATTGATATATCTCACTGCGGAGATATTGTCCATCTTTAGGAGGATGGCGCAAGACGTCTTGAAGAGAGACTCCTCCAGTTCTGACCATTGACCACCAGTGGTAATGCCCCTGCAACGAGCGCCCCATCCAATACGGCTGGCGTCCGTCTTGATCACCAGCTCTGGCTCTGAGCCGAAAATGGCCCTAACGTGCCTGGCTTGCATGTGTTCTAACCACCAATGCAGTTCCGAATCGGCCTCTGGAGAGAGAGCTACCTTCTGATTATAAGCTAGACCCCGGTGTAAATGTTGAGTCTTCAGACGTTGAGGCACCTGATAATAAAGTGGTCTGGGAAAGATCGCCTGGATTGAGAACGACAATAGACCGACAATCTGAGCAAAGTACCGCAGGGAGAAGGTGTCTTTTGCCAAGGTACGGCATAGCTCCCTGCGAATCCAACATATCTTTGGTTGGGGTAGCTGCAGGCATTGCTGCACGGTGTCAACTTTTAACCGAAGGAAGGTCAAACATTTTGTTGGTGTGAACACCGATTTCAGATCGTTCAAGATAAACCCCAGGTCCTGGAGGAGAGTTTGAGTCATTCGAAATTGGGAAAGCAACACCACCTCCTCCTGGTGCATCAGAAGGATGTCGTTGATCTAGACTATGAGGCCTACACCTAGAGTGTGCAGCCATTCCATGATTGATCTCAGCTGCTTGGTAAAACACCAAGGTGCTGAGGACAGACCGAACAGAAGACAAGTGAACTCCAAAAATCGGTCCCTCCATTGAAATTAGAGGAAGAGTCTGTTTGTAAAAAAGTTTGACACTGTCAGATAGGCTTCCTTCAGGTCGAGCCGTACCATCCAGTCGCCTGGTAAAACAAGATCCCTGAGAAGGTGGATCCCTTCCCTTTTTGAAATGGCGGGAGACCACCCACCGATTGAAATCCCGAAGATTGATCACTGGCTGGAAACCCTTGTCTTTCTTTTCGACTTCCTCTGGGGTGAGGAGAAACAGGTACAATGGCTCCTTTTTGGAGGAGTACTGCTATCTTCCTGCCGACCACCTGCGATTCTTCTTGCAAAAAGACCAAGAGATGAGGTCAAGACCGTTGGAGCGGTGTGCTGTGGAATTCTTTGTGAAACCCAGTGACCGTCTGTCGAATCCAAGTGTCTAGTGTAATCTTGGCCCACTTGTCCAGGAACCATTGCAACTGTCCCCGCACCTCTGGTAGTAAAGAACGGATATTCCTTACCTCTGACACCTCCGGGTGCGTTGCTGGCTCCATGGAAGCGCCTTTCCCGCCACGGCATATGCCAAGCGTCTCAAAGGATAGAGGCCCCCAAAGCATTTCTGGTCCTGCTACTGCATGGAGCATTTAGTTTGAGCCTGTGGTGGTTGGGATTCGATGCTCGGCCAGAGAAGCACCCCCTAACTCTTCCGGCCCCTCTAAAAATGTGCTGGCTGAACACTTCCTTGATGGATTGTTGAGCTTTATCAAAAGGGGAAAAAGTTGTCACGAACCGGGAAAGTTCTTTAATGAACGGCTCTCCGAAGAGACCCCTGTTCACCACTGGGTCAGCTTACGTGGTGGCTAACTCCGGAAGTCTGGGCTCAATTTTAATGAGCAGAGAACGTCTGCGTTCTGTTGAAAGCACACAACTTGCATTTCCAAGGAAACAAAGGGCCCTTTGGGCCCAACTCGAGAGTATTGCGGGGTCTTTCAAGTGGCCAGTCTCTTTGGCGTCTTCCGCCATTTCCAGAATCTTAGTGAGCGGCCCCAGGCTAGGATATCTAGCCCCTTATCCTGGCAAGACTGCCAAGAGCGGTCTAGACCCTTTGTTGGGTCTTTTATACAATTTGTGATGAAGGTCGCCATTCTAGAGTTTATTTCAGGGATGTAATCCTCTTTATTTGCCAGAGCAGGCCGAGGATATTCAGCCTTCAGGCATCCGCAGACCTCTTGGTCCATGGGGTTTTCTGATGCGGCTGGCTACATAAGATGCCACCACCAGCGATGGGATCCAGTTCTCCGAGCTGGGATGATAGATGTCTTCGGGATTTAACATCCATGAGGTATCAGAGTAGTCGTTGGCGTGAGGTTCTTCCAACTGGCATTCTACTCAGACCTGGCTCCTTGTCCGAGTCACCGTCTTCATTGGTATCCATCCCGGTATTGTCCTCTGCCTCATCTTGCGGGCAGGTATCTTTGTCAGGTGTCTCTCCCGGTTGGGAACCCTCTTGGGCATCGCTCTCATAGCGCCTCTTTAAAAAGGCCTGCCATAGCCTTTGGAAGGCATCCATAGAGGTGGTCTTAGGGGGCCCTACGCGCGCCTTTCCCTTGTTCTTGGGGGGCCTCTAACATTAGCAGAGGTAGCCCCCCCGTCTCCCTCTGACATGGGCACCATGGTTCTCCTAACCGTCTGTTAAATTAGTTTACGGCTTATTGGTTCTAGCACAGTGGAGACTGCCCTCTCTAAGTATGTATCAATCGCAACTACCAACTCCACATGTATAGGGACAGGGCTCGAGTCGGGGTAGCACGTGGGTGGATGGCGTCCCCCCACTTATTTTACCAGGTGGACGCCATCCCCCCGACCCAAAAGCTGGACTTTGGATCTCCCAAGTACAGGGCTGGCTCTCAATCTTGTGTAGCGCGTGAATGCGCTACCTTTCAAAATTCTGCTTTGTCCTTTAAACCCCATCGCCTTGTAACCTTTGTTATGTTGAACCTGGGCAGGAGTGCGTTGACACCTGCTCCGTCAGCCACTGCTATGCAAGAGCAGTCGACAAAAGATCCAAAAAAGTATGGGGGATGTTTGCAGAAAGGGATGGGACACGCAAGGTGTTCTGTTAAAAAGAAACTCTCATACAGGGCCCTTTGATGTAATTTAATACATTCACATATTCCAAGAGAGCCGTTGGCATTTCTGGCACGCGCACTGTACCTGTTTAATGTGCGCTTGAAGTCGCACAGCTGATGAATGAAATGTGTATGTTCCCAAAAACATCTGCAGTCCAGCTCTAAATATGAATGAGGTAAGAAGCTAAATGCACCTAGGAAATAAGGTTAAAAATGGAGGAAGTTAGCATGCGTACTGTTTGAATGCAAGTGAGGTTGGTATAATATTTAAATGCATACTTCAATTTATTGTACCTTTAATTTATCTTTAAAGATTTACTCACTTTTGGTTATTTGCTCTTTTCGAAATACATTTTTAATTCTTTATCTTAAAGTACTTCGTTAGAGACATGTGTAGTACATTATAGCTTAAAAGTTAATAAATCAGTTTATACCATATAAACTGATTTATTAACAATGACACTACATTCGACAGTGGGTTAACGTGAACCCCCAAGTGAAGCAGGGCTCCCTGTAATGAGATAGACTACCTTTCGTGATGTCACTTCCTGTTGTGACGTCACTTCCAGTGACACCACCTAACTTTGAGTGTCCCCCCACTTCTTTTTAGGACTTGTGCCCTGTATAGGGAGCAAAGAGGATTCCTCCTCTACTGGTTCCCAGTCGTAGAATGATAAATTTCCTAGCTAACGTAACGGAAAGTTTCAATTCTACTAAGGACTAGGAGGCGAAGATTATGCAGTCCTTTCTTCTCTTTATTCAAATAGCAAGTTCAAAGTCAACATACAAAAAACTTTATTCCAACCACAACTCCCTTGAGCACATGGGGCACAGTGTCCATAGCAACCATAGTCCAATGCCGAGGGCGTCCGCCGTATATATGCTTATGACGTCCCTTCCGCTTCCTCTTCTTCTCTGTGATGAAAATTCTCTGCGAACCCACTCAGTCCATCTTCTAATCTTGTCCTAAACAACATAAGAAAAACTGTAATCTTGTTCCCCTTCCATGGAAGGAAGAATAAGGCGGCAATTTACATAAGTCCTCTAACAGAAGGAACATTTTTTGCAACACAATGCCAATGAAACACATAACATCTTATCCATCTTCAGAATGAATTAGTCGAATCTAGACACATCAGTAAACAAACCCTCATCAAACCCATATTGTAAGAACTTACTTACTGACCATACGAAGGTTCCCGGGTGGGACGAGATGCCCCAGTCTCGGGGAGGGATAATCCTCGCCTCCAAGTCCTTAATAGAATTGAAACTTTCCGTTATGTTAGCTAGGACATTTCTCTTTCTATGTCAGGACGGAGGCAAGGATTATGCAGTGACAAAACTTATCCACCACCAACGTTGCTGCGCCATAGATGGGTTTTGAAATAAAACTTCTTGAACGTGGATTCGGAGGACCAATCCACTGCATTCATAATATCCTCCAACCGGCCACCTACCTGTACGGCTTTCGAGGCCATAGCACCTCTCATGGAGTGTGCCCCAAACTTAGTCAAATCCACCCCCGCCTTGGTCATGATCCAACGGACCCACCTAGCTATGGATGGAGATGCAACCGCCTTAAAAGGATTCTGCAGGGCGATAAGGAGCTGACGACCCCCCGGAGGGCGATACTCTGCTGTCATTTCCTCATAAGCCTTAAGGCATCGCACTACACAAAGCTTGGGTTGTTCCGGAAATACAGGATAAGATACTGACCTGATATTAGTCTTAGTCCTCCTCGCGACCATGAAAGTTACTCCCTCCGAAGTGAACATTCGAGCCGTGACGTCCAACGCCCTCACATCCGAGACGCGTTTACAAGAAACCAAACAAAGTAGGATCGCCAATTTTGCTGACAATTCCTTCCTGGAGAGATACTGGTTGTCACGCCAAGAGCCGAGAAAACGCAGTATGATGTTGACATCCCAAAGGCATTCATACCTGGGTTCCGGTGGCTAAGAAAGTCATGCGCCCTTCATCAATTTGCAAGCCCAAGGGTGTTCCCCCGCTGGTTTAACATCGATATGGGCGTGCCCCCCGAAATGGCGGACCTGAAAGAATTGATAGAACGGTATGCCAACCCAGACTGAGCCAATTTGGCCAAAAAATTCAAGATGTGACTAACATCGGTCCCCACGGGATCGGCGTGTCTTCCCAGACACCAACACCGCCACCGTCCCCAAGCCAAGCGATACCTCTTGACGGTTCCGGGGGCCCAGGCCCGTTGAATGAGATCCGCAGCGTCCACCAAAAGTCGGCCGTCCTGCCAACGTCCCCTGAAATCCTCCATGCCATGAGGTGCAATGTCTCCTGCAGAACCAACGGATGGGGTTCCCCCAGAGGACCCGAGAGCAGAGAAGGGAACAATGTCAGTCGAATGACAGTTCCAACAGGGAAGGGAACCACGCCTGGGCCCGCCAAAATGGTGTCACCAGGGTCATGGACGCTTGCTGTCGGCGAACTTGAACCGCCACCCGAGGAATCATCAGGAAAGGAGGGAACGCGTATGGCAGCTCCTGCGACCAGTCTTGCAGGAACGCATCCACCGCCGACGACTCCGGGTCTGGCCTCCAGCTCACAAACTTCGGAAGCTGACGATTGAGCCGGAATGCGAACAGGTCCACCGTGCACGGACCCCACTTTGCCATCAAAGCCCGGAAGACTGACCGGTCCAGTCGCCAATCGCTGAACTCGCGGAAGTTCCTGGAATGCCAGTCCGCAACTAAATTCTGAAGACCCGGAAGATATTCCGCTGGCACAGAGATCTGCCTCTCCAGGCAGTAATGCCAGAAGTCCTTTGCCAGCTCCGCAAATGCCCGAGACCGCGGGCCGCCCAGGCGATTGATGTATTGCACCGCCGACACATTGTCCATGCGTAACAGGATGCAACATGACACTCGATCCTGGGTGAGGGATCGCACCGCAAAAGAGCCTGCCAGGAGTTCCAGGCAGTTGATGTGAAGTCGAAGCTCCTCCTCCGACCAGCGGCCCCCCATCGTAATGGTGCCGCATCGGGCACCATTACTGAGAAAGTATTGTTTGCCACTTGTTAATGTTTTTAAACATTTGTGATTATAATTTTTATGATAACTGTATAAATTAAGTTTTTGGTCTCTGTGATTATTTTTTAAGTAACTATGTATGTAATGTATATGTTTTTTATATGAATATCTATTAAATGGAATAGAATTTTTATATTTGAAGAATTTTGTTAGTATTTTTTCATGTCAATAACCTTCCCTTATGCTTGTTATTATTGTGCTGCTATTCACACACGTGCCGCATCGGGCTCCCCAGCCCGACCTGCTGGCATCCGATTCTATGATCAGATCCGGACTGGAGCCGAAAATCGCTCTCCCGTTCCACGCCCTCATGTGCTCTATCCACCAACGCAGTTCCGTTATGGTCTCCTCCGTCAGAGAGATGAGCTCGGAATACGTGAGCCCCTTCCTGAAATTCTGCGCTTTCAGCCGTTGGAGGGCCCTGTAATACAAGGGACCCGGGAATATCGCCTGAACCGAGGACGAAAGGAGACCCACGATTCGAGCCAACTGCCTGAAGGAGATTCTGTCCTTCCGAAGGACCTGAGAAAGTTCCTCGCAAATCTTGGTCATCTTCTGCAGGGGCAGGCTCAAGGAGGCCATCTCCGAATCGATTAAGAAGCTCAGAAAAATGACCTGTCTCAACAGTCGAAGTTCGGATTTCCGTGCATTTATCACGAACCCCAGGTCCTGAAGCAGAGCAATAGCCATGTTCATATTCTGTCGGAGGCGATCCGACGATTGCTCCATAATCAGGATATCTTCGAGATAAATGATCAGCCGTACGCCTCTCTCACGTAGACTCTCCACTACCGGCCGAAGTAGCTTTGTAAAGCACCACGGAGCCGATGATAGGCCGAATGGGAGCGCTTGGAACTTGAAGACCATCCCGTCCCATAAAAACTGTAGGAACCGCCGATGAGGTGGGAAAATGGGAACCGAGAGGTAAGCATCCTTCAAGTCCAGATGGACCATCCAATCCCCCAGGAGGAGGATGTCGCGCAGGAGATGGATCCCTTCCATCTTGAAGTGGCGGTAAACCAACCACTCTCTCAAGTTTATGACTGGGCGAAAACCTTCTTCCCTCTTCTGGACAAGAAAGATGTTGCTCAAGAAACCCGAAGGATGCATAACCAACCTGCGGATCGCTCCTTTCCTGAGGAGCTCCGCCACCTCAGTGCCAATCAGAACTGTGTCCTCCGCGGAAAAAACCAGCGGACGAGGGTGTGTCTTCTGACATGGAGTTCCGTAGAACTCTATTTTGAAACCCCGGACCGTTTGGAGAACCCAAGGGTCCAACGTGATCTTGCACCAGTTGTGGAGATGATCCCGTAACCTCCCCCCCAGCACGGATGGGGAAAAAAGGGTAACACTCACCGGCTGGACCTCCCGGTGCATTGGCTCCACCTCGATAGCCTCTGTCGCGGCCTTTCCCCGCGCCTCTACTGGGGTAGAAAGAGCCCTGGCGTCCGTCGTTCCAGCCGTTGTTGCGGCGCTGTTGGTTTTTATTGTTAGGGCCCTGTTGATAAGAGCGGCCGGAGGAGTGGCCCCGTCCTCTTCCGGCTCCAGCAAAAACCCGTCCAGGGAAGATCTTCTTTATCGTAGATTGCGCCCTATCCAGTGCGGAAAAGGTGGTAACAAACTTCTTCAGTTCTTTGATGAACAGTTCGCCGAACAATTTGCCCTGTGCAATAGGCCCTGCCTCTGAGGTAGCGAGACCGCCCAGCTTGGGGTCGATTTTAATGAGAAGCGACCTTCTACGCTTTGCCGCCAAAGCACAGTTTACGTTGCCCAAGAAGCATAAGGCTCGCTAGGCCCACCCTGCCACGACGTCCGTGGATAACGCGGTCCCCGACTCCTTAGCCCTCTCGGCCAACTGAATAATGTGGGTCACGGGGCCCACGGCATCCAGGAGCTTATCCTGGCAGGTGCGCCATGAGCGGTCTATGCCCTTCTTAGGGTCTTTCATGAACTTGGCGAAGAACGCGCAGAGCTTCTCGTCCATATCCGGAGTGACAGCCACCCTGCCCTCCAATTTTGGTTGAGGGCATTCTCCCCGCATGCGGGTCCTAACCTCCTTATCCAGAGGCTGGCGGACTTTACTCTCCACATATGCCGCCACCATAGGGTCTGGAAGCCACTCTAACGACCTAGGGTGATAAATCCTAGTGGGGTCAAACATGTCTGAGGTCTTTCCGTCCCCATCCAGGGACTTCGAAGAGTGCGACGCCGGGCGCCAAGGCCGACCTGCATCAACATCCTCGTCCGAAGAAAACTCCTCCTCGGATACACCCTCCCCCTCAATGGGGAAACCATCGTCCTAGTCTGATTCCGGAGCGACCTTGTCACCATTTTCTCCGGGGTAAAATCCCTCCCGGCAGGGTACAGGTTTGAGCGTCCACGCGATCTTACGGCAAAACTCCTCCAGGTGCCTCGCGTGACGTTTCGCGGTCTTCTTACCACCGCCCTGCGTGCCGCTGTATCCGTGTCCTGCTTGCACTGGGGTCCGGAACAACCCGGAGTTACTCTGGGCTAAAGCGTCCACTTTATCTCTCAGGGAGGCCAGCGCCGTATCCAGGGCCTGCGAGAGCGCGAGACCTACGGCAGGCGGCAAGGGCTGGGGAGGCCAACATTGTTCCACCTCTTAAATTGAGGTATTAGATTGTTCACATGACATGTCGAAGATGAGGGTGAGAGCACCAAGATACACCTTTTTTCTAGTTACTTAAAGGTAGCCCCCTCGCCAGTGCTCAAATAGCCTAGCTGTTAAAATTCAGGTGCAGTACCCAATTTTTGCCACCAGATGGCGCTGCGCCCAAAGCGTGTAAAAGGGGATACACCGAGCCGGTGTCAGGGCGAGGGTTGGTGAGGCTGTCACAGAGCTCACCTCAACGCGCCGTCACACCGAGGAGAGAACCACAAAGGAGCCGTCTCTCTTCGTGTCGGGCACCCCACAGAGCCGGAAAGCGCGGGAGCGCGCTGACTCGATCCGCGATGCACAGCGGGACACTGACGGCACAGGCAGAACCTGACACACGTCAACAAGCATTGGAAATGCAATAGGTCTCGCATTAGAAAAGTTGGAGCTATTGGTCTTGTAAATGACAAATATTTTATTTATTTGTTGGTTTTTAAAATAGCTAAATTGATAGCTTTGTCATTTACAACGCCAATAGTTATAACCTTTGCGAATGTGACACCTATAGCATTTGGAATGCAACATGTTTTGTATTTACGTGACATAGATGGCAGCTCTGGTCGTTAGGCCACATCTCTAGAGAGCAGGAGAGTGCAGCAGGGGAGAGAAGCACAGCAATATATAGATTCAATGTTTGGATACTTTATGTTGATATAGTGAAAATCTACACAGATCCGCCCATGAGGGACAGACCTTCACAAACCTGCTCCAGAACATCACATCAAATTAGGATGTAAAGAAGTTTAGTAACAATGTAACTGGATTGCTGCATGTATAAATACTATTATTAGTAGACTTTGCAACTATTGCACTCCAAACAACTTATACATTTCCGACTTGTTTTTATCGTAAAGAGCTTGGACGAGCCATATACACCACATGAACTTTATTAAAAAAGCATATGTTAATTAGGTATGTTTAGTACTAATTTACTCTGGTAGTAGTACTGTAAAGTCAGAACAGGACAGGGGGCATGGTGTCTAGGAGACAACAGTAGGTGGAACGGGGAGGAGGGGGGTGTTGAGGACGAGCACGAGGAAGTTAGGTGCAATGTCTGAGGAAGGCGGGCCCACGGGAGGCCGCAGGCGGAGGGAAGGAAAATATGATAGCCTTTGGAGGGATTGTGGGCAAAGGGAGCCAGGAGTAAAAGGTGTGATCTTCCATGAGGTGGAGTGGGGGCTCAAGTATATGTGGGGTGGCGGGGATGCGAACTAGGGGACTTAGGCATTCATAGAATTGTTAATGGTGGTACTGCATTGCGTGCTGCGGCAGCCTTAGACACTTGTTTGTGGTGGGCGGACTGTAAGACACTGGGTTGGGCTGGATTTTGGTAGGATAGACGCACTTTGTGCGAGAACGCGCGCACATTTTTTCCCATTACTGCCGCGCTCACTATCACCGCCACAGCAGGCAGCTCACTACGAGAGTAAGATTGCGTCAAGTCAGCCTGCCTACTCAACCAGACTCGTAGTAATTAGTATGCGTAACACGAGGCAGGTTAATAATGAGTAAACAAAAGGCCATGAATGCTCTTGCAACCCGTGTGAATGTGCCCCTCGCTTCGAGTCTCACGCCTCCCTCGTTCTCGCTGTCCCAAGTGAGTCCTTGTCGGCCTGTTCGCCACATGTAAGTTCAGTATTAACTTACTTTGGTAGTAGTACTGTACTGTCACGTCAGAAAAGGGCGGGGGCATGGTGTCCATGAAACAACAATAGGGGGGACGGGGGTGTTGAGGACGAGCATGAGGAGGTTAGGTGCGATGTCTGTGGAAAGCGAGCCTACAGGAGGCTGCGGGTGCAGGGTTGGAAAATGAGAAAGGGTTTGGAGGGATTGTTGCCATGTAACTCAACGTCTGCTTTTGTAATCAGTTCTCGTGTAATGCTCTTACCATGTATCATTTTCGTTCCTATTGTGAAGCGCTCTAACACCCTTCGGGTAAAGTGTGCGTTATATTAAAAGGCCTAAATAAATACAAAAGTACATAAGTAAAGTTAGTGGAAGTAGAGATCACGCAGCTGAGATTGTTTTCTTGTATCCGAAGCAGCGGATGTTGTGATGGGGTGACCATTTGTCACTAAACTGAAATAACACGTGGCAGCGCCTGCTTAGTATCCTTTTGAAGTGTCCCTGTGCTTTGTAACAGTCTACTTCTAATGAAAGCGGAAACAGTGTTGATGGCTGTAGGGTGGGGGAAAGGATGTCTTGAACAGCGTAAATGCAAGTAAATGGCTGCAGGCTGGGGGAAGGCTGTGTTGAACTGCCCAAGTGCAAGCGAATAAAACGAATACAAACGTGAAATGGAGTAAAAAGCACGTAGAAATATGGTGAATTGTTAGAGGCTTGATAGGGGTAAATGGAATTTTAAATGTAAGAACGTAGTGCAGAATACAATAATGTGTTTCATTTGGCATGGCAAGTTATAGTTTCTTTACTAGTTTTGATGTGTATCATTTTGTGCATGCAATGGGGTGAAAAGCACGTACTTGAACTGCCTAAATGCAAGTAAATGGTTGTAGGCTGCGGAAGGCTTTGTTGCGCAACGGACAGCTTGCTGTAAATATAACAAGAGGCTTGATAGGGGTAAATGGAATTTTAAATGTAAGAACGTAGTGCAGAATACAATAATGCGTTTCATTTGGCATGGCAAGTTATAGTTTCTTTACTAGTTTTGATGTGTATCATTTTGTGCATGCAATGGGGTGAAAAGCACGTACTTGAACTGCCTAAATGCAAGTAAATGGTTGTAGGCTGCGGAAGGCTTTGTTGCGCAACGGACAGCTTGCTGTAAATATAACAAGACGGAGGGAGGGCAGATAAGGGGAGGGGGGAGGAGAAATGCGACACGGCGGGCAGGGGAGGGGGCGAGCGGGGAGGAGAAATGCGACGTGCGGATGAGGGAACTGATGTGCACGCGCTTTTAAGCTCAATGCGCATGCGCATTGAGCTTAAAAGTCACGGGCACTGCAAGGAATCGCCACGATTCCTTGCAAGTTAGTTAAAGAGTGGTTAAGCCCCCATAGTCTCGCAAGCTCGATGCGCATGCGCATCGACAGGCGAGACGTCTAACAGTAGCGCTAGAGACAGCGGGCATGCACAGGCACAAATAACAAGCAATGGCTCATCAAAGAAACAGTACGTCAGGAAAGTAAATAAAACGTGACTTAATTGACGAGCAGAGAAGAAAGAGGAAGCAGAAGGGACGTCATAAGCATATATACTGCGGACGCCCTCGGCATTGGACTATGGTTGCTATGGACACTGTGCCCCATGTGCTCATGGGAGTTGTGGTTGGAATAAAGTTTTTTGTATGTTGACATTGAACCTGCTATTTGAATAAAGAGAAGAAAGGACTGCATAATCCTCGCCTCCGTCCTGGCATAGAATTAATCTGCCATGATGAAGAATAGGTTAGGGAAGGACTTGAGTCTCAGACTGAAGGAGGAAGGGAATGTGTTAATTGCCTTAGCCAAGGCTTATTGGAGGCAGCATACACTAGTGGGTGTGAGGCTGGGAGGTATGAAAAAGCTCTGTGGACAAACCGCCTTAAGAAGCTGATGCACGCTGTGAAATTAGCCTAAGCTATTCAGGTGACATTACAATAAGCGAAGAGGGAAAGATCTCTGCCGAAACTTCCTCACGCACGCGCGACCTCTACCGAGCAACTGCCAGAAGAGCCTGCGCAGCGCGGAGGGAAGAAAAATGTGGGGAATGTCAAGAAGGAATCCCCGGTGTTCGAAGAATGCTCGCGTGTGTGCCCCGCCCTCTATCGGGCTCGGGGCACACCGCTTCTGAAGGAGAGAGATGTGAGGAGACTCCTCGTTGCCCGAAAGCATGCCTGACGCCCCACCCTCTATTGGGCTTGGAGCACCCCGCACCGTCCGTCCCCTGCAGTGTCTGCCACTGGTAGGGGCAACCCGCAGACCTCAAGACAAAGGAAACAGCAGAGGCCGTAATCTCGCCTTGGTTAACGGACCGGACGCTGGGGAGCAAAATGCAGGACTCCCTGCCGAGAAGTAGGGCGCTGTGATGACACCGATCGGTGTCTCAAAGCGGGAGGTAGTGCGCCGCCAGGAACAACAAACTCCCCTCTACCACCCCAACGGGGCACAACCTGACTATTTTTTTATTTATTTATTTCTTCTTGCGTTTTTATATAGCGCAGACTTTACCCAAAGGCGTCAGAGCGCTTCACAAAAGAAACAGAAAATTACAAATGAACAAATTACAAAAGCAGACGATAAGTTACATAAGGTAAAAGTGACAAATGTGAGCAAACAAAATACATGAGGTAGCAAACAGTGCAATACAGGAGGAGAGAGTGACAAGTGTGCAGGTTACAAGAGAAAACAAAGTACATTTAGAGGTAATATACTGCAATATATGCTAGACACAGAGGCACAAATACAAACGTTAACTTGGCAATGGTGGCACTTGTGCAAGTATCAAAAGCAAACAAAATGTGAGAGGTAGCAAACAGTGTGTTACAAGAGAAAAGTGGTGTGTGCATGTTACAAAAGAGAACCAAACACAGATACATGGATAATACTGCAATAAATAGCATACACTCCAACCACACGAACGCACTGGGAAGGCACTTCCATAGTCATGGAGAATAGAGTTTCAGTGATGGGAGGTCTTCCTTCAGATAATAGAGACGGCGTGAATTACTGTAGGAGGTGTCTTTGGAAGAGGAGAACTTTGAGGTCCGTTTTGAAGACCTGGGAGGAGGTGGTGGTCCGGAGCTGAGGCGGAAGTGAGTTCCATATTCTCACTGCGTTGCCTAAAAAGGATTGGGCCATCGATCTTTCCTTCTTGAAAGTGGGAGGCTCAAGCAGTAGATTTTCCGCATTACGTGAAGGTCTAGAGCCTCCAGAGAGTTTCAGCTTGTTTGCCAGGTAGCGAGGGGAGGAGGAGTGCAAGGCTTTGTGGGTGATACAGGCAGTCTTGTAGGTAGCTCTAGCCTCGATGGGAAGCCAGCGGAGGGTGGATAACATCGGTGTGATGTGGTCACTTCTTTTGGCCCCATAAATGAAACGAGCTGTTGAATGGAGAACAGATCTAAGGGGGGACAAGTGGGATTTGGGGAGGCCAGTAAGAAGAGAATTGCAGTAGTCCAGTCTGGAGAGGACGAGCGATTGCACCAGGGTTTTAAGGTCCTGCACCGGGAAAAAGCGTTGAATTCCCCAAAGAATGCGCAATTGGTATCGAGCAGACTTTGCAATGGAATTGATGTGGGAGATTAGATTGAGTTTTTGGTCGAGTATGACATCAATGGATTTTGCGTTGTCGACAATGATGGGTTTATTGTTAAGTAGATTCATCTGATCCATCCATGATTGAACCGGGGGAGGAGAGAGTGAGGAGGAGGAGAGGAGGAGGAATTCAGTTTTGGAGGGATTCAGAATCAGTTGATGAGTTGACAAACAGTTTTGAATGGAGTCGAGAGTGGAGCTTAGGATGGAGAGATCGTGAGTGGAAGCGACCTTGAGGTAGATTTGAGTGTCATCTGCATAGAGATAATAGTGGATCCCGGATTTACTTAGCAGATTTCCCAGTGGTTCTAAATAGAGATTGAGCAAAGTGGGTGCAGGTATAGAGCCTTGAGGAACACCTTGACCTACTGCCACAGGAGATGAAAGACTGTTCTCTATTTTGATCATTTTGGATCTATCTGAGAGGAAGAAGGCAAACCATTTAAGCACAGTGCCCTCCAAGCCCATTCTCTGTTGAAGAGTGTTGAGGAGGGTGATTGACAGTGCCAAAGGTTGCAGAAAGGTCAAGGAGAATTAGAAGACAGGACCCCCCGAATCGAGTATCCTCAGCGCGTCATCAACCACTTGCCGTAGGGCTGTTTCAGTGCTGCAGTTTTGGATGAAGCCGGACTGACAATTGTCAAGAAGATCATTGTCCTTGATATGTCGAGAGAGTTGTTTCGCTACACATCTTTCTGTGATCTTCGCAAGAAAGGATAGATTAGTGATGGAGCGGAAGTTGTTGAGGTCTTTCACATTAGCAGTGGGTTTTTTAAGCAGAGTGGTGACCTGCCCAGTTTTGAAGGAGACAGGAAGTTAGCCTTGACAAAGGGAGAGGTTGACCAGAGTGGTCCAATAGGAAAGGGAATGGGTGTAGAAGTCGATGGCATTGGCACAGGGGATGGGGTCCAGAGAATGGTTGGAGAGCTTTGTTTCGCGGATACACTTGAGGAGGTCATCTTCAGAGATGGGGTCAAAGTTCTGCCAAATCGCTGAGGATTTGCGCTCCTCTGGAGGAGTAGGACGAGCGGCCTGATCCACAAGTGATTTCACTTTTTCATCAAAGAATATAGCGAAATCCGCTGCTTGCTTTGTAGAATACTCCAACTTGGAGGTTGGGGGGAGCAGTTAGGAATCTTGATGAGATCGAATAGTTTTTGTTTTTTTGGTATATTTTTGGCTGAGTCAAGAAGTGTTTTGAAGTGTGATGCTTTCCCAAGGAAAGATGTGCTTGTGGTACTTGGATATTGCTCAGCGAAGCGTGGCCAAATTATCTGTATTGCCTCCATTGTTTCTCCAGGAGTCTTAGCTGCTTCCTTTCTTCATGGAGGGATTTGTTGAACCAAGGAGCTGAGGGAGTGGGCCTTGTCTTTTTGCTTTTGAGTGGAGCGACGTTATTGATTTCGGCTGCAAGGACTGTGAGGCACTGGGAGGTGAGTTTGTCAACATCTAGGTTCGGGTCTAACCTTGGAAGTGATAACAAAGCTGATTCGCAGAGGGGTCCGACATCAATATTTTTTGCATCATGGAACCAGGAGGTAGCCCTCTTAGGTTGACCAAGGGTTATAGAGTGTGATAGGTGAAGAGAGAATAGGATGAGGAGGTGGTCGGACCAGTCTACATGAATGGGGGTAGTGATAGAGAGCATGCTTGCTTTAGAAATAACAAGGTCCAGGATTGAGCCCATAGAGTGTGTTGATTCTGTGCAGTGTTGGATAAGATCGTTTGCAGAGAGGAAGGTGGCCAGCGAGTTCGCCGAAGAGTCATGCGGTACGCCCAAGTGGAGATTGAAGTCACCCACGAAGGTCTGATTGTCACTTCGCGAATATTAGTCGCTGATGAAGTTAGTGAGTTCCTCTACAAATGAAGGGCCACTACCAGGCGGGCGGTAAATGACATAAAATCTGAGGGGTGAGCGGTGGTGCAATTGAAGCTCAAGAGAAAGGCATTCAAAGGTGTGGAATGAGCTGACAGGAGAAGCCTTACGTTGAAGGGAGTTTCTAAGGATGACTGCAACACCTCCCCCAATGTTGTCAGTTCTGTCATTCCTAAATATAGAATAGCCTGTAGGTAATAGGCGATCAAACATAGAGTGAGAGGTATCTTTGAACCAGGTCTCTGTGAGGAAGAACATGTCAATATTGTGAAAGGTCATGGTATCAGAGATTTCAAGTTTGTGTTTTACTACAGATCTGCAGTTGTGGAGCAGACAGCGCAGCTCTGTCAAGACTGTTTTGGTGACGGGGGCACTTCGGCTCTGAAGGGTGATCGGGATATTGTACTTATGCGGGGGTACTCGGGAGGGTTTAGGTGGATGCCTGGTTCTGACAGAGGAGATTGTCGGAATAGTGTAGATAGTAAGGTTACTAGGGGATGCAGGTTGAAGAAGGGTGGCGTTCAAGGGCTTTTGTGAGTTAACGAAGTTTGCGGACGACAGGTTGAGCTTGGCTGTATTGGGGTGAGTGGGCGGGGTGCATCTCGTGGGAAGTTGGGAAAGAGTAGAGGTGCATGGAAAGGTGGAAATCTTGGAGCTTAAAAGTGAAATGGCAGCTACAAGCTAGGAGATGGAGGTGATAAGAGAGCCTAGCTTATTTTCCAGAGAGAGTAAGGCAGAGCACGGAAGGTTGGGTGGCTCGATGGAAACAGGAAGGGGTGGAATTGGTGGTGAAAAGCAGGGAGAGGTGGGGGGACAGGAGGTGAGTTGGGGTATGGGGTTCAAGAGTGGGGAGAGGTGGAGGTTGAGAGCAGGAGTTGGTGAATCGGAGGTTAAGGGAGAGTTGTCTTTGTTGGCGCTGCACTAGGGAGAGGAATTCAGGATATATTTAGGAGGAGATGGGTGCGGAACAAGGAAGTAAGGTGGAAGGAGAAAGGAGGACTGTGTGGAGCCATGGGAAAGTAGGAGGTTTGGCAGGAAAAGAGGCGAGGTGGTTGTAGAGGTCCTGTCAGCTAGGAGAGGTGGTTGTGAGAGAACAGGCATATGGTAGAGTGAGGGGGGTTGAGAGAAAGGGAAGTTGAGGAAAGGAAGTGGTTCTGCTGGGCCCGAGGGAGGGAAATGGAAAGGGTTACCAAGGGGGGAAAAGGAGTGGTACAGCATTGCTGGAGGAGTGGGAGGGAGGAGAGAGATGCAGTGGGTTTGTGGAGAAATCGGGGTAAATAAGGAGGGGAGGAGGGGGTTGTAAAGAGGGGGGGGAGGAATAAGGGGAGCGTAGGGAAAGAGTACTGGGTGAGAAGGTTGGAGGAGAGGTGGACTAAAAAGGGGAGTGACAGGAAGGAATATGGGGAAGGAGAAGAGATTGGAGTACGGGGATGGTGCAGAATGGACGAGGAGCGTGTTAGCTAGAGATAAGGCTGAAGTGATGCAGGTGGGCATACTCTGAGGGGGGAGGAATAGGAGAGGAGGACATAGGGGAGGGGGAGGGGGAGGGAGGAGGGCCGACCTGTGCTTCTCGAGAGTGCAGCCAATTGGTGTGTAGGGGGTCAGGGGAGGAGAGAGGGAGAAATGGGTGGAGCTAGAAGGAGAGTCAGGGGAAAACCCGGTCGCAGAGGAGGGGAGTAGGGAGGGGAAGAGGTGGTCAAAGAGCGAGAGACAGGTGTCTTTGCCTTGCATCATGACAGTACCATTGTTATAGAGTGAGATAGTGAGGTAGCCCTTGAAACACGCAGAGGGGGAAATTTTTAGTTGTTTCCCATGAGGGATAGAGGAGCAGGAAGTGACGTTAAGGGAATTGTATAAGCTGGTGGACCAAGAGGGGGTGTGGTGAGTGAATAAGATTAAATCGTTTTTGAGCCTCCCAAAGCGACCATTGTTCAATTGATCAACAAAGAGGCAATCCGGGAAACGTTCAATAGTGTTATGCTTTAAATGTTTTATTGCAGCTTTCGTTTGGTTGGGAGGATAATTGATTTTTTAGCAATTACTTCCAGCCTTAACTCGAGTGGTGGTCATGTTGGGAAAGTGAGGCGGAGGAGGGTATGGGGGATATGAGAAGTGTGTTACTGGGAAAGCGGTGGTGAGGAGAAGTAAATGGGCAAAAAGGGGGCACATATTCCAGATGTTGGGTGAAGATATCAGAACTAATGTGCCGTCCGAAAAGTGAGGTGGGTATTTGTTGGGCCCTTCATCTAGGAATATATGATGCCACCAGTCACTAGATAATATTTACGAGGGAATTGTTTACATATGATAGGACCAACTTGACCACTTACAGAACCTTCACAAAGCAAATATAGTTGAAGAAGAACAGAATATAAACGAGCACCCAGTAACCATTGGTGAACACTGTACTTAACACCAGCAGGTTAACAGAACCACAATCGGCACCACCCGCATTGTACGCCCATGATCTCAACAGAATACTGTTGGACCCTAAGCTCCTGAGAATCACTAACGTTAGGGTGGAGCAAAATCTGACTAGCAAAATCTAAATATGCACAACAACCTCGTCATCTTAAGACCACCTGTAGAGGTATTCAGAATAAGCATGAGCGAATTTTGCGGATCTCGCGTTCGCGAATTTTGCGGATTTGCGGATTCGCAATCCGCAAAATCCGCGAATTCCCGCGAATTTTTTTTTTTTTTGTGTTCGCCCGTGTTTCTGCCAGTTCGCGAGGGTTTTTACAATTTCGCAATTTGCGAACTTACCTGTCGGGTCGCAAGTTTTGCGAACTTGTTGTTTCTACGTGTCCAGCCTGTTTGGGACACTCTTCTTCATCACTGCCACTCTCTGTCACCACTGCCACTCTCTGACTACTCATGCCACCCTCTGGCCCACCCATGCCACCCTCTGTTTCATCACCACACCCTCTGGTTGTCCAGTGTACATTATTTTCGGCAAAGCAAAGCACACCTTCCCTGCCTCAAGTGACCTGAATTAATTTGGGGCTGATTAATGTGTCACAGAATATTTTTTTAGCTGGCACCTGCTTCCTTAGTGCGCCCTGATTAGTGATCTTTTGCACTTGCTAAGTGCTTTCATTGTTGCAAAATTAGTTACAACACCTGCCCTGCCCCAACTGACAATAATGAATTAGGGGCTGATTAATGGATTTTAACTTCCAGCCTGGCTCCTGCTTGTCTCCCTTAGCTGTAATTCAGGACCTTTGTGGCATATGTGTAACTATTCTGAGGTTCAGGGCAGGGTCACATAATAGTTTCAACTGGCAACTGAACTCTGGAGGGGCCCCTCAGGAAGCACTACAGGAAATGGCTACTAATGATGAGCCTGAACTTTTGAACCTGGTAAGTAGTTACTTTCAGTTTTGCTAAGATCGTATTTCTGCAATTTTGCACTTATTCGCGGGGCGCGAACTCACGCGAACAGTGCGAGCAGTGCGAGCAAAATCCGCTGCTCGCGGATTTGCGGATTTTGCGGGAGATTCGCGAATCTCGCGGATTGCGAATTTCCCGAAAATCCGCAAAATCCGCGAGCGGAACGGATTTTCCGCCCATGCCTAATTCAGGACAGTGTGCGGAAATCATAATACATGAAAAACAATTCCTAGTACCACATATACGTACAAGGGCCTAGTGCCCCACAAACCTCACAGTCTCCCTGGCCAACTGGCCCTGAATCCATAGTGGCAATGTTGCTGCCAATGCAGTGGGAGTCCTAACTCAATCAGAACTGTCCCCACGGATAAAGTTGCCTAAATGGCACTACTAGCCGCGCATCTGTAAAAAGCCCTAAACGGTGCAGCTGGCACTACTTGCTGCGCAACTGTAAAAGGCCTAAACGGTGCAGCTGGCACTACTTGCTGCACAGCTGTAAAAGGCCTAAATCAGAGGTATTCAAACTTTTCCAGGTCGAGCCCCTCCAGCTGAATTCCCCCAGATGTTGGGCCCCCCCACAACCCGACCGAAACCTCGGGAATCCGGCACACCACATGATCGACTGCAACGCGCACACCACGGGCCATATCCGGCAAACAATGCTCAACACAACAAGAGTGCCCAGCAAACTGCAGGCCTGTGAGTGGGTGTGGCGAAACGACAGAGGCGTACCACACAGCTCAAAACACAATCCTCCAAGGCAAAGGAAGTCATCACAACCCTCCCCATCCTCCATGTACACCTTGTCATCCACTAACTCCCCCACCATTCATTCCTTCCCTCCATCTGTGCCACATCCACATCCAAACCCCTTCAACCACTTGCAAACCCATCCACCATCCATCCCTCCATCCATCATCTCACCCATCCATCCCTCCATCCACCCCCTCACCCATCCATCCATCCATCTCTTCACCCAATCCATCCCCTCACCAATCCATCCACTCTTCCACCCATCCATCCACCCACTCATCCATCCAACCACTCACCCCTTCACCCAAGCTATCCTCCCACTCATCCATTCACTCCTCCATTCATTCATCCATCCACTCCTCCATTCATCCATCCACTCTTCCACCCTTCCGTCTACTCCTCCACCCATCCATCCACTCCTCCACCCATCCATCCACTCACTCATCCATCCAACCACCCACCCTCTCACCCATCCAGCCATCCCGCCACCCACTCATTCATCCACCCAGTGACTCATCCGTCCACCCACTCAACCCCCCACTTATCCATCCACCCACCCATCCATCCCTCCCGCTCTCCACCCTCCCCCCACTCATACATGCACTCTCTGACCCATCCATCTCCATGCTCCTCTCCTCACCCATCTATGCACACACCTGCCCATCCACTCTGCCAATCATTCATCCATGTCCTCACTCATCCATCCATCCATCCATCCATCCATCCTCCCCCTCTCTCTCCATTCCCCCCTCACCCAGCCACCCATCCCTCCATCCACCCTTCACCCATCCACCCACTCATCCATCCACTCATCCACTCATGAATCCATCCATTGACCTCTCACCCACCCCTTCACTCCTCCATCCATCCCCCCGTCCATCCACCCTCCTCAATCACCCATCCATCCCCACACCCACCCCTTCACTCATCCATCCATCCATTCATTCACCCCTTCACCCATCAATACATCAATCCATCCATCCATCACCTCTCTTGTCTACCATCCACCCCCATCAATCCATCCACCATTTCACTGATCCATCCATCCCTCCACCCATCCATCCCCACATCCACCCCTCCACTCATCCATCCATCCATTCATTCACCCCTTCACCCATCAATACATCCATCCATCACCTCTCTCATCCATCCACCCACCGACTCATCCACCATCCACCCCCCATCGATCCATCCACCATTTCACTGATCCATCCATCCCTCCACCCATCCATCTACCCTTCCAACCATACACACATCCATCCACTCCCATCCATCCCTCCACTCATGCATCCATCCTCTCTCCCACCATCCATCCACCCCTTCACCCATCCATCCATCCATCCCCTCACTCATCCATCCACCCCCCACCCATACATCCACCATGTCACCCACACATCCACCTTGTCACCCATCACTCCACCCATACATCCACCACTCCACCCATACATCTATTCACCCACATGGCAACATAACGGACGTCTGGTGGCCGGCTCCACCAGACATCCCTCGCTCTCCCTCTAGCTGCCTCTGTCTCCCTCGCTCTCCTTATGTCTCCCTCGCTATGCCTCCCTCGCTCTCCCTCCCTCTGTCTCCCTCGCTCTCTCTTACTATGCCTCCCTCGCTCTCCCTCTGTCTCCCTCTGTCTCCCTCCCTCTCCCTCACTCTGCCTCCCTCGCTCTCCCTCTGTCTGCCTGTCTCCCTCCCTCGCTCTCCCTCTGTCTGCCTTTCTTCCTCCCTTGCTCTCCCTCGAACTCCCTCTAGCTGCCTCTGTCTCCCTCGCTCTCCCTATGTATCCCTCGCTATGCCTCCCTCGCTCTCCCTCTATCTCCCTCGCTCTCCCTCTGTCTCCCTCGCTCTCCCTCGGTCTCCCTCGCTCTCCCTCGGTCTCCCTTGCTCTCTCTCACTCTGCCTCCCTCGCTCTTCCTCTGTCTACCTCGCTCTCCCTCTGTCTCCCTCGCTCTCCCTCACTCTGCCTCCCTCGCTCTCCCTCTGTCTGCCTGTCTCCCTCCCTCGCTCTCCCTCTGTCTGCATGTCTCCCTCCCTCGCTCTCCCTCTGTCTATCTGTCTCTGTCTCCTTCCTCCCTCCCTCTCCCTCTTCATCTCACCATGCCTGGGTGTGCCCGGGCTGACACAGCTTCTGGGCACACACACACTCAGCCAGCCAGCCGCACCCGAGCACTTCACACCATTTAAGAGACCATTCGCATGCTAATGAGCTTTGTTCAGCTCTTAGGCCCCTGCAGCCCCAATCGCCTCTACATCGCGCTGCCACAGGGACAAAGGAACGGGCACAAAGGGAAGATCGGAGTGGAGCGCGTGCCCCCGCTGGGATGGTGCCGCGCCCCCCCAGGGGGGCGCGCCCCACAGTTTGAAGAACCCTGGCCTAAATGGTGCAGCTGGCACTACTTGCTGCGCAGCTGTACAAGGCCTAAACGGTGCAGCTGGCACTACTTGCTGCGCAGCTGTACAAGGCCTAAACGGTGCAGCTGGCACTACTTGCTGCACAGCTGTAGCTTAAGTATTTCATGAGCACCTCTTCCAATGGTTTATTAAGAAATGAAATTAAAATCGCACTGTAAGTTGTACCATTTAACCAAATTGCACAAGCGTTGCAGAGAAAGATGCCAAAACGCTGGAGAAAGTCAGGTGTGTTACTTTGCTTGCCGGCTTTGTGCATTTGCGGTGTGAATAAATGAGCATTTTACCACTTTCGACAATTTGCTTTTGAAGCAGGAGGCTGGGCTGGAGGGAGTGACATTTGGGAGACAAAAAAACACAGTCTGAGGTGACCTTGAACAACAATCTGAAAGGAAACCGAGAGGGATGGAAAAACCCACTGGAATGGGGGGCCTGGGGCAGTGGTGGGGTCCTTCCCCTTTTGGTGATCCCTTCTCTTGAGCTTTCGTCCAGTATCCTTTTTCCCGAGTTTCGTTTTCTTCCTCACGTGGCCAAGTTTCGTTTCTCCTTCTTCTCCCTGTTATCACTGGGGTGGGAGTGGTACACATCCCATAGGTTGCTGTGATGTTGTTTTTTTGCCCCCACACTATGTACTGAGCCACTGTAGGTGTAGAACTTCTTTATTGATTTAAATACAAAGTAATGTGAGCATAGGGCGCCGAGCGTCTATCCTGCACCAGCTCCGGTCGTCAACTGCCGTTTTCCCCGTTCGCGCCTTCCGCCTTGCCTCTGCCGCGCATGCGCGCGCCTCGCGCTCCAGTCTATGGCGTGACGCGTCATCGCGTACACGCTCATAGACTAGAGCGCATACTACATATCTCCCCCTTTTTTACATAAACAAAAACAACATTTCCCCAACTCTCACTGTGTGTCCATAGTCCCCAATGTGTGTCTCTGGAGGGCACCCGGAGGTGACAATGCATATGACTAGTGTCCACTCATCTCAAAGTCTCTATATCGAGAGGGCACAGTAACTGCCCTGCCACTACGGGTGTGTCTTACCGGCATGTTCTCTTCCACCTCTCTCTCTCCTCGTGATCTCTCTCCATCTCTCTGATCTCCACTTTGTGCTACACCGGCCGGTGTACCATCTCTGTCGGTAGATTCTGTGCTCGGATTTTCCGCTTCACTGTCCTCTCCTACTCCTTCCGGCAGGTCTTCTGTGTTGTGCCCCGTTTGAGGTCTTACTTCTTGGGAGTCCACCTGTATCTCTTCCTCCTCGGACTTGGGCCACACTACTATCTTGTTGACTCTGGCCATGCGGTCTTGGGACCACACTTTGCCGTCACTGAGGAGAGCCGCCCTGCCTCGCACCTCTTTGACCTGTAAGGGCTGGCTATACTTGCTTTCACCTTTCTTTTGTATGGTAGGGAGTTTGACCCTGACCCATTCTCCTTCTTCCAGCTCTGTTCCCTTCGCATTGCGACGTTTGTCGTAGTGGGCAGCATAAATCCTCTGGGCCTTCTCCAAGTTGTGCTGAACCACCGCGGGGGACCATTTGCTGGTGATGGTCTTCTCCCTCCACACTACGTTGTCCCGGGTGAACGGATGTCGTCCCCTTAGCACTTGGAACGGACTGTACCCCACCACCGTGGGGGTGATCCTGTAGGCCCACAGCATACTCATCACTTCGGTCTCCCAGTCCTTTCCCTGCATGATGGCTGCCTGTATGGAGCCCATCAGCACGCGGTTGAACCGCTCCACCTGGCCATTGCATGCAGGGTGATAGACTGCCGTGTGCTTTGACTCAATCCCGTTCCTCCTCATAAACCTAATCCATTTGTCCGAGACAAACTGCGGTCCATTGTCACTGAGGATATATTTGGGTATGCCTTCTCTTAAGAACACCGACGTCAAGAATTTCAGTATCGTGTCCGTATCCATGGACTCCTGTATGTCCACCTCAGGCCATTTGGAATACTTGTCTATCACCACACATAAATATTTGTTCACACCTCTGCTGTCCAGGACGGGCCCTAGTATGTCGATGGCCACGTTCTCCCAGGGGCTTTGTGGGGTGTCAATCCTTCCCAAGGCTGGTCTGAGTGGTCGTAGCACTTTGTCCGCTCCCTGGCACTGCCCACACTCCCTCACTTGTCTTTCTATGTGGACATCCATGCCTGGCCACCAATACATTTGCTTGACTCGTGCTTTGGTCTTTACAATGCCTAGGTGTCCTTCATGCAGTTGTGTCAACAATCTGGGTATCAGAGATTCTGGTGGCACGACCCTTTCACCTCTGTAAATGAATATTCCCGAATCACTCAGGGACAGTTCCTCTCTCATTTCGTAGAATCTCCGTACCCCTTCAGTGAGCTTCCTTTTGTCAGGCCAGCCAGACGTTAGATGTCTCTTTATCTCTACCTTCTCCCCATCCTGCTCGTAAGCTGCCGCCCATTCCTGACAGCTTATCGTCGTCTCATGGTCCTCCATGCTGGCCACCATCTCTTCTCTGTCCGGGGCCTCCTCCGGCGAATCTTCCATCGCCGCAGCTCTGCTGAGGTAATCTGCAACCCTGTTTTGCGTTCCTGGTAGGTACTCCACGTCATAGGTGTAATCAAGTAGCTTCAGAGTCATTTTCGCTATTCTCGGGGTCGCTGTCTCATGGCCCGAGGACGTCAAGACTTTGATCAGGGGTTTGTGATCGGTTTGAAGCTTGAATCTTGTGCCCCAAACGAACTGCCGAAACTTGCCCATGGCCCAAGTGACCGCCAACATCTCTTTTTCAATGACGCTGTACCTTTGTTCCGTCGGGGACAGCGCGCGTGAAGCAAAGCTGATGGTTTCAGTGGATCCATCTTCCCTTTCCTGTGCCAAGACCGCCCCTAATCCCTTATCGCTTGCATCTGTCGTCACTATGGTCTTGCCCGTGGGGACATACCCTTGCAGTGGAACAGCTTGGCTTATGCAGTCCTTTATTGTGTCAAATTCCAATTGCGCTTCTGAGTCCCAATCAAATTTTGTCTTGTCTCTGATGAGTTGCCTCATTCTGTATGTTCTGGTGGCGAAGTGCCTCACGAACTTACTATAATACTCGGCCATTCCGAGGAATGACCGCACTTCCTCCTTGGTGCTCGGAGCTTTGGCATTCCTGATGGCCTTCACGTTTTGTTCCTTGGGTGATATACCAAGCGTTCCGATTTCATGACCTAAGTATGTTACTGAGTGAGTCCCAATCTTACATTTGCTCCATTCTGCAGTTAATCCTCTGCTTTGCAGCACTCCCAGGACTCTGTGTAGCTTTCTGTCGTGATCTCCCTTGGAGGAGCCCATCACCAGAATGTCATCCTGAAAGTACTGTACCCCCGAGATGTCCTTGAACAGCCGATGCATCAGCTTCTGAAATACGGCCGCTGCAGATGCCAGGCCAAAGGGCATCCTCCGGAACTGGTAGCACCCAAAGGGCGTGATGAAGGCGGTGTACTTCCTACTCAAGGGATGCAGCTCAATCTGATAGTACGCTGACGTGAGATCTATGGTGGAGAAGTGAGTTACACCTTTTGTCCTAGCTAGCATCTCCTCGATTCTGGGAAGAGGAAATCTCTCCACAATGAGGTTTTTGTTGAGCTCTCGGAGGTCAACACAGAGACGAACCTTTCCATTGGGTTTCTTGACCACCACCAAGGGGGATAGCCACTCCGCACTGTCCACCGGCTCTATGATGCCTTGCTCCTCCAACCTCTTAAGTTCTTGTTGGACCGCTCCGCTTGTGGATATGGGTATGTTCCTGACTTTGTGTACCACTGGTACTGCTCCCTCCTTGAGGACCATTCTGTGGACGAACTTGTCCAGTTTACCGACTGTGCCATCAAAAACCTTGGGGTATGCAGATTTCCAGTCTTCTTCTTTCGTGAGGGGCCACTCATCCGTTAATAGTATCTGCTCTTTCCCGCCTGGGTTGAGTATGATTCCTAGATCCCCTGCGTCTCTCCATCCCAGCACTGATGGGCCCTTCTCTGCTACATACAGGGTGCATGTGGCCGACCTCCCTCTGAATTCAAATGTGAAGTCTCGGCACCCCACCAGTGGAATGGCGTTCTCTGTATACGAGATGGGTTTGATGTCCGGTGGCAATAGGTCTGGCCCCACTACTGGTGCGAAGTCTTCTTCCCATATGGATCTTTGTACGATGGTCCAGGGAGATCCTGAATCGACAGCCACGTGTACCTTCACTCCCCCTATAAGCATGTCCGTGCGAGGCTTATCTCTTCGCTTCCCTGCCACCTCCAGCACCTGGTCCTCGATGCACAGCACCAAATCGCCGTCTTCCAAGTCGTCTTCCTCGCTGATGTCCGCGGTGGCTGAATCGACGCACTTGACCGTGGACTTCTTCCCCCTCTTGCGGCATACCTTTTCAAAATGGCCGACCAGGCCACAAAACGCGCATCTGGCTCGGAACGCGGGACAGCGTTTATCCTGGGCCGAATGCGCCATGCTGCCGCATCTGTAACACGTGAACTTATTGTCTGTGCTGGGGCGGACCGTCTGTTTCCCAGTCCATCTCGAATCCTTCCTCTGGTCCCCATACGTCCCCTTGGGTTTACTGGACTGTGATGCCTCATCGATCTTGTTAATCATCTGCCTCGGTGCGCCCTCTCGTTTGGCAGCATCCGCACCACGTTTCGACATTTCTGCCTTTTTGACCATCGCCACAACTTCCTTGAGTGATGTCTCGTTCTGCGCCCATAGTTTGTCTTGGACGGCCCTGCTGGTGGTATGCATGACGATCTGGTCTTTAATGTACTCATCCTGTAGAGTACCGTACTGGCACGTGATGGCCAGACGTCGGAGCGCAGCCACATAGTCATCGATGGATTCGCCAGCCTCTTGTTTCCTCTGTTGAAAGTTATAACGGTCTATGGAGACACACACTGCTGGACGGTAATGGCTGTCCAAGTCATCTAGTGCATTTTTGAAGACATCTGTCTCAGTCGCGTCCCTTTCCTTGGGCACCAGGTTTTTGAACACTCTCACCCCTTCCGGGCCCAAGTTGTGGAGTAACAGTCTCTTTTTCCTTGCCGGGGTGTATTCCCCGTCATTTTCATCCTCCAGTGCCTCAATGTAATTTTGAAAGTATTCCTTCCAATCCTCCCATTTTAACTGTGGTTCCCCCGGTCTGGGCAGGAATGGTACGGGGGCCATCAGGGCCGACGCTTGATTTGCCATCTTGGCCTCGCCTCTGGGGTCTACTGCCTGGGCACTGTGTTGGGCGGGTACACCGGATGCTCCTGCACTCCCTGCCGTGTCACTTTGCCCTCTGGGACTACCTGGGGTATTGTCCCTTATAGCCTGCGTGGGGTTGTCAGTCTGCGCCCCTTCCTCTGGCTTGGGGGTGGTGCCTTTGGCTGCCAGGATGCTGGCTGTAGGCTCTAATCCCTAGGGCAGCACTGACCTGAGTGTTTGAGCTTGTATCCTTGTTTATAATTGTTCTGTTGCGCTGCTGCCACGCCCTCTGCTCATCCTTGTTGCTGTTCCGTCTTTCTGGCTGGTGTGGGGCTGTTGAAGGGTGCCTGCTCCTGTCCACTGTGCTCAGTGGTGTACGTGGTACCAGCCTCGTCGCCAATGTGATGTTGTTTTCTTGCCCCCACACTATGTACTGAGCCACTGTAGGTGTAGAACTTCTTTATTGATTTAAATACAAAGTAATGTGAGCATAGGGCGCCGAGCGTCTATCCTGCACCAGCTCCGGTCGCCAACTGCCGTTTTCCCCGTTCGCGCCTTCCGCTTTGCCTCTGCCGCGCATGCGCGCGCCTCGCGCTCCAGTCTATGGCGTGACGTGTCATCGCGTACACGCTCATAGACTAGAGCGCATACTACAGTTGCTACTAACGTGGCTTTTTTTCGTCTATGTTACTCACCCCATATGGAGCGCAGATCAATTTAATTGATGTCGCTTTCAGTGGAAGCAAAACAGCGATTTCGGGCGCGGCTGGCAATCGAGGTGGCAGCCCCCATGTACCCCAGGGTTAACCCCTCCGCTCCTGCGTGCCATGAGTGGCGTCAGACACTCACCTAGCTCCAGGACCTGTTCCGTGGCCGCCTCGGGCACTGCTCCGGGCTCTCTCTCCTGCTCTCAGTGGGTTCCAGGGCCGGCCGGTGGCTCCACCATGCCTCGGCTCAGCGGGACTCCCCTGGGGGACTCCTCCCGCCCGAGGGCAAGGTCATGGTGTGCGGCGGTGCTGGGCTCCAGTCGCGGGACCTTCCCTCCTCCAGGGTCCGGGCTCGCTCCCCCTCAGCTCTCCCACAGAGTTAAACAATAAGAATAAACAATAGTAAGGACAAGCATTTGCAATGCAATAGGTCTCGCAGTTGTTAGAGTTTGAGCTATTGGCATTGTAAATGACAGTGCCTTTTATTTATGTGTTGGTTTTTAAAACATTAATAAAAGGCATTGTCATTTACAATGCCAATATGTTAAACTCTCGCAAATGCGAGACCTATTGCATTGCAAATGCTTGTTTCACATGGTGATAATGTCTGGGCAAAAATGTCACCTTATTAGTACCAGTTTAACAACCAAATATATAAATAAGCAACTAAAAGATGACCAGCTAACTTCTGTGAAGGGTATTCTAAAGCGTGTGAACATATATGTGAGAAGTTGGCCTGGTATATAATGCTCACTAATTCTAGTGATCACTTTGTACCATGCCAAGCAACCCTTATGATGATGGTTGTAATTCAACCTTGTAGACCAGTTATCCTAGTGGTAACGTGGACAAAGCAGTCTTAGGCTAAACTCTGAAAGGCATGTGAAGCCAGCTGTTATACCATACACAACCCCCTTGAATACCAAATGAAAGGGACACCACACAGATATATATTGAAAATATATATTGATTTATTAACTATTAAAATCCCCTGGACTCTTTATGAGCACAGAAGCACAAGCGTAAAATCACAAGACAGTTTAAAATACACAAAAGTTGCACAATATGGATGAGCCCTAGGGGCCACCTAAACCATATACTAAATAAGTGGTATAAGAGATACCTACAGGAAAGTGAAGAGGCCTAGGGCCTTGGGAATCGCTGGAGCTATTCGAGACTGGAGTTAACTAAGTCGGGAAAGGCCCACGGGACTCGGGTGCAGTGTTCAAAGTGCACGCACTTCTCAATACAAAGTCTATGGTGCGTAAAAAGCACAAAGTTAGAAAGTTAGGAACCTTCCGAGTGACCTACGGAGCTGAAACTTAAAACACAGGCCCTTGGGATGTGTACCAGTGCAGGAGCACCGGCGGAGCTGAGTTACCTCACCCACAGGAAGCGGGTGCACAGGGTCGAAGATGTGTCGGGTTTCGTCACGCTGGTCGATGGTGCTTGGAGCTGAAGGTGCTGCAGGCGGCTCGATGAGAAGAGTTCCGGTGGATCCAAGGGTGGATCGGAAGAGTTGAAGACCTGAAAGCAGAGGGGACAGTGTTCAAAGTCACTAGCCAGTGACTACCGTGGAACCAGAGTGGAACCAGGCGATGTCGGGTGCAAACAGGCGTTGTCGGGTAGATTCTTTCTGCAGCCACGTGGATACCCGGGGTCGAGGACGTCCAGGAGTCGGTCACGAGCTGTCCCACGTAGGCTTCTCGCTGTTGGCGGTGTCGGCGACCTGATCGGAGCAAACAGGCCTTGGCAAATGCAAGCCACGCAGAAGTTGAAAGATGCTGTTCACTCGGACCAGCAAGGTCAGAGCGGGTGCTCCTTTTCACAGGAGCTTGGGTAGGTCTGGTGCAACCAGACCTGCTGTTTAAATCTTCGGATTCGTCGCCAAGATGGCCGCTGGCCGCGTGGCTAGTGGCCGGGATGGCGCGTCGAGTGGCACAATGCAAAAGGGCCCCACGCAGATCGTGGAGATGCTGGAGGGCTGATCTTCGGTGCAAGGGCTGCTCGGTGGTGGGGGTTCTCAATCCCCAAAGCACAACGTCGAGGATGCCTCAGAAGCTGCGCAGTCAGCTTTTCGAGTGTCTTCCAAGAGGTCCGGTCCCACGTCGCTCAGTGCCTCCACGGGTCCCTTCTTTGCAGGGACTGTGGATCGGGCTCTGAGAAGTCTGGGAGTCTGGTTCTTGTCGGGCTCTGGGCTCGGTCTCCGGCGGGAGGCGGCGGCAAAGCAGACGTCGAGTTGCTGGTTGGTACCTGTGTTCACAGGGTGGTCACTCCTTGGCCACAAGGGAGATTCTTCTTCAGTCTTCTGTGCAGCAGAATGTCGAAGTCCAGTCTTCTTCTTAGTTTTAAGTTGATTTCGGGATGATCTGCTGTGCAATGGCACTGCTCCCCCTCTTATTCCCAAACTGGGGGTGGATCACCTACTAGGTCCCTCCTCTGGGAGGAACCAGGAAGGGGGGCGGTTACACCCCCTTTCCTTTGTCCAGCTCCGCGCCAGGACTGGGGCTGGAAGGCCCCAGAACCGGTTTGGGCTGGCCTATGCACGGGGACACCTTGTGTGCCCCGGGCATGTCTGATTCTTTTCAGCCCTGTCCTACCTAATACACAAAATCCTGTCTGGGGTGGTGCTCGCACCTCCCAAGGCAGGAAACCCTTTGTCCAGGCCACCATCTGCCGAGTTTCGGTCAGCAGCAGGAGGCCAGACTTGTGTCTGTGGTGGCAGCGTCCATTTTGTGAAGCTGAGGCTCTGTTTAACTTTAACCGGGGTTAAGGCTACACACATGTCGTGTCCCTCTAGAAGGGTGGAATGCTATCCCCGTCGCCAGAATTGGCGAGGGGATAGTATTCCAATTCGTATGACACCTTACTCGACATGTTTTGATAAAGCCAAACCAAAGATAGCATTTAACCGCGAGGATTATAATGCACTTAAGAGTATATGGTATGGCAATATCCCGGAACAGCTTAGGGAGTTGTTCCCGACAGCTGCAGACAGGCTCAGCTCATGCCAGAGCACCATCTCACATATTTCCAAGCACTCTGCCTCCAGGATTGATGAGGCCTTCCATAGGAGTGGCTGATAGGAACATATGTGTCCAGTTTAGGGTTAGGCACAGACATACTGTACCTAAGTAAGAGGTGATTACACCAACTTACCCCAGCTGAGTGATCAGCCAGTTGTGTCAAATATGGAGGCCAGGCCAGGGGTGGCACAATACATGCTGCAGCCCCTGGCAGGCCTTGGCTACACCTATGCCCTGGGTACCTATGGTACACTGTTACAGGGGCCTATAAGGTGAACCAATTCCAATTGTGTTATGCACCTAAGGTACATGGAGTCCATTTTAAGGAGAGAGCAATCAGCCTGGGGCCCTGAATAGCAGGATCCCAGGCCAACTAAGTCAAAAACCAGCTAAACACCAGGCAAAAAGTTTGGGGGTAACCATAGTCAGATATCCACCTTCCTACATAACCCCCCCCCAAACGAAAGGAGATAAGGCTATCCTTGACCAGGTAAGCCTATATTGCCTAAGTGGCCATATAAGGAAGTACCAGCTCTGGCTTGGTAACCCCCTGTCTCATGGTCCACTAAGCAATCCCTCACCCTGAGGGTATCTGAGGGTCTCCACCATAGGGAATCTCTACCTGTGGTGTGTCTTTGCAAAGTCAAAGGCTGGTGTTGAGATGGAGTACTGAAGTGAGTTTCCTCTGTAGGGCTCAGCTTCCTCCAATCACTCTCCACCATGTGTGCCTTTCTTTCACTGACTGAGTTGCACTGTGCTCTCAGGGTCAACCTCTGGCTACCTAAAGCTGGAGGCTGGGTCCCTCTGTTTGGCTTACTGGAGGGACAGGTCAGGTTTGGGCCCTTAGGGTCCCAGGTTTGGCTGTGCCCAACAATATCCATCTGGGGGAGGTCCCTAACTACTTTTAAGGGGGATCCCTCAGGAGTTTTTAAAGCTTGCACCTCACTAGGGCTACTAGTTTCGGTGCCCCTAATCTGCTGATGGGGGTGCTTTATTTGACAGGGGGCCCTTTGGGTCTCACTGTCCTTCTTGTCCTCTGCAGCCCTGGGCTGAGTAAGGCAAGGTAGAGAGGGGCAGGTTACCTGCTCCAGACTGGGTCCCACCTGAGAAGGGTCCACTGCCATCAGAGGCTCTGTTAGGCCAGGCCTAACAACCTCTGGGACAGTTCCTTCATCAGGGGTAAGATCAGTTCCCTGAGGAGGCTGATCCTTTCCTAAAGTCTGGTGGGAGGGAGATTTCTCTTCCTCCTCAATGCTCTCTGTTTGGGTGGAGTGATCCATCATTTCAGGCTTCACTACCCATGTATCAGTTTGAGTTTGGGCTGTGGCCATCACAGCCCCACCAACCTTTTCAGGAGGAGACTCAGTTTGGATATGGGCTGTTATCAGTACAGCCCTGCTACTCTCTTCAGGAGGGAAGTTATCTAAAGATGGGGCTGAGGTTTGCTCAGCCCTCCCAACCTTTTCAGGAAGGACATCTTGAATTGGGGCTGTAGCCATTACAGCCCCACTAACCTTTCCATGGAGATTTACCATTCTAGAATGGGTTTGCTGTTCAACCTCAGCCCAGGCTGAGATTTCCAAATCATTACCCAGTAGGCAATCTACAGGCAAGTTTGCTGACACTGCCACTCTCTTTGGGCCAGTGACACCTCCCCAGCTAAGATTGACTACTGCCATGGGATGATTGGATTCTATGCCATCAATGTTTGTCACCTGATATTTGGCATCAGGTAAAAGTTGCCTTGAGGGGACTAGACATTCAGCCACCATGGTGATGCTAGCCCCTGTGTCTCTGAAGGCCTCAACTTTCAAGCCATTGATGAGGGGCTCCTGTCTATACTTGCTCAAAGTGTTTGGGCAAGCTGTGAAATTGGCAAACCCCATGCCAGTCTCATAGACAAGAGTATCTGAGTTAGGGGACCTGGATAGGCCAGAGTCCACCTGTCCTCCAAAAGTAAACCCACCCAAATTCTTGGGGGTGCTCCCACCACCTGGGGGACCACTGCTAACAGTGACAGGAGGTGTTGGAGCCTTACCTGGAGGTATATTCTCCTTATTGCCATTCTTGGGACAACAGCTATCTGTTTTGTAATGCCCCACCTGTTTACAGGTATGACAATAAGGCTTTTTCTGGGATGTAGAAGTGTCTTGGGACCCACCCCCATTCTTGGAGTTTTGGGGCCCTGGGGAAGTCTTTTCCTTACTTTTATCCCCACCCTTCTCTTGAGGCTTGGTAGTCTCTTTCTTTTGGTCACCACCCTGGTTCTTAGGCCTGATCCTGGTTCTGACCCATTTGTCTGCTCTCCTACCCAATTCTTGTGGGGAGGTCAGATCAGAGTCAACCAGGTGCTGATGTAGAAGCTGATTTTGACAATTACTTAAGATTTGCTCTCTCATAATTAAATTATACAATCCTGTATAGTCAGTAACCTTACTTCCCAGCAACCAGCCCTCCAGAGCCTTAGTGGCTCACTCAACAAATTCAGACCAGTCCTGAGTCTGTGTCTTCTGGGTATCTCTGAACATTAACCTGTACTGTTCAGTGGTTAAGCCTAACCCATCAATCAGAGCACTCTTCAGGACCATGTAGTTTCTAGAATCCTCATCACTAACTGTGAGGAGTCTGTCTCTGCCTCTACCTTCAAAGGAGAGCCACAAGATTGCTGCCCACTGCTCCTGAGGGATCTGCTGTACCATGCAGGCTCTCTCAAGTGCCGTCATCCATTTGTGGATATCATCCCCAGCTTTGTAGGGGGGCACAATCTTACTCAGGTTTCTTGTATCAAAGGACCTGTCTTTATCCTTCTGGATATTGCTGCCACCAGTGGATCCTAATCCACTCTCTCTAGGCTGTCTTGCTCTAGCAAGTTTCTCCTTGGCCAGGGCAACCTCTAACTCTTGCCTCTGGATCCTAAGCTCAGCCTCTCTCATCTTGGCCTCATGTTCCCTTCTCTGAGGGCTAGTCATCTCCTTTCTGGAGTGACCATGAGAGCCTCTAGAGACATGGGAGGTATTGGATTCACCTGAGTGATGCCTTCTCCTCCTATGGCCCTGGTTAAGTCCACCTGGGGGTCTGAATGGGTTGTTACCTGATTCATTCCCAAGTTGACTTAAGTTAGCCTGGTTCAGTCTACTGACCAGCACCTGACTATCTCTGTCATCATCTGACTCGCTGCTTTCCACCTCCTCCTCCTCTTCTTCTTCCTCTACATCTACCTGAGGAGCTCCAGTGGTGGAGGCTTCCTCATCTACTAGGATGATAGGGGTAGGGGTGTCTACAGTGTCATCCTCTGAAGGATGGCCTCCTTCAGCATCCCCTGTGGGGTTTGCTTTAGAGGTCTTTAGAGCCTCAGACTGATCCAAGAGCTCTCTTAGGTGGTCTGTAGTAGGGGAAGGCCCTGTCTTCAGACCCCTTAAGACACAAAGCTGTCTTAATTCCTTAAAGGGAAAAATAGCAAACTGGGATGGTGCCCTTGGAGGGTCACTCTCAACAGGAGTAAGTCCACTGGACCCCTCTGCTCCAGACATTGCTCTAGTGTGGGTGGATGTGTTGCAATCTACCTACACTGGTGTTTACCTACTAAACCTATCTAGTAGTTGTAGCTAGGGTGTGCTACTCCCTTTGCTCTACAACAACTAAGTTCAGTAGAACTTAAGTATACTAGTCTTGTTTTATATGTACCTAGCAGGTACCTGTATGATCTTTCAAATGATAATCTCAAAGATTGTAATGGTAAAACAACAGCAAGCTCAGATCCCAATCCGCTGCTCACCAATGTGAGAAGTTGGCCTGGTATATAATGCTCACTAATTCTAGTGATCACTTTGTACCATGCCAAGCAACCCTTATGATGATGGTTGTAATTCAACCTTGTAGACCAGTTATCCTAGTGGTAACGTGGACAAAGCAGTCTTAGGCTAAACTCTGAAAGGCATGTGAAGCCAGCTGTTATACCATACACAACCCCCTTGAATACCAAATGAAAGGGACACCACACAGATATATATTGAAAATATATATTGATTTATTAACTATTAAAATCCCCTGGACTCTTTATGAGCACAGAAGCACAAGCGTAAAATCACAAGACAGTTTAAAATACACAAAAGTTGCACAATATGGATGAGCCCTAGGGGCCACCTAAACCATATACTAAATAAGTGGTATAAGAGATACCTACAGGAAAGTGAAGAGGCCTAGGGCCTTGGGAATCGCTGGAGCTATTCGAGACTGGAGTTAACTAAGTCGGGAAAGGCCCACGGGACTCGGGTGCAGTGTTCAAAGTGCACGCACTTCTCAATACAAAGTCTATGGTGCGTAAAAAGCACAAAGTTAGAAAGTTAGGAACCTTCCGAGTGACCTACGGAGCTGAAACTCAAAACACAGGCCCTTGGGATGTGTACCAGTGCAGGAGCACCGGCGGAGCTGAGTTACCTCACCCACAGGAAGCGGGTGCACAGGGTCGAAGATGTGTCGGGTTTCGTCACGCTGGTCGATGGTGCTTGGAGCTGAAGGTGCTGCAGGCGGCTCGATGAGAAGAGTTCCGGTGGATCCAAGGGTGGATCGGAAGAGTTGAAGACCTGAAAGCAGAGGGGACAGTGTTCAAAGTCACTAGCCAGTGACTACCGTGGAACCAGAGTGGAACCAGGCGATGTCGGGTGCAAACAGGCGTTGTCGGGTAGATTCTTTCTGCAGCCACGTGGATACCCGGGGTCGAGGACGTCCAGGAGTCGGTCACGAGCTGTCCCACGTAGGCTTCTCGCTGTTGGCGGTGTCGGCGACCTGATCGGAGCAAACAGGCCTTGGCAAATGCAAGCCACGCAGAAGTTGAAAGATGCTGTTCACTCGGACCAGCAAGGTCAGAGCGGGTGCTCCTTTTCACAGGAGCTTGGGTAGGTCTGGTGCAACCAGACCTGCTGTTTAAATCTTCGGATTCGTCGCCAAGATGGCCGCTGGCCGCGTGGCTAGTGGCCGGGATGGCGCGTCGAGTGGCACAATGCAAAAGGGCCCCACGCAGATCGTGGAGATGCTGGAGGGCTGATCTTCGGTGCAAGGGCTGCTCGGTGGTGGGGGTTCTCAATCCCCAAAGCACAACGTCGAGGATGCCTCAGAAGCTGCGCAGTCAGCTTTTCGAGTGTCTTCCAAGAGGTCCGGTCCCACGTCGCTCAGTGCCTCCACGGGTCCCTTCTTTGCAGGGACTGTGGATCGGGCTCTGAGAAGTCTGGGAGTCTGGTTCTTGTCGGGCTCTGGGCTCGGTCTCCGGCGGGAGGCGGCGGCAAAGCAGACGTCGAGTTGCTGGTTGGTACCTGTGTTCACAGGGTGGTCACTCCTTGGCCACAAGGGAGATTCTTCTTCAGTCTTCTGTGCAGCAGAATGTCGAAGTCCAGTCTTCTTCTTAGTTTTAAGTTGATTTCGGGATGATCTGCTGTGCAATGGCACTGCTCCCCCTCTTATTCCCAAACTGGGGGTGGATCACCTACTAGGTCCCTCCTCTGGGAGGAACCAGGAAGGGGGGCGGTTACACCCCCTTTCCTTTGTCCAGCTCCGCGCCAGGACTGGGGCTGGAAGGCCCCAGAACCGGTTTGGGCTGGCCTATGCACGGGGACACCTTGTGTGCCCCGGGCATGTCTGATTCTTTTCAGCCCTGTCCTACCTAATACACAAAATCCTGTCTGGGGTGGTGCTCGCACCTCCCAAGGCAGGAAACCCTTTGTCCAGGCCACCATCTGCCGAGTTTCGGTCAGCAGCAGGAGGCCAGACTTGTGTCTGTGGTGGCAGCGTCCATTTTGTGAAGCTGAGGCTCTGTTTAACTTTAACCGGGGTTAAGGCTACACACATGTCGTGTCCCTCTAGAAGGGTGGAATGCTATCCCCGTCGCCAGAATTGGCGAGGGGATAGTATTCCAATTCGTATGACACCTTACTCGACATGTTTTGATAAAGCCAAACCAAAGATAGCATTTAACCGCGAGGATTATAATGCACTTAAGAGTATATGGTATGGCAATATCCCGGAACAGCTTAGGGAGTTGTTCCCGACAGCTGCAGACAGGCTCAGCTCATGCCAGAGCACCATCTCACATATTTCCAAGCACTCTGCCTCCAGGATTGATGAGGCCTTCCATAGGAGTGGCTGATAGGAACATATGTGTCCAGTTTAGGGTTAGGCACAGACATACTGTACCTAAGTAAGAGGTGATTACACCAACTTACCCCAGCTGAGTGATCAGCCAGTTGTGTCAAATATGGAGGCCAGGCCAGGGGTGGCACAATACATGCTGCAGCCCCTGGCAGGCCTTGGCTACACCTATGCCCTGGGTACCTATGGTACACTGTTACAGGGGCCTATAAGGTGAACCAATTCCAATTGTGTTATGCACCTAAGGTACATGGAGTCCATTTTAAGGAGAGAGCAATCAGCCTGGGGCCCTGAATAGCAGGATCCCAGGCCAACTAAGTCAAAAACCAGCTAAACACCAGGCAAAAAGTTTGGGGGTAACCATAGTCAGATATCCACCTTCCTACATAACCCCCCCCCAAACGAAAGGAGATAAGGCTATCCTTGACCAGGTAAGCCTATATTGCCTAAGTGGCCATATAAGGAAGTACCAGCTCTGGCTTGGTAACCCCCTGTCTCATGGTCCACTAAGCAATCCCTCACCCTAAGGGTATCTGAGGGTCTCCACCATAGGGAATCTCTACCTGTGGTGTGTCTTTGCAAAGTCAAAGGCTGGTGTTGAGATGGAGTACTGAAGTGAGTTTCCTCTGTAGGGCTCAGCTTCCTCCAATCACTCTCCACCATGTGTGCCTTTCTTTCACTGACTGAGTTGCACTGTGCTCTCAGGGTCAACCTCTGGCTACCTAAAGCTGGAGGCTGGGTCCCTCTGTTTGGCTTACTGGAGGGACAGGTCAGGTTTGGGCCCTTAGGGTCCCAGGTTTGGCTGTGCCCAACAATATCCATCTGGGGGAGGTCCCTAACTACTTTTAAGGGGGATCCCTCAGGAGTTTTTAAAGCTTGCACCTCACTAGGGCTACTAGTTTCGGTGCCCCTAATCTGCTGATGGGGGTGCTTTATTTGACAGGGGGCCCTTTGGGTCTCACTGTCCTTCTTGTCCTCTGCAGCCCTGGGCTGAGTAAGGCAAGGTAGAGAGGGGCAGGTTACCTGCTCCAGACTGGGTCCCACCTGAGAAGGGTCCACTGCCATCAGAGGCTCTGTTAGGCCAGGCCTAACAACCTCTGGGACAGTTCCTTCATCAGGGGTAAGATCAGTTCCCTGAGGAGGCTGATCCTTTCCTAAAGTCTGGTGGGAGGGAGATTTCTCTGCCTCCTCAATGCTCTCTGTTTGGGTGGAGTGATCCATCATTTCAGGCTTCACTACCCATGTATCAGTTTGAGTTTGGGCTGTGGCCATCACAGCCCCACCAACCTTTTCAGGAGGAGACTCAGTTTGGATATGGGCTGTTATCAGTACAGCCCTGCTACTCTCTTCAGGAGGGAAGTTATCTAAAGATGGGGCTGAGGTTTGCTCAGCCCTCCCAACCTTTTCAGGAAGGACATCTTGAATTGGGGCTGTAGCCATTACAGCCCCACTAACCTTTCCATGGAGATTTACCATTCTAGAATGGGTTTGCTGTTCAACCTCAGCCCAGGCTGAGATTTCCAAATCATTACCCAGTAGGCAATCTACAGGCAAGTTTGCTGACACTGCCACTCTCTTTGGGCCAGTGACACCTCCCCAGCTAAGATTGACTACTGCCATGGGATGATTGGATTCTATGCCATCAATGTTTGTCACCTGATATTTGGCATCAGGTAAAAGTTGCCTTGAGGGGACTAGACATTCAGCCACCATGGTGATGCTAGCCCCTGTGTCTCTGAAGGCCTCAACTTTCAAGCCATTGATGAGGGGCTCCTGTCTATACTTGCTCAAAGTGTTTGGGCAAGCTGTGAAATTGGCAAACCCCATGCCAGTCTCATAGACAAGAGTATCTGAGTTAGGGGACCTGGATAGGCCAGAGTCCACCTGTCCTCCAAAAGTAAACCCACCCAAATTCTTGGGGGTGCTCCCACCACCTGGGGGACCACTGCTAACAGTGACAGGAGGTGTTGGAGCCTTACCTGGAGGTATATTCTCCTTATTGCCATTCTTGGGACAACAGCTATCTGTTTTGTAATGCCCCACCTGTTTACAGGTATGACAATAAGGCTTTTTCTGGGATGTAGAAGTGTCTTGGGACCCACCCCCATTCTTGGAGTTTTGGGGCCCTGGGGAAGTCTTTTCCTTACTTTTATCCCCACCCTTCTCTTGAGGCTTGGTAGTCTCTTTCTTTTGGTCACCACCCTGGTTCTTAGGCCTGATCCTGGTTCTGACCCATTTGTCTGCTCTCCTACCCAATTCTTGTGGGGAGGTCAGATCAGAGTCAACCAGGTGCTGATGTAGAAGCTGATTTTGACAATTACTTAAGATTTGCTCTCTCATAATTAAATTATACAATCCTGTATAGTCAGTAACCTTACTTCCCAGCAACCAGCCCTCCAGAGCCTTAGTGGCTCACTCAACAAATTCAGACCAGTCCTGAGTCTGTGTCTTCTGGGTATCTCTGAACATTAACCTGTACTGTTCAGTGGTTAAGCCTAACCCATCAATCAGAGCACTCTTCAGGACCATGTAGTTTCTAGAATCCTCATCACTAACTGTGAGGAGTCTGTCTCTGCCTCTACCTTCAAAGGAGAGCCACAAGATTGCTGCCCACTGCTCCTGAGGGATCTGCTGTACCATGCAGGCTCTCTCAAGTGCCGTCATCCATTTGTGGATATCATCCCCAGCTTTGTAGGGGGGCACAATCTTACTCAGGTTTCTTGTATCAAAGGACCTGTCTTTATCCTTCTGGATATTGCTGCCACCAGTGGATCCTAATCCACTCTCTCTAGGCTGTCTTGCTCTAGCAAGTTTCTCCTTGGCCAGGGCAACCTCTAACTCTTGCCTCTGGATCCTAAGCTCAGCCTCTCTCATCTTGGCCTCATGTTCCCTTCTCTGAGGGCTAGTCATCTCCTTTCTGGAGTGACCATGAGAGCCTCTAGAGACATGGGAGGTATTGGATTCACCTGAGTGATGCCTTCTCCTCCTATGGCCCTGGTTAAGTCCACCTGGGGGTCTGAATGGGTTGTTACCTGATTCATTCCCAAGTTGACTTAAGTTAGCCTGGTTCAGTCTACTGACCAGCACCTGACTATCTCTGTCATCATCTGACTCGCTGCTTTCCACCTCCTCCTCCTCTTCTTCTTCCTCTACATCTACCTGAGGAGCTCCAGTGG